>NC_045479.1:45539972-46739972 GCF_009650955.1 Corvus moneduloides
GCACTACTGGAGCCTGGTGGACTAAGATCCAGTCTCAAACAGCCTCCAATGCAGGCCAGTCCTCTCATCCCAGTACTTTTCCCTCCCTATAAGCAGTTCCAGTGATTTATGTGGCTTAATGGATGTTGTCTTCTGTTACCTTTCCCTTCCCTTCCCTTCCCTGCTCTGCACAGCAGTGCCTTGTGTTTTGGCCTAAGGCTATGGGCCTCCCTAAGCAGCTTTCCTCCCAATTTCTGAGTCTCAACTCAATCTGCTGCGTTGGTGTTGGCCGTTTCCCAACATTGCCAGTGCTGACTATGCTGCTTATTTATCCCATTGGACATTGTTAAAATAAAGCTTCAGTGTAATTTTTAGGCTATTTGGTAGATGAGTGCTGTTTGTACCTGAGCTGTCATAGTTTCACTGATATTCAGAGGTTTAACTGAAAGCAACAATCCTTTCTATGTTCTGTCAAGTGCTGAAGTCCTATCTGAAACTTACCCTTAAACAGCTTTGCACTTTGAACATTTTTCTTCAGAATGCTTTTTTCCTTGATGAGCATCTGTTTCCAGATCTAGGCTGTTGGTGTTAGCTCTCCTGTTCACCTGAATCACCCCTTCTGCTCCTGGGTATTGCAGCTCCTTGTTAGGATGGGGGATGAGGATGGGGAAGGAGGTTGGTTGTTAAATCTCTTCCCATCCTTCAGCTGGCAGGAAGAATGTGATTCATCCTGTCAGCTTTCACTTGGAGCATTTCTAGACCCCAGATGTGTGTTCTCAGCATTCCCAGATTGGCTCTACTTCCTTGGAAGCAGAAGTTGTGGGGGAATGCAGTAGAGACTTTGAATTTTAGCGGCACAAGAGCTATGTAAATGCAGCTATATCATTGCTGGGCCAAGCTGAATATCCAGCTGCAGTGCATCATGTGGCTTTATGAGCCTGTGTCTCCACCAGCTCATGAGTCTCTGTTTCTGATCTGTTTCTTGGTGTTGGCACACACATCTTTGCAGATGTGTGAGCTCGGGGTCCAGTCTGAGACAGTTGTAATTCTTTATCTTACCATTTCAAGCACTGGCTCTTGAGCTGTGATTGGCAGGGAGCCCAGCAGCCATATGGCAAAGGGCATATTGCCCAACGGTGAATTTTCTTCACTGACTCCATTTGGACTCATATCTAAGTTTTGAACCGTACAAACTTTTGGATGGACTAGCCTGTTCTTTCACTTTGAAGCACTCTCACAGGAAACAAGTGGGCAACTGTGATCCTTAAACTACAAAGGAGGATTTAAAACTTTTTTCTTACCAACCCCATGAAATCAACTCTTCAGCGGGACTTTTCTTGGGGAGGTGTGCTTAGAATGTGATAAGCAACATGAGCAAACCCAAAATGGTGATGAAGGAGTGACTTAAGACGTAATAGCATTAATGAAGAGGTCAATTCTTCTAGATCAGTAGTAACTATTTCAGAAAAACTAGTCCATCTGTTTCTGATAAACCGTTATATACTTAAACTTGCTTTGTTTGGCTCCCAGGGCTGTCCTGGGTTGCTTGTGTGTTACACTATAAAGTTAGGCATGTGGTATTTTTAATAAATGCTTATTCCAGTATCTTGGTCCAATGAAGAGATGTTTCAGGATAAGCTGAACATTGCAAAACCTTATTTTAGTGTTTATTTTTCCTCAAATCATATTACAAAATGACAGGTTGCACAGCAGCTAAAGTAGTGTTGTCAAGGAAAGCCACCTAGAGATTAACTGATGAGATTTTAACTAAGCTTTTCATGATAGGGCTGTTTTGTCAGTCAGGTCCCTGCTTATGTATGCATTTGAAAAGTGGCATTAAATTAACTGTTCTCCTTGAGTTAAAAATTACACATGCATTTTAGTCTGCTGTCCCATAGTTTTCTACTATAAAATTTGCAAAAATCAGTGCAGAATGGCATGATGATAAATCTGCTGTAAATTACTTGTTTTAAGCAAATGTGTGCAACATAGGTAGAAATTCATGCCTCATTGCTAAACTTGAAATCTTAACTCTAGTTTTTTTCTTCCTGTAAAGACTACTAAATGTTGTTAGATACCTGAGGATCACGGATCATTTTTCAGTAATGCTGGCTTCAGATTTCTTCTACAGGGAGAAATTAATATGCTGCATCTAATTACTAACAGAGTAAAATGGCTGGATGGTCCCTGGCAACCACTGGAGTAATAAGAGTCTTCCCTGGGCACAGGTTTAGAGCATCCTGTCAGAGTGCTGTACATGACTTGATGTTGAAATGCTTTCTGTTTCAGTGTGTACACCTAAAGCAACACGTTTACAGAGGCACAAAGACTTATCTGTACAGATGCTCAAGTTTTGAGGTCTAAAGAAACTGGGCAGGTCCAGGGAAGGGAGTACTGGTGTACATGCTGGTTTTGTAAGCATACCAGTACACACCTGGAAGACTCAGGCAAAACTGCTTGCTTTTAAGTTTTGAGAGAATCCTTTCTGAATGCACTTGATAGAAACAAGCATAGAGGTTGCTAGCATAAATATTTAAAACATCTCCTACGAAATTCCTCCAATTTTGTCTTCTCTGAAAAGCAGGTTCTTGTTGAGAAGATTGCTCCTCCTAGAGACAAGCCAAGTACTAGATGTTTATAGATAAAAGACCATGTAAGAGATCAGAGAACTGTGTGGTTTGCTGTACTTCTGTGACTAATTGAAAGGTAATGCATTAGAAGGGAGGTGGGAGGAAGAGGACAAAAGAAAGGAAGAGACAGACAATGGTGTGCAAGTCACAACCACAAGCTGTACTACTTCGCTGCCGTGGGCATGGAAGGAGAGGGCACATGAATGTACATTAGCTGAGATGGAATAAAGCCCTGAGACAAAACTGTTTGTAACTTGTGTGTTAATCACACATCAGCCATGGAGGTTAGGGTTTTATTTTGCCTTGGTCAGTTTTATTAAAACTACAATGTTGTCCTGTGTTGTGGTTGTGCTTCATGAGGTGTCATGCGTTGGCATAAATTGTTCTTGCAGCTTTGCTGCTGGGACAGGTGGAAACTATATGGATCTCTGCTGGTATAGTGTATCTTACTGAGATGTGATAATACAATAGCTTTCGTTTGCATGTATTCTTTGTAATCACGCTTGCAGAAACTGATATGGGACATCCAAGTGAAAGGGCTTTTTCCCATTAAAGGGAAGTACAGTAACTACAAAAAGGATAATTCCTTCCATGAAGATTGAATCTAACCCGTATCTGAGTTTAAACTGATTTCGAGAATTAAAACTTAATTTAGTTGGGGTCTGTTTGTACTTTCAACAGAATGTTTTAGAGGTGGTGACCTTGGTTTGCTGTGGGTCACAATGTTTACTCCTATGTGTAAATTGTGGCCTGTGGATCAGACAGGAAATGTTTTGGGTTGAAAGCTTCCCGTCATGTCCTCATTCATGTGAAAATGAAGCTTCTTGCTGTTTCAATCCTTTCTGGCACATCTTGTTACCTGTGTCCCAAGTGCTACAAGCTAACAGGTTGAAGGAATTGCACTGCAGACATTCGAAAGAGATTGCAGCACTCTGCAAAGGATGTTGCTCTATCCAGGCAGATAGTTGGCCTAAAAAAAGCAAGGCTGGGACTCTGGGCTGTTGCTCCAAAGAAAGTGGGGAGAGAGTTAAGTGAAAAAGAATTTTAAAAGATGAATGACGTGCATACTTCTTGTGCTCGGGGCAGGAGAGCTTTACTTAAAACATATGGTTTATGTGTGAAGGAAGGTCACAGATCAAATACTGGGGAAGGTCTGAAGCAAGTCATCCAAGATCTAGATAAAGGTACATGCATCCAGTGCTGATGCAAACTGGCAGGTGTGGGATGACCATATATGCACCTTAACAAACATGACCTATATCACATGATCCTGTGATAATTAGAAAATGACCATGCTGACTGTGCCCGGTCTCCTCACCTTACAGCAAGCCAACAAACAAACCCCGTGTCTCTTTAATCATCTGAGGGAGTACTGGCTCTCCTGCCTGTGTAGCCTGCTCAAAATGAATCCAGGCTGGTATGTCAGACATCAGCTAATCAACAGATCTGCTCTTCCAAGTGTCCATTCCTCTAAGTCCTCCCAGTAATACTGCTGTCTGCATGTTTACTCCTGTGCAAAGGAGGGTTGCAGGTTTGCGGGATATACACAAGTCCTACTGGACCTGCTGCAGCAGATTCATTGAACCTTATACTGTAGTAGCCCTGTTTCTCTCTTGGCCAGGTATGGGCTTCTCTGTACCTAGGAAAACAAGGGGACTTGCCTTGGGAATAGAGGCATGTGATGGATTTGCTGTATTTCACATGACTTATTTTATTACCTGTTTTTCATTTGCTTAGTAAGAACTCTGACCTCTACATGAAAAAGTCTGTTGGATAGTGATGGCATAGAGAACTTGGCAAAATCAAAGCATTTACAACATCTGTATCTTTGAAGTGCCTGTTTAATTGTGCCATTGTCATGCCAGTTGGAGGCAACACTTCTCTTTGCAATTGAAAGGCTCAGCAGAGCTAGCTGATAAGCACTGGTGCCCTGCTGGGAAATTGACCCTTTGAACTGGGAAGAATCTCTGCAGATAAGCAAGTAATGGAATTTTTATCAGGTCTTGCTTTTTATTGTAGCTTGTTTAGGGTTGTCAGGCTTTCTATGTAGCAAAAGTGTTTTCTCTCTAGTTTAGTAGGTGAGGGGGTAATGTAATATTCACAAGCTAAAGATGCTGCTTCCAGGCTTGGAAGGGATAGCCATGCCATGGTCTCACAGAACAGAAAAGAAACAATGACAGTATAACTTAAATAACAAACGTATGTTGATTTAAGACCCAAACTTGCTGAGCGTCCTAACTCCCATGGGAAAGGAGTTTTGAGGATACCCTTAGGATCTTCTTAGGACAGATAAAAGTATTTCACTGTTTCCCTTTTTTTCTTTTCTTTTTTTGTCAGCCAGGAAACTTCAGTTTTAATTTCGCAACAGAAATAAATGCTCTCTTCTACTTTAAACCTCATAGAAACATTTGTTTCAACAGCATAACAACGCTTGCAAGCAAAGCACCATTAAGCACTGGGCTCTTTCTGTGCTGTTGAGAATCTACTTTCATTACAAACAGGGATCAAGCTTTTCAAGTCTTTTCTTTCTAAGCCATAAAACTGAACCATTAGACTTCTTGTCTCAAATCCCAGTAAAAAAAAGCAGTGAGAAGGAAACTAAAATTCAGACTTGACTTGGTTTTGAGTCATGTTGTGTCCCTGTCCTGAACTGTTGATATTTCCAGTATGACCATTCCAGGAAAGCACAGCGTGGGGCTTGTGGAAGGGCTGCTGTCATCTGTGGGAGTGTTTGAGTCGGCTTTGCATGTTCTGGAGTGGGACGTTGCACACTCAGCCTGCGCAATCTGTTTAGCAATGCAGGCGTCTCTGGGAGCCTACACATCCAATACAGATGGTTTGAGTTGTGAAGTTTGAGACAATAACAGAGAAGATATGACTCTATTAAATATGTCAATTTGAACAAATCCATCTCGTGGATGACCTACAGATCTGAAGAAAGCTCTAAGGGAGAATATAGCAAAGCGATGTGGGAAGCTGCTGCCATTGCTGTGGGGGACAGGACGTGTTGCTCTGAGTACAAATTAATCAAGTTCAGGCTGACATTCCTTCGTGTCAGGTTTCCCCTTTGGTCTCCCTAAGACACTGCTGCAGTGGAAAACCTTTCTCTCCAAGTAGTTTTATACCACTTAATTGCGCTTTAAAATGTGCTTTATTCCTTGCTAATGATGTAGCACTGCTGTGCTATATTAATGAATTTGTAATTTAAAGAAGGGGGTCAGGGACTGACATATGGCAAATACATGCTTTAGTTCTTGTAAGCACATGATTTTGAAGATAAACAAAGCTGTTTCCTTATCCTCAGCATGTATTTTTTTTGTTTTGCTGATAATGAGAAAAAATTAACAGTGTTAAACTTGATTGAAAACAGCAGTATCTTCTGAAATTAATGTCTCTGTGAATGACATTGGAAGTCTCTTTGCTTTTTTGCATTTACTCTAGGGTTCATTTGTAAGTGTAATATGCATTAAAAAATCATCCAAACTCAAAAAAGGATTTTAAAATTTCTCTAATTTTGTTTTCAGTCTAGTAACAATGGTCTCTCTGCATTTGCTTCTCAAATGTATATAACTAAAAGTTATTTTTATTAAAAATTGGATTCTATCAAAAAGTTTCCAAATTATGAAAGTGTTTCTGAAAGTATTTTATAACATAGCTGTTTTGCAATGAAGTTTATAACTACTTCCAGCACTCAGGCTGGAGTAAATCATAGTTCCAAAACTTATTTTTATAAGGACACGTTTAAAAGACTTGTAGATGTGGCACTTGGGGGACATGGTTTAGTGGTGGACTTGGCAGTGATAAGTTAACATTTGGACTTGATGATTTTAAAGGTATTTTCCAATCTAAATGATTCTGTTATTGGAAGGAAACCTATGTAAGCCTAAAAATTGCGGGAAGCCAGCAGTTACACTGCCATTCCACATTTTAACCATGTTCATTAAAGTCAATGAAGACTTCTCAGAAGCCCAAGACTATTACCTATCTGGGCAGTGTTTCATTTAGCAGTAACTGGTCCTCTGCCCCTGAGGCCAGATGCCAGACTGCCCAAATCCATTGCCCTTGCCCATAGTTTCCCTGTGCTGTGCACTGTACCGCACATGTGCCCTTCTCAGAGGCACTGCTCTTTGGTGGATTGTCTTTTTTTTACATTCAGCATGTCTGAAATACTCACCAGAGAGCTGAGGACGTGGGTTCTGTGTGTTGGGGTACTACATGAAAGCATTGGCTCGAAGACTCTTTGAGGTGGCACTGGAGGACTGTGTAGAGAGGATGGAGGAACCCAAGCTCAACCCTTTCCTGGCCCATGTGGTAGGAACAGTCCATCACGGCCTTCCCTGTATCCCACTCACTGTGCCCTGTAGTGCTAGTTACTCAAAACCACGCCATGGGGTGTACCACCAGTGAAAAGGTGTGAGTGACTGCAGGCTGGGCCTAACACTTAGGCCCTGTTCCTGTTTAATTTACTAGTACAGAGATGGTTGGAGTGTCCTTGCCTTTAAAGGAGGGCCAAGGTACTCTAAGTGCCAGTACTTGGGGTACTGGGGGTATTTGACACTGTGCAGGCTGCAGCCGCACCAAAAGCGTGTGGTTTGTGCCTCGCTGGTGCTCCCAGACCATGCTCTGACATGAGTGATGTCCAGTGCCTGCTGGGCTGGGGGGGGCTGAGGGCTCTCAGCACTGTTCTCAGCAGAAGTGCTCAGCGTGACCTGCTCACACAGTCTGTCCCTGGGGGCTTCCTTGTTGCTGACTGCCTGTCTCCAAGGAGACAGTGGGCCAGGAGTCCCCAGAACATTACTCTGCAGCTACAAGATACAGGTGCAGTTAGTTTATTCTGCATATGCAGTACATGAGAAGTTGATTTAAGGTGTGAAAAGAGGAGCTGGGTTGACGAGGTGCTATGATGGGTACCCTTCCTGAGACCAAACTGAGATCAGTGGTCGGTCCAGAATAAAAGTTTGGCACTGCTGCCTTGCAATAGCGTTGCAGAAGTAGCATCATCTCTGATTATTTACTGAAGCATTCTAGCAGAGTCTCATTGAGTTTATTGGGAGGGAGGCAGGTACCTTCAAAAACAGGAACTAGTTTATAAAGATCTCTGACATAACCTTAGTCTGTTCTCAGTTTATAAGATAACACCCCTTTTAATATAAAGCCCAGCCTCTGAAGTGGCTTCTCTCTGCCAAATCTGAAAAATGGTTTTTTCCCCTTGAGTTGTGGGAGGAGAAAAGAAGAGAGCGTGCAATTTGGAGTTATCCTGTGATTTTTTTTTTTTCTCTCCCTTATATTTTGAAATAGAGAGGGGATCTATCCCTCCTTAGCTGTTTCTATGGACTGAGCTGTAGATGTAAAATTTTTTTAACCCCTGTTATTAACCCTATGATATTCTCCTACAAAGTGACTGTATTATGAACAGCACAGTGGATTGTTTTATGTTTCTTCATAATTCTGATTAATGATGTCTGATTTCTTCTAACACCTCTCACATGGGGGTTCTCGCTCTGCTCTTTGAAGCAGATGTACACCTATGATGGTAATCAGGTAAACTCCAGGGACTGAACTTGGCGTGCCCTTCCCGTAAGGTTTCTCCTCAGGGTCCATGAGCAAGAGAGCTTTGTGCAGATCAAAACATGTTATGTAGCTGGAAAAGTGGATTCTGTGGCTGTGATAAAAGATGTGCATGATGAAACCTTTACTAATCAAAAGGGGAAGTTCCAGTCATTCAGAACAAACCAAGCAAAATTGTTGCCAGTATTTCATGCATGCTCCTTTGCAGGTGAGTTGAGGCAGCAGTGCTTTCAAGATTCTTGTATTGTTACCCCTTATGGTGGAACATGTTTTCTTGTAAAATAAGCAGAGTTTGAACAGTGTGACATTAATTTCTCCACTGCTGTGAAAAGCTTTTCTTTTGCCTTCATTTAACTGCATCAAAGTCATGAAATGTTGATGATACAGTGATGTGCTATTTTACAGTGTTGTCAAAGTAGCATTCAAATAAGTAATGAATCTGTGCAAGAAAAGGGTGGTATCAGCCCATCTTTCAGATGAGGAAAGCTGACAAAGAATGCTGGTGATGTATTAGTCGTCATAAGAAGTCAATACTTACCTTGATCTGAATTTGAGGACCTGGGGTCGTATAGGGCACTCTGTTTTCATAGCTATTATGTCTTTCTTTAAATGTTTTGTACAGGTCTAATGATACGGAAACTTCATTCTTTCTCATCGATCAGAATTGCAAGGGTAATACATAAGTATCTTCCTGGAAAATGTGACAAGATACTACTACTGAGGCAGTGGGTACAGTTGCTGCTGCTTAGGGTAACTAAGAAAATGTACAGCTCTGCCTCAGGTAGTCAGCATTGTCCCAAAACAAATGCCCACTGTTTGAGGGATTCAGTCTTTCCCAGGACAACCCATGTGCTTACTTACTGCCTTGGTGTTTAGAGCAGAGACTGGCTTTCTAAATGGTGGGGTGTGCTTTGGGTTCTCATTAAATGCTGTATGCTGTAGTGTGACACACAATATGCCCTGCAGTGTGTCATGTGCTGTGATGCTAATCAACGTTCAATAGCAGAGGAGGAGAGCAGCTGCTCCACAGTCAGCATGTCTGAACAGTCCTGCACTCAGCAGGGTATTGCTTAATTCATGCCAATGGATAAAAAGCTGGCCTCATAACACTTGTGTAAATGAGGCTAATGATCAGGGAAAAAGTGCAAACTAGTTTTCATTTATTCATAGAGATAGGTGTAATTAGAGGTAATAGCTGGATCCAAAAACTTGGTCTCCAGTATATTTGTTGATATTACAAAATGTGAATGAATCGCTCCACTGTTTGTCTTTTGTGAAGTTATTAACTTCACACAGAACTTGAAATATGTATGCTCTTAAATTCTCATTGAGAGAGTTACAAGACTTAATGGGAAAAAGCTACAGATAATTGCATCTCGTAAACTTACCTCAGTCATTTTCACTGTGTGGTAACGGCTCTCTATTGTAAATTCACTGCTGGCAGAATCAGCGTATAGCTTCAGGTTTTTGACCTTTTTCCATTAGCTCTACTGTCTTCTGTAGATTAGAGAAATCAAGAGGAGGCAGCTTGTCCATTGCAGTGATGGCAGCTGAGTAATAAGGTCGTAATTAGGTACAAAAGACTTATTTCAGCATCTAAGCTGTAGAGTACTAACTGCCCTCTTTCATTTCCCAGGCATTGGTCCTTTTCCTCATTCGTGAAGTCTGTTGTTCCCCTCACAGGTGTGTTGTCCCAGTGGCACAGCTGATGCCACTTGATCATACATGTCTTGAAGGATGAATCAGTCACATAGTGACATAGTCTAATGGTATCAAGCAGAAGTTGATCTACCTGAAATTTTAATAAGTCATCATCTAGTTGGGTTTGCTAAGAAGTGCTGAGTGCATGCTTCTCACCCTACTCTACACCCTGGTTTTGAGTTTGCAGATTTCTCTAAGAGTAATCTTACCTGTGTGATATGCAGGGAAGAAGTAAATCCAGCCTTAATCTAATTTGCAGGAGAAGCGGGAGGCTCTGTGGTCCCAACACAGAGCCAGTCTGGGTTTATGTGGGCATTCCATATTTTCTGTAGCCTAATGTTGTGCAAACTAGCTACATAAAATTCCATGACAATAGGTTTTACTCCTGCTGAGCAGGCCCCTCTGTAGACCTTTGCATGGTAACTAAGTCTTGAAAAAATTTAAGTATTATCTTTCCAGTACACCATGAATTGATTGAGGAAGGACATTCTTAATCCAACTGTATAATGGCATGAAGTTGGTTGTCAGTATTCTCCATCCTTGATTCATCCATTTCTTCATGAAACTGTAGTTAAATTAATTAGAGGGTCTTTTGAAACCTTTTATCTTTTTCCTTTTTTTCTTTTCTTTGATGTGCCCATTAGGCACATCTATTAAGGTCCTCTTTCTGTGCATGGAGCTTATACAGCAGTCTGGAGGTGTGTGTGGGATATCTGCTGATGAAAGCAAACCATCTAAATCTAAAAAGTGATTCTTGCCCAAATCCCCACCCTGCTCTCTGTTGGAAGAAGTGGTTCTTGCTTTAAAACTTTGTGGAAGGTTCAAAGTACCTTTAGAAGACTTGGATTCTTGTTATCAGGTGGAAGTGAAGTCCAGGCCAGCTGTCAATCAATTGCATTTACAAAAACATTATTATTATCACTAAATTATCATTGACTCATTAGTCCTGCATATCAGAGAAGAAACATTACAGAGGAGTACCACTGAAGAGAAAGTAGGTGATGACTGAGGAGGGAGGGATGCGTAACACAAAAATCCAAAAATTACATTAAGCTGGAGAGTCGTGTGTATATGGCTGTTGTGAAACATTTATTCTCATCTTTCCTCTGCTTACTGATTGTCTGAGAGGTGATCTTGTCCTAGCAATAATTTTTGTAGACAAGAAAGCAAGTTGGGAAAATATGCAAGTATAAAGGGACTAAATTGTTGAAAACTTAAACTAATACTAAACGTACATTAATATTCTCAGGACTTTTCAAATAGACTCTATATGTGATGATTGCCATTTTTCAGACCTGTAAAAATGCCATATCTTGACAAATCGCCTGTCATACATATCTGAAGTCATATCAAGCAGCTCTGATATTCACAGGCTTTACTTAACAAAAACCTGGTTTGTCAAAATTTGAGTTCACATTGCTATCTCAAATACATGCTTTCAAAACCTATTAAAAATAATAAAATTTTATGTTGTGGAAGGGTTGGATGCTTTTCTCCTGTCTCCTGCTGAAAGTGGTTGAACCTTTTTCAGAAACTGCAGAATTTCAGAAATTAATCTTGAAGTATCTTTGTGCAAGTGGCCTGACACTTGAGTAGGTTAGCTCAGCCTCTGGTGTTGGAACTGGTAGCAGTGGTAAAATGGTTCACTTTATAGTGGCTGAATATAAATATATTCTAAAAAATGGGGGTGAAAATTGTCAATTCTAGAAGCATGCATTACCTGTGGCCATAGATTGCATTAGCACTTATTCACTTCCATTAAATTCTGGTACTCTTTCAAGGCTAGGCGTTATTATTTCAAAGCTATGCACCCAGAGGAATTCATCCTCCTGGGCAAACTGCTAAGAAAAGCCAGGCCGTGCTGGCAAGCCCAGGTGGGTGTAGCTTGAAGCTCTGTGGCTGCCAGCTGAGTATCAGGTGTCAGGTATTGTCAAGCAGTTGCTGTTTCAGCAGCTGACAGTACCGTGAGGGCTTAGGGATCAACGGATGCTTGCACAAAGGTCACTCATGTCAAGGGTACCAGTTGAATGTCTTAAAACAATTTCATTTGTACTGTTTGCTTCATACATAAGGATTTTCAGTACCATAAAAAATCAAAAATATTTTGCTCCTAAAATATCCTTACATATTCTTAAGAGTCTACAAACACTTCTGTAAACACAGTTAAGGAAATACACATGTGTTGGAGGCTCCAGAATTTTCTAGAGTAGTGTCATGTTGATGAGATGGATCTTGATATTTAGGGTATTTGAACTGATTTTCCCTGTTGTAGTTACAATTAATTATCTTGCCAACTGGTGTGGAAAGGATAGTGACTGCCAGCTAAGAAACAAAATTAACTGGGTTTCTATTTGAGTATTTGTTTAACTACAATCTTCAATATTATCCTACTGAACAGACATAACTTGCATCTTGAACAGACACTGCCTGCCCACTTGGCCTTTAAATTCAAGTGCAGTGGAGATGAGGAGAAGGAAAGGAGCACTTTTATATTTCCAACCACCCAATCCTAAGCATCTAGCTCTGTGGAGAAGGGAATACTATTTCACAGTATCATCACAGAATCATAGAATGGTTTGGTTTGGAAGGAACCTTAAAGACCACCTAGTTCCAACCCCCCTGCCATGGGCAGGAACACCTTCCACTAGACCAGGTTGCTGAAAGCCCCATCCAGTCTGGCCTTGAGCACTCCCAGGGATGGGGAATATCAAGCTGTTGCAGCTCTTTGTGTGCCACTGTCTAGCCAATTCCTTACCATTTCAAATGCCTGTGGATGGTGACTCTGCTAGGTCTGAGGTTTTTATTGATCTAGCACTTCTTGCCTAGTCTTTCTCCTCAGTTTATACTTGAGTGACCATAATCACAAGGGTAGTGGGCATGCAACTGGGAGAAGTGCTCTTGAAGCCATCTTCCTGACTGCCTTTTGATGGGGTTTGCACGTGTCAGTGTAGTTGTAACAGCTAGCTACTGACCAGGATTGGGACCATCCCCCTTGGTGTTCCTCCCATTCCATTCCTACTACTGACAAATGGGCTCAACTCATCCTTCAATAAACCAGTTCTGGGAGCTAAACCAGCAGAGAAAAACCAATCACGCTTAGAGAGAAAGGAAAAAAAAAAAAAAAAAAAAAAAAAAAAAAAAAGCAAAAGGAGGGGGAAAAGAAAAAAGTATGTAACCTCCAGATCAGCATTTTTCACTCTGTTAAGCAGAAAGCTTCTTTGGGTTTTCCAAAAAATGTGTTCAGTCATCCCATTGTCACCCTCCTAGGAAAAGAAGCAGCAAGCCTCAACCATGCATGTTTACCCCACATCTTATTTTGTCATGCCAAGTTAAATTCATGTTAGTGAGGTGAAGTTTGTACTAAGGGCTTTATTTGCCCAGGCATGTAAGTGGGAGCTGGTTTGTTGCCCATTTTGAAGTAATGGGTTACATTACAGTGCTTCCATTGGAAAACAAGAGATTAGGATTTTTTTTACCAAAATGCCAGTATATGGAGTTTCGCAGTATGTTTAAGAAAGACATGTGAGTGAGGGGGAAACCTTTGTGGCTCTCATTGAAGGAACTTCAGTTAGGTGGATAACTTTTCTTATTCCTCTTTTTCTTCCTTTTTTTTTAATTTCAGGGTTGGAGAGAATAAGAAGGGGAAAGGGGAGAGACGAGTATAATTTCTGTTTTAAGGCAGTAATATAACATGGGAATGCATTGCAAAACTGTGTTAGTTCTGGAGTCAGGGTGTCATTTGGATGCTGCCTAGCCCACAAACAAGCTTTCTTTAGTGTGAGGAAAAAAAACCTTATACAAATCAAACTACAGTGACAGTAGTGGCAGAGAGCATGAACTGACTGGATAGAAGAGCAACAAACCTCTGGTGAGATAGAAGCCTGCCCAACTTTGGGACAGGTTTCTTTTGTTTGTTGCGCAAGAAGTGAGAGGACTGTTCTCCAGCTCACCTGGCTCAGACAATTATTTAGCCATTGATCTTTCTGTGCAAAACACTGAAATACTTACCATGTTTTGGTGATGCCTTTTGATAGAGTTTCATGGTCTTCAGTTTTGGCAGCTCATCAATCAGATAGTGTCTCTTCCAGCTGCTGTACTAAGGAAAGCTAATAAAGGTGTAATGCATCTTTTTATCCACCTGACATTTTTTCATCCTTGCATCACTGTCTGCCTTGAGGTTGACCTGTGACATTAATTTGGTAAAATAAACTAATAGTTAATCTAAGCATTGTGCATATGGCTTGTGGAAAATGACAGTGTAGGACTGTGCAGGGTACCTATTTCACTGGCTGCTGGATTTCCCTCCTGCAGATTTTAAGCAAGAAAAAGTTAACACAAACCTTTGCATATCTCATCTTTGGCTTTAAACTCAGTTTTGGTTTCTCTGGATAGAATGTTGCAGGAGCAGTGGTAATCCTCCTTGTCAAACTTTGCCTTCACTTAAGAGTGATTTTCCTAAGTTCAGGCTATTGAAAAGCATTGCCAGTGACAGGGAAGACTGAATGTAACTGGAGCATGACTCACACAACAAAACTGCACTCACAAAGGGTTTTTAATTTGTTTTCAAATACTAGTTCGAATATTTGTTTGAATAATTAGTTCATAATATTACTACTGTATTAATTTTGTTATTATTGTGTTATTAGTTTCTTTACATGGGTGCCAGCTCCTGGGTTAAATGTCCCATTGTCTGTGTGTATGAATGTTAACCACAGTAGAGGATCCACAGAGTTCATACCGTTTCCTTTTTTAATCTAAATAAATTTTGAAACCAATTTAGATAAATTGAGTAGTTCTTTGGAGGCAAAGCCTGAGAGCAGAGCTTGACACAGAAGATGACATAACTCACCATCTGCACAGGCTTTGGCACAATACTTCACTGAAATTCCCTCAATAAGCAAACAGTGCATTAGCATGGGCTCTGCAACACCTTCCCCATTGCATAATGGTGTTTGTGCTGGGGTGTTATTAAAAACCCAGGCAGCGATTCCACCCTGCGTCAGCCTCTGCTACTGGCAAGTGTTGCTGCAATGCACTTTGTTGTGCCTTGTGCAGCCTGGCAACAGGGCACTGTCTGTCTGAGGGTGCTGGTGTGGTAGGGGAGCCCCACTCACGCCCCACAGCCAGTGGTTGCAGCGGTGTTGTGGGCACCCGGGTGTTTGCCTGTGCCCTGTGTGACTGTGGGCTGCGCCGAGCCAATTACGATAAAATCAAGATTACTGTCTTCAGAGGAGCCTGTGGGGTTAAGAGTTTCCAGATACAGCAACAGACCTGTTGGTTCAGGAGCAAGTCCTAGCCCGATCTGACAAGGAAGGGCGTTTTAATGAAATTTTAGTTCTTTGCTGCTGAAGCAGAGTAGGGTTGTGGTTTTAGAAGGTGTGTTGGTCTTCAGCTCTGAGAGCATTAAGGAAAGGAAATAAAATAAACCTCTCTTAGTCAAGTATTCCCAACACACAGCAGCTTATGCCAGCCGGTCCTCAGGCCATTTGTAGCGGGTGTAGCTCTCCAAAGCAAGCGGTAGGCACCGTTTCCGTCCTTGATGCCTTATTGCTTGATGCCTCAGCACATCTATGTGCCATTGGCAGCTGAAAATAAAAATGAGTTTTATTAGTGTTATTGTTGTTGTTATTATTATTTGTTTATTGCTACTTAATTGTCTCCTGTTCTGTTACCTGATGTTAATATTTCCAGTAGATGTATTGACTTACTGAGGCAGGCTATTAGTATGACAGGGAATGCAGCAAAGAGAAGAGTGGAAACCAAGCACCCTCATGCAATCACAAACCCTTGCTGGGCAAAAGTCATCTTATTCTTACATTTTTAACTTGTTGCATTTCACATGGACATTTCCTTTTAATCCCTGTATCTCTTTACTGCATATCATCCCTTATGCTTTACCTGTGTGTCTCCTGCAGAAGTGCTTTTCTCTGGATTTTAAATGTTATCTAAATGTTATTTTTAAACATGATTTAAAGATTGGCAAAGATTCAGACTTTGGAGCCTTGAGAAGTCATGAGATGCTGCCTCCATGCCCTTTCTCTGCAGCCTCAAAAAAGAAAATAGGGAAGACACCAGTCAGTGGCACAGTTGAGAGGCCCCAATACGTTGATGACACCACTGGTTTGCCTCTGCTCCCAGCAGCACGTGATGATCCACTGTTGGTGCCAAACTCCCCAGTTTGGCGGGGCAGGAGGAAGCAGTGTTGAACAGGAAGAGGTTTCACCTATGGCTGTTGGTGTGGAGTGACACAGAGAGGGGTGGCCTTTGCCTGGTGGCCCATTGGGGTCCTTCAAGGTTTGTGCTTTGCTTCAAGGACATCCAGTGTGTCAGGTGTCTCCTAGTGATTGTGGATAGTGATAAAATTGTGCAAACTGTTCCATCTATGAAGGCATACTTCCCCACTCATATCCTTAACGTGTGAGAGGAAACCCAGGGCTGGGTTTGACGAGACGTTCAGGTTGTGTAGAGGTCCAGGTGGATGTCCATGGGGGTTCTGAACACACCAAGGCAAACATACTTTTGAAGTAAAGTGGTCTTGGAGGTCAGGCTGTTTCTATACACCAGCTAAGCAAGTGTGTGTAAAGAGCCAGGTTTTCCATAAAAGAGAAGGAAAAAGGCTGGCAATTGCATCTCCACAACAGTCCAGCCTCACAGGAATCAGTCATGGTTTTTCCTTGTGCTACCACTGGAAGGTCTAGGGAATTAGACCAGTATTTTTTAGTGAGTTGAGTTTTCCAGTAGATCATCACAGATAATGATGTAACTGCTTTCCCTATTCTGATCTCTTTGCTCCCTTGGGGCACAGACCTGGAGCCACTGGGGGTAGAAAGGACCTTGGTGCTGTAAATGTGTCCTAGAGTTCCCTGTGCTGTAGCCTTCAGGCAGGACCATACATGGTCGAGTCATCGTCCCTAAAATTCCTGAAGGGCATACCTGCCTGCGTCAGACATCACTTTGATTTATGCACAACCACTGCTTGGGGAGCAGTTGTAATTCCTGCTCCATGGACTCCTCCTGTGCTGTCAGATATATGGAAAACATTTCCTGCTTTATTTAAAAATACGAAACCTGGCTTATTTTGAAGAGTTTTCTCATTGATTTCTCTGAAAGAATTATTGCTGTGATTTTTTTGTTGTTGTTTTTGTTCTAGCTTCCATTCACCTTTCTGCATGCTTTCACCTTTCATAGCTGAATTGTGACTTACTATTTTAAATGAACAGGTGAGATGATAATTAAAACTCTTGGGACGGAGGTGGTGATCATTAAAGGGTGATGATGTAGAGGGTGAACTCCTCTGTTTATCCACAGAACTAATAAGGCTTGAGAGGTGGGTGTTGTGCCACTGTCCTACCTGGAGAAGCTGCCTCTGAAGCACAAGAGGTTAATTTGTTTTCTGCTGCTCGGTCTCTCTTCTGTGACTGCCAACAAAGGTAGAAATTACCAGTGTTATCTCAGGGGATGTTCCCTGACCTGGATAATTTGGAACTGGGAAACCACACTGACTACTCAGCAAATTTCTTAAGAGGCCAGAGACTATCCCTGGCCTGGTCAATAGGTAACAACTTTCTTGTACTAGACTAAATTTGTGCTAATGCCTTAGGGCAAAAGGTTCCATATCCATTACAGGTCCCTTGAAGCATTTGGTTGTTTGAAGGATCAGCTCTACCCAGACGCAGTCAAGAATGTGGTACATGCCGTAAAGGGCAAGTCAGTTTGTGCCTGTCTTTTTAGCAATTTTTTTTTTAAGGCAACTTCTGTGGCATAGTTGATGCTTCACATAACGAGTATGTATGCTGTCATATTTGTTGTGTGAAAATAAAGAAGAAATCATAGCAACACATTTGTTCTTGTGGAAGCAGCCCAAATCAAAGGAGGTAGTTCAGGAATGACTTTCACAATTTGCAAATGCCTAAGGGGAGTTATGATAGCTGGTTCTTTAGCCTAACATTCAAGGGTATCACAGAATCAAGTGTTTGAGCACTGAAATACAGCAATCTGAGATTTAAAAAAGGAAAAAAAAATGTAGTGTAAAATAATTGACTACTTGAAATAATTTAACAAGGGCTGTAGATGGATTTAACAGAAGTTATAGTGGGTTTTTCATTGCTGGTACTTTTAAATCAAGATAAAATGGTTTGTTCATGCAGACAGGAAATGTAGGAAAATCTTATGACCACATTAGTTCAGACTAGAAGATCACAATGGTTGGTTTTGGCCTGATAATCTGTAAATGCATTGTCCAGAACAATATAGTAGTTTCTGTGCTCAAGTCACAAAAGTCCAGGAAAAAAAAAAAGGGCCATGTAAACTATCTCTGTACATCCTCTGACACTTCAGTGTGAAAGCAAGCATTGGCAAAATGGGGGACAGCTTGACTTTCCAGGGAAGTAATTGAACATGTCTTCTTTGGTAGACTCTTGGTCACAAAACTTTGCGAGCTTCTCTGCAGCCTTTGAGCTGGTTGTGCTGCAGAAGTTCCCAAAGGACATTCTCATCTTTGCAATGTGCTGTGCAGACGTGTTGACCCCTCGGTGTGGGGAGCTGCTGAGAAAATGTCAGGCACTTCTGGAAATGGTGTAGACAATATATGTAAATTGTTGGTATTTATTCAGTCATGTAATGGGGCAGAATAAACATTATTCCTGACATTGCCATTTTTGATTAATGATGAATGGAGCTGGCAGATGTTCAGCTGGCCGCCAGATGGGGTCTGCTCAGTCCAACAAACAGAATAGGAACAGTCTGGGTCTCGTAAAGCCAGCACTGACAAAAGCTCTGACAAAATCTGCAGTTCATCCAAGTGATACGCCAATTTTTTAACCTCAAAACGACTAAGCTGTTTAAGAATGGAGGTAGTACAACCAGTGAAACTGCTTATGGAAGTGAAATGGGGTGTGGAAGGATGGGAGCTGGTTAGTTTGCTGGAGTTTCAGCAGGTTTTTTCCTGCCGCAGGAGCCACAGTCTGCGGCTTTGATTCCCTGTCGCTGGAGCCGCGCGGGGCCTTCTGCATTTACCCACGGTTACAGGTGTAATGGTCGTGTCTCTGGGCACATCTCCTCGGCTGCTGGTGGGGATCGACTGCGCGTAGCGTCATTAGCCCAGGATGGGCTGTACCTCTCGGGGTCAGATAGCCCGGCGCTGGTCCTGGCCCCTCGGCCGGCCGGTCTGGCTGCCTGCTCCCAGCGACGGGGAATCAGCCCACACGAGGAGTTGTGGAGGCTCCTCGCGGCTCGCCATGAGACTCGCGTGTGCCCAGCCGAGAGTCAGGGGCAGCCCGCAGGAACGGGGTGACAGGGCTGGGGACAGGGACACTGCTCTGAGCACCTCAGCCCACGCCTGTGCCCGTCAGGGCCGGCTTCCGTCAGTGCCCTGCGGGCAAAGCCATTCAAATTTACAGAAGTGCATTTAAACCCATGCAAATTCTGTTCCTGGGGGAAGCGATAAGTGTCTGAGAAGTGCCCAGTCGCTGTCCCGCTCGGCGGCCCGGGCAGATAAGCCGCCCCCGGCCGCGGGACCTCGGCGGGGAGCGAGGGACGGGATGCGAGGAGGCTGGGTCGCCGCTGTCCCTCGCAGCGGTGGGGCGCGTCGGGGCTGTGTGTGTTGCCGTTCTGACCCCGAGATGCAGCACGAATAAATTCCCTTTGATAATGACTTCCCCAGGGAGACAAAGAGCGGGAGGGAAGAGGAAATTTGACCGCGCTGTTCACGGTTACATTGGCGGTGCCGGGGGGAAGCCGTCCGCCTGCCTTTGAAGCCGAACCACCCGCCTCTCGGGGCTTTTTGTGCCTACGGGGGTGGGGGAAGTGGTAAAAGCGAGGGCTGGCAGCCTCTTAGAAAATGCCCCGGTGCTACTTCTCTGTGCATAAGCTGGGGCTCGGACGCCTCTTTCCCACTTGGAATGTGCCAAGGGAGGCAGTGATGGACGGCTGCTCTCTGTGATCCTCGGCTTCAGATAGGGTTTATTATTTTTATTATAGTTTTGTTATTCATGTACAGCGACCTAGAACAAATGTTTTCCCGTCCTGAACCCAGTCCTTCCCGTCCGGGTGCGCGGGGCGGCGGTGGCCGGGCCGGGCAGGGCACGGTCAGCCCCGGGCGGCCGGAGCGCGTCCAGGGTGGGGTGGGAAATCTATTTCGGGCGTCAACACGAACAAAAGCACTATCACCAAACCGTATGTCCGTCGTGTTCTGAGCACAGAATTTATTGCTTCTGCAGGCGCTCGGTCCCCTGGGTGGGCAGGCGGCCGGGACGGCGACCCTTACTGCCTCGGGGCCGGTGGCAAGAGACGCTCTCCCTTCCCACGGTTCCTCCCCCGCCTCGGGCTGCACTTTGAACGAAGATCGCTGGTGGCAGAGATTCCTCCCGCCGCCTGACGGAGGAGCGGTGAGGGGCGCAGGGCGCTGGGGTACGCCGGGGGTCGGGGGTCCCCCGGGCGTCGGCGGGAAGCGCTGCCGGTGCCAGTCCGGGGCGAGTTTGGGGAGGAGCGCTGGGGAGGCTGCTCCCTCCCCGGCTTGCCGCCCCGCGGGAAGGGGCCGGGGGGCGGCGCAGGGATCGCTCCCGCTGCGCTCCCAGCAGGCGGGACGGGGAAAGGAAGCGGTGGCGCCGCCCGGCAGGGACGGGGCTGGAGGAGCCCCCGCCGCCCCTTCCCTCGGCGGGGCCGTGCCTGGCCCTGGCCGCTCCTCCGGACCTGTGGGGACAGGAGGGAGCCGCGGGCAGCTGCCGGCGCCGGTCCGGGTGTGCGGGTCTGTGCAGCCCCGGGGCTCGGTGTGAAGCTGCCGCGGCGGGGCGCGGGGTCGGGTCTGCAGCCGGCATCGCCTCTCCTGCGCCGCCTCCCTGGCTCCGCCAGCAGCCCGGCCGCTGTCTCGGTGCCGCACAGAGGTAATTTGCGGTTACTTGTATTCGCTCTCCCTCGCGGCGGCTCCGCCGGAGGGGCAGGGGAAACGAGTGGGTGCCGGTGGATGCCGGTGCCTTTGCGCATCCGGGTCCAGAGCGTGGGCACCCGGGGGACTGGGGGTGCCTCTGATCCACCTGAACGTCTCTGAAACTTGGTCAGGATGGGAAACCTCCCACCTGTCCTTCCGGGATCTCTGCCTGCTGAGGAAGGCACCGTCCCGGCTCCTCCGAGATGAGGGTGCGCAGCTCGGCAGGGCTGTCAGGGTGCACGGGGCTGGGCGCGGGATGTTTTTTACTTTTCTATTTTTTTACAATTCCTGTCTTGTGACTTATTGAACACTTTCTTCAAGTGTTTTCTCTGGAAACTTGTCTCAAATGAGGGCTGTGAGCCCTAACAAAGAAGAGTGTTGTTCGACAGCCAACAGGTGATGGGGTGAAACCTGAGTATATGTGTACATTGGAGTAAAGTCTGGCTGCTGTTTAAAATAGAATTTAAAAAATCAATGGGAGACTGTAAAAGGCAAGATTTCCTTCTTTCTAAATCTGTACAACCTCTTAAGGAGAGGGGGGGGAGCATCCGTGAGAATACCTCCTCCTCGGCTGGAGGTTTGGGTCTTGCCTCACTGCAGCGTGCACTTGAGTTTCCATCACCAATGTACAGAGCCAAGGATAACATGGCCAAATCAGATGTGTTGGCGTGGGGCGATGCTTTGTCACGGGGCTTCCTCCTTTTGTTAAATGCAGGTAGCCTGTCTTTGCAGTATGGCTCGTCAAAAGAAAATACCCTGAAAAGGATCGTCTGACTTCCAGTTGGAAAAGTGATCTTTGCGCTAGGATGCTAGAGGAGGAAAGCAGTTAACTCTTCTGTTGGTCCTTGTATACTGGCTAACGAAAACAGTTGTTACTTCTAGGGTCCATCTAAAGGGCTTTTGCATGAACAAGTAGAGTGGCTCCATTCCCTCCCCACTGCTTTGGGTAGTTCATTACTCAAAAGGACCCAACAGCTGTGTGCTGATGCAGATTCTACTTATCAATTCTGGATCCAGACTTCCCACACAGAGAGCTATAGAGCTCCCTGTAGATATGTTATTTGTACCGTAGCTAGGGAATGGAACTTCGTGATCACGTGCACAATACATATTGGAAATAGGCTTTGAATTATTAGTAGTCACTTTATAGTGGTTTATTGCTGTTATATTGTGCCCTTCCTCTTCTAATGTAGTTATCTTGCACCAGAGATTAAATAAGCAGGTGAATGGGCTGACCATGCTAATCTTAACTCGTTGAGCCTTCATTGTGCGTGGATGCATGTGATATGCATCTTGTATCCCCTATAGCCTTGTTAACAAGCCTTCTAACAAAAAAGTTGTTAAAACAATTTGCCCTGCAGGACAGAGTAAAACAGCAGGGGGTGGGCAAGGAGATGTTTGTCTAACTTTGCTTGCAAATCATGACCTCTTCTATCTGGTCAGGGGGAACATAATCAGTGAGCTGGAAATCCTAGCATGGGGATAAACCTTCATATGGGCTTCCGCAATGGCCTTGTTCTAAGTTTGATATCCCAGTATTTTGTGTGCCCATAGCTTTGTAATTAGGAGCATAGTTTGTCTTTGCCTCTAAGGAATTTGTCATACAACTGTTTTAATTCATCAGTGGAAAAAACACAGTAATTGCTTTTCTTTTCAAATCAAATTTAGCTGTGTAACTCAATTATGTTATTCATAGTTGTCAACCTGCCAGTGAAAAACCTCCTTGTAGGCTATAAAGCTTTTTTTGAGAGGCAGTATTTGAACAGAGCTGAAACCTCAAAATGTTCCATGGCTTTTAAAAAAACAAAGCAAAACAACACATCCTTGCTGTGTTCTGTAGGTGTCATGGCGGGAGTAGAAAGACCACCTTTCTAGTCATCCCTTGGAAAACACTTATTTTTTCAGCTGTTGTTTATATTCATTTGAATCCTCCTTAGGATGTAATCATTTTAAACAGATCACTTTGAAGGATGAGTGCAGCTGGGGGGCAGGGAGGAAGAACCCTGTAGTTTTAAAATGCAAACCAAATTACACTTGAACAGGAGAGGAAGAACTCCTAAACAAGCAATTGCTAAAATAGTTCTTCAGATAGCCTACTGTTAAGACAGGCTGGATTAAAAACCTTGTTATCAACAACCCCACAGTATTTGTGATGTGGCTGTATTGATATGTGGTGTACTGTCAATCATTTTATAGCCAGCTTCTTCACGTTTGCCCTATGGGAGCATTTTTCTTTTGAAGTGAATGATGTCCTTTGAGCTGTCCTAATCTCAGTTCGTTGAGGTTTGTGGACCTTGCTTTGAACATTTCTAATCATCTTATCTTGGGGGGAAGAACCCTGATTATAAAGTTGCATTTTACATTTGGAGGTAAGGTGCATTCTTATTTTATTCTCCATCAGCCACACTTTCAAACTGCCCTGTATGACTGGAAACTGGACCTGTGAGTCTGTGGTTTCCTCCTGTTGGAGCTGGTGTGCGTGCTTTCTGAAACGGATGTGTCAGAGGAGGCCCAGGCAGGACCAGTCTCTGCAGAAAAGCAGCCTTGTCTCTCTTACCAATGCCTTGTCTTCCTTAGGAATTAGGTAACATTCCTATATTTATGTACCTTTGCTGTGCTGGAGATCCTGACGTTGCCCAGCACTGCTTTTTTCACAGTGGAAGTAGTATGTAGCCTTAGTGTTCAAAATACTCAGAGAAGTTAGTAAGTCATCATGCATTCAGATTTTGCGTTGTTTCCTTGTCTTTCAAGAGAAGTCAGAGAATTTAATTTTTGATCTTGTGGAGAGAGGGTTTCGAACAATCAATATGAAGCAATTACTCAGTTACTTGGAGTGCTTGTGAGTGTTGGGTATTGTGTGAACAAGGCAGGAGTACGCTCTGCTCAAGTGACCAGGCGCTGACAGAGCTGAACCTGTCTCATTGCCTAAATTGTGTTTCAAATCTTCCTGTGGGATGTGGTTGAGGTCATGCTGCCTAATGAAACATTGTCAAAGATGTTTCACCTGCTGACTCCTTTTATTCCTGGCTTATTGGGCAGCAGTCAGTTCTTGAAAAGGGACCATTTGACCAATACAAGTTCTTGCAATGCCATAAGAATTAGAAATACCAGCTTAGGTGTCAGTGAGTGGCACATTATTGCAAAGCAGGCATCTGCCCCTTTCTAAAGGGAAATGGTAAAACAGTTCATCTGCTGCTAAGGTCATCTTGGAAGGAATTCAGCTTCTCAACGAAATTCCTAGTGACTTTATATTTAACAATTATTTGGATATAGATGATGTGTGACACAAGCTGCCAAACTGAGCATCCCTATCCATCAGCAATAGTGAACACTGTTACCTTTTTTTGCTAGAGTGATTTCCTAATTGCATCACATTATTTCTTTGTCCCTTCTTCCTCACACCCCAGTTTTATGCAAGCAATAACAGAAACATACCTCATGCATGACTTTACTTCCACTAGTGAGTGGGAAGGGGAAACAGTTCTGTATTCCTTGTCTTATTATTTGGTTCTGAGAGCAAGTAATTCAAGGGATACAGAGTATGTACCAGGAAGTCTGTCTTTCTGTTTGAAATATATAGGATTGAGCTTTTAGGACTGAGTTTGGTTATATTTGCCTTCCTTGAGAAAGATAGTAATATGGCGATGTTAAGTTCAGAAGCTGTTGTGCTAACCTTTAGTGGTTCAACTTGAGTAAGATTGCAGACATGTGCCTGACAGCTCACCAGCTTTCCAGAAATAGCCTGTTCTCAGAAGGGAAGTTGGCAGGCTTGCTTGCCCCATCAAATATTAAATTAATCTTCTATTACAGTGCAGCTATGAAGTGTGTTGGCATCTTAGCAGTGCACCAAAAATAGTGTGTATGTTTTTGAACCAGAAGTTTTTGAAATAAAGTTAAAAAATTAATTTTTTGGAGCACTAGCCCAGTGGAAGGGTTAAGTAATCCCATCTCTTTTTATTGGGTGTGGGAATATATAGATGTATTGAAAATAGGAGTAGATAAGACCATGTACTGGATAGTATAATTTCTCTGAGTTTGTAGCTTTTGGGTGCATATGACCACTTTTTATGGAGCAGGTTTGGGTTTATGTACTGAATTATCAGAACCTGGCACTAACCAGTGCCTCACGCTTGAAGGAGAAACTCCTGTTGAGTAACTAGCAGAATATTTGGGTAAGCAGTCTTAGATCTTCCACCTGTGATCCAGGAGCAACTTATCTTCTCTAAAACAGGGGTGATGAAACTGGAAGTGTAATGTGGGACCCACCAGAAGTTTTTATATTGCGCTTCTCATTAGACCCACCAGCAAGGTTTACGTCTAGGAGATTAAAATTTTCTACAACTCAGATGTAGCACTGACAAAATTTGATCTGTGTTTAAATAAATAGGTAAAAAAATGTCCTAAAATGGGGAAGGCACAGCTCATGTGTAACATGGTAGTGTAAGAGCAAGCTTGTCCCTACCCCAAGTGGTCAGGATATCTGTCATGTTAGGACAGATCCTCTGTGATTTTGGTTATCTGTATTTCATTGAAATGCCTCTCATTTCCTAAGAACTTCTGCTAGAATTAATAGAAGATATAGATCTTGTTAGGCTTTTTGCTGCAGACTGCTATGGATCTTGGTGAGAGCCTTCTTTGCCAGTTGTGACTCAAAATGATCCCACTGATACTAAGCTTTGCAGGCTTCATGAATCAACAAAATCATCTCCCTGTAGGGTTTTAAATTGACAGAACAATCATGATGTACTTTACAGAGACTAATCTGGCATAATTGGATTTCAGATCTTTAACAGGACCAACGCCCTTCCGCTCCCATACAGCTCAACCAAAGTTCTCAGAGGAATCCAGCAGATGCTTGCTGCTCTGTGCCTACCTTGTGAACAACAGGATGCTACTTGCACAACAGTCTTTCCCCAATAATTTCTTCAGTTTTTGACAAGTGGTTGTCATGTCTTTTGTTTCACTAGGTAATGACTTCAGGAAGAGCTTGGGTCATTCCTGTTGTTAGTCTGCTCAATGAGTCTTTCCTAGATACACCTACATATATATAACCTGTGATGTGAAACAAGCAGAACTGTAAAAGGTGACAAGTGTTAATACTGAAATACATTGTGGTTGCCAAAAGTGTTAATTTGTGCCTAGGTTTCTCAGGTTTTTTTTTCTTCAACAGTTTTATTTCTGTAACTTTTTAAAGCACTTTTGAATTGCTCGTTGTAATGCAAGTTGTAATGAAGCTTCCGTAATTTATTGTTCTGGGCAACACAAGGAATACTAAACCATTGTAAGATCATTTACACTGATAATTAGTTGTTCATGTCCAAATCTAGTAAAGTGCTATTAATCTTTTTCTCCAGATCAATTGCTTGATGAGCTGCAGCTGAAATATTTAACACTTCACACTTATGCCATTGGAGATGGAGCCCAAAGCCAATAATCTTGTTTTTGGGTGTCAGCGAAGCTCAACCTCTGACGATGACTCTGGCTGTGCCTTGGAGGAATATGCCTGGGTCCCCCCAGGCCTCAGACCAGAGCAGGTACCAACCATGTTTCTGCATTTTAAAAACAAGCCTCGTAAGGACTGTCTAAGAGAGTGATATGCTTAATTATAAGTCTAATTAAATTCTTATAATGTATAAAACTTTAATTCATGTACAACCTTTCATTTCTTTTTTGTTTCCTGTCCAATGAGGCCATGTGTAGGGAGCTTAAAGTTCTCAACCCTGAGGAGTTTTATGTTCCAAAAAAGTTCCCAGTCAAGGTTTTTCAAAAAGTATATCCTGCAGAGGTATGTATTGCCAAGTCTAAAAGCAGCATAGAAGTTTGTTTTCTGTTTGAAAGAAGTTATTAGGTTAAATTAAAGCTCATGGCATACCTCATGACATTGTGCTCCATGGCCAAGTATTTCACTGCACTTGTATGACTCTTTAAGTAATTAGGCATTTGACATCTCGAACATGGATGGTATGGCAGTGCATATAAATGAAAGCGTTCAGTCACTGTGACAGGTAATAATGTATTTTACGCCTGTTTAAATAGTTGTATGGCTGCCATTTGTTCATGCCAGGATTTCTCTTGCGTGATGTGTGGAGCTGACACTTGTGGTTTGGTTGGCTGTTCTTTCCCCTCTTTAGTCCCCTTTTTTTGTGCAACATCACATGGCAATGGGAATAAAAGTGAGATTATTGATGACCAAGTTGCTATAGGAGACCAGAATGAACGGCTTATGGTATTCATTCATGGTATTGATGATATTGCAACTGTGCTGAAGTTGTGTACTCAGCAATATTCAAAACTCAAGACTTCAGTGCTAAATGGCCAGGGTGGCTTTGCAACATCTGCTAAAGGAGGCAGAGCAATCCTGGCAAGCTTGTACAGTCCATAGTTTAAAAAAGTGCAGAAGATGTCTCTTTTTTGCAATGCAGAGATTTTCTTAATCATGAGTAAAGTAACAAGTCAGCAGGAATGGCAAATAACAGGCTATTTTTAGGGCAACTCTTTATCACTTACTTAAGCATCTATAAGAATCCTGATGAATCAGACCTTAAGGCAAACAGTGAGCTAACATTCTGCCAGAACAATTAAATGCCCTAAAATATCCTCATAATCCCAGCTAGCCCAAACTCTCTAAAGATGGGAGGGTTTTTCCCCCAGAAGAGCTAGTTATTTTGAGAACAGTGCAAGAAACTTGAGAAAAGGGCATAAACTATTTTTAAAGCTTCACTTTTTACTGCATGTTATCTTTTTCTGGAGCATCCTGAAATACAGTCAGTAGCAAGTGGGCTTACAGTAGATTTCGGTTGTTTAAATTTTGGTTAAATGAAGACCAAGTCATGTTTTGTACAACCTGTCTCTCATAATTTTGATTGCTTCCTGACTTAAGTGACTGATTAATGCTTTTTTTTCATCTGCCTTCACAGTAATAAGCTGTTGACCTGAGCATTATTTAAATCTGTATGGCAAGTAATATCTTTGCCAATAGTCTGCTCTTACAGCCCCAGGCCTCGTGACAAGCTGGAAACTGCATAGGAAGAACAATAAATCTGTAGCTGTTCCACAAAAATATTTTTTGCCATTGGGCTTTGTCGTAGTGTTCATTACAGCTTTCCTGTCATAATATTCTTCTAAAAAAAAAAAAAAAAAAAGAGTGAAGACTGATACAAAAACATTCATCCTGTGAAAATTTCCTGGTTAATTTGCATCTGATTGAAATGTGGCTGGATCCAGCCTCCTCCCAAGGGAAGGATGTTTCCACCTTCTTACCAAAGCCCACATGGAAGCAATGAAAGCTGATGCTTTGGGTGAACCTGATCAGTAGGAGACTACAAAACAGCTTTTGTCTCAACAATGTGTAAAATGCAGAGAGCAAATTAAATTTGTTTATATAGTGGCTGTTTTCTGGAAAGCTTCATGCCTTGTGTGGTAAATTGCAGAGGGAAACTTAGAATTTCCATGGAGTCGTTGACCAGCCCTGAAGGGGGTGGGAATAATGAGAACATTAAATGTGCATAATTTATGATACCCCCCTAATTGTCACTGCAAATTGCATTCCAGAAAAGCAATTCAGCAGCTGGGTGCTAGTTTTATCAGAGACTATTCAGGTTTGCTGAGCTGGTTCATCTGGGTCTTGTATTTTCAGCACAAACCCTCTCACAGTCTAATGTAGCGTGACCTCTTCTTCCTTCGTAAATCAGACCTGAGATAAAACAGTAGCCAAAGAACACTGGCAGTGCTTGGGGCATGTGTGTCTCTGGGTCTGAACTCTGTGTTTCTCCTGGTCAGGTCCAGCTGTATTTTGCCTCCTTGCCAGAGGAGAAGGTCCCTTATGTTAACAGCCCTGGAGAGAAACACCGGATTAAACAACTTCTGTATCAGCTGCCACCCCACGATAACGAGGTAAACACAGAATTGAGGATGAACCGTCGGGGCTTGGGTCTCCCTGGCAGCTTTTCCGTGGACAATTACCTGCCTGTGTATTTATTACAAGCCTAAACCGTGGCCTGCAGTGGCATCTGAGCTATAAAGCAGCACGGTGTGTATACTGAGTCCATTGTTCAGCTGTCCACTTGGCTTGTGTGCAGATAAGAGCTGTCTGGAAGGACACTGCCTTTGCTTGTTAGGGAGGCTGGTGTCACTGCAATAAACTTAACACAAGTTGGTTTTATAGTGTTTGCAGCCACCCACCAATTACCAGGAACCTACAAATTCCTGGAATTGCATTGTAGGCACAAAAAGGATGCTTTGTGATAGTAAAAGGTTTGCATCTCAGTTATGCAGTGTAATTTGGAGTAGAAGTGGAAATAACAAACAAGCTCTTTGTAAGGAAAGGGGCGGGGGTGTCACTACTTAAGATCTTGTGTATACCGCAACACTTAGTCGTGGGCACTTAACCATAATTCTAAAGGACAATATTATGGCTGATTTAGCGTCATTCCATTATTAGCAGCAGATTTTGGATTAGCTTTTAAAAGTCTCTTTCTTGCCTAAACAACTCCTCAGTTTAGCATGGAGGGTTTTTTCCTGTAATGGGGGAAAAGTTTCATGATGATTGGCAGCATGCCTGATGAATTCCTTGCATATATGCACTTACTTACTCATCTGCTACATTAAAAGCTCAGTCTCAGACAAAAAGTTGTCCTGTGTTTTCACTGGAAGGTGAGATACTGCCAGTCGTTGAGTGAAGAGGAAAAGAAGGAGCTGCAGATGTTCAGTTCTCAGCGCAAAAAGGAGGCACTGGGACGAGGCACTATTAAACTACTCTCCCGAGCAGTGATGCACGCCATTTGTGAGCAGGTAACACACTGGTGCCACAAGCCAGCTACAGGGCTGAATAATGTAAAACTACAGTAGCTCAATATCAAAATTTAAACTTATCCCTGTCTGTCTGAAAACAACAACAACAATAACAGATTATTTTTGAAACTGCATGGAAGAAGAAAGAAGGTAGTGCTTGCTTAAGCAAAATGTACCTTTGATACTGGGAATGAACCGAGTCTTTGATGTATTTCTTACTCAAAAAAAAAACCAACCTAATGCTGCTCATACTAAAGTAATGACAAATAAAAAGCAGACATATGCTTTAAAATGTTATTTTGTATAAAATAAACTTATATTCACAAAAGGTTCATTGAGATGCAGTTCATCTAGACTAAAACTGATAACATTTTTTCCTCTTGTCAGAACTTTGGAATAAAATTTCATATTGGGTTTGGTGGTTTAACTTAGTTTAAATGTAAGAAGCTAGTAGAGCGTTGAATGGGAACTGTGCTCACTTTCTGGGTTTGTTCCTAGTGTGGTACAAAAGTAAACGGTGGTGAAGTTGCAGTTTTTGCCTCAAGAGCTGGGCCTGGTGTGTGCTGGCATCCCTCGTGTTTCGTGTGCTTCACATGCAACGAGCTGCTCGTTGACCTTATCTACTTCTACCAAGATGGAAAAATTCACTGTGGCAGACACCATGCTGAACTTCTCAAACCTCGATGTTCAGCCTGCGATGAGGTAAATAATCCACATTTTACAGCCAAGCTACACTCCTGTTGTTCAGCTGACAAACTGCATCACTTGAGAAATTCCTAACTCCAGATGCAGTCACTTAAGAAGTCAGGACACTGTTGCATAGCAGAGTTTGAAGGCTGAGGAGTATTTCATTTCTTGTCAAACTGGAAATATTACAAGCAGTAAGATGATATTTAGAAAGCAAACACCTGTTTGTGTTTAGAATTGAACATTCTCAAATATTCCAAAATACTATCCCTATAGAAGCTTCTTTAATGGCTGAGTTCCTAGGTTCCCTTTTTTTTTTTTGCTTTAGAATGTAGTTTTTCTATCTTTTTATTCTTGTTCTTATAGAAAAGGTCAATTGTTGTGGGAGATTGTTGTTTCTATCTTTGTATTGAAAAGGGAGCAAAATAAAAATAAATTTAGTGTGTGAACTGCAGAGTTTGGATATTTTATATGCTCTAACTCCCAAGGTGAGGTTTTGGCCACTTAACTAAAAGCATCCTTTTTATCTCTGGAAAGATAATTTTTGCTGATGAGTGTACAGAAGCTGAGGGTCGCCACTGGCACATGAAGCACTTCTGTTGCCTCGAGTGTGAAACGATCCTGGGGGGACAGAGGTACATCATGAAGGATGGGCGGCCGTTCTGCTGTAACTGTTTTGAATCTCTCTATGCAGAATACTGTGAGACCTGTGGGGAACACATTGGTAAGTGTGTCCTTTTTAAGTATTAAACTTACAAATTAAGGGAAAACCAATTTATGAAATTACTTCACATTCCAGAAGTATGAATTCTGCAAGTCATTTTTTAGAGAGACCCAGAGCATTGCTTTTTCTCCCTTTCCAGGTGTTGACCATGCTCAGATGACCTATGATGGACAGCACTGGCATGCCACAGAAACCTGCTTTTCTTGTGCTCAGTGCAAGACCTCTTTGCTTGGCTGCCCTTTCCTTCCAAAGCAAGGGCAGATTTACTGTTCAAAAACGTGCAGTCTGGGAGAGGATGTTCATGCCTCCGACTCTTCTGATTCTGCGTTTCAGTCTGCTCGATCCAGAGATTCCAGGAGGAGTGTCCGCATGGGAAAAAGCAGCCGGTCAGCTGACCAGTGCCGCCAGTCTCTCCTCCTGTCGCCGGCCCTCAATTACAAATTTCCTGGCCTTTCAGACAATGCCGATGATACTCTTTCTCGTAAGCTGGATGATTTAAGCCTTTCTAGGGAAGAGGCAGGCTTTGTTAATGATGACTTCTGGAAAGGAAGAGTAGAGCAAGAAATGCCTGAAGACCCTGAAGAATGGGCTGAACATGAAGACTACATGACTCAACTTCTTCTGAAGTTTGGTGATAAAAGCCTCTTCCAGCAGCCCACTGAAGTAGACATTAGATCAAGTGAACACTGGATTTCTGATAGCATGGTCAAGAGCAAGTTGGACTTGAAAAAAAATAATCCAAGCCTAGCAAGTAAGAAGTATCAATCAGATATGTACTGGGCCCAGTCACAAGATGGTTTGGGAGACTCTGCATATGGCAGCCACCCAGGCCCTGCCAGCAGCAGGAAAATCCAGGAGCTAGAGATGGAACATGGGGCCTCAGGGTACAAACATGACCAAACACCATGGTATGGAGGTTCACTTGAATGTTTGTCTGACCTGAAACAGCAAGAACAAAGTGTTCGAGACTCAATGGATTCCTTGGCTTTGTCTAACATAACAGGTAATGGAGAAATAAATGAATGGTTTTGATGGAGAGGTCAACAAAAGCAGGCATTGTGGGAGTATTTTAAAGGAAGATTTTTCATTTCACTGATTTCTAAAAAGCTTTAGAATCAAGAGATGCATGTAAAGTAGGCAGTAGCTTTTATCAAGCACATAATCTTTTACAGGATATGTTTCTGCTACTTAAATCCTATTGGATTCTTCTCCTTTCCTTTTGAATTCTCGTTCATTTCCTTAAAGAAAAAAAATCATTGATGTTAAACAGAATAAGAACAGTCTTAAACTACACATTTGTTATATACAGACCACTGCTTTAAGCAAATGACTATTTTTCAATACCTTATGTATTAAGAAGTTGCATTATATATTAGGATGATATTAAAGATAATCTGCAAAACACTTTAGATAATTTCCTAATTTGCTTCTAAAAATATGGAGGAAATCTGAAAGGATGGTAAACTTCTTAGCTGTAGAAAATTAGGTTTATGAGATTATCTTTCCCCATTGACTAAAGGGAAACTGGTAATCCACTTCCATGAACCTCCTTGTCAAACGTGATTGAAGTTGCCCAAAGGGATAAAGCGTGCATTAACCTTCCTTTCCTATTTCTGTACAAAAAGCCCAAACTTGGCAGTTACAGACCCATTTGAAATGTTGTTCAATCATTGTCTCCTTTCCTTTCCTCCTATAACCCAAATTACTGCAGCTACTTGTCTAGCTGAGGCCCAGCCACAGGCTGGCTGCATTTGCCAAGCAGCAATGGAGGAACTGAGGAGGGCAGCTTGGTTCAGGGGGCATGGGAGGAGGAGGCACTGGAGGTATTGCACCTGGGACCATCACAGGGCATGTGACGCTGCTGTTGTGGCAATGAAGGGTCAGTGGACACAAAGGTGGAGTACAGCAGACCAGCTTACTTTTGATGATTTTTGGAGAGTAAGGATCCTTCTTTGCAAGGCAGTAAGCTTGGCTTTCCTGTTCCAACAGCTGGAACATGAATTTGGCAATACCAGAAATGTGAAATATTTTAGCCTTAAGAATGGCAAGCACAGACTGTAGAATAATTTTAAGTAACCCTTTTTTCTTAAAAGGCATACCTGTATGTATGTTTCAAAATTTTAAACCCACTGAACTTAATGCTCTTGATGTCCTCATGACAGCTAATTCTTTGGTCATCAGAGCTAATATTTAAATGTTTTAAGTCAAAACAAAGCTTATTCTACTATGAAGGGGGTCTTTTTTGGTAATAGTTTAAAAAAACACTGGCTGACAAGAAATGCTTCATAGTTTGTTATAATACTTGTCTCTTTGATAACTCCTCTCATTTTCTTTTTCCTCCTTTCTCCACTCCCACCACAGGGGCTTCAATGGATGGAGAAGGCAAGCCACGACCATCTCTCTACTCTTTGCAAACTTTCCAAGAACTGGAGGTGGAGGACTGTGAGAAGATGAGTAACATGGGAACTCTGAATTCTTCAATGCTCCATCGGAGCACTGAGTCCTTGAAGAGTCTGAGCTCAGAGTTGTGCCAGGAAAAAGTCTTGCCAGAGGAAAAGCCGGTGCATGTGCCTGTATTGAGACGATCTAAATCCCAGTCTAGACCACAACAAGTGAAGTTTTCAGATGATGTTATCGATAATGGAAGTTATGAGAATCTTGAAATACGTCAGCCTCCAATGAGTGAAAGGACTCGTAGGCGTGTTTACCACTTTGAAGAGCGTGGAAATCGGCCTTCTCACCATCGTAGAAGAAGTAGGAAGTCTCGTTCAGATAACGCACTTAACTTGGCCACAGAAAGAAGAAGCTCTCCGAGGGAGAGATTTCGTTATTACTCCCCTCAGGATCATGAAAAATTTCTTCAGAATAGAAGCTCACGTGAGCTTCGGGCCTACATTCAAAATGCAGAGCTGTATGGACCATATGCCCATACCAGGTCTGACTATGCACTGCGGAATCAGGTGGTTGATAAATTTTTTGGATTGTATGGTGAGGAAGATGACTCCTGGTGTTCAACTTCATCCTCATCATCTGATTCTGAAGAGGAAGGATATTTTCTAGGACAGCCAATTCCACAGCCACGGTCACTGAGATATCCATACTATACAGATGATCTCTCTGGTCCAACTACTGCGTTATCTAGTTCTCAGTTTGGACAAAGGACAACCAAATCAAAGAAGAAGAGGGGACACAAAGGAAAAAATTGTATTATATCTTAATTAATTACTAATATTTCTTAATTGGGAGGACCAGTCAATTCTGTAGCTACAGTTTGAACCACATCTTTTTATATTAATAATTGTACTTAGGCAAGTTGCTAAAGTTCGTAATGCTTTGCCAGTGTAAATGATAACCGTGCCAGAGTTTACATTGTAAAAGTAACAGTCAGAAATGTCACCACCCCGAATGATCTGCTCAGATACTGCTAGGTTTACATACTGTGTTTCAGCTGTCCAAATACTGTTACTGCAGTTCTTAATACAGACTTTTTGTAGACATTTTATTTTATGCTCACTATTCACCTACATTGAATGATCTGAGAGGATTCAACAAAGATCAAAAAATAAAAATGTCAGTCCTGTGCTGTAGCTGTATACACACAGAGTGATCTTTGACTTTTTCCTCTTGCTGCCAAGAAAAAGAAGGCTCTATACTGTGCCCTTTCTTCACTGATAAAGCTCACTCTTCCTCATTCAAGTTTCCATACAAAAACTGGATTCTTTTTATTTGGGAAAATGCTCCTTAAAAAAGGAAAAATTGTAATGTGGGAGCTAAAATGCTTGAAGCCTTGATGTATCCTAAAGCAGCAGTGAATGTTTTGTACATTTAACTTTCATGGTTTTTCCTCTACAATTTTTGAGAAAGTGTGAGGTGGTTGGTTTTGGGGGTTTTCACATGCCTGTTTAAAGGAAGATATTAATTCAGCTGCTGGAATTGGACTTGGCTGCCAATGAGTTGTGATGTTTTTTCTGTCATGCCCCCTACCCCCTCAGCAATGAGAGAGGTACAGCTGCTGGAGTCCTTTGCTCAGGCATGTAACCCCATTTAAGTCAATGGATCTACTTATGTAACAAATATTTTCATATGGGCTTAAAGGATTAGGCTCCAGAATTGTGTCTTTTCACATGCATTATCCAGGTTTTAAAATGTATTAGCTGCAATTCTAAGTCAAAAAACAATGATATTTATAATGTAGTATTTCATAGGCTTAAATGTATTCGTAATTTAACAGTGCAAATATAAATGTACATACTGTACAGTTAAAAGTTTTAAAATCTGAATATTTTTATATCCCTGAATTTGAAGAAGTTTGTTACAATATCAAACTAGATTTGTTAGGGGTTTAACAGCAGTGTTATGGATGAAATATTGCTTGTATTTTAGTCAGGGGGTTTAAGTTGAAAAATGTTCAGTGCAAAACAGCTTAATTTTGTCTACTAGGTATTAAAAGCTCTGTATGCATGGTGGGGCTATGTAAATACTCTGTATGGCCCTCTTAATCTTGCAAGTATTATTTATGGATCAAGCAAAATGTAAACTATATAAATGTAAAAACCACACAAGCTTGGAATATATCATTACAACCAGTATGCAACTCCTGTGGATGTGGATTTTTTTATTATTGTTGTTCCTCCTTCCCCAAAAGTAATTTCTAAAGTTTGCCTACCTAAAGGAAGAGAGATACTGTGTGGTTCTAGAAGGCAAGCTGGCAAAAACTATACAGCAGGTAATCACAGTAGTTGACTTGAACTCAGCTGTGGAGCAGAAGCAGCTCTTTTAAGTTATAATAAACTTCTTCCACTGCTTTAAATAAAGGGCAGAAATTTGTTAACAGTGACATCCACTAATGAAGATAGTAAATGCTAAAGCCATTGGCTTTCTGACGACCTGAAGAAAGGAAACTAATGAAATAATAGATGCTTCTTACCAAAAACAGCTGTCAAATGGAACTAAGCTTGCCCTTCTTGAGGATAGAGAAGTATGGAAACAAAAGCAGTGTAGGAGTAAGGGAGGGAATGAACACCAGCACTGCTTTGCATCAAACAAAATGAAGGTATTGCTAAGGGTAATCAGACTAGCAGTTACTTGCTTGTATTTTTCAGGGTAAAATGAACAGCAAATCCTTTCCTCCCAGAGGTGGTTCTCACTATGTAAGTCACGTTCCTAGTACTAACAGCTCTCGTGGAGGTGAAAGCTGACCAAAGCTATGCCCAGTCCCTCAGGTGCCCCATGGGTGCCTCAGGGGGTGCTTCCAGCTGGCTGCTGCGGGGCTCAGGCAGCTTTCCCAGCAGCCCATGTGCCTGCTGTGCTTAAGTATGTTACAGCCACCACACTGGTGGGACTTATGGGGCTGGAGATGCTGACTTGTTAATAACCTTCCCCAGGATGCTCCAACAATGATTAGGACCTTCCATTCTCACCTGCATTTCCAAAAATGGGAAACTAGGATACTCAGAAACAAAATGCTGTGTCACTACTGCTGTGTCCTTTGTTCTGCCAAGTAACTACCATCTCATGGAGAAATGTCTCCACAAGTTCTGATCCCTACACCATCTCCTGAGATGCAGCAGGTGTACTCTCCTGAACTGCAGTACCTTATGGAATATTACAGTTCTCCATAGATTGTTAGCTGCTTCTTAATACTTTCTGCTTTAAAAAAAGTTTAAAGATGACTATGCAGCTTTATTTTTTTCAGCTTGACATAAACAATATCTTATTATTTTTGACTTCTTATGAGAAATATTTCTAATTCATTCCTCCACCTTAAATATAAAGAGAATCGTATGGGATATAGAGTCTGTGACTAGCTCAAGACTCAGATACAGCCAGAAAAGTTCTGAAGTGTTGTTTGTGCTATTGGAAGTAGTACCTATATTCCAAGTGGAGTATATACCTTGGTAGGCTGAGTTAAAGACCATTTAATAGCTAAAAACAAACAAACAAGCAAAAACCCCCCCAAAAAAAACCTGAAGATACCAAATGACCACCAAAAAACCCACTAGCTCACCACTAGCCAACTACTACCCAGCCTGTCCTTGAACAGCAAGAGCCCTGGCCCCATCCCTTGTTTTATATGCTGAGCATGATGCTCTACCACCTGCGGGCAGCTGTCCTGGCTGTGTCCTCTCCCAACATGTTACGCACCCCCCAGCATCGTCACTGCTGGGGTGGGCTGAGAGGCAGAAAATTGATTCTGTGTAAGCTCTGCTCAGCAATAGCTAAAACATCCCAGTGTTACCAGCATGTTTCCAGGACAAGCCTGCAGCACAGCACCACTGCACCAGCTACTCTGAAGAACATTTAACTCCATCCCAGCCACACCCAGTACAACCTTCAGGACAGGGAAAAATACTACGGCAAAATATTATCCTTATCTTCATCAAAACTGAAAATCTTGCAGACAAGAGGGTGACAAGGATTTGGTCCTTCTCTGATATCCGGCATTACCCTCTTTTCATATCAATAGTGGTTTTGTTGCTGGTTTTCACCTTTACTGCTTACCCTGTCACTCAAAGCTGCCAACTTGCCCAAGTGAGGTCACAGAGGTAACCACTTCAGTCTCGGCAGATAGCACTGAATTTCCTTCCATTTCCACCTTCTTTTTTACTTTTTAAGAGTATCTGCAACATTAGCAAGTGCTTGGAGTAATTTCTGTTTTCAGGAGCTCTGAAGATGACAAACTAAATTTCTCCATCACTGCATGTTTCCTTCCCCCAATGCTCTTCCTGCAGCTTTCCAGAGCCCCATTGAGGCTGACCACTAGACCAGGGACAATTTATTTTCTTACATTGACATGAAGCTAATCCAAACTACATACCTGTAAAGCAAGCAAGACTAAAAGCCATGTTTTTTCCTTAAGTTAAGGGACTGCCATAGTATATTTTACTTACATCAACTGAAAGCATACATCACAAAACGTTAAATGCAAACATTCAACACAATGCCAAGTATTAGATGGAAAATCAGTTACTTATCACTTACAAATGTGAATTAAACCTTTCACAGAAATAGCACTTATAAAAAATTCAAAAGACTCATTAGTTCACAAGTAAAGTTTAATCGATTAAAAAAAAAAAAGTCAGATTAAGCAAAAGATTAGGTGTAGTGAATGGGGTTACCTCAGGCTGGCAGCCAGCCACCGGTGAGACTCCACAGGGCTCAATTTTAGGGCCAGTGTTCTTTAATGGAGCTAGACGAGTCAAATGTACAGTGAGTGAGTTTGCTGATGATACTAAAGTGAGAGGACTCCCTTAAGAGTAGAGAAGTCCTGCAGAGAGATCTGAACAAACAAACGAGCTGGGGGGCATCACCAGCTGCACGAAGTTTTAACAAGAGCAAGCGCCAGATTCTCCACCTGGAACAGGGCAGTCCTGACCATCCGTAAACTTGGGAAATGAGAAGTTGGATGCAGCCCTGCAGTGATTTGGGGGTCCCGGTCCATGGCAAATTAAACATGAGTCAGCAGTGCCCTGGCAGCCAGGAGGGCCAAGTGTGTCCTGGGGGGCATCAGGCACAGCATCACCATCTGGGCATGGGAGGGGATTGTCCCGCTTTGCTCTGCACTGGGGCAGCCTCACCTTGAGTTCTGGGGGCAGTTTTGGGAGCCACAATGTAAGAAGGATATAAAGCTATTGGTGTGTCCAGAGAAGGGTGATCAAGGAGGAGACTGAGGGGTGACCTCACTGCATTCTACAGGTTCCTCAAGGTGGGCAGCAGAGGGGCAGGCACTAAATTCTCTCTGGTGACCACTGACAGGACTCAAGGAAATGCAATGAAGCTGCATCGGGGGAAGCTCAGATTGGACATGAGAAGGTGATCAGGCTCCCCAGGGAAGTGGTATAGGCCCAAGCCTGCCAGAGTTCAAGGAGCATCTGGACAATGTTCCTAGTGGTTCGGCAAGGAGCAGGGAGTTGGACTCAACCATCCCTACAGGTCCCTTCCAACTTGAGATATTCTATGATTCTGTGACTGTAACCTTAGGTCTTACTTTACAGAAAAGCACTTGAAAACTTGGATACTTTTATAATAATAAGCTTAATCAGGCTTCTAACAAAGGAAACTCCTAACAAACTGTACAATAACAATGGAGATTTTTAATCAAAAATATATTACACACAGTTTTATTATTTTTTCCCATTAGCATTTCTAACCCAAAGTAGAAACTCAGGTGTAACATCCTGAAGGCTCTCAGTCCTGAAGGCAAGTAGAGAAGTGCTGTAGTTATGCTTCAGCATCAGAGAAGACTTTGACTGATCTCAATAAACCAGGTTGTTGCCAGAAGGGGTGGTGGGTCAGGTCTCACTACTATGTCACAACAGCTTGCCTCTCCTCCCCTCTCTCCCTTGCCAAATTATCATCCTGTGGGATTCATGAGCTGATTCCCACTCACTGTGCAGCCCACACAAGTGGTCCCAGCTGCTAACAAGGGCAGTAGCTGTAGATCATCTCCTTTGAGCAATGTGAACTCTTAGAAAACAAGAAAAGCCAACTGCAAAACCTCCCCTTACTGACCTGAGAACTAACCAGGCATCTCAGGAATCTGATGCAATGCGTATTTAATACACCACATCAAGATTTGCATGTGTAAGATGCTGTGACACACAGAGTACCTTGTACATGCAAAATCATTGCTATTTCATTTATGTTTCTGCACACCATTCTGATGAAATCTGGAAATAATGAGTTATTAGTCCTTTTACAGAGTTTCATATGTTCTAAATGCAAGTGTATACAAAACAATCATGCTTATACTTACCTCTTTGTGATTATGACTCAAGTTACCCCTTTCCTAAAATGTTCACCAAAAAACCAGTATCTTAATAAATGTATTAAATTGCCTGGATTTCACTGAGAGCCTCTTGGCTTTCCTCAACCACTGTTCTGGAACTGCAAGTTGTTCTGTCTTTCACTGCCCACTTCCCTTGCCATCCTCGACACCCCAATTCCTGCTCCTTCTTGAAGTTGGAAATGAAGATTACACACAGCTTCCTTATAGTTAAAACTAATGGATGAAAAGGCTTGAGAAGTTGTAAGTGGGGAGAGGGACAGAGTAGGAAAAGGGACCTTACCCTGCTCAGTGGCTGCCTGCAGCTACATTCTGTACAGTGTAGTCAAAAACAGAGCAAATAGTAACAAAAAATGGAATCCATCCTACATAATACTGCTTACTAGTAATGAGGCATGATATGGAAAACACCAAAACCTAAAAGGCATTTGCAGAACCTGCGATTAGAACAAAAATACAGCACTTCTTACATCAAGTAGTTAATTGTTCTGGCAGTCAGAGACTAGAGATAACCCCTAGTGTAATTTTACAGAATTAATCTGAATTTTAAAATTAAACCGGAATAAATAATTTAAATCATAATTGTGACCAATTTTGCAAGTTTTCCCTTCCTATAGTATGTATAAGACATATTTGTGCATAACTTGAGGAATGAGAGCAGCTTCGTGTAATTTTAATAAAAAATACAATGTTTCAAGTTACTTGTAAGCATCAAAACGTAAGTGTACAGACATCAGACTGATCATTTTCTCCAAGGTAACCGTGTAGAGGCTTCAAAAACAGTTTGTTGCTTTACAGGACTTTTGAAAAGAACGTCCTTTCAAAGGAATACATGACAACAAGAACCGGTAGGAAGAATACAATCGTGGAGACCACAGGGGACAAGGGAACAGCCACCTGAGCCATTACAAAGGAGCACAGGCCTTGGGTTCAAACCTTCAACAAGAGCTCCTCTTTCCCCGCAAAAAGCAGATTTATGTAGTATGGCAGACACAATGCAGAGGACCCAAAAGCACATTTTTGTCCTTAGTATGAGCCCTCTTTGAAAGACTCTGGTACATCTTGGTTGGCAGCATCGTACTGAGCAATGAAATGTTTGAGTTCTTCAATGCATCGCTCACCTATTTCATGCAAATTCTGCCTCAGGGCAAACTGAATGGACTTCTCTAATGATGGATCTTTATCAATTAGCATCTTCACTACCATGCCAAAGGTTTCACAGTCTTGTCTGTAGACCTAGAAACAACACATTTTAGGAAATTATTAAATGCAAGACCCTTTACACATTAGCACACCAGCAACCTCATTGAGTTAAATCCAAATGTAACAAAGGATATTGGATATAACGTGAGTTTCAGCTGTAAAACTTACTGGCCATTTCCTCTCTCCTGACCTGTGCTAATACAAATGTAGCTAGCTCAGTGCTATCTGGATACCAAAAATAACTTTTATGGGATGAAATGCCATAAAAGAGAGATTAAGTTCTCCTTGCAGCAATATTTAATAAATAATGGTAGAGCAGAGTACAAACACTAAACCAGATTTTCTTTTCACTTCAATATATTTAAAATTAAACTTTGGAATGTCTAGCAATCTCAATCTTCATACAAAGCACAGATAATTTAGTTTGTTATCTTTCCTAATACTTTAAATACAAGTTGTGTTTAAATAATTTCACCAAATTTTGTTTGTTTTATATGTGTTTCTTGTAGAAGTCTTTGACAAAGATGACTTTAATTAGTTTGGATTGCACTGGTGATTCAGTCACTAAGGATTAAAGAAGTCCTGGCAGTGGTTTACCTGAACCCATCTGACCTTCTCCCACAGAGAATGAAGAGTCTGCAAGTCAGTTACGCACCACATTTGAGGTGAAGTAACTTTTCATTATCACTGCAACTGTTTTTCAGCAACATATGACCACACTCTTATGCAACTTCCAAAGCAAGTCAGTGACATTAAATTTTTTTTCCAGATTCCAGCTAAGTTTATTAATCTACATACCCAGCAAAAAAAGGAACTTCCCAAAGTGTTCCAACTGCTAGATGCAGTTAATTTTCAAACCGGTTAGGCCAATTTCCATTTAGAAAATACATTAGCTTTTTGAATGAAGTAAGTTTTCTATCTCCATATATCCTTTTTTGAGGAAAAAAAGCTAAATGTTGATATTCTTCAAAGTATGATTATATTTTAGTATTGTCTGCTTGTCTTAGAACTATTTTTTCACAGAGATGTGCAACCCTTTCCTTTCACATTTATCTGTATTGTGGACACAAATGATACAACTGTATGTAAGCAATTCCTCATTACTAAAAATTAAAGAAAATACCAAACAAAACACACCCATCCCACCCCCAATGAAAACCCACCAAAATAACCCATTCATAAGAACCAGTCTGAGGTCAGCTCAAGCATATTGATGTCAGAAAACCAGTAAAAAAATCCCAACATTCTGCACAAAACTAAACAAACACAAACTATTCTTAGAAACACAATGATTATCATGATACCTTCAATAAAGACAGTTCTTAAATGCTTAACAACATACTCTAGGTAAACAGTTTAAAATCAGACCCACTTTTCAAACACTGGATGGCAAATAAAAAGAAACCTTTAGGCAGACACTAGTCTTCAGTGGAGAGTAACAAGTCAAAAAGAAGAGTGCAGCCCAAACCAAACTTGAGCTAAACATTTTTAAGTGTGGAAATGCACATGGCATTTTCTCAGAGAGGGGTTTATAGTTCTTTGGTAGTAAAATAACAGCACAAAACCCAGACTCTGAGAGCTCATGCTCCATAGCAAGTAAAACATGGTACTTGGTAAAACAACTTCAAGCAGAGAAAATCTGCATTACTTTTTCTCTCTTCCCAAAGAAAAAGCTCAGGAAAAATCGCTGTCTCTGATTAGCCATATGACAGATGGGATTTTGCTTAAGCTACCCTTTCAAGTACTTGCAGCATGCTTGCTCACACCTTCACGGAATGATTTCTGAAATGGTTTTTCTCCCCAAAGCTATTATGCGTTGGGGAAAATAGTTCATTTTTTTTTTCTTATTGCATATCTGTTTGACCTATTTTATCACAAAGTAGTCAGACCAAGGATGTGTGAATGATCTTCCACAGGTACACAAACATAGTAACCGTGAGTCTCCAGAAGACCCTGACACTAAGAGACAACACAGATGCATTGCCCCGCCTTCTGCATGGGGAGGCTACAACTGAAGGAAATGCTCTACTTTTCATGGGTCTTCAAACTAATGGCAAATAGTGCTGCTACTTCTCCCACACACCACAAAGAACTAACCCAGATTAAATTCTCTGACTCCTAGCATATAAGTATTAGCTTGATCTAAGCACATTTTTCTTCCAAACTCTTGCAAAAGAAGACGTGGAAGAGAATCAAGACAGCCATTGTCGTCACTGCATCTGCAGTCAGAAGTCACTCTGCCATCACAACAATCTCGAAACTAAACACCTTCATACAAGAGATGAATCTTTTCAATACTTTGTGACAAAAGACTTAAAAAAAATAGAATTTACCTAAATGAGGGGAAGAGGGCAAAAGTGGAGCAAGAAGACAGTTTTAACAACAGAAAACAAAGAAAACAGCTTAGCTCCTCTAACAATAATTGAGCAATTTTCTCTCTACAATCTTTCTGCCCCAGCTGCTAATTCTGATCCTCCTGGTACAATCTGCCTCCTTCACTATTGTGCTGATAAATCTATTTGTATAGCTGCAACGTCCCAATTGTGCTGATAAATCTATTTGTATAGCTGCAACGTCCCAATTGTGCTGATAAATCTATTTGTATAGCTGCAACATAAATTGCATCACTGAGATGCTCCCTTTTAAAATTACTTCCCCCTCCAAGTAATGTGATTCAGTGATTCAATTCTAAAACCAGATGCATCAGCACAACTGAAGGAGCTGTGAGCCATGGTCTTAAAGTGAAAACTTCACAAACTAGTTTATACCTGAAGCCAAGGCACAACTACCAACTTTCAGAGATAAGTTACTATGCTTTACAGAAGGAAATGGAGATTATCAATTACAAGAGTATCAATACAGAATACGTCAATTACAGCTTAATGGTACAATCAACGATTTGAAAAATTTGTGAAAGCACTGAAAGCTCTTGAAAGAAGAGGATGGTGGCATGACATTAACATCTATCAGAATACAAGGAGGCTATTTCTGAAAAATAAGCTGAGAATGTGATGCTTGAGGAAGAAAGAAAACTGCAGAAAATATTCCAACCAAGCAAAAAGAGCTCTCTGTTGGAGAAAAATACCGGAAGAACTTGTGACCCAACAAGGTATGAAAAGAACCCTATCTTTAAAATTCCAGCTGATACTGATTTTGAGCTCAGACCATGGAAAGCTCATCTGTAAACATCTGGAACTAAAACCTGAAAATGATTCCATGTGTGGGGAAAGAAGAAATAACATTTTTAAAATGAAAAACAAGAAAGGGAATGATACCAGTGAACTGATTATTCTGTCTGACATATAAATCAGATAATCCTGAAAACAGCTAGAGCCACAGGGTGATCATTTACCGAGGCCCTAGCGTACATTTATTCTCTGACCTAAGTTACAGCACCAGCATAATGGAAAGAGCATGTAAAACTTTAGTAAGCAGATGAAAGAGAAGTAGAAACAGCTGTTCTGCTTCCAAATACATGAATATATTTATTTTATATACACATGCTGTATATAGCTATATATACATGCAGTCTTGCTTCTTCTGTGCATGACAAGTATTTAAGCTGAATTCAAGTTCTTTGAAGTGTTTTCCAAAATCAGCACATCTAGCATCTGTGAGGTCAGAGGATCACAAATATGCATACTTTTGTATTATTCTCATGGAATTTAGCTCTTCTTATTGTTACATGATAAGGGCATAGAGGCTTTGGCTGAGATCAGCCATGCCACTCTCCGTATAAGTACTTGATGCAAATATAAAGTTGTGATGCACCTGCAATATGTTAGTGAAGACACCTCATTTATTTGAGAAAGCTAAACCAAAACTTGTGCTTAGAACTGTTTAAATACAGCTGAAAGACATTTACTTCCAGACGTAGTTAGAGAAATGGCGATGTCAGTTGCCCAGGTTGGAGGTGATCATTCTGCCTAGAACTCCCCAGGCAGAATGAAACTTTTGAGAACTCCCTCATCTACAACTACACCAAGTTTTCACAGTGAACTTCAAAGTGCCATCAACAATGTCCTAAGTTACATAATATATGACACTGACATGAAAGAAATTATGGATACCACACATTCTCTTCTTCCAGCTCAGCTGTGGAATGTTAACCTCTGAACAGGAAGAAAGAGGGGCAGAAGCAAGCACATGGAGACTGCTCATGTCTTTGACTGCTATATCCCTCTTCCAGTGATAATGTAAAAATGGTTTTAGGCTTAAACCAAAGAAAAACATATTGGATGGCTTTGCTGATAGGTGAAATTATACATTTCTAGGGAATACCGTGACAACATACCTACCACTCACTGACAAAGTCCATATAATTTTCTTTTTCTGACTAGCACAGCACCATGTTTTTCCCCAAAACTGTTCCAGAGCCACATGTGCACTTTGTGCAACAGAGCTGTTGGACAACATAAACAGTAATGACAACAAAAACTAGAACTTAAGATGTCCTCCCCTGCAAATGACTACAGGTTGCAGAAAGTTATAAGAGCAATCTTGATCTCAAAGTCTTGCATACCTGGCCAAAAACCAGCTTTATTTCAACAGCAAGAGCAGACACGGTATTCAAAGGGGATAAGGACAAGCCTTATTTCAACCCATGCATCAAGTTTCCCCAGCTTAGCTCAATGGTCTGTGCAAAGGAAAGTTTTTTAACTTTTCAAGGTGACTCAGAACAGCTAAAACCACAGAATCTGTTCTAAACAGGCTTTGAGGAAATGGGAAACAAGAGAGAAGTTCTCTGATGATTGGAATGACTCTCTGGAAGACTGGTCCCACCAGGATAGTTAGCCTCTGTATCTCTCATGTCCACAGCTTGTAGAAAGTAGAACTGAGTAGCAAATGCGAGATGTAAATTTCTCCCGTCTCAGAAAGGACTCGAATGAATCTCTACATCTCATTTCTGGGAGAGCTGTTCTAATGGATGTGCTCTAGTTTATATGCAGGTATTAAAACATTTTCCTCTCCAGATATGGTTTTGAATGAATATGACACTATGTCACTTTTTTTGAATGCTCTTGGCTTCATGCACACATGAAAGCCTCTTCAGTTGAATTCATCCTGGGACTTGCATATGCCAAGCTTGAGCAGCTACATGCAGGAGATGAGGAAACTCCAGTGCAGAAGGGGTACGGTACTTCTGCTCACAAAGACAAGCAGGACCAGCAGACATGGTAAGGACCACATCCATTAGGTGGACAGGATGATTTAGCAAGCGAAATTGACGCCCATGATTTAATCTGTAATTTCCAACACCTTGATCTTTTCCTCACAGCCTTTCCTGGATTTTTTGAATATTCTTAGCATTCCATACATTTCAAGATTCATCTAACACTCTCTCGCCTCCGCCAGAACTCCTCAGAGCAACACGACACAAGCCCAGACTATCTGAGCAGCTCTGCACCATATGTACACAGCCCACCATCAGTGCCTGTGAGTCAGTACTCATCTTCAGAGATGCCTGCTCTCAGCTCCTCATCCAAGGGCCAACGACCCCCAAGGCTCAGTTAACACAGGGGAAGGAGCTGGGTTGTGGCTCAGAAGCCATGTTAAATAGCCTGCAACCTTTAGATACTAACTCACTTTGAGAAGACCCAACATGCCCAGCAATCACAATTTTGCATCTGTGATTCATGCAAGTACTCATTTAATATATTATCTTACAGAAGACAGGAGCTTTTCAGTTACTAAGAGCATATTTCCCACAAGTATCAAATACTCCATGCAAGGAAGAAAGAAGCAACATGCTCACTGGCAGATTGATTTCTCACAACAGCAGAGCATGAACATGCAGAGCACAAGTACAGCACTAGTTTGAAAGCCATACCATGTCCATTCCAGACACTCCATGAGAAAACTGCTGGAAATTTCCCTCGATTCAGTGATGCCCCAGGGTCCCCCTACACTAGACAGAGATAACAGCTTTTGTTCTCTCACCTAAGCCATGATAGCTGGGTTGGTATAGCCCTCTGGTGGTATAAACTGGCTTCTTATTTCCCCTCCTCAGCAGACCTACAGTAAGTCTGACAAAGCACTCTTCAATTAACCAAGCCACATCTATGCCAGGTTTTCCCAGCATGGGTGAGACAGACTACGAGGTCTAATTTTTCTTCTACTCCTAACTAAAAACAATACTGGAATATTTCATAATATAGACCTAACTCTAAGCTGATTGCATATGCAGTCAAATTTGCATTTTAATTGTGCATGTAAGCTTAAGCAAATTGGGAAACTACTAAACATTGAACTGCCACTATCACGGCTTATTCTCTGTCGAAGACATCTTTTAAAAGGAATTACTACCTCTCCCCAAATCTCTTCTTTTTAATTTATTTATATGCTATCTTGGAATGTTTTTCAACCATGCAAATTTGATTTCAGTAACTTACCCAAAATTTGCTCCTCCAAACTACAATAAGTTAATCTTCTACTGAAAGAGTACAGAGAAATTTTCATCACTGCAGTGGCAATATAATGATACTGTTATGAGTACAAAATATAAGTTTATAGCTCCACGGTGCAAAGAATGCTCAGAATTGTCATTAAACCACTTGCAGACAATTTTCATGATCAAGACATTTAAAACTGATTTTCAACCAAGATGAACTAATTTTTATGGTTACAAAAAACTAAATTAACATAGAACAAATTCAATGCTTGGTTACAATAGTATACAGTTTACAATGGCATACAATTTTAAATTATAAAATATCAACAAGTGTACTCTATTCCTTTCTTAAAAACACACTAACAATTTTGCCCTGTATCCATGTAATATTTTCTGCACCCATTAATCAATGTGTTTATAGACCAACTAGATACTCATTGAAATGCAAATTGGAAGAAACAAGTTATTTAATATATTATGTAATAATGAACAATTCCATGTTAATTTGCTTCTTACTGAAGATATGCAAAACATTAAAGTTATTTGCACTTAAATGCAGTTCTTCCTCCCTTTCCAATGAAACTTTCAAGTTCCTTTTTAGGAACTTCAATAGATTTAATCAACTTTTAGAATGTAAGCCCACCATTTTTGGCATCTAAATATCTGACAGAAAAGTCTCCTGGAAGCCCCTTGTGGAGAACAGACGCTGACAGAGCCCTCACTTTAAAAGAGACAGGAATTCAGATTTGAAGTCTGCTTTGTCCTCAAGGACCAGAGCTGGCAACATGTGGGGGCAGCAGGTGAGCAAAGCACAGCAGGGACAGGTGCTGCGAGCCACAATGTTTCTGCTCAGCTGGTTTACAGCCCTTTGCTTCTAGATCATAGCATCATTCATCCCTTTGACTAAACTAATCTGATAGAAGAAATGCAGTCTGAAACAATGCCATCACAAGGCTTCCCCTTCATTTAAAAGTAGAATTCTAGTATGAAAAGAGATGAAAAGCGCTCTGTAAAATTGAGGGGCGGGTGTCTGTGTTAACAGTGGCCAACTCTGCTGAGTTTACAAACACATTTTCAAGGCTGAAAACCCTGAAGAGTTGGCTTGGGTCCTAAGACACAACCCTGGTCTTTTACATGCACGGAAGAAAACATGCAGGCAGAATTATTTACCTGTGTGAATCCATTACCTCCAGGTTTAGGCTCAAGACATCATCTAGATACTACTTTGCTTCATACCATGCCCCTCTTGACACCTGTGCAGTTACAGTGAAGCCAAGGGGTTTGAAATGGGGTGGAGCCCACCACTGCTTGGGAAAGCCCATGACTGGCTGCAGCATTCCATGGCTGCCCACATCAGCCTTCTCTGCCCACGGCTTCTGCTGTGCAGGGCTTGGCCCCTCGGCAACAATCATACCTCTGAAGAGAGGCTCCACACCTCGTCAACTCCCTTCTTCTTCCCTTCACCATCCCAAACAAAAAATTACACCTTTTTGTGCATTTCCTCAATGCTTATAGAGCAATCTAAAGATTGACATACAGCTTTTGTATGACACTGTTGAGGAGACCTAAAGAACAATATAATTAAAAAGCAATAGAAAGTGAAGTCCCTCAGCAAGGGCAGTATGTGTTTAAAGCTCTGTTTACCCAAGGACAGATCTGTAGAGCAAGGCTGCATAATTCAGAACCAACACAGCAGAAGTTGGTGCTATTTAGAAAACAAGAGTTTTAATTTATGAAAACTTACAAATTCCAAATAGTTACTCATTGCTTTAAAACTACTACACATGAGTTTTCAATAAGAAGCAAGAATTTATTTTAAATATATTGCTAGGAAATCCATGTGTTTAATATTTTTTTAATACTATGGTGGAAGATTTGACACAAATGTTTAAATGAACAAGAACTGGTACACAACAGAAATGTACACGATGATACACTTCATTTAATGCTACATTTTGGCAAGAGCAATTGTATCATTACTTCTTCAAGAAATGCCTTGCTTAGTCAAGCAGAAGTAGCTCCCATGTGGGAGAGCAAGAACTATTATGTTACATGGTTTTACTGGAGATAATTCTTTACTAAACCAATCAGACCACATAATAACAGCATTCTAACACCAACTACAGGCCCTTGGAGACCAGTTTGTGTGTGGCCTAGATTTCATAGGCTTCTTTACAACAGATGTGTTGGATGAGGGTAGTGTTACTTCATATATTAACTTGTGTGTTCCTTAGGTAAAACAGCAGTATGAGTCTAAATTCTGCCTCTTACATGTTCTTCTTACAGAAGGTGTGTGCCCTGTGCAAGGAGATGATAAACCTGAAATCCAAAAAAAATCCATTGCAATTACAATTCATCAGTTTCTAAACCTCGCTGAAAGTACTGACAATCTCTTGAAGACGTGTCAATGACATCTTTTCAGCTCATGTATAAGAATACCCAGCTGTATGTTTAAGAATGCCCTGGTACAAACAACTGTGCAGTCAAGTCCAAAAGTTGTAAAAGGGGAACTATTTATATATCTGATAATTTCTCTTTGTTCTATAATAATATGCAAACATAGAAACTGTATTTTTGTAGGAGCATAAATGAAAACAAAATCCTAAAAATTCTCCTCTCCAACAGATGCTAGAAAACTCCCATTACCTGAAATACACCAGCTCAGGATCAAACAGGAAATAATCAGCCATATGCCAAAGGAAGGGCCTCACCCTACAACTTTTTATTTATGAAATACTGAATAGATGGAAAGCCACTTCCTAAATCTGCTCCACGGTAAAGTTCTTGCTCCATCCAAAACAGGAAGGGTGAAGTTTATCTACAAAAGACTCTATGTTAATTCTCTTGTTAAAAATGCTTTAAATAATTTTCAGTTACGTCCACTGACCATAAAGGAAAGTGATATTCATTTAAGCTTCAGCAGAATGGGCTATATATTAACAGCAACAATAAAATGACAAACTAATCTTTCTTGTCATCAAAACAACACAAATATTTTGTAGGAAACGTACAGTAGTTCAAAATCCACACAGATCAACTGTGTTGAAGTCAAGATCAAAAATTATGCATTTGATTTTACCCAAAACTGACTTGTGATGACTCAGTTTCCCTCAACAAAAGTTGTCCCACTTTCAACAAATATCCTCAGCTACAAATATTCTCAGATTCAACAACATTCTGCATTAAGTGGGCTAATTTTTGTTAATGGGCAAGACAGCATTTTATCCTGAGGTGTGGATTGTCTGTATTTTCTCCAATTGCACAATGAAAATAAGCAGCAATAGAAAGAAATAACTAAAAAACCCCCTTTCTTTCCAATTAAGAGCAACTCTGAGCAGATCAGTTACACAATTAACTGGCAGCAGCATTGCTAATACAAACTCAAAACTGGTGGATCTATGAGTTTAAGAACCAGTCCTTATATGAGAAAATTTCCTCCCTATCACTAGATAAAGAGCAACTTAATTTTTTTTTTTTTCTTTAATGGTTAAAAATATGTTAAAGCAAGTTTGAAATTTCATGTCAAAGGGTAGGTTTTTTCATCACACATGCAGCATAAAGAAAATACTACATAAAACAAGTAAACTACTGTATGCAATGGACAGCTTTTCAGAAAAGCAACAGCTGCAAGAAGAAAAACAATTACTTCGATTACCAACATTTTATGGCTTAGTTTATGTTAAACCTTACTGCTTCTGAAGGTTTAGAATTACTTCACACATTATATTAGCCTCACAAATCAGTTTTATTAGTACCTCAATAATGAATCAAATTTTTTTCATGTCCAAGTTACTGTCCTGCCTTTACCCTTGAAATAGTCACTCATCATTTCTTTTAAGTACTCATTTCAAATGTAAAACCAAATAAATTAAAAAGTAAATTATTTTGGAGGACTTCTCTAATCTTTCCTTAGCTTGTGGATACGTATCTTTTTCCACATGCAGCTGCTATTCCCCCTTCCCAGCTGTCAGCATCCCTATGCCAGAAACCATCACCCCACTTGTTTGTGCGAACCAGTAATATACAGGAGTACTTCTAAAATGAATTCTTAGGCAAAACCAGTCTGATTAGGTCACATGCTAGGACATCAGCTGGGCTGCAGGGAGGAATCTCCTATCCTGGGTGAGAAAGTGATGAGCAGCTATGGATAGCATCTAAAGAGGACATTTATCTATAGCTTTACACTAGTGTGTCCACCTTGAGCTTATCTGGAAACACTCACTGAACTTCCACCTAATCCAGACAGACAAAGCACACAGGATCTCTGTTTAAATGTCTGCATATCTAAGTATGTAACTTCAGTCAAATACAAAATATATACAGAAACAGAACATAAAGCTGGCACAACGGCTGGGGTTGGAGCAGGTCAGAGAACCTCATGAATGAATGAAGCCTCATTTCTTACTGAAAATATGTTCATTCCTCCTATGTTTTTAGCATTCAACACATGAACTATCTCTCCTTCTGAATCTGTTCCCACAATTCTAGTTATTTCCATGTCAATTTGGAAGCAGAAATCTGATCCAAAAATTGGTAAAAACAGAAAGCATGTCTCTCCCTAAAGAGAAAGTCACAAGGAGTAGAGATTAGTCTTCTATGGTTAGTAAATCATGTGTCTTAGGGCAGCAATTATCAACTGTGGTTCCAAGGGAATGTAGTACAAGTTCTTAATTTACTGAGTGGATATACCACTGACTGTATCCCACAGTACTTGGAATTAATTATTCTGTAAGTTTGGGTTACACTCATAAGCAATATTGAAGAATCACAGCCATCAGCTGGTTCAAAAGGGCTTGGAAATCACTGGTCTTTTTCATTGTGGAAAAAGAAGCCTATTTTGTACTTAAAAACATCTTCTAAGAACACTGGCTTTCTACAGTGTTTCTACTGGCTTTTCTTTACAAGCTTTTCTTAATGAGATAGTTAAGCACGGCTGCAGCATTTCAGCACAAGAACTGTTACCTATCAAACTCATTAAAAGAATGTCTGCCCTATTCAATCCAGTGTCACTGAACATTTTCCAGAAGTTGTCTGATGGGGTGGGTGAACTGACAGAAGACAGATAGGGAACAAACTTGGCAAGATATTCATATATCATGAATACACACTCATGACTTCTTGAAATGTTTGCTTGTCTTCAGATTCTGGCATCCACTGAAAAGCTTTGATTCTTTTTGAGTCTGGCTTCAGCCTGTCCTTATAAAAAGGGAGAAGAAACTGGGATCATCAGATACTGTTCTGTGTTGGGGTTTCGTTTTGAGACAGTTTTTGAGAGCTTTAGCTCTGTATTCTTCAGACAGCTTAGGGCAGCTTTCTGTGATCCCTGACACCCAGAAATTTTGCTAGCAGCATGATGCAACAAATCCACCAAGTCAAAAAATAACAGAGATATATCCAGTACTCAAGAAATAAAACTCAGAATCACAGAATCATTAAGGTTGACCTTTAAGATTGAGTCCAGCTGTAAACACAACACTACCAAGTGCACCACTAAACCTTGTTCCTAAGTGCCATATCTACACATCTTTCAAATACCACCATGGATAGTGATTCCGTCACTCTACTGGGCACCCTGTTCCAATGTTCGGCAATTGTTTTGGTGAATTTTTCCTAATATCAAATCCAAACCTTCCCTGGTGCAACCTGGAGCCATATCCTCTTGTCCTGTCACTTGCTGCCTGGGAGAAGAGACTGACCCACATCTTGCTACAACCTCCTTCCAGGCAGTTGTAGAGAGTGCTAAGTTCTCCCCTGAGCCTCCTTTTCTCCAGGCTGAACAGCCCCAGCTCCCTCAGCCACTCCTCGTAAGACTTGTGTTCCAGGCCCTTCACCAGCTCCGTTGCCCTTCTCTGGACATGCTCCAGCACCTCAATGTCCTTGTTGTAGTGAGGGGCCCAGAACTGGACTGGCCCCTGTACTGGTGCCCAGTAGAGGGGGACAATCACTGCCCTGGCCCTGCTGGACACACTAATGCTGACACAAGGATACTAGCAGTCTAGGCTCAGTCTTCTTGGATTTACTTCTTGAAATATCCTATTTACTATAACTATAAACAGGGAGGCTGACTATGGTACCAGTATTTGTTTACTAGTAACAGCAGTAAAGCATCATGTAAATTAACAAGTCAATGAAAAAAAAAAGCTAGAACAAACCAGCAGCTGCCTCAAACTCTGACAACCTCCTCCAGGTTACAGATTCATTGAGTATCACCAGCAGCATTATGAATTATAGTCACTTCAGAGATACAGCAAATTCTGCCTCTGGCCAATACTTCAATGTGTAGAACTTCACTCTGGTAAACCACACAGACAACTGAAGGTATGGGGGAGTTGTTTAACTAAACACTTCATCAGATTTCAAATTACCACCACCATGTCAATGATTTGAAGGGATCCCCAAATAATTAGAAAATCTGTCAAAAATCTGCAAAGATACTTACTTTGCCATTTTAACCTTACCTTTAGACATACATAGGATTTAGTGTGAATAGCCTAAAATAACTCACTTTACAGCAACACCAAACTAAGTAATTTCAGGTCAAACAGCTAAAACTGGGGGAAAGAGTAAGGTAATAAGGAGGTAATACAAAAGAAGATATAAACTAGATAATGAAACTGGAAACCACTGAAGTACAAATGAAAATATTTACAGAATAAAATGTACTGTTACAACAAACTTTTTATGCTGAATCTCTAAACAGAATAATAGCTGCTGCTGATAAAGTCTACTGATACTGGATTGATACAGTGTGTTTTGGATGAGAACAGCATGGAAAGAGAGCAGTGAAGTCTCTTTTGATAAGCAGAACTAAACAGTTTACTGCCTAAGATAAAGACAGGTTGCTAAAGGTCAAACACTTCAATGCAATAGCCAAAAGAAACAGTACCACACCATTTACCTTTTAACCTTACTTCATACAAAATTACCACGCGTTCTCAAAGATACAGAATACACAGAGGTTATTCGTACAAACATATCCTGAAAAATAAGGCATTGCTTCCTTCACACAGCCTTCCAGAATTCAAAGAAAAAACCCAAAAAACAAAACCAAACAAAAAAATCACAAAAAAACACCAACAAAACAAAACACAACCTCCCCCCACAACACCAGCAAAAAACCCCACAAAAAATAACAAACCAAAAAAAAAAAAAAAAAAAAAAAAAAAAAACACCACAAAACCAAAAAAAAACACCAAAGATAAAAAAAATCCCAAACAGCTCATGCTAATAAAGAATGAACTGTACTGTCTGGAATCAGAATTAAATTAGGAAAAAAATATTTAATTATTTAGAACAGAGCAAGCCAAATTAAATAAAAAACAACAATGAAAATGATGACATTTTCTCATTTAAATTAGAAAGTCCAGTGGGCTTTTTTTTCCCCTTAAAATCACATAAAGGTTTAAACATTACAAACTTTCTATTTTTAAATCAGCTGGTAAGGAATTTTGCTATTTCAAGGATAAGTATACACAAAGAATTTACATACTAAACAAGAATTATTTAATTTATTTATGTATTTCAGAGTACCATGGACCGTGTAAAATAATAACAGCAACTGTTCAAGGGAAAAAAAAGTTGCCTTCTCTAGGGAAAGTCAACAGTTTACACTCTTGATGAAGAAAACACAACTAAGACTTTCCATTTATTGGTTGCAATGCACCTAAACCTGATTTTAGAACTATTGCTTAGTTTTAACATAATCAATTTACTCTCTTCATATTACTTTAACTTAGTACTAATCTTTTTCACTTGTTTACCTCTTTTCTTTGTTCTCCTTGGTTCATCACTGCTCAGAAAACTGCACTGTGGACAAAGCCAAATCACTCTTCTTGTTCCAAAGACCCTGCAGTTTGGCCAATAAATACCTAACAAAGGAAGCACTACTATCTCTGACTACCTTCACTTCTCCCATAATTTTATCTGAGTCCTCCCCATTCCCTTAGCAAGTATTTACTCAAGTTCTCATATAACCCTAGTAGCCCGAAAAATCAAAAATTCACTGAAAAACATTTTGAGTCAATTGAACTATGTGAACATCTTCATATCACCTTGTGACAGAAATGCATTTACATTTCATGCATTCTATGAAACAGGAAACTACAAATAAAGGTATGCTCCATAACTGCACGGAAACATTATCTAAAGAACAGAAACACTGCCCACTATATATATTATGTACATATGCACACATGTTCTTTCAGAGCTTTAATACAGTATGTCATACAACAGCTTTAAGGAGTACAGTAAAAAATTACTTGCTTATTAGTTACACCTACCTGCTGAGTGATACACAGTGAAATCAACTGCAAACATACCAAAGAAAGTTTTTATCCTTACACCCATAAAAAACCTTACCTGACACCAGACACTGAGTGTTTATACTTGGGTAACATGCTAAATGTCCTTGCCTCTTTTAAAATCTTAGTTGATCCACAACAGACAAAACCAAGCTCAGCACTTTATCCCCAATAGACCTCTGCATATCTCAATATAACTCCTCAGCAATATGCACATATGTTTTATTAGGAATACTTAGAACAACCTTTACAGTAGATGAGATACTTCTCTTTGGGATTGCTGCTCTGCCTGCTTACTGTGACACGAGTAATGCCTACACACATTAAAAGGCTTCAGAGCCAGCTCATTATAACGGTACATGCTTTTCTGGGTAGCAAGAAGTCCATCCTACTTAAAGTAGAAAGGAGCACTCCTAAAGCACACTGTTTTTTAGTAACTTATCTGGGTCATGAGAGATCATATAACTACTTGCTTATCTTTGCTTCTGATTTTAGCAAAAACATAGTTGCAAGAAACCTCCTTCCATTTCAACATAAGAAAAAGGAAAATTGTACAATGAGCTGCAGCTATGCCTAAGAATATATTTGACAAAAACTAAGAAAAGCATTAAAAAAAAATTCATCAGGGCATTTTTGAGTTATGGCTAGACCTATACTTGGGTAACCAGATTAATAATTTCATTAAAACCTCATTTTTACATTAAGTTACATTACATTTACATCCTAGTTGATGACAAATACAGTAAACTGAACAGAAGAGACAAAAGAACAGCCATGAATGGCATGTTTATCAAATTTTTTAGTAAGCAATTTCAGGTACTTGATGCAGGAACGCTGCATTTCCTACCTTACAATTGTAGCTTCCTGCAGATGCCTCGAGGGCATCCAGAGAGGAAGACACCAAGCTGGAAGCACCTGCCTGCTCCCCACTTGTTTCTGGCACCAGAAATAGCAACGGGTTTTCTTGCATGATGTAGCGTCTCCACCCTCCAGCCAGGGAGAAACTCCACTGCAGTTGCCCATGGGCTTTAGAGCTTCTGTGGAATTAATTCCCATCTCCACCCATGTTCCCCATCTCATTCCTTCCCCCACCCTCTTGGCTGCAGTTCCTGATCTTGGCAAAAATCTTTTTTTTTTCAACTGCAAGTCCAGTCCCACCCTTGTTCATTGCTTCCCACACTCAGTTACTAACCCTACCTCTCCTGTCACCACAAATCCTTTCATCTCTTCCAGATTTCCTCCACCCTCCAATTCAGAGGTCACCTCATTCCTCAGCTAGAAATAGTTCCAAGAACTTAGGGGCCAGCTTATTTCACAACTAAATCAAAGTTTGGCTCCAACAGGCCAGTTGAAAGAGGCTGTTCTGAGGGTGTCTAGTGATGCACTAGCGCTTCCAAGCGAGTTAATTCTCAATGATTTCTGCCTGATGATTAAATAACTGTCTAAAGCAGTACTTTATGACACTGAATGTTCAGAAACAGTAGTAGCTCAACACACAACACAGGGTGGCTACTCACTTGTAGCAGCAGGCACATTTAAGGAAACACACTGAACTTAAGAGAATTAGTTAAGTAAGTGTTTGCAAATTTTTCTTTCTTTCTCTTGATCTGATTCATGGTCAGGCCCCACAAAGACTACTGTGCCAGTGTAGGGAACAGTACAATACAGGGATGAAATTCCTCAAACTATGGTTGCCACCAAACTCTTTGTAACGTACAGCTGAAGTCTGCAGTGGTACAGGTTGGTTTTGACGGCAGCATTTGCTTAAGGGGACTTCTTGATGTCTAATGGGATGCAATCATAATATAGTCTCAACTGGAACTCATACAGTTTCTGTTACTGACTATTTTCATAAAGCTTGTAACAACTAATCATCTTGGTTTATGCCTAAATTGAATTTAGCTGAAATCAAACAATAGAGTGGAAAGATACACAGCACAGATACTCTACAATTGCACAAGATAGTTTCTCCAGGAACCCAAGTGAAGAAGAAACATAATAAAATGGGCAAATTTCCAGCTGAAGATGATCACTGAAAAGCTTGTGTCAGCATATCCTAATCTATTCATGATTTTGTGTTTAAAAATGCTTATGTCGAGTTTTTTTTTATTTAGGTAGCACGTGACCAAAAAAGTTAATATATAAATTATTTACTATACTAAGGTGGTGAACAGCTTGTGAGGTGTAATTATGGTCAAGTAAGCACGCACAGTACCCAAGTAAGGAGAACATTTCATGTTGTAATGAAACCAAGTATTTAAGCTATCTGAAGCCAGGAGAAGAGGAAAGATTGCTAATAAACAAATTAGCACTTGGAAAAACAGTATCAAACCCATCTATTAAAGGTTACTGTTGTCATTCAGAGCTTGAAGTCCAATAGTTCAGAAAATTAACGTATGAACAGTTCTTCTCAAGAAGCATGAGAAGGTAAAGAACCACAAACAACCCACGACCCACTCGATTTTGTCAGTATTCACTTTCTGTGTTTCTTTCAAGTCAAGCTGACTCTATGAGCAACTCTATGAGCCTTTCCAAGTCAAAGTACCAAGGTAAAACAGGCACACCATAAACTTTGTCCTGTGGGGAAATCTTGGCCCTTGTTTTTCTGCCCTATTTTGTGAAGCATGCCATTGTGATAGCCATACTAGAGTACGTCCAGACAACCACTGAAGACTCAAGTCACAACACCAAAGCAAACAAGAGTCAAACAAAACAGGAAAGTGATCCTTTGTGGGTCAGCAATAAATGGTGATGTGCATTAGTCATTTATACCCCAAGATAAAAATCTAATAGCCTCATAATCTTAACTTAAAGAAGCAGCACATGCATAAGCAACTTATGCAACTGTAGATTTCTTCCCCATATAACTTAGGAAATTAAACTTCAGAAAAATTCTCAATTCTGATGCCTTTTAGAACTATAAGATTACCCAGTATTTTAAAGGTTAGAGAAAATGAATAGGTATAATTTACCCATCTTTACAACATATTGAGTTTAACCTACTCAATTAAACAACTGCCAAAAGAAAGAAGACATCAGGCTAGGTGAGACACTGAGATACAGCATATAAATTTAAGAACCAGGTGACAAACACAACCTGTCACCAAAATGTCTTTGGTCACAGATGATCCTATATTTATACATGAGTCAGTGTTGTACATAAATCAGATTACAAATGGATTAGAAGACTAAACTACAAGCACTAGGAAAACTGTCATTTACAAAACAAGCTTCTGTTGTAGAAAAAAGTCTGTAAAAGACACACAAACCCCCACAAAACTGTAGATTCACACTTCAGCAGACTTTCCCTACCTACAGATTTTGTGTGTGACACTCTTCTGTTGCAGTCTATTTCAACCTCCTGAGGCCTGAAAGTACTTGCCAGGACAGGAGAAATGGAAACCTGCTTCCATGCCAAACATCAAGTCCTTCCTGTCACCTACCTTCCTGCCACTACATTTCATTTGCCACTTTCCATGGGTTTTCACATGTTTGCTCAGTTACCACCATCCCATCATTGCATACGGTTTTATGAAACTTTTCCTTATGACACTGTTCCCTGTTTGGCCTATATACATCTTGTGTTAAGCACCACTCGGACTTCTGTCTTTCAGAAGATCAATGCTCAGACTGTATCAGGGATACTGATAGAGCTGATGCATAATCAGAGTGCAGGGGTAGAGATGCTAGACAGTAGTTCTTTGAGCTTGGACTGTTTCTGAGGGAATTTAAATTTCTGGATCTAGTTACCAGGTATATGGGACTGATTTTGCCCTTAGTCTGTTTCAATGCAGGAAGCAGCAAGTTTCCCTAGTTACAATGCTGAAGAGACAGTAGGTTGTAAAAATAAAAAATACTTAAAATTTTAATCTTTGGTGCAGTGAGCCTACTAAGAGATAATTTTATCTTTAATCCTTAAAAGAGTTCAAAAATAAAAACACCATTGCTAACCTACTTCTTAAATCCACCAATGCCCTTCTGTTAAAGCAAGAATAAGATGGAGATGAAGTTGGAGAGAAGCATTTTTCTATCCTCTGAATTAAATCCAAGTTATTAAAACCAACAACAAAACCCCACCACCAAAAAAACCCAAAAAAACCAACAAACCTAACAAACAAACAAAAAACTCCAACTCACAAAAACAATAACCCTCACTCCCACAGAAACTACTGCCTTTATCAAGGCTCAGACGATTCATCATTTCTGGTTTTATCCTTCAGCATTCCCAGGAGGTTTGCCAGTGTCAATTCTGCTTATCCTTCCAAGGATCTCAACTTCTGACAGTTTTTTCAGTAGGCAATTTCTCAAAATTAATTCCTAATTATATATCATGGCCCACACAGTTTTAGTGAGTTTCTTCTCTTCCTAACACCTTTTCCAATCCTGTTGACACTCATCATCTCTTGAAACTAATCTTTCTTCTTTCCAGCCCACTCACTATTATAGTTTCCAAGTCTTCTTTCATCCTGTTTTTGTTCTTCTGGTTTCTCACAACAGAACCAGAAATTTTAAGTCAAACAATCACCACCAGCTTTTGATTGAAAAAATGCTATTAAATTAATAACTCCTTAGATTTTCACTCTATCTGACCAAGAAGTCAATCTTGTCTTTCAGATTTGAACATGTCCTTTTTTCACATGTCCTTTGGTTTCAGCAAAGTCCAGCAATTTCATCAAGTACCTAACTACTAACCCTCTCTCATTTAAGTCTTCCAGAGATCTGCCACCAAATTGTAACACCTGTAAACAATGCCCTTTAAGAATGTCCGTAAGCAAACAATCCTCTGAGCTCTTGCAGTCTGCAGTGCTGCTTGATCACATAATGAAGTGTGGGGTATGCCCAGCCACTGCCTTGGAGGGACAACTGCTGAGATAAGGAGAGTGCTTAATCTCCCAGCAGAACTCCCCTGGAAAGGGAGCCACTTTTCAGTTATGGTGAGAAGTAGACAAACCCAGAATGCTCTCGGAGACCCTATGCAGATCCTTTGTAACCCACTGGCCTTTACCTTCTGACACCCACCTCCTGTATCCCTATAAAGCTAGCCCCCTGCCCCTGTGAGGGCAGAGAGATGCTCGTCCCTGGCTCCCCTTCGCCGGACCAATAAAGCTGCCTCGTGCAGAACGGCCACACGAGCCTCTTGTGTCTCTCTCCCTGCTCTGGCCTGGAGGCTGCCCTGCAGAGCTGAGCTGAAACCACGAGCTGACAATCACTTAAGAACTGACAGTCTCTGCACTGGCCCTCCCAGCCAGCAGCTGAGGGAAGACACCGGGCCCCGGGAAGACGATTCCTTTTGGGACCATCTCTCCGGACTGGTCACAGCTTCCTCGGTCAGAGCTACTGACCCCTCACCAGCTGCCATAATGAAGTGCCACTACATCGAAAACTCTACATTTGTCAATGGGCTGAATACCCAGCATTTGGCAACTTCAAAATAATGTGATCAGTACAGGTCTAAAACTGTTTATATTAAAAAACTTAAGGCAAACATGATCTTCAATAGATAGTGGTGAAAGCTAAAGGTGAGTTACATCTAATTCAAACCTCTCTAAGAAATACCCTACTGTTACTGGATAAATGCATCCATTTCTGGTATTAAATTCTCTTTAAAGTATCTCCCTATAAGCATGCATATTAAACAACTAGCAGTTTTTATCAGCTTTCCAATGAAAAAAGCTGCTGGCAAAAATCTGAAATGTGGTAATATATTTTCTTATTAAACCATACCTTCAGGTGCTGAGTACAATGAGTTGCACTGCTTTTGCATATGCAGCAGTTTGTAATTATGAACACAGCAGTGCACACCAAATAACCCATTCGTGTCCACAGAAAGGGAATAGAACACAGCTGAACAAATGGAAAGTGAAGGATTACAACTTCTAAAGCATGGTGGCCCAAACACAAGAAGAGGAAAGTAGCTAAAGTTTTCATGTCCATTTACAAGTATCCTGCTTTAAACAAATGTATTTGTAAGGAGAATAAAAGAGACGATGAAGAAACTGACCAAAAGCTTTTATGTTCTCCATCTTGTAGTTTCATAAATATGAAAACACGAATTTCTAACAAATAGGCCATATTTGCAAAATTGAAAGACCCCAGCACAAAAAAAATACTTCAGGCAAGTGTGAAATATGAAGATCGAATAAGCATAACAATGTGACTGATTTGATTTTGTAATGGTAAAAAGGAAGTCTAGAATAAATACTAAAAGACAGTAGAGAAATTAGCAGGTCAGAATTAATATGAAAGAAAATGTGTCTAAGAACATGTAGAAAGAAATAAATCACTTGACTTTAGATGTAAGGAGAGGGATACTGATACAAGGAAACTAATAAACCACAAAAGGATGAAAGAAGATCATAGGCAAATGATATAATTAAGTAAAAGAGTTATCATCAATTTTTCTGAGAAGCTTAAGGCAAAATAACAAAACCTGACACAAATGTTTTCTTGATTAGGAAAAAATAAATTAACACACTTAATTACATTTAAGTAAAATAAACATAAGCTCAGAGGAGGCATGATACATACTATGCTACCAACCAAATTAGACTGATGATGATGAGCCCATCATTAAGGCCTTGTCACTGGATATTAAGCACAGAAGGTTTGAAGGACAACAGCAAAGCAAGGAGGGAGAGAAAATCTACAGATTCCCGATCTTTTACCCTCATCTAGCCTGTTACTCTTGCCTCGTCTACTCCTGTCAGAAACAAAGCATGTCTGACCTCATCCACAATCAGAAATAATCCTTTAATGTGTTTTTAGCTACTGTTCCAGTTCCTTCAGCTTCGCTTAGCTCACCTACTTCTTAACTTATATTTTAATTAGGGGATTTTTTCTAACCTAGATAATTTTGCCTGAAATAAGCAACAGCACAAGCAGACCAACAAGCTAATCTAAGGAAATAGTAACCAGTTTCCCTGGCTCAGCTGAAGTGAGCTTTTCAAAAGAAAAGGTACATCCAAGGCCAGCTCTGACATCCTCCTTCATTCCGTCCTGGATTCCCATTACTCCAATTTATTAATTTACTTATTTTACTACAACTGCTAAAACTTAAGATACTTGATCTGTCACATCCAAGACTTACAAAACTTTTCCAATATAATTACCATGAGCTTATCCCTAGCCAAGATGCAGAAGCTTCATATTTACATCCTCTTTCACCTTTATACTGTTGAAGAACTGTAAAATAGTTCTGCTTGAAGCAAAACAAAACTAGCAAAGGAAGCAGGAGGGGTTGGGGGCCGGAAGGAAGTCATACAGCAAACTCCCATGCACTAAACAAACTACAGCTATTTTATTATGACAGAAATGCATGTATAATTTTGTTTGTGTTTTGTTGGTATTAAAACCAAAATTTTTTTAACAAAGTCCTTTCAATGTAAAGTATCACTTTGTGAGAGGTCAGTCTTCTCTCAGAGCAGTACCTCCAGAGAACAGAGTCCCATTAACAAGTGTTAGGTACACACAAAGACAATTCAGCTGTTGCTATATATATCTTACCAGAACAGCAGCTAGGACAAAGAAGGGGAACAAGAAACATTTCTTCTCAAACTACACACACACTGTAACTGCTAAAACCTGTTTTTCTTACTTAATTGTAACTTCTAGGTCAGAGAATTCTAAAAAGAAAAATTAGTTAGACAGCAGATCTGGAAACAGAATTTGGACAGCCTGTTGACCCAGCCACACCCCCATTTTTCCTTCTTTCTATGCACCATAGCTATGAAGTTTCAAACACAAGCTTTAGAAACATCTCTAATTTTAAGCATCTTCCAGCAAGAAGGCTGTCCCATTAGGGTAATAGTTCATTAATACTCCTGAGGACTCTTAACAAGCAATACTAATTTAGAACATCAACTAATCAGTTAGAACAGCAATTAATCTAAATGTTTAAACATTAAAAAAATATTGTTCTGCTGAACACTTAAAAACATTGGCGAACTGAAAGCATACAGTCGGCCAATGATTCCATTAAGAATAAAAAAGCATGCACGAATGTATTAATTCCTGGGCTTAATTAATTCCTAGATGCCAGAACTCTGTGGTACTGAGGGTTCAGTGTCAAATCTCATTTAGAAACTCAGAGGTTTATTTTTTGCCAGAATCAAGGAGGGTACTTGGTAAAATTGTCATTTGGTAAAATTTGTCTTCAGAAAAGAATAGATTTTCAGAGGTAATCCATGTCACTCCAACTTGAATATGCAACTTGTAAGAAACGTGGACACATAATAAGGGACTAATTAACACAGTGTTGCAGACTCGATGTCTAGACAAGATAAGACATTTCAAGAATCCCTGCTACTCGTGCTCATGAAGGAAGAACAAAGAGATAGCCTTTTGTGCAACACTGATGCTGAATAGCTCCAATTATGAATTTAACATCAGGGACATATTTGTCATCACTTCCAAAAAAAACCACCACACTTCAGCACATTACATGCTAAAAGCATAAGCTGATCCTTAACCATATAAAACCAGAAACTAAACAACTCCAAAAATAATACCTTAATGCATAATGCATGCTATTAAATGCAAAAATATTTTAAAAGTGCATGAAATGGTTACATTAGGAAACTACAGACATTCATTGATCTTGACATGCAGATGGCAAAATACACTGCTATGCTGTTTTCAAGTAACCAGCCCAATCTTTTAAGCATCTCTTTAATGGGGTTCTACTTCACCATGCTCAGACAAATGTTCAGACAACATTTAATACATTATTTCAAAATTGTAAGAGTAAAGAAAAGAGGAAAATGCATGTTCAAAGGTCTAAGGAAACACCTAACTTCAAAAAAACCCAACCAATCAAAAAACATCCCAACCCAGAAAGCTAATTATCTCACAATTTTATTTTTTAAAAACTCTCCAAAGCTTTTTATTACAGACAGAACATTAAAAAACACATCATGGAATATATTAAAATAAGAGATACACATTAACGCGGCAGAATTTCCATTCAGTGCAGAAGTACAAAGACTGAAAAGACTCTGCACCTGGATAAAAGGGCATAGTTTCCACAGTACCTGCCACGCAAAAGTTCCAGGAAAAAACCTTATTCTTCCAACCACAAAGTGGCAGAGCCAGAGGGTTCTAGGAAATCAACCCTTCCCTGAGAGCAGCAGAGCCCAGTCCCAGTGGAGTGGGTCCCAAAAGCAGGGGACCACACCAAGGAGCTGGGACTCTGCAGCTCAAGAATGGAGACAGGAAGCTGTCAAGAGAAGCAGCGAGCAGAAACCATGTCCTTGTTGGAAAGAAACCATGTTCTGGAATGTGAAGGCAGCTGAGCTCAAGACACAGAACAGTGAAACACTGAAACAGGCTGTCCAGGGAAACAGCAGAGCCTCCTTCACTGAAAATATGCAGGGCTCAGTTTGATAGAGCCCTGAATGACCTGACCTAAGGCCCTGTTTCACAGGGATTTGCTCAGGTAAGTCCCATGCAACCTAGATGTTTCCACAATAGTGTCACTATGCCTGTTGTTTCACAGACGAGACCAAAAATGCCCAGGATCTGCAGTCCCAGTTCAGGAATGTTTTCAAGCATCTGTGCATCTGCAACCATATCCTTCCTTTCCCAGTAATACTGGCACACTTCAAATGAAATACATACTTCAAAGTTTTTCTAGTTTGGGAGTGACACAGATAACTCTTGGCTCTGTTTAAACAGTGTCTGGATTTTTCCAAGCCTTTACCCATGAGGAGAACTTCTGGTTTCCTCTCTTTATGTCAGCTTCAGTTAATATTTGCAAAGCAACCGCAGACTCCTAAAAGATAGTCACTATATAGCAAACAGCAACTAGCCCTTGCTTTGACACATTTTGCCCTGTCATCATCAGCACACAAATAACTTAATTTTTCTTCAAATGACATGATTTTACAAATAAATTTATCAAATAAATAATATCCAAATAATTTCTTGATGAGCCAGGGTGATCATTTACAATCATGCTTCATTTAAAATTCTGCAATTGGCAACTGTGTTACTGTACCTTAGAGAAAAGGCAGAGGCAACTTTACAATAGAGTGGTATGAGCGATACACGAGATACTGAGATGGACTAATTTAAAACAGAACACCTGCATGAATATTTCATTCAAATGCTCAAGGGATATTTTTGCTTGTTTTTCTTAAGAGAAATAACAGACTATATCACAAGCTGCCACCTCCCTCCTGCCAAGGGCATCAGACTGCCTGTTTCTCTGCTGCACAGCAATGGATTTGCTCATTGCAGCACCATGCATGTTCTGTCAGCACAGCTTTTTGCCTCTGGGTTTTCCTGAAATAGTACCATCCTATGAAGTAAAAGTACATATTTGGAAAATTTTGCTCCTTTTCCTGGTTAGAGCTTTGGAGACAAATGGATATGGAGAGGGCAAAGCAAAGAAGGCTTTACCAGGAGTCTGGAACAGCCAATAAATACTTGGCAATCAAGTTGAGAATAAATATGAACCAAAAAGGAAACATCACTACATCTGGTGCTCCAAGAGAAAGAAAAATTTAGGAGACAGAAGAGGTTCAATGGGTCAAACTCACTTCCTCAAACACTAGCTGGGCCCCCACCAATTCTTTAACACATACCCAGTGGCACATGCCCTGACTTCATTTCTTATTTATTTTAAATACCTTAATAGCTGTCCAGTGCATACTGAAAAACAACCTTTTGAAAATCTTGCTTTGCAGAAAGATTACAGCTTCACCATTCTTGCAGTGTAAGTCTTCGCAATAAGCATTTTATTTTAGTAATCCTTCCACAAAATTACATTCCAGAAATACTACACTAAACACTTGAATGAGATTTACCGGAAAATAAGTCCACAGAACCAAATAATTTTTCTGCTATTACTTGCGTCTTCAAGACAAATAATCAGAACTAAATTGTGAAAAAGCTTTCTTATAAATGTACTAGCTAACTGCTCCCTTTAAAGATTTAAATGTGAAAATAAATTTACTTTCAGATACTAAGAACTCAAAGTAAACAAAATAGCATACAAATTTCTATAGAGAGACTGCTTCCATATACAGTAGGAAGATTCACGGTATTTCATTACGATGATTCATTATGATATTCATGATGATTATGAAAATCATCTGGTCTATCACAACATTTTTTTAAAAATCAAAAAATTTAATTGCCAATCAAGAAGTTAATTTTAAATATTTATGTGAAAAAAATACAGATCATTTTCCAGTCTTAATTTTCAATGATTAAATAAATATCTTGGCTAACTCTTAACAAATTCACAGTACCTGGTTTATAAGAAAATAAGCATCTTGTTCAGTTGAGAAAATAATTCTAGCATCATCCTAGAATCTTATTTAAATTCTGCAGAAGCTGACAGCTTCAATATTCAAACCAACAACAGGAGAAACTGGTTCTACAAAATTCAAATCTAAGTTATTCCTCAGGCTTTTCTGAACTAAGTTCCTAAAAGTATTCCATTTTACAGAACATAATCTAGATTTCCCTAGAATTAAGTGCAAACTCTACCAAACACAATAGCATTAGGTCATATGGAAAACAATATTTAGGTTTTTTGACCAAATTTTCATCTGTTTTCATTAAAACCCTGTCTTTAGGGCTTAGGGAAATTTAATCAATCATAGATTCACCAGCATCAGGCTAACCAATCACAACTGCTATTTTTTAAAAATCTGTTTCTAGCCTGTGCACTTCTTTTTAGTCTGTCATTTCTAAAAAGCCCTAAGTTTATGCATTTGGTACTAGCTCTTTTAGGCTGTACGTAACCCTGTGATCAGACACACGGGGATAAATCAACTGCATCATGGCTCTCATAGTTACAGCATGCTCTGGTAAACTCCATCCCAGCACACACAGAAAGACATGCCCACCATGAACATGATTACGCAAAGCCAATATTAATAGAAGGAAAAAAAAACCAAAAAACAATTGAGTAAAAAGCTGTTTTTCAAGTGTCAGTAAAAAGGAACAGTGTTGCAGCTCAGGAAATGGCCTCACAGGCAACAGAACAAAGGCCACTAGAATTATGAGACAGTCATTGTCTTAGCTTGCAAAACAGCAGTTGTTGCATGTAAGTTGCAGAAACTACCATTAATTTCCATGTGCAGATAAATGCCATGTTCTTCAGAATTAAACTGTTGGAGATGTTATCACATCATCTTGAAAAATCAAATTACATTCCTACTACACTCCAAGGAGGAGGAAAAAATAAATCAAGGTAATTTTAGCAGAGCAAACCATTACTGTATTAGTGACAAAATGCCAAGAAGACTCACCTGTTCAATCTCCTTTGTCTTAGTTGCAATTGCTTTTGAACGACCAAGAAGCTGGCTGTCCTCGTATAATTCTGTACTATCTGTTAGACTTGCTTCTGTTTCCTCTGTTTGTTTGATGTATAATGGAGCTGAAGATCCAGCCTTAAAAAAATCCAAACAATAAATTCAGTTTTGAGAGAAAAATAAAAAACCTCATTGTGAGGAAAAAAACCCAAAAGCCCAAATACAGTCATCAGTTAGATATGAATCTGCTCATCAAGACTATTAGTGAAGTATTATTGCTACAATCTTAACAGATACAGAAATACAAATTTTAATCATGTAGATAACATGGCATGACAAAACCCTGTGACACAGCCTTAACTGTGTAAAGGTAATGATGTCAGATAACCTTTACCTGCCCATCCACTGAGAAGAAATTTGTGTGTGGTATTTATAACACCAGAAAGCAAGAAAAATCCACAATGAAAATGTGACTTGTCTTCTGGGAAAGGATAAAAGTAACAAAATCAAGGGTACATAGGCATCAACAACAAAAAAATGCTGTCAGGAAGAACTCTTGAAGCATTCAGGGCCACAGGTCTATTATTAAAGGAGCTACGATAACTATTGTATAACAAAAGCAAATGTGTGATTAGAGGATTTATAGTAACATGAAAAATCACACTGAAGTACTGAAATTGTATAAACTTCCCTCTAAAACAGAAATCAAGACAGTATTCCTACTCCAATGAAAACAGACCCCAACTCCAAGAAGTTTATATAGATGATGTAGTAATTTCCTTTTACAGCATTATTTAAATCCAGTATTATGGAACAGATTTATAATTTTTTTTTTTTAATAGGATTTGAAAATTGAAGATGATGATTAAAACTAGTTTCTATTATTCAAAAATAGAGGTGAAGAATCTTAAGACTTAACTAACGTAAAAGAGAAAAGCATTAGACAGAAAAAGGAAGTAAAAAGCTTAAGTGGTCCTGTGAACATATGCTCAAACCTTAGGAGGAACACAAACCATTAAGATTGCATCTCAAATCCTGCAACCCCAGTAAGCAACAAAATGCCTGAGAGTGAGTGAAGGCTACTAAAAAGTCCAGTGCAACATGAAGTTCAACTATTAAGCATTATATAAGATAAACAGGAAAAAGTTAAGAACTCTTGCAATTCCTGCAGGACAGCCTACTAATCAAGGTGAGAAGTCCTTTTTTCCGAGACTCAGAATGAGATGCCTTACTTCCTTCATTAGCATTTCTACAGCCCAATTTCTTAGTCAATAAACCATCTCAGACTGCACCATAATCAACTGCAATTGCTTCACTTTGATTCTTTATTTTTAATCTTTCTGCCACTGCAATTTTCTCTAAGGCACGAAGGAAGCTTTAAACAACTCTTCTCCATGTAGCCCACTCTGTTCTTTCCTCCCTTGCATTACCTTCCCCTCATCAAGAACCAGAGTGATATTTCTCTGCTGAACCTCTCAGAAATGTCCATGCATATGTTTCTCCTTCATATGGTATTCATCCTTGGATCAGTTGTTGCTTTTTCTTCACTCTAACACTTACTCCACATTTTTCTTTTTTTTAATTGCTTTTTCCAGCTTATGTATCTAACTAGATCTTCCTGACTACTATTGAGGAGCTGCTCATGCATGCACCCATTACACCAACGGACAGGACTTGAAAGTTCATAAATATGGATTCGGTGACTTTATTTCTCTGACCTAGCCCTTATGTTCTACAAGTGGAAATGTGATGCTTCCCAAGACACTTTCATTTTCCCTAAAATTATTTACAAACAAATAAAAAAAAAAAAATCAAACCCATTAATTGCAAAGGTTAAGACATTACTTTGTGAAGAAGATACTATTTTGGCTTTTTTAAGAATGCCTCTAAAGTTGAAGCAAAGTGAAAGTTAAAGAGAAAATTATCACAGAATTAAAACAAATTATTTTAGATTACATAATATTTGGGTTGTTTTAAATGACAAATACATTTTCCACTAACATAAGAGAACCCAAAAAAGACCTCCTATCCAAGAGCAGCATAACAAATGACTGAGAAGAGCTGTAATCACACTTCAATGTAGCCAGGGATAAAAGACAAGGAGGGATGAAAACAAAAGGGAATAAACTGGTGAATAATTAATGTTGATTAATAATGAAATAAAGACTCTGGGGCAAATGGAGGACTGCTTTCTGAAAAAGAATATGTGACATGGTAGGCTCTCATGGATTGAAACAGAACTCAACAAACAAGAGTTTCTCTCCCAAGTGTTATGTTTTCCATGTACACTCATGTTTTGATCCAGAAGTCCCCTACTAATTTTAAGGCGTTCAGCAGACATACAGACCCACACTACTACAAGAGCTCTTTGGAGAATGCTTGGGAGAGCTGAAACTTCATTGTGTCAGTTGTAGCTCAACATCAATTCAAATTATACTCAAAACGTACTGTGGTTTTGTGTATTTTTTCAAAATAAATAAATCTCAAGGTTTTAGTCTCCCTCTCACTCCCTTCCAACAAATATTTAATAGCATAGGCAGAAAAATTCAGGATTAAGTTACAAAATGTGCTTTTATGACAAGTACAGAAAAACAAGAGCCTATTGTTGTAACACTTTAAAATAAGTGGATTAATAATCCTATCTTACATCATACTCTGTTATTTCAGGTAAATTGCTTTCCTCGGCCTTCTCTGACTTTTCAGCTGCCCACTTGCTCGCAGCTTCTGCAAGTTCCTTTTCTGATAGTCTGTTGCTCTTCTCCAAGGCCTGTACAAAAATATTATAGTCAAGGTTTAACAAGAAATACATAAGGCAAGACTCTTCAAAATTAAAAAAAAGTTATTCAGATCCCTAAAACATTTTAAAATAGGAAATAAGAAAGTTGAAATTATTTCATTTGCTGTCCAATTTCTTTAAAAAGAAAAGTGGGTGGGGAGAGAGCAGATAATAAAGAAACAAGAGAGGAGAAAAACAGATAAATCAATGAAGTTCAGTGGACTGCTACAAAAACACTACACTTTCAGAATAAGATTTATTAAATTCACAGGTCAGAGATAACAGAAAAATTATTTGAGACCTGTTGGGCACTGAAAGAAGTCAGATACAAGAGTGGAGTGAACTAATAATTCAATGTGATTTTCAGGCATAAATGGTTGTAAAAAATTTAAAATAAACTATTACATGCTCAGTAGGGTATAAAACCTGAACTAATTAAGGACAAAAAAATATTTTATACAAACTTTAAGTGATCAGAGATGGTTCCATTTAAATTCATTATTTTTTATTTGGGGGAATGCTAATCATTTATAATAGAGTCAGTCATGGCTTTATGTTCTTTTAATCTACCTTTTCAAATGGAAATTCTCACATAAATAATATTTAAAAATTGATTTCTCTCTAAGAATACTATTTGGCTTTTACTATCAGAGCAGCAAACAGACAATGACAAATACCAGTTTAGGAATAGCTAGCTTTATAAATCTTCTTACCACTACGTGGATACTTAATTTAAATCAACTGCATGTAGAGAAGCACCCAAAGAATCTATATCACTCTAGCACTAAAAATTGCAACACTAAGATGGGTATCTAAAAAAGAGATACAAAAAGCCTACTGCCTGAAAAAGGCCATAACAATTCTACCCAGTGCCTATTCCATCTTAGCAAACGGGTAGACAAAAAAACCAACCAAACAAAAACCCAAACGAAAGAAACCAACACTCCACCTCTTATCATTAGTTCATTCTAAGCTACATAAATGGCCAGTATCAAGACTCCTTTGTCTTCACATCTTTTGTGCTTACCTCAAGCAAAGTATTATCCAAATATCTCTGTACTGTAGTATGGCATAAATACACAACTCACAGAACCCTTCCAGGATTCTGTGTCATAGACACCACCTTTATCTGAATCCAGAAGAGAAGTGCAACAAAATGTTCCAACAGGAATCCCTGTTTTCTATAACTGCAAATTACAGAATTACAACCAGTGAAGTCAGGAGGTGACAAAGTTCAATATGCAGGGTATGAAGAGGGCTCTTAAAAGCAAGCAGTAATATAATTCATAGAAAATCTCACATGACCTGCTAAATTTCCAGAAGCCATAAAAGAAATTAACCATTCTAATATCTATTGGAATACAGAAAAAAAAATCTGTTTAATTTAATCTCACTGAATTTAATTCTATAGGTTGAATGTTGATAAATACGTATTAAATCCTGAGTGAATTTTATGGAATAAAGTAATGGTATTTCCACAGGTACACTTCAACTGAAGAGAAAGAACAGGAACATATTTTTCAGTTGGAAACAGCAGCAGCTATTTAGGCCGCAAACATGCAAGAAACAACCAACCTAATACATCTCATAAAAAACCTTAACTGCCCCCCTTCCCCACTCTCTGACTCAAAACAGAAGTCACTTTTTTTGGTATTTTTTTAATCTCATGAATAACATAGAAAAGCAAAAGCCTATCACTGCTCAGAAGCTTCCCCTGTCTCACACATCTGCCTTTCACTCTATGTTGGATACATCCTCCAAGGCTTACAGTCCATACAGCTATTAAAGAAAAACACAGAAGATTTCATGCCATAGACAAACACGTGGCTAAGATCAGGTAACATCAACATGTATTAATTCACATGCCTGAATATGCAAAAAAATAATTATAAGGTAGATAAGAATACCTTTTCAGATTTGCAAATAGATACTACAGTGAAAAGAGGTATTGCTATGGAAACATATACCTTCGTAAGAATTTCAAAGCTGAATTATAACTTAGAGCATTGAAAATCATCTCCTTTAATCTCTAATATATAGCATATAACTAATTTCTCAAGCCTTAGTAATTTTAAGACTCTGGCTCTGGAGATGTTCATATTTTGCCAAGCCTTTTTCTGTCACTACTTCTGAGTCAGTGAAGCACTTAGGTAACTTAACTGCTCAGTGCAATTCCAACCAGAAGGCTAACTCCAACAGGCTCCACTGACACAGGGCAGTACATTACAAGCAGATTTGGGGACTCAAGAGAAAAACCAATAAACAGTCATGGAAGTATTTCTATTTCTGCAGCTGATGCATACCAATAAATATTTATGCTGTCTGGGGAAATGACTTTCATCAAACAAAGTTTCATTTTGCATAGCCTTTATCAAGCAACTATCCACTGCCAGCAGATACTTGCAAACTGATGGCAAAAAACCAATACAGCATAGATCAGACCTGACTGAAGAAGAAAGCAGAACACTTAGAGAATACAGAGTTCAAGCTCACACTACATATTAACACAAGAGCAAGAGATTTTGCAATGCCGCCTTGTTCTCAAAGGTGTGTATTAAGTAAGGATTTGGCATTAAGCTGCATTGTGCTGAGTCTGTACGCAAAATAAGTGAACTAATTATGAAGCATATTTTAGGAACCAAATCAGCATAACTGATAAAAGCATAACAGCTTTTATCTTGGTTTTCCTATTTACATCACTGAAAATACATCACTTGCCTCCCCCCCTAAGGACAATGGCAATCAGCTGGCACAGCAGTTCTAAAAGAGATGTATAAGGGATAAGTACTTAGAATGACATAGCACAACCAAAGCCTGGTTTTTTCCCCATTGAATAACAAGGCAGGTGTGTCTGTGTCAAACTGAGTGGTAATACTAACATACTCACAATGACACAGAATTCTAAGACCAAGTCCTATTCCTCTTCTGTTCATTTTAATGGATCTTAAACCCCCAGCCAGCCCCTTAATTTCATCCAGGGGGCACCTCCAGTGAGTCATAGTCTTGTCACAACAATCAGTCATTGAATAACATGGCAAGTGTGTCTGTGTCAAAGTGAGTGGGTAATACTAATACACTCACAATGACACAGTTCTAAGACCAAGTCCTAGTCCTATTGTAAGCAACAGGAAGGAATATTGTAAGGAATATGCACTTTTATAGGTACATACAGCATCTCCTTCCAACTGAGGAAAAAAATCCAACAATGAACAATCTAAAACCATGGTGTGAAATATTCAAAAAGAAAATTCACCTTTGATGAAGGTATGGCTGTGGACCCTGAAGGTGATGCATCTCTTGATGTTTTCAGTGATTGAACTGTCCTCTCTTTACCTACAATTAAGAAAAAAATTAATGACTGTGAAATTAAAGATGTATGTTGCACACATGCTTACTTGCTTAGAAAAATTGCAGTGAAATTTTCTCAAGTCAGACACGAACCTTATCGCCCTCAACAACTACCTGACAGGGAGCTGGAGCAAGATGGGAGTCGGACTTTTCTCCCAGGCAACTAGTGACAGGGCAAAAGAAAATGGCCTCAAGCTGTGCCAGGGAAGGTTCAGGCTGGTATCAGGAAGAATCTTTTCACTGAAAGAGTGGTTAAGCTTTGGAACAGGCTGCCCAGTGAGGTGGTGGAGTCCCTGTTCCTGGAGGTGTTCAAGAAATGACTGGACATTGCATTTAGTGCCATGGTCTAGTTGACAGGGTGGTGTTTGGTCAAAGGTTGGACTTGATCTTGGAGGTCTTTTCCAATCTTAAAGATTCTATGATTCTATAATATCTACATACTCCATCATCTGATAAATATTGGTAACAATTTTTTCTCTTCCCAAGGAGAGAAGAGATATAGCTGTGTCATTTCACGCATTTAAGAAAACCCACTGTCCTTTTTCCCATCATTAACTGAAAGTATGATTCCACAAGATGATGTGGTTTCACTTTTTAATATTCCTGCAATAATGTAAACAGTTGAAATATTAGACACCAGTCAATCACTCAAGGAAACCAGGTAGTGCATGAACTGGTTTAGCAGGCCACAGTATGTTGAAAAGACCTGCCATGGGAAATACTCCTGTTTTGTATCAGCCACACAGTAGGTGCTCTTTGTCAGATCAGTGTCTTGCCTACAAAAGTTAAAATTGGCAAAATGCCAAATTGAATTCACAGTGCTAATCACAATCTGTGCATAGTCTTGCCACAGACCAGTTACAGGCAGCCCACAGCAACAGAACTGGTTGCAGTGTAAACTACCAGTTCTCAAGCTGGGTCCCACAGATTACATCTAAGGGATCTGTAAAGGTAAGTACAAAAAGCAAACAGTAGGCCTAAATCAACCAGATTCTTCACACTCACTGGGAAACAATTGACTGTTCACAAATAAAATACAATGTAAACTTACCTTGGCTTCCATTAAATCTTCATCAATACAATTGATAAAGGGATTAATTAAAAAGTCTATCAAATACTTATGAAAATTGGGATAGAAATTATTTTAGTAGAATTATAAATGTGATTGCTCATTATGGCTTTAAATACGGCTTTAATTTAACAAATCAAAACAAAGAGCAGACATGGCATCTCACTCTGAAGAGCTGAGCTGTTTTCCGTTTTTATTCAATGCCATAAAATACTGTATTGTGTGGTGCATTTTAAAATACTTACACAAAAATGCAGGTAAAAGTCTATGCAAAATGCATGCCTTTAACAACAGGAAATGCTTAAGAGGTATGTGAAAGGTAGGTCTTCAACTCTTTCACCACATTTTCATAACATATATATATAGTGTAGGCTTAATGCAAAGCAAACATCAAAACCTGCTCGTCTATGCACACTGTTGGTGGGAAGTGAGTTTCTGCTGTAATGTTACTAATTCATGCAAAACTTTTCACAGCTACTGATGGGTCTTTCAAAAATGCTAATGAAAAGAGGTGGGAATGTTACTCTGGCAAAATCAAACATTCCAAATTGCACTTTAAACCTCAGTTTGAAGACTATGCTAAATTAAGATCCTAGCTAAAAACATAGTAATCAGCCTTATTTAAGAATTTCTGGTAGACATAAAACAAAAGAAATAGACCTTCAATGGAAAAAAAAAAGCTTTTAAACAGAAAATAGTAAATGGGAAAGCTATGATAAGTAAAAAAGCTCCTATAAATAAAAAGTATTTGTCAAAACTAAAATCAAGAAGATAGAAATAACCATGTTTTTATTCTGTCACACTCCCCAAAGCACAGAACATCTCCCTTGTCACCACTAAGTAACATAAGTTTTGCTCCTGTGATACCTGCTTTTCAGCCCCATAGATTAGCCACCTCCTTTTAAATTTAAGGACTACTCCAACTCTGCCTCCCACATGCCTCCTTTGTCAGACTGGATTCTTTAAAGATTATCTCAATTGAATGGATTATATGTTTGCACCTGAAAAGATGAAATGAGCTAATACAAGTGGCAGACAATTATTCAAAGTTAAGCAAAGAGAAAAAACACCATTTAATTTGAAGACATTAGGCCATTTATTTTCAGAATGTGTGTGGCTATTTTGAGCCCCAAAGCCCTACCCGTAAAATTAAACATGACACTCTCAAAGCACCACTACTTGCTTTCTTGTATCTCCTCAGTATGACCCCTACTGACTCTGCTGACACCTACTCCACTCTACTGACCCCTAACTGCCTGGTCCCATGAAGGAGCACCATCCTGCTTCTCTCCGTGCTCTCCCATCACAGATGAATGCTTGTCCTTTCCATTAGCCCCTTCCTTCCCTTTATCAAGCTTCTTCACGTCCCTGCAGTTTTCTTTGTTTAAATTCTGTATTTATCCTCATGTATGAAGGGCTGGAGAGCATGGGATATTCCTTCTTCAGTGGAAGTCATGTGGCCAAACCAATTCAGACAGCATGACTTTAAACAGCACTATAGTATTTTAGAAAGATGCCATATTGCAAATTCCACATGAAATAGTATATACTCTGCATGTTGTAAATCCACTTAAGTACCCACTGAAATGTACTGCTGACATATATGAGATGTCCCCCTTGATGTTCCTTTTAAATATGCAATACATGAGCTTACCTAAGGCAAACTGCATTCAAAAATTATTCTAAAAGTATTATTTAAACCATTTATACCTTGCAAATAGGAATTTTAATTCAGTCATCTAAAGTAGTCATTTTAGTAATTCAGTCATTTTAGTAGTCCTCTTTTCCAGGGAAAGGAATAAAAAAGTAGTCCAGTTCACAACCCACCTGGTCTCTTAAAACTGATCTAAAGGTGATTGGGAAAGGTATTTAACCCTGCAAACAGGAGAAAATATCAAAAACCACAGACCTAAATGTAAGCTCCTCTCTTGATCAGCATCTTTTCTGGTTTGCGAATATTTCTGCTTCTACATCACTACCTCCACTATTGTCTGAGTAATTCTAACAATATACTATAGACATGTATGATCTAAGTCAGCTCAAAATTGTAAAAAGCCATGAAACATTCCAAAATTTTGTATGGTTTCTCACAACACTGTTTTCTTGTCCCCAGTAATTACAAGCTGCACACCTACAAGACTTACAGAAAATTAACTATCTTATTTTTTTCTTCCTCTCCTACACTTAGAGGGATTTATGTTCACTGAGTATTGCTACAAAATTTTAAAAGGATTGTAATGCCCAAATAGAAAGACCATCTGTACTCTGCAAGGAGTGAAATGATTCCTCAATATTTAAGTGATGTTAACTAAACTACAAAGATCTTTTTTGGCAAGATGTGCTACATAATGGCTCAGTGTCACTCTGGAAACACAATGTGCCTCTCAGTGAGTTAAAAAAAAAACCTAATTACTTTTTAAAAAGCTGCCAAAATGAACAGTAGGTTTGCATAGTTCACTAGAAAGCATTTGCAGAAAGGGAAATTAAATCGGATTAATTTACATAAGCTGTACAAACAGAGTGGCTAAGATTGTAGCACATTAAAAAAAGCAATTTCTTTTTTTTTTTCCCCCCAAATTATTTAAATACGAAAAACTCAAATATTTTCAAAACAGATGATTCATTAGACTTCTGGGAAACATTAGGAGCTAAAATTTTAATAGTCAGAATGGACTAAACTCAGATACGCTTCACATTTCTTTGAGGAGAGCAAGATCTGAGCGGTTTTGACATTGAAATATAATCGATAAAAAACAATCAGTTTTAAAAGCCTAGTAAAATTTGTAGAAAATGCAACAAGTAGCAATATGTTCTTTCATTTCTCCATTTTTTTAAATCCCTCTTTATTCCTAGTTGCAGGAAGAAATGTCTTCATCTGCTGTAGATGAAGCAAAGTTTCTTGTCAGGGAATCCAAGGAAGCACATAAAGAAGTAACAGGAGTTGATGCTAAAAAGAACATAAAATACTAGAAAAAGCTGTGCAGCTGAAACTCCTACAGTCAGTCTAGACCTGATACCAAAATAAAACCTACAATCTCCCACATGAAATACCTAAGGGAACAGAGAGTACAATGAAACAACCAGAGCAGACAACACATAGACGGTACAAAATGTCAGCTTTTCCCACTGTAAAAAAGAGCATGTATGGAAAAAAGGCTTTTATAGTTTCACCTCACTAACCAGTTCGCATCATTAATGCAGCATTACCTTGCTGAGAAGAAATATTTCTTTTATGTAAAGATGACATACTTCTGCTATGCTGGTGGAAAGGATAGGCTTTGCTTCTTTCAGGAGAGTAGCTCCTGCTGCTGACGCTTGAGCCAGATCTGCTGTGCGGAGAATCCCTTCGGCTCCCTGGCGATTCCCTGAAGAACGGTGAGTCCCTCTTATGAGGGGATCGATCTCTCACATAATGAGAAGAATAGAAGCTTCTTCTTCGGAAGCCATCTCTGACGTCCCTTGGAAGACAACAGAAAAATAAAAGTAACTTGGTTATCCTCCCAAAGTTTATGGAACAGCATATATACAATGGCAACATTTCATGCCTGGTAAATACAAATAGGTTAGCTGTCACATGCAGAACATATCCAAAATATTCCGTGTTGTTAAGAGTACTAGGCAAAGAACGAAAAACAAATTAAAAAAGTAAAAAGAAAGACAAAGAAAAAAAAGGTAATTTTTTCAGATTTCATTGAGCTACTTCATTGCTAGAAACCAATTCCTTTCTATCTCTTGATAATACAGCTAAAATGTAAGAAAAAGACATTGAAGAAATGACAACTCTCACAATTTTTTCCAGATTCAGTACACTTACTCTGGAAATTAAGCCTTAATTTACAATAGCTAAAAATGCATATGAAAATACTGCTTACACTATTTGGCATTTTTCAGCTATGTTTTTCTCTTACTTTCAAGGGACTATATCCCTCATTTGATTTCACACACCTTGCTACACAAAATATCACTGAGGGATTTCAGCTTATATCCAGCAAAGACAACAAGAAATATGCAGAATATCTATTCTCATGCCTATTAATCCACCCAAGGTCAAATCTTGAATGAAAATATGAAGAGTTATATCTCCTAAATATGTTTCTCACAACACACAATATTAATTTTGAACTTCAATGTAAAATGTCACAGACCCAACTGATTTAAAAACCATAATCTAATAAACATCCAAACTTTCTACTAAATTTAAATGCTGTTACTCCAGACCACAGCTCAAATGTGTTGGTTATTTGTAAATTGTATTAATGTACATGTATGTGTAAGGGTAAAAAAAAAACCCTAGTATCATTTCAAACTTGTCCTAAAGAATCTCAGAGCTAAAGAACACATGAGCCAACTGAGTCTAGACTTGTCACTTTTGCCTTGGTCACATTGGCAAGAACAGCAAGTACTTCTCAGCTTCTCCACAAAAATCTCCAAGATTTAATAGCACTTCTAGTAAATCAGAATGTATCTTCTCTCCTATTTCTCATCAGAGTCCAGTGTTTTAAACAGGGGAATGCTTCACAAAAATCTGGTGGTCTCATCTAGCACAATGCAGCTATAGCTAATTTTATGTTGGTGGAGAGGAAGAAAAGATGTACAATTCCTACAGCATGGTACAGGCCCATATTTGTGACAGATACCAAAGGATTTCAGTGTGCCAAAGGTTTCTTGGGCTATGGAAGCTACAAAGGTAGCACCACAAAACAAGAACCCTGTGACACAGTTGTGTTTTACACAGTGCAGATTTACTTTTTGCATGGAAAGCACATCTTCATTACATGTATGAACATTTTATGTAGCAACAGACATGAAGTCTAAGTCCAGGCTTGAAGATACTAGATTAGCTCAGCATTGAACTGCTTCTTCTAGCTAAGTGGGGGGTTATTTATACATATTGATCAAATATTTATCAAGAATGAGTTAGGTAGAGCCCACTTTTCCTTCCATTTCCTTCTTAATCTCTCTTTAAATAATGTTATTTATTTTTAAAGCACAAGCCTTCTGGCAGACCAATACACCACTTTTATGTGTAAAACACACTTTTATGACCACATTATTAAACCCTCGTATACAGAGAACTTTATTATGGAAATGCTTACAGAGCCCCAGCTATTGCACACACATAATAAATGCTCTAATATCCATGTAAGAATTAGAAAAAAAACATAATTGAAACACACTTTTAAACAGGAAAACATTTGAAAGCCTTATTCTACAATAATATTAAGCACCATAAAATAGAATCTCACTTTCAATTTTTGCATTTTCATTTCATCACTCCATGTTAATTCTTAATTGGACCATATCTCATACAGAACATTCAAGTCATTAACTATATTGAATCTGTTTCAGACAGCATAGCAACAGCACAGCATTTCTGATGTTTTCCATTAATGTAACACACTGAACAGAACAAAGTAAGTATTGTTTTACAGTTATTTTTTTCCTTAAATACTTAAGTGAACATACACCTGCAATTTGGTAATGAAGGCCCCAATTCAGCAAAGCAGTTAAGCACATGCTTCAGATTCCAACACATACTCAAAAGGTTTATTGAGCAGGGACAATATCTAATAGAGATGCAAAATTTTGTGCTCAGCTGTAACTTTAAAATAGAGCTACTACCCTTAACAACAAATACAGAATTAATCCCTTCTATATAACATCCCTCAAATCTTTATATTGTGTATTCATAATTCACACTTAATCCTGAAAGCACAATTTCATTCTCTCAGCAGTGTTGCAACAGGAAGCAGTATCATTGTTAACCTTGATGAAACTCGACCATTAAGTTCTCACTAAAGCTGACAGTCTTGGATGAGCTTCTGAAATGTTACAAAAAGAGCCATACTGTGATATACCATTCACCAAGGGCAGCTAGGGGAAAAGCACAAGCCTGACAGCTATTTCAGTTCACCATCAGTTCCAGTTTCTTCAAGGATAAAACACAACTACAGAATAGACAAAAGTATGACACTCTGCACAGCAGAAAACCGAGGGAATACAACACTGGGGAGATTTTCAGTTGCCTATGGATCAGAAACAACACAGTGGTATAGCTTAAGCTCTGTGAAACAAAGATTAACACAAACCACTGTGTCAGTTTTATATCTTAAGAGTACTTAAAGGTAAAATTAAATCACTTCCTAGAAGAGAAATGCCTGGAAATAGAGAGGTACTTGGGTACATGAAGCACATCACATGCAATAAAGGAAAAAGCTTTACTGTAAGAGTAAAGTACTGTTAGATCACTCTCATTGAATTTGTGCTACTGGGAAACAGCCTACAATACTTTGTGCTCACTATTCTCTGGGACTTCTATGTCCCAATACATTCATCTTTTCAGCTAGAACATTAACCTACATTATGGTCCAGCCATAGTGGACATCACTTTTGACACTGAGCTGAAGACTGACAACAAAACAGCATACTGCTGTGAAACAGAAACAGGAGGGTCTTCCAGTAATTCACAGGTGAGTACTGTCTATAACCGAGATAAAAAAGTCATCAGAGATGTTTTTGTGATCCCTTCCATCTGAGAAAGATTACTGCTATTGCCAAAGGGATTAAACACTCCATTTACAGGCTTGCACTTAATTGCTAACCTTGCCTAGAAATAACTCTCACAGTTTTATAAATAAATTGAAGAAGCTATAAATAGTTTCTACAACACCAGACTTCAGTGCAAGGAGATAAAACAGACAAGATCTAAACTGAATCCTTAACTGAATATACTTCTTCTGTCTCATAATGCAGAGACAAGGGGGAGGAAGCTAAAATAAAAAATCCTTTTGCCTGCTTTTTCAGGACATTGCAAGAGCTACCAACATGAATCATATTATGTAGAAAATATTTAATAAAATATACAACACCCCCAGCCTCTAAAAGAAGACGCAAGAACACCTCCACTTTTAACATCGTCAAAGTATATGTAGGTGGTGCAAGATTCCAGCCACCTCTCTCCCAGACCTCATTCCATTTGTTTCCAAAGTACACAGTACATGGTTGTGCAACAAACCAACAACTTACTCAGGTTCTGCTTTGGAGATTATAGTAAATCTCTTGTTATTGTCCAAAGACCGTTATGCAGATTTATCATAAGCTAAAATAATACAGTGAATTACACCCTTGTAGATAGAAGAAATTGCACCTGGTTCCAATGGCTTTAATTTGAACATTTGAAATGATGACAAGATTTCTTACTGACAACTGGTTTTCAACATTTTGTGACTAAGCAAGTAACTGGAGCACTTGTGATACCTGCATTTTGCTCTAAAGGAAATTAACATAATTAGGACCAGCCAGTGTCATCTTATTAACAGCTTTTTGCATGAAGGCAAAAGGAAACAGGCATTGTGAAACACTGTTTCAAGCAGAAAAGGGTACCTAGAAATACCAAATGTACCAAAAAATTTTGAAAATAAATAAATGTTTCATGATGTTTATGCTGCATGCAGTACTACTGAAGTTATCATAAGCAAACACCAATCCCCACGCTGATGCCACTTGTCCACTTCACTCAGTATGAAAGCTACACAACTCCTCTCTCCCTTCCACCACCTCGGGATGTCATGACAGGTCAGAGAATAAAAAATAAGACAATCTGAATATTATAGCAACATTAAAGAGAAATAAATGCCTCTATGTCCTTTAATTGAATAGTAAAGCTGTGCACTTCAACTGCACTGGAAATCCCACTGCATTGCTCTTTCTCCTTAGTAAAGAGTACCCTCCTCCTTTTTACTGTCATTGATAACGTACTATTAGACTTGCTGCAAGATAAGCCCAGACAATAAAAGCATATTTAAACTAAAACTCTCTATTATCTGACAGGGAGAAAATATGGTCAATCATACAGAAAAGGACAGAGAAACAAGTAACAAGGAGTCCAGGAAAACACAGATTTAAGTACCAAATAATTAAGAGCCAACAGCTTCAGAAAACTCTTTGCAGAACAAAGACAAAATATGTTATTTAGACAAATTAAGATCAAATTAGACAAAACAGCTGCATTCAAATGCATGTGATATTAGTTTTTCTTCTTTTTAAAAACAAGGGCTTATGAACACCCCCCCAATTTCCATAAAACAGAAAATAAAACATAGGTTTTAAGTTCCACAGGGAGTATTTGCTTAAGGTGTTCGACCAAGTTTCAATTTCTATAAACAGCTACAACATTTACAACTGCACTTTGAACAGCCTATCACCCCAGAAGAGTAAAAGCATTTCAGACAACTAGTTCAGGGAATAAACCTCTCCCATTTTATGACTATGCAGTAGCAACTAAATCAAGTCCTAAACAGACTTAATTCAAAATCGAAACAATTGAAATCTTCTACCTCAATATGAGCTTAAAAATTGGAAAAAAGCCTGGAAGCACAATATGGTACTTTACATGCTTTTTTTTTTCCCTAATGCCCTAACAGACCAGAGAAACTGGTCCTCTTTTTAGCTTCTAGACAAAGTTCTAATGGACAGAAATTTCTAAGTAGGTGCTTGCACTTTTACTGCCATCCTGCCTCAGGCACAGAGACCAGCACACAGGAAAGAGTTTTAAAACATTTCCCTGAGGTACCAAAGCACATTGGTACCCCACAAAAGCGTCTTTTCTTTGGGAGCTTTGAATTTACCTTGTTTTTTAATTCACACTTAGTACATGCCAAACAATTTAATGTAAGCCCCAGAAAGAAATCTTTTTGAACTTCGTTTTAGGGACATAAGGGAATTTTATGTTCGGCAAGCTATTACTCTTTCTCCAAAAGCTATCTCTAAAATCCTTCCATATAAGAACCCAGAAACCATGAAATATCTGCTGGAGGAGCACTTAGACTTTTCATCATTGTGCTGCAGAACGCCATTAGTTCATTGACACTTAAAAGAATGCAACAAGTAGTGCTCTGTACTAGGATATGCTGATTTGATCAACTCTTGTGGTTGACTTTCTAACACTATCAATAAAAAGCTGCAAAAGGAAAGAACAAGTTGTGGAACAGGTTTGCAAGCAGTAATACTTTATGTCAGTAATACTGACAGACAATACCCTTACTATATTTACTTTTTTTCTATTTCCAAATCCCTTAATGAGATCTATAAATCAGAAAAACACTCCATTTTTCCCTATATTAGATAAATGCTTCACAGATCTCTGTGTTTTTAGTCTTAAATTAAAGTGAGATTTGAAGCAATTAGGTCAAGTAAGTTTCACTTGCTTATATGCCTCTAAGCATTGTAATAGTTGTATGGACTTCTGTATGGCAAATTTCAATGAAAGTTAGCACACTACTACCTCTGCTTCTGGATTTCTCAATATAAAAGACATTCTACATATATGAAGCAAAAAATCCATTGTACATAATGGGATTTTTCTTTATGTGATCTCATTCCTCCCTGTCAGGTATATAGTTTGTTCAAAATCAGAAAGTTAAGAGAGACATTTCCTCTTATAAATTATTCAGCCATGTAGCTTTATCTTTTTTATTTTCCAGTTTGCTTTTTCCCTTCACTTTGACTACAGTTTACAGTCTCTATAATAAACATTAATATCTGTTGCCTCTTTTTGCAGGCCATTTCCTATATATTATAAATATCACTTGCTTTAACATATTTAACACAGAAGCAAGGTATGCTGCTTGGGAAAATTCCTTATTAAAAATTCTTTTGCAACTCTTGTACGCCTTCAGTTCTTTCAGTGATTTAATAACAGTTAACTTCGGAGCTCCATGACAGCTCTTACTGATGGAAACTTGTTGCAGTGGGGATACTGCAACATACATATATCGAACCAGGAGTCCCGTGGAAAGGAAATACATATGGACGGATTCTTGCTAGCTGTTTCAGAGATGTTTATTTCTCCAGCCGCATGGCCGGAGCTCTGCCCAGGAACTGTTCCAGTCACGGGACCAAGGGTCCTTCTGCCCGCGCAGGGAACACAAACCAACCAATGGGAACGAGGCTGAGCAGGGGCAGGGAAGCCCCATCTCTGTGCCCTCAGGGCCCCTCTCCCAGGGCTACACGGCAGGGGAGGGACCCCAACACCTCACCCGTTTTATTTTAATAAAAGGAGAATGAAAACAACTGGATAAACATAACAAGAACAGTTTCAAAACAAAACAAGCCACCCTCCTGAGTCTTTAAATGTCCAAACAGATTCTCTGGAACATCTTAGGGCTGACAGAAGGGAGACAGGACTCTCTGAGCATGCTTTGTGGGGAAACTGAGGCAGGAGAGGGTTTAATTTCTTCCCTCCCTCTTTTCATCCCCCACTCGGCATTGGAAAGGGAATTTTGGGGAAACAATTGGCAAAAGCATGGTTTTGGGAGGGAAACCATGGATGAAAAAACAGATTGGGAATACACTGGGGGTAATAGGACATAGGGTAAAAGGGAAAGGTGGGATTAGGAAAGGGAGACTGTAGGGGGGGTTTACAAGGGAGATATTGTCTCACATGACTACGATTTTTTGCATATATACTGCCTTTTACAGGAACACCATCAGGCCCAGTGACCTGCGATGCTTGTAACCCTTTTCTACCTTGTATAATTTTGAATTCCACCACTTCTCCATCTCCCAAGCTTGGGATGCATTTTTCAGGGTTATTCTTTTTAATAGCAGTTCTTTGCAGAAACTGGTGCTGCTGCAATCCTGAACTTTGCAACCTTCCTTGGATTCATACTCCTATTCCGTGCCTAACCTGGCATTGATATTTTCTCTCAGGCAACCAAACTGGCAGACAATTATTTAATCCATTGTGGTGGGTTAGCACACAGAACCAACTACATGAAATGTACAAACACCTGAAACAGAACCAGGAGAGGGGAAGGACCGCAACGGCACGTGCTCAGGTAGTTAAAACTGCTGTGGAAATATATTGTTACTGTAGGAAAATCAGTCTCTTTACCACACTCGTGACTTTGAATTAATTACGATAAATAAAACAGGTTCCTTGAGAGAATTCTAGAGCAGTTGAAGTTAGAATCAGTAAGACTCAAAGTAGTAATACTCCTTTTTTTCTCTAAAAATAACAGACATACATATCTAGCAACACTGACCGGCTGTGAGCAATAAATGTAAATTCAAAGATAAATTTTAAAACAGAATGCTGTTTAACGGAGACAAGTTTTAGAAAGTATTACAATATTGACAGCAGCTGAAAAGAGGTTTTAAAGAAGGCAATTCATTGCTTTGTACTTCAATCTCCTCTGTTAACATAATTTTTCACCTTACTTAGAAAATCTTTCTACAAAATGCTTCCAAAAATGCATCTAACAAGATAAAAATGGTAGAATGCATACTGAGCCTACTAAAAAAACCTAAATTAGTTTGCCCATCTACTCTACTCTGATGAGATCCCACCTGGTACACCGCACCCAGCTCTGAAGTCCTGGAAAGACATGGATGGACAGTTCGACCAGGTACAAAGGAGGGCAACAAAAATTATCAAGTGGTATGGAGCACATCTATGAGGAAAGGCTGCCAGAGTTGGTGGTATTCAGTCTGGAGAAGAAAAGGCTCTGTCAAAAAATGTTTATGATGAGGATGCTAAAACACTGGAACAGGTTGCCCAGAGAGGTGATAAATAACCCATCCCTGGAAAAACATTCAGGGTCAGGCTGGATGGGGCTCTGAGCAACCCAATCTACTTGAAGATGTCCCTGCTTATGGCAGGGAGTTGGCTAGATGACTTTTTAAGGTACCTTCCAACTCAACACCTTTTAATTATTCCATAAGTCAACACATTAAAACATTTTTTCCATTTTACTTCCAAATTTCATAATCATGCTCTCAAGCATCATTTTCAAAAATAATTAGGCATACTAGGCTAGATAAGATACAACTTAATTTAACACATCCCACTGTTAGAAGTCAGACTTCAGAAGAGAAAGACATTCCCACAGCTGGCTGACCCAACCCTGTTCTGTGTAATGACATCAATACTCAGTTTCACTTAGACAAAAGCATTTCTTGTCAGCTCATAAACAACTTCTATAGAGTTTCATATACAAAGGAAAAAACCTTTAAGGTTATGCAAATATATATCATAAACTAATGTCAGGACTAACACTGAGAATAATTTGCTACCATGCAAAAATAGCATCATCTTTTAAAAATAATACCAATAGCATGAGATCACGGAATTGCTTTACTGATGAACTTTTCCTCAGATGTAGATCATAACACCCTAAACACAAAAGTAGATGGAAATGGCACACCAAGAATTTTCTCTTTGAAGCAAAATGCTTAACAAAAGGATGCCTAAACTATCAGTAACACTAAACTTTTTCCTCTCCTCTCCTGTATCCTAATATTCCCACCCTCTCTCAATGGGAACTGAATTTAAAATGTTTCGTATATTCAAAAGATAACAAACAAGTCCTTGAAACCTAACAGCTGAAGAAGAATTTACCTTCCTACGGGAAATTATGTCAAAGTCCTCAACATGAGAAAGCCATGACTACATTCATCAGTCCAATTCATTGGCTTTCATTAAGATGATTTAGTTAGATGCCGTCTTAACAGAAGTTGTCAGGACTCGAAGGGAGACTCCCTTCTCTTTCCCTCCCCCACTGTCTCTCAGTAGCTAGCTGTTTTTCAACAAAGTTGTCAAGAAACTTTTCCAGAATAATCAAGTGCTACCCAAGGGAGTTTGCCTCATTATCTCCCAATCCAGCATTAACCTGCAGGTTTGATACCATCTACAGCGTTAGCTATAAGACTGGACCAGGCGAGCTTGCTTTAAGACTTGCTTTAAAGACTTCCTTTAAGAGATGCGTTAGCCAAGATCTTCCAATGTAAAGGTACATAATCTTATCTTCAGGCACGTTACCCTATCATACATTGTAAACAGAGAAGCTCCTTACAGTTTATTAGCATTATGTAAACAGCATTTATTAGAAGAAAATCAAAATTTTCCCAAGATGTGTCTTAGGTTTAAACAACAAATCAGTGTTATTACAAAATTTAACTGAGTTTGCACCAACTACTGAATTTTCCCTTATAGGTATATCATAACACCTGTAGTAAACAGTTCTCATGCAATAGCCCCTGTTAAAAAATACAATGATGATATCAATTCTATATGACAATTTAAAACCTTACAAAAACTACAGTGGGAAACAGCTGTACACACAAAAAGCCACAAATCCTTAAAAGGCAACACAGCTCTGGATCAAAAGCAAGTCAAATAAACAAGATAGTTGTTGAGAACTGACATGATGAGAACTTCTGGGGTTTGTATTTTTCACCAAATTTGGTGTGTTTACTGTAATTTTGTCAAATAAATACTTACAAGTCAATTTACTACCTAGCATTCCTTACTCAACAACGATTTTTAAGAATATAAAAATGTTCTTTGCAAAGTTCATAAATATCTGTCTTTATCCTTTCTCAATGCCTCAGAGCCACAGCAGAGAAACTGTATTTAAATACAACTGAAACACTTATAAGGACCAAAGTATAAAAAATACCATACACAGAGAATCAGACTGAAAATACCTACTGTAATTATGCTTTTCAAAAACAAGCTCACCCAATTTTCTCTTAGGGCTTTTAGAGAAGTTAAAGCCAGGATTTAGAACCATTCCACATTTCATATAACAGGCCAGCTCTATTGTATGAGGCTGTTTATTTACAAGCTCAGCAGAAAAAAAGAATCAGGTCGTGGGAAGTTCTGCTAATTTGATAGTTTAAACTCTTTTCTCTCATCCTGAGATGGAAACTGCATAACCAGTTAGAATTCTACAAGATCTTCTAAAAGGAACAAAACTATCAGTAAGCAATTTCTGAAAGCAAACTTGTTTTTTAGAATTGAATGGATAAATTTTGCAAAGAAAATAAAACAGCCTTCAATAAATGTAACAGTCAACTGTTATGCAAAGAAAAATATTTAAAATATTAATCTCTCAGCAACTAAAACCAGCTGCCAGTGAAAGCAACATTCACCTTCCAATTTAGCCACACAATTAGCTAAAACATGTAAAAAAAAACCCAGCTGAAAATAAGAGGAATTTCTACCTCCTCCCCATAGTTTTACATTATAGGATGGGGGCAAAAAAATACTGCAGTTGAAACCCTGTCTACTAATCTCTCCTTTTCTCCCCATTCTCAAGTGCAAACATTTCAGAAGTGGAATGACAGCAGTCTCGCTTTGAATGAAGTTTCTAGCATAATTCTACATATATGGACACAGAGCCATATACAGCAGAAACTCAGTTTGACACAAAATTCCTAGTAAGAAAACAGGCAGTGTTCACATAGATAGTCTCTGGGTTCTAAGTTAAATAGAAAAAAGATTCATCACAGCAATAAAACCAGACTTGTCCGAACTGAAACCTTTATACTTTCAATTGACCTGCAACAGTGGACAGTTCCTCACTCAGTCTTCAGTACAGGGCATTTTTAAAATGCTACGTGGTATCTGCATGAGAAGATTTGAGCTCTTAAAATCCATTCAAAATAAAAACTTATAGACCTACAGAACCCAAAGTGCTGGCATACAATCAGACATATTTAACTCTGAGTAATGACACTCAAATTATGAAATACAAATCTCAGTTTGCAAACAAATTGGTTGTCCCAAACACAAAAGAGCTAGAGCCAGTGGAGCAGAAAACAGTTCTTAAAGAAAATGTAGAAATTACTGAATCAGTAAGACTGCTGCATAAGACATGAACTGAATGTGAAGTCATTAAATATTTAGTGTAAACCAGAAACAACTTTTAAGTTGTATATTACCTATTATCTTGTTCCAAAAGGTTCTAATTTTCCCCCTCCACCCTCCAAAATATCATAAGCCAAGATAAACTAATTTAGCTAGCAGCTTAACACAATGGGTTTTCTGAGCAACAGATTTCAACAGACAAGTCCTTGCCTGGAGTTGTAGACAGGTATAACGAATCTACCACAATGCTCTACTATATGGAAACTGCAATTTTGTATATGAATAAACAAGCTACTCTACTCAGCCATGTGAATACCTGAGAGGTTCAATGTTCAGGCAGAGATTTTATTTATTTATTAAAAGAAAAAGGCATGTGCTAATGAGTATGATTACAACGCTGCTTATCAATCTCTGTCAAAAGCAAGACCATTTTCTTTGGGTGACTGCCATATTTTTTTCCCTCCACACATGTTTTTTCTAATAAAGAATGAGGTTCTTGTATGGTGTCCCTTAAGAGCTGTCAAATATTGCAACAAAACAGCAGACTTATGTACATTTATAGCACCGTCTCATAAATCCCTTTGGCTAAGTTTATCTTCTATAAGCAAGACATAGATCAGTTTACATTACAGGAAAGTTTAAATCCAAAGCCTAAAGGCCTCCCACAATATAATACACTGCTTTAAAACAGCATAATATTTAAACAGGTTCACTATTTTGTTAATCAAAGAATACATACAGGGAGGAGAAAAAAACCCCAAGAAACAACCTACCCCCTGTAATTCAAAGGTGACAATGTAAAGGTAACTGCCTTGGCCTATGACACATCTGAACTCCCAACATGAAATGCTGCTTTATTGAGAGAAGAGTCAGTGACCTTTCACTTCCATCTGGAGACTCTCTCATCAAACATTTCCATTTAAAATAACCATTCTTACCAAAGAAGAATTTTCTTCTCAATGTACAACCTTCAGACCACACCTCTACAACATCCTGTCATCACTCTGTGCACTTACAAGGGGTTAATCACTAAATGGAAGGGTAGTTCAAGCAGAGATCAAAAAGCCACAATTGCTGGGCTTCCATCCTCCACTTGCAACCAGTTTTCTCTATGGCCTTCAGTAAACATTCTCACTGTGAAGGTGTATGCATCTACAAAAACCAAGGTATATTATGTTTTACCACCCTAAAGTGGTAATTGCAAGTTTAATATTCAGAAAACCACATAAAATTTTTCAGAGGAAAGACAATAAGCCATTGATTTTAAATACTTTCAAAACAAAACACAGAACTGCCTGAGGAACCTCAGTTGTTCACAGATCACAAATTGTTTACCATTAAGTTTCCATATTCTACCAGACAGTCTTCTCTCATTCCTAGCACCAAAATTACTTCAGTATTTCCATTTATTGCAAAATATTTCCTACGCACTCCAGGAAATAAGTTGATCTGTTTTTTATGTATAAATGTATTAGTATTAAAGACTGGACTACGAAGACTATTTCCTACTTCACTTAGAACATGGGAGAAAAACCCAACCAATAAACAAAACAACACACGTAGTAGCAATATGTTTCTTTCTTAACAAAGGAAAAATCATTCATATATACAGCTGAAAAGGAGATATTAAAAATGTCCTATGTAAGCCACTTCTCAGGAGTCTACTTCTTATTTATTCTACAAATATGGCAATCCTTATTTTACAAAAATCTGGGCCTCAGATAATTCAAAGGATCAAATTTAATGCATGTGTAGCTGGGATTTACAAGTGCGTCATTTTGTAATTTCTCTTTGAAGATGAGTCTTACCCATCTTAAGTTGCCAAGTTTCATATATTTCCCATCTTGCAAACTCAGTTTGGTTGGTGAAAAAAAAGAATGAAGTAATGCTCTGTGCACTCAAAAGGATTAAAATTGGGCATGACTAAAGTGAACAGCAGCTAACAAACTTCTAAAGCATTTCACGCTGAAAAGTTCATCTGACCTTATAAAAATGAACTTGGATGCAAAATCCATTGCTATGAGGCCCACAGAGAAGTACTGCAAAACTAGAATCCTTCTACATATAATAGCATAGTTCCCTGCAACTTTTTAAAAAATCTGATATGCATGAATGCTTTGCATAAATGAGCTTAATATATTGCTGAAGACAAGCACTAACATAACTCCAGAAGCAATCAACATCAGTACAAGATAAATGTACAAAGTCACATCTTAATTGATCTCTACTCCTTTCAATTGCTAAGTCTCACAATCCTCATAGCATCAGCAATCAAGACATTAAAATTGCCTTAATGTGCGCAGAAAATTTTCTCCAAACTATGATGTACAATTCTTCATATATGTCAACTACACTTGAACCAAGAGGCACTTCAAATCAAGCTAAAACAAAATTCACATCAGTTCCTAGAGCTCAGAATTCCTTAGGTAACAAAAGGAGAGAAAGAGCTAGGAACTCGTTTTGAAATCTATGCCCTGCACATCCTCTGAATTACTTTACTTTTTACATATAAAACATGTATCATTGCCATAAAGAAGTCATGGTCAGGATAACAGCTGTTCCCTAAACATTGTATAAAACAGGGCATGTGGTCCAGAAAATAGCAGAAGGAATAGTAATGTTCCACTCAGTGCTAGACATGATAATGTCTACCATAAATGACAGCCACTTGGAAACTGGAGCATAACCCTATAAGGAGGAAGGCAAGAAAAAAAAGACAGTAAGCTAAGTGGTAGAACCTCAGGAATCCTCTTGTCACTCATGGAGAACTGCTGCTAGTCAGTAGACACATCACAGATGAAGCCACAGCTCTACAAATGCTAAGTAAGCAAGCATGCCCTATTGTTAAGAAAAAGGCGAGAAGCTTAAAAAAACCCCAACAAAATACCACCAAAGAAACCACAGGAAAAAAAATACAAAAAATCCCTAACTGCTGGTTTCTTCAACAGCAAAGTTTAAGAGATTACAGAATCATAGAACACAAGGAGTTGGAAGGGACCCAACAAGGATCGCTGAAGTCCAGCTCCTGGCCCTGCACAGGACCATCCCCAAGAGTCACACCATGTGCCTGAGAGCATTGTCCAAACACTTCTTGAACTCTGTCAGGCTGGTGCTGTGACCACTTCCCTGGGGAGCCTGTGCCAGTGCCCAACCACCCTCTGGGGGAAGAACCATTTCCTAATATCCAACCTAAACCTCCCCTGACACAACTTCAGGCCATTCCCTCAGGGCCTGTCACTGGTCACCACAGAGAAGAGATCAGTGCCTGCTCCTCCTCTTCCCCTCAAGAGGAAGTTGTAACTGCAATGAGGTCTCCCCTCAGTCTCGTCCAGGCTCAACAGACCAAGTGACCTCAGCTGCTCCTCATAATGCTTCTCCTCAAGCCTCTACACCATCTATGTTGCCCTCCTTTGGACACTTTCTAATAGATTAATATTTTTCTCATATTGTGGTGCCCAAAACTGCACACAGGACTCATTTAAAGATACTTGATATTGCAGATAAGCAGCATTTTACTTTGGGAGAATCTCAAGTAATGTCAACCATACAAGTCTCCTGACTGTCTAACTTCTAACTACGCTTTAGCCATGTTCCATGCAATTTTTTTAAAAAAATCATTCTCGTAAAATAATCTTAAACGTCCTCCTATTTCTTCAAACAAAAAAAATTATATATACTCCAAAGAACTTACATAAAATAATTCTAAGCATATCCAAAGCAAAGGCATTTTTACATAAAATAACTTTTTAATATCATGTTTTGTGAAGCAAATGTCTTTGAAATAGAAAGTAATTAGCATTTTTACCACAGGAGACAACATATACCAAGAAATGTACTTTGATTTCCTCCTTGAGATCCACTACATTGCTCAATAGTGGGCAATATGCAAAAAATCGTAATTAAGGATTAAGGAACACGACAAACGTTTAGCAGTATGATCACAAGACTTTGCTTTCAAGATTTACTGTATTTATATAATAAATCAGTAGGGTTTCATTCAATTGCAAATGTATTTGAACCATAGATCTTTATGAAGTTCTTCCATAGCATTATTGCAGTTGTGTAACAGTTAGTCTGAAGTATATGATAAAGACTCATATGGGACTATCTTATACCATACAACACACTTATAAAGCCTTCAACAAAGTGAGTTGACATTTTAACCTTACATTTCGAAAGGAAGAAATCAGGATGCATTTAAGACCATATTTTTGACCACTGGGTGCCACTCTTGTTCTGTGTACAATAAACTGCCTGACACTAACTCACTCTTCTCAGCCTTTTTGGTTTTTTCCTCAGCTTTAAACAACTCTGATTCTTCTAAATTGAGAAGATGAAAGAATTTTTACCCAAGTTTTTATCAAACACTCCTTTTTAAAACCCTTTATTATTGCTTCTAGCCCCAAGAATGCAATTCTGAAAGAAGTCTATTGCACACAGACCCTTACGATATATGAAGGATTTCTTTTATGGTGGTGTTACAGAATAACCCATCTATGTCAGGTCTAAATCATCCCATGCAATGGAATAGATATCTACTGCAACTCTGTGGCCCCGTATGGATATTGCTACTAACAGAGCTTCATATTGAGTTTGCAACACCACAAGACCAAGACTTTGAGCAAGCTTGTCAGGCTTGCTCTGTCTGAGCTTTTCCTGACCTGCTTGCAGTCTTTTTTTTTAACTTGCTGCTGGTTTAACAGCTATTTTTCTAACTGACCGGGTGTCTATAGCTAACTTGGTTTACTTTTGTTGATCTTGGTATGGTACAACCATAGTTTGAAACACATAGCACTAATAAGGAGTTATTCTATGATATAACGACTAACACCACAACGCAGTATCTACAAATACAGGCCTGGTATAATAGGTATCTCGGGAAGTGGAAACACAGGATGGGGCATATATAAGCACAGCCATCAGATGACATTCTTAAATCAGACTGCTAATACTTCAGCTATACTAACAATCAATTCTTGTCTAAATATTTAAGGTGACTTTCATCCTTGTCCATAAATTTTGAGTGTAACACTATCCTGTGCACTTTATTTGCTAACTCAAATAATCCCATATAAAACATCATTGCAGGCATATGTATATTACAGCCCTATGATTTACTAGTAGTCCTTAGATTTCATAAATGGGAACCTGAGGCACAGACTAAGAGGGATTCACAGAAATTAACATAATATATGATGGAAATACATACTCTTCAGTTCAGCTAAGAAAACAGGGAGCTCAGAACAAGGCTGTGGTGAACTTCACAATCCCATTATCTATTCCACCAACCTTTGAAATGGCACAGACATTGTTATATTGTGGCCCCAACGTACTGCAGCCACAGAATCAAATAATAGACCAAAGAATTCTCTGAAATCATGTAAGAATTGTGACTGATCAGAGATCCATTAAATTACTTACACTTCCAGGTTACCATCCTAAAGATGTTATCATTATGCCTCCTTTCCTTTACTAAACAAATACTAAAATAGAGACTTTCATGTCATATAATTTCTTTAATTTCTATTTCAAACAATACAACTAAAAAACATTTTCCCACTATCGTCTTTTACTTCAACAGATGTCCTTTCCCTGTTATTTCACTGGCCTGCTCTACCAACTGTTTTGATAACAAAGTAAAATGCCCTAAATATTTACAGCCTATGCATGGCACTACTAGCATCAAAAAATACCTGTATTCAGGTCTTGTAGGATGATCATCCCTTGCCCATCTGTATCCTGATTCATCCTGCAAAACATACATGCGAAACAACTGTGTGACATGTATCTCTACATCAGATGTCAGGTGTATTTTGTTGCCAAACGGTACTCAATTACTGCAAAACCAAAGCCTTTAATGAGCTAAAAAGAAATTAACCCCCACAGCAAGTATCTTCTCAATTTATTCACTGTATCCCATTACTTTTATTTTCTCCCTCTGTCAATACTGAAGAGAGCAAATTTGCAATGCCATACAAAACACAAAAACTACAAAAGTTTCCAAACCATATATATGCTCTGACTTGAAGAAGAATTTCCTCTTTGAAATATAAATTACCATCAACACCTTGAAATTACAGAATTTCAAAGAGCTAGGTTGCAGGGGGCAAAAATGATGACCTTTCCAGTATTTTAATCACCTGGTATTCAAGCATTAATGGGAAAATAAACATCATAAACACAAGAGAAGAATCACCTTACGTACACCTCGGTGAGGAGGGCCACTTCTTCGGTCATGGGCAAAGCTGCGACCCTCGTCATAGTCTCTGTACTCAGCGTGACCATAATCGTCATAGCGACTGTAATTCCCGTCCCCCGGCCTCTCGAGCAGTGGTGGCTTCTTGGGCACAATGTTTACTATTCTATGGTAATCACTCTAAACCACAAAACAAACAAAATCATATTGCTTTTAACAGCTGAATATCCGTAATGAATAAACAAAAGTAAAACCAAGTTATTGCTAAATATGGGACTTAAAAGAAGAAATTGCACAGGGAAACAGCACACATTAAAAATCATGCCAGTCTGACAGTGGAATAACTTATTAAATCTAATTGGACACCACTCATATTCAATCCTCAGGCATTACAAGTTTAATTACAGAGGAAAAACTTTCAACATTGTTTAATTTTCTTTTGAAAGTTTATAGCAGTAGCATCAGCTACTTTCTGAGCATCGGTTAGCTATGTGTACTTCTCAGACTTTTACATTATCTTTAGAATGCAACAAAGAAAGTTACACTCGCAATGCCTATAAAACAAAGAGCCCGTTTGAAAACGCTAACTATTTTCCTTATGTCCTTAACATCCTCCACACTGCAGAGACTGTAGTTAAGACAGACCTTGCTTCATAATCTGAATAGATAAGCACACACTGACTACAAGGCAGTAGCTGATCTGAGGATTGACGTGACAGAATTTTAACACACTTGGTTTTTCTTTCAGTGCAAGTTTCAGGCAGCTTTTTGCTAGAACACAAAATTAATTTATTTCCTCCAAATAACATATCATACACCATTTGCCAATTAAAGAAATTCTTTGTTTATTAAGTACAAATTGCACAGCAGCAAAAGACACAAATCCAATTTTTTAGAATTAAGTTTTATGTAAGTCAACTGCAAATAAAAAGCAAATGAAAACATTAATTGAAGATTTTGTATTTTAAATCTTCTTCCTTTAGCAAAACATTTTTAATGGGCCTCACATAAAAGTTACAAATGCAGAGACTTGAGCTAGCATGTGCAATTTGGTGGGGGGGGGAAGACACTCAAGCTATTTTTTTAACAGTAAGAAGTCACAATCTAATGCACAGAGAGTTTTTGCAGAAAAACACATTACATTCACAAACTGCTAAATATTGCCATGCAAGGAAAAAAAAAAAAGTTAGTTCTGATTTCAGAGACCACCCAACAAACTGACTAGAGGGCAATCCAAAGCCAGCCTCCAGCCATACTGGTGCAAAGTGGAGAGTACACAGACAGTCACATCGCTTGATCTACTCTTACCTCACTGAACATCCTCCACATCTAATTTTTTTTTTCTTAGTTTGGTGTCCTACAAAGATGTGCTGTGAGGCTTAAATAAAACTGTTCCATGCTTTAACCTCACCCAGAAGACCCCAGCACACAACTATCCTGACACATAGAACAGTTACATGAAAGCTTAATGTGTATCCAGTTGTGTTCTTTATCAGTATCTGAAAGCATATGTTTCTACTACAGTCTATACTTGGCATACAATTAGCACCCAGTTTAGAGGAGGACACATCTCTTGCTCTCTTCAGACAAAAAATATGTCATTCTGTATCATTGGCACATCTCATTTCCAACATACCTATCGGCAAACACTAAGCACATTAATAGACTGAACAAATGAATTCCATTTCACTTGTCTAGTCAAAATTAAGTCAGACTTCTACATGTGGACACAAATACAACGGCACAGGCTTACAAGGACAGAAAGTACCTTCCAACTATCTTGAATCTGCAGAGCTGTATGAGAAGGAACTCCATATCCATCTGCCAGTATGGCAGAGAGATACCCTATCTTGGTTTTCCCAGCTACTGGGAGTGTTGTTTTGGTACAGATGGATAGTAATAATTGTCATGAGTGTATTCTGCTACTCCCTTCAACCCCAGTTCCAAACACATGTAATACAAAGCTAGCACTGAACTATGTAGTTAACTCTTGCATCAAAAGGAGTGTATCTTTTAGACTGTAAAGTAAATTTTCATAATGCCTATTCACACATTGTTCCCGGGGCAGCCTGAAAGAATTTAGAAATGTCACTGATGCAATGGTTAAATTAAATTGGCAATGTGTCAGTCAGTCAAACTACTTAAAAAAAAAAAATGTGAAAATACATTCTGCCTTTCCTCTTGTCCTATCTTGATTAAGTATTTTGGAGAAGGAAGTAGATAAACGCCCTGTGAAAATCAATCTGATTTACTACTCGCTGAAAATGCAGAAATGTTGCTGCCTGTAAAAAGAGTTAAAAACATCACAGAGCAGCCAAACACTAATAAACTCCTCAATAGAGGAGCCTCTGTAACGAGTTACCAAGTTACATTGGTAACTTACCAACATTGGTAAGCTTCCAAAGAGACAAGCTGAAAATGCAAGAGGGAACCCAGAAGATATGCTAAATCAGCTATGCTATTATTTCAACATTTACAATAAGTAAAAGGAAAGTGAGATAAGAGGCACCGGTACCTGAAATTTTATTTTGCCAAAAGCACATGGCACAGGATGTAAATAGAAATATCAAAAAGTATTCTTAAAATTCTATTTCTGTAATACCTTCAAAGAAAAAGCTACAACCTGTTTTATTTCTTTGCTAGAGACTTCAGACAAGGGAGAAAAAAAAGTTATCCAACTCTGTGGGACAGAGATTTCCTAAAAGCATTCTAAAGTTACTCTATAGCACAGCAAGCACAGCTTCTGCATTTGCTTTTACAAGTGTAACATACATACATAACATACCACAGAACACTCCATACCTACAGAGCAGATTTCTGTTGACACTCCTCTTGTAAAGTGTTTCCCTTACAGGGCTCCAAAGCACAACTTTAGCAAAGATGTACTTTCAACACTTGTTATACATATCTCCTCCTATACTTTAACCATCATAACAAAAAACTGTGTTGGTGACAAGAACAATTATGAAAGACGTTCCTTTACCACCTCAAATTACATAAAAGAAATAGTAACATAAAAAGAAAAGATTGTGAAAAAATATAACATAGTATGGCCTTTTGTTCTCCAGAAGTCATTAAAAATCCTGCATTTAATAACAAAAAGAATTACACCAAAAAATCAGTTTATCAAAATACAAATATTCTAAAACTGTTTCAACAGATTTGAAAATTAAAAAAAAAGAAACCAAGACTTAATTCTGCAGGCATCCTGTTATTTCTGTGCAGATTTACATGCTAGATTGTTGGCTTCAAAGAATGGGAAAATAAAAGAATTTGGGGTATCCTAGGAACCTACACAGGTAGATAAATCCAGCCCTTATGGTACAAGTCATTGTATAAAGGTATAGTATAGTGTTATTATGCTACAGATACAGTGCTTACTACATACTTACATCACCATGAATCCTGGGTGGGAGACGTTCTCTTGGAACTCTTTCATAGTCATATCGCCCTTCAGACCACATTTCATCTCTTCGATATGCCACTAAAGACAATAAAAATACAATTAGTGAAAACCAGACTCATTATGAATAGACAAAAGGATAGTGAGCAGAAAAATAAAGGTTCACAGACTTCTCCCAATATAATGTATTATGCAGAAACCCTGTACTTTTTATTGTTAGCCCTTTAAAATAAGTCTTTCTAGTTATGGAAAGTAATTAATGTACTTCAAGCAAAAACAACTCACAGTATGGGCAAGAAAACTGAACAACCAGAAATTAGTTCAGTACAGTCAGTAAAATGACAGGACTTAAAGATGCTATAAACAGCTCTATTGAAATAATGCATAATGCAAATACTAGATGTACCTATAAACGCATACACACAGCAATTCTGATACTGCTCTGCTAAAAATACTGGAACTTTAAAAAAAAAAATACAGCACCTATTTATTAGACTAAATAATTTCTACTTTTTAATAAAATATAATAACTTTGAATTATTTCATCAACTCAACCATCTGGAAAGAGATCAAAACGCCACACATCATTTCTTAATACAAAGCCCCATATGTTGATTACATGAATAGAACACACTCTTCACATGCAGATACTTCCTGTTTTAAACTGGGAGCCAGCAGAACAAAAAAATACCTCTTTCCAGAGGAAGGTGACTTTCAAAATCAAAATTAGTCATTAAAAACAAATGGAAACAAACCATCACCCTGAGAGATTCTAGTCACGCTATGCCAGACAACAGACTTGAGTTCAAACCTTTCTGTTAATTATAAAGGTGACAAATTATCTACTATACAACGTTGAAAGCAGATATGCAATTGCTAGAATTATATTTTTCAAACCTTCCTTTCACAATAGTAGCTCTACCTGTTAAAAACAGTCAATAAGGAAAAGTAACAGCAAGCCATATTCAGAAGGAGAAATACATAACCTATTTGCACAAAGTAAAAACACTTTACTGGAAATAGACTTACGAGGCTATATAAAAATATTGATTAATACAGGTGCTAAGAATCAACATGACAAAAACGTTTATTAACTGTAAACAGAGGTAGCACTAAGTCCAATACACACTTTTGCAAAAAATAACAAACACTTCCATACTTACTTTTCTCTCAGTTTTAGCAACTCTGCTTCTGAAGATCCATTCACTTACCTACAAAAAAACAGAAACTGAGGTTAGCAAAAAATGCATATATATTCATCGTAAGCATATTTTTTTCTGACAAGTAAACCAGACAGGTAAAATTTAAATGTTTTAACTGCCTGTACCCTGTGAACTGTCTTTGTAAAAAAAATAAGATTCAGTTGCATGTGATGAGAGGTTAATGAAAAGCTTGATTTAACAAAGGCTTTTCTTTTGGTAAAAGACAGTAAATCCTGAAAAAAAAGCTCTTTCCTCAACTACGTGATGTATCTATGTTCAAAGATTTTGACCCTAGCATTGGTTCAAACAAACCAGAGTATCTTATTGAAATATGGTCCCATTTTATAACAGACTTGACCTTAAGTTTGCTCTATAACCAAGACACAGAACTAGTCTGATGTAGCTACAGGTTATAAATCAAAAGCTGACTAAACCAACCAGCTTATCCTAGTTAAGGACAAAAGCAAAAGGATCCACTGTCCCTGCCCTCTCCAGCAAGCTCCATGTAAGACTTACTAATTCTGAAATCACTGCTCATATTGCTGCCATTGGATGGTCAGGTGCATCACCAGAAACACCTTCGTGGCACTTTCACAGCAACTGCCTCAACTTTTCTTTATTCTGTACTACGCTGACTTTCGCTAAAGCCTAAAAAACGCACATCAGGGCTATATGCACATGAACAGGTCTTAGGCCAACCCCATGCCCTCCTTCCCACTTTACCAGGAGGATGCTCAGGACTGTCCCCACAGTCTTTGTGCCCAGAACAGTACTAGAACATTTCTGCGTTTTTATGTACTGGGAGGGACAGAATTAGCTACGGAAAGACAAAATCTTTACACTGAAAAGGCATCACGTGCTCTGCCTTAAAACACTTCACTGCTGGTCCCTCATGCCCAGCGCTTGCCCCAGGGGGAACCATTCCTTCTGTCCATACTTGCCCACAGCCTGAACCGCCCACAGCACCCACTCCCTCCCCTGCTCATCCACAGCCCACCCACCTCTCACACGCACAGATATTTAAGTACTTGATGGCAACCCTCAGTTGTTTAGACCAATAGCAAATACCAGAAGCTGAACTCAGATAAGGTTTCCACGTGGGCTGCTTTTCTTTTTTTTCCATTTTGACAAATACAGTAGTGACCCTGTCCTTTTGCCTGCAGGAGTTATTGAAACTGTTAACTGAACACAATGTTCAAAATGCAACACATCTCAGAGAACTGCTACTGAAGCCGAGTGCAAACTTACACCTCATGCTGCTTTGTCAGTCAAACCACCTCCAACATCCCAACACACATGACTGCCAGCAGGCTCTAACACTTACATACACACCCCATTATATTTTCAGGCAGCAAGGCTGATATAAACACTTCCTTTTTTTATCACTGTTGGACCTCACTGAAATGAGCAAGAATTAACACCAGTATTTTGACAAAAAAAACACAAGCTAGAAAAAAGGTAGAGATATACTATCACAGAAGTCAACAGACTGACAAAAAATATATACCAGACAACAAGCAACTATGCAGGTGGAAGAAAAATCTAATTTACATTTAGAGGAATGAAATTAAGGCAGTTAATCGGGCAGAATCAACCATCACAAGTACAAGAATGGCTTTACTCCAATTAGCACTATGTTGTGCTCTATGCTAATACAGGTTTTGTCATCAAGCAGACTACACAGGTCTCTTCAGATTTTTTCATCACTGGGCTTTCTTTATCTAACAAACAATCATTAATTTTTTATTCTCTTTTGCTTTCTAAATAATATGTGTTAAAAATTCCCGATGCATTTGCAAAAGCACTCCAGTATTTTGAAACATTTTGTACACAATTCTTGCCTGCTTATACTTACTTGAAACATCAATTTTCATCAAGGCTAGAAGTATCTACTGCTCCAGGATTCATAATTTCCTAGCATGTGCTATCATCTTTCTGCAGAATCTACATTTTTGTTTTCAAAACATACGGCTCCCTAAACCAGATGGCTACATCTTGCTGTATGTGAAAAAAGCACAAAAATAATGCTGTGCAGCAAATGCAGAGACAGGCAGCTGAAGTGCCTCCCATATCACTGGGATATATCTGGTTTTATAATATTACATTGACAAACAGCAGAGACTGACAAATGTGAGCCAATTCTGTCTCGTCTCTACTTTGGAAAGCTCTCCAAAAAAGCTCAAACGCTTTTGTACAGGTAAGCTCTAGGAGAGATGTAACTTATTAGCAATATCACTATAACACCTGCAGTGATCCTGCTGTGAGGACATAGACAGGAAACATTGTTTTATCTTCCAACAATTAGACTCTGTATTTGATAATGCTTCAAAGACATCCCAGTACCTCTTACCTAGACAGGAGGCAAGACAGATAAAACTGGGAACACACTGACTAGACATAGTCCTACTGGTAAAACGAAAAAGCAGAAGTGTAAGAGCAGAGGGGAAAATCCAACACATCAGGAAATAAAATAATGTGAGAGAGGCACTAAGAAAAAAACAGAGATTTAAAGACAACCTGTCTCTGCCTAATAGCAAATATTAGGCTATAAGATTTGCAAAAGCAATTAGAAGTATGACTGCAACAGGTCTAGGGATATTCACCTAGAAACCTAATAACCAGAGGGAAGAGGCTTTCTTTCAATCTTTCTCAACCCATTCACAATAATTTTGACTTAAAATAAGGGGAAAAAAAACAACCAAAAAAATTATTTAAAAAAATCACTGACCAAGAAGTCAAATTAACTCCTACCTCAAAAGAAAAAATAACTCAAGCATGTGTAAATTGAATAAAATTATTAACAGCAGCGGCATTCCAATGAGGATTTACAATCCCACCAGTTCCACTTCCTTACTACATCATTCTAATACGCCACTAGAACAAGAGAAATGGAAGCAATGCTTTGGGGGTTATATTAATAGAATGACGGCTGTATTAGCACTTATCTTTGCCTGACCACCTGCAGTTACCCACCTGGCCATCATCAGTACCAATGCCATGAAAAGCATATTACCGGGCTGTGATGTGGCTGCTACACCAGCAATGTCACTGCAAGCAACTGCATGGATCACCATTGCTCCCACGGCTTTCCATCCTGCAGCACAAACACTTTGACAACAAAACAGGGCAGCTCTCTATACTGCTGCCTTAACAGGTCAAAACCACAACACTCTCAAAAACTACTCTTCAAAGTACCAACCAATGCATAGCACTTCACCCACAGCAAATCACTGTATCACACTCTCCTCACAAGTTGTGTGGGTTTCCACATCTTTTTGTGTATTTCTAACTTTGTTCCCTTGAAGTCACAGATACTCCAGAAAAGAAACTTATAGACTATCCTTGAAAACACTAATGGATGGCAAAGAGCCTAATTGAGGTGTATGAGTGAGAATAAAGAACCATGAACAGTAGACTTGAGATGGTTAAATACTAATAAGGACTTAAAATATTACAGCATACCTTATCGTTAAACTAATCGCACAAATTTATCCTGAAAGATTTATTCTAGTACTTATTAGGAAATGAGCTGAGTGACACACTCATGTCTTATTTATTCCTCTAGAAACAATAAGGATACTGATCCTGCACCAACATACCCACCACACACGCCAATGAAAGTGTTTACAGTGGGATTTATATAGCCTCCAAACATTCATTACGAATTGTTTTAAATCACTCTCAGATGTATGTACAAGCAGGACGATCCTTCCCTTCAAAACAAATACACAAATTAAACTGAGAATCAATCTTCTGTCACGCATGGGTTTTAAAGAGGATTAAATGACAAGGCTTATAAGCCATCCCGGGTGCTGCCCCAACAGCCGCCTGGAGGCCGTCCTTCCCACCGCTCCTGTCCCGCCACCTCAATGCACCCCAACCCGCGGGCAGTCCGGCTCCACAGAGCTCCCCCCGGCGCACGGAGGGACGCGCCCTCCCCGGGCCTCATCCTCGAGGGTGCCGCTTCCCAGGACAGACGCTCCGCGACCCCCGAGCACGTGCTCGCAGAGGGGGCAGGAAGGCGGGCCCCGGGCCCCCCGCAAGGAGCCGAGCGCGCCCCGCCGCAACCGCGGGACAGGGGATCGGCCCCACGCCGTGCCACGCCGTGCCACGCCACGCCACGCCACGCCACGCCACGCCACGCCACGCCGGCTCCGCGGAGGAAGGCGGCCAGCCCCCGGCTCGGCCCCGCGCCCGGCCCCGCCGCTCACCCGCCTCCCACTCCCGCGGCACGACAGCTCCGCGCCCGCCCCGCGCCTCCGCTTCCGGCGCTCCCGAGCCGTCGGCGGAAACCCCCGCCCGCCGCCGCGGGGCCGCCGCCCATTGGCCGCAGCCGCGCCGGGAGGTGCGCGTCGGCGGAAGCGCGACGGGCCGGGCGGCGGCGAGAGGGGAGCGAGCCGAATGCCCCGGGCTGTCCCTCCGGGACCGCACCTGCGCCTCTCCGGGCCGCGGCGCACGATGGGCTCCCGCGCGGGCTGAGCCCCGCCGTGACGGGTACGCCGGGGCGGGGGTGCCGCGGGTGTCGGGAGCGCTCGTTCACAGCTCGCTCGCTTCGGGCCTTTGCGGAATAGGAAGGGATGAAATAAGCAGCTGGTCAGGGCCGCGCTGTGGTAAAGGAACCGCAGGCCGATGTTATGGCCGGAAGTGTTAATACAGCGGGTGGAAGTTCTTGAGCAGTCTGTGGTTCTGTTGGTTTAATGTCGCTCTGCTCGCGCTGAGCTCTGAAGTAGAATCGCGTATCGCGTGTTTTGAGGAAGAAGGGCCGTCACGAAGTGAGTTACCCAGATCTGCCCCGCCTGGGTGAAGTTCTGGGTGAGACCAGATGCGATTGAACCAAGCAGCTCTTCTCCCATCTTGGCTGTGCTGTGAATCCCTTCAAAAAGACACTGTTGAAAAAGCTTTTATGGGCTTTCCCTTCGGAGCACGGGGGAAATGGTGCATAGAAGTGATCAACTTCTGAGGGCCCCAGGTCTCTCCAAGTTGAGGCGAAAGAAGACAGCCCAGGCCCTGGCCTCCAGACCACTCCGTAGTTCTGTCGGTGTTGTACGTTTGTTGTCGAGTAAAGCACTTACTGTTGTATCATCTTCATCCACCATAAAGTCTCAGTGAACGCAGGGCCCCCACAAGCCAGCCAACACCATGTACAGGTAGTACTGGGGACAAAAATGGAATCATATCATGATATCTGTTTGGGACAAAATTCGACTGATTTTGGCCAAGGTCGATGGGGCACCTATACATGATCTGGAAAAGGGACATAGATAAATTATATTTGTTTGATAAATAGTCCCGCCTCATGGTCTGGTTGCCCAGTCTTACTGTCCCTAAACTTTTGTAGTTAGATCAGTACATAAAAGTACACGGATCCTTTTTATGTTCCTCTTTGGCTTGAGCAGATTGTATTCTTTCTTTTGCTGATAGCGCTAACTTTATTTACCAACTCTTGATCCTGTTTAATATTTGCTTGGTACTGTCTAAGTAACTATGAGATAAAACAGATTATGCTCTTACAGCTTGTTCCATGCCCCTTGTGCAGAGCAGAATTGTTGCAAGTGGTTAATACCCTTGTCAGGGGCCAAGGAGAACATGAGTTTGGTTTTGTCCTTTACCGCAGACATTTGACTATAAGCCTGAGCCAAGCTCTTGCCACAACTAATGGTTCGTTGATTTGGGTGTAAACTCTGTTGACTCTATTAAAGCAGGAGTAAAATACTGTGTTTTAAGGATCAAGACAGAAAAACTCAAATTAATTGCCCTGAGTGGGAGTCCCTTGAGAAACTTGCTCACAAATCTTTTGTGCATACTTCAGTTGATTAAATCATAAATGTGAGCTTGCTGCTCTGCACTTAAAAACAAACGTACAAGTTTGTGCTTTTCAGTTAAAATACCAAAGTTAAGTCATGAAAGTATCAGTAAATTTAAGCTCCACTTCATGATTCAGAGGCATCTGAACTGTTTTGCTGGTGCCCTTATCTGTTCTGAGATAGAGTAGAAAAGCCAATTACTGAAATTAATCATTGTCTTTTTGTGATATCCCCAACACTAGTGACAGATGCTGTATTAGGCATATTGGATTGAAGCAAAACATATTCATGTACCTGATCTATTTTTCAGGAGACTTAATCATTGCTGACAGATGGTTCTTGTCAAAAAATGGCTTCTTTTAGTTCAAGTTGTTAGAAAAGACAAAAAAGATTGAATTCAAGAAGTCATTGTAATGAGACAGAACTCTATTGTCAAAGTTAATATGTGAAAATGATAAATGAAGAAGGCATTAATATTACAGATAGGCTATTACATTAATGGGAACTGTGCACAATTCTGTGGAGATATTGTAAAGGCTTTTAGCCAATGCTTTAAAGTTAACTAACTAAGGTAATACCTTAGTAGATCAAGAAAGCCCCAGAAAAATGTTCAGGGTAAATTAGAAATGTTTTGATTTGTTGGAAAGCTCTGGCAGGATATAGCCTTGAAGCCAGGCTGTACATGACTTTCAGGTGAGTCTCCTGCAGCAAGAAGAAAGCTCAGATGTTGTTTTTTGGTTGGTTTGGGGATTTTTGTGAGGGAAGGGGATTTTTTTTTTCTTGTCAGCTGAGCAGAGAAGCTGGTAATCATGGAGAGGGAATGCGATGAAAATGTTAAACTTACATTGAAGAGTTCTGTGAAGTTAGAAAATTCCTGAAGTAGAAGGACTCTCAACTTTGTAACAATGAGCCTCCAGATGACATGTCTTGTCTAGAGGGTTAGCTTAAAGCTGAAACTGGCATTTTTTACTCCTCCTGCTAGAAAACATCATTAGAATAAATGGTGATAACCATGCAGTTACTGTGCTCCCTCTTCTATTAAAGCTGTGTCTGTACAGTGAGTCAGACTTAATAAAAAGAAGAAGTACTTGCACAACAGTCCTAAACAATACAAATTACTAAGAGTATTTGGGCACTTGGAGCAACAAAACTGTTAAGCTTAAATTTGTCCAGGGGAATAGAAACAATGTTCAACCTCAGCTGTCTGGCAGCCAGCGCTCACGGGTGCAACTCTTTCAGCTTCTAATGAAAAAAGCAGTGCAGCTGAAAATGGTGGTTCTATAGGCTGCATGCATTAATAATTTCCTAACAACTGTGCTAATTAGGCCAGTAGTAATCTCTGCATGATGTCTCACCTTCTCTATGGAGGTTTGCGCTGTGGCGTTGTGGAATGTGCAGGCTGACTGCTCTCCAGTCATGCCGTTCTCCCTGGTGCCTGCCCATTAAAATGGGGGCTGCTTGGTCTGCTGTTACAAGGTGCTTCAGCTTCTCTTGCCTTTTAGGCAGAGTGAAATTGTTGTATTCTGACACTTGACGTTCGCTTTCAGTGTTTCCTCATCCACTGTTGCAATATATTAGCACTGGCAACATACCATAGTGCAATGTTGAGATCGCTCTTCCCAAATCCTTCTATCCACTGTACATCTGGATAACTGCACTTCAGGCCGTCTATTCATGTGGCATGTTGCCAAGTCAGTCTGGTTAGGCTTGTCAAGGATACTAATGCCAAGCAGAAAGGAGTTTGGGATAATGAATCCAGTCTGCCTAACACCAGGTGCAATGTGTGGCCTTTATTGCAAATTTATTCTGTTTTCATTTGCTTAACCTTTGTGTTGCCATCTTTGCTCATGCCAAAAAACAGTCTCTCAACATGGAAAACCTCAAACTTCAATCACTTGGAAGCTGTCACTCAAATGAATTGTGATACTGTAAGCATGTCAGGAAAGAGAAGCAAAGCACTTGGATAATCAGTGTCTACTGGGAATATCAGGCCTTCAGATAACTGAATCATGAAATGCCAGAAAGTATCAGCCGGATTAGAGTGCGATATTAGTTACTTTGTTGGCACTTGACCAAGCAATCTGTTCAGACTGGCTACCCAAGAAGTCCCCTAAGAAACTGTAATATGGCAGATGCTGATTTTAATACTTTAGGTTTTTTATCCCTTCATCAGCTTTTGTCTGTGTTTTTAAAATTAGTCGGTCTTGCTGAAGAAATGGCTTGATCCTCAGTTGGGAATTGGCTAGAGGTGCTAGGAAGCAGTAATAAGGCTGTAGGAAAATGGACAAGGAGGTAGAAATTGGGCTGTGTCGGGAACGGGTTTGCTGTACTATTTGGTGTGGCCTTTCATAAGGGCTATGTTTTGATCTTAAGTTTTACTCAGCGCTTAGTCTGAACCATGGCTACAGAATGGATCAAAGAGAGTGTTTTGCACAGACTTTACACCACCTAAAATTTTGGGAAATGTCCAAATGTGAAGAAAAACATTGGCTCTTCATTCTCAAGTTAGTTGTTACTCTTCACCTAGTATTAGGTGATGTGTATGTGGTTATAACAGTATTTTTAATTGATTCATTGTTTCCAGGCATACTCAGTTTCAGGAGTATAGAAAAGATTGGAAATTAAAATAGAAAGATTGGAAATTTTCCTGCTTCCTGCCAGGAGAAAGCTGCCTAATCAGGAGGAGAAAGGGGAGTGCTTCTACAGAGATGCTGTTTTACAGTCAGCTCTGGACACATGCAGTTCTAGAGGAGTGCAGAAACCTGAGCAACAGCTAAGAGAGAAAATGAGAGCATGCTGCTTTAGCATCATACTACATTGACTTTAAAATGTATTTATCTCCCTCCCCACAATAATTAGGACTCTGCTTCAGGGAGGCTTTTTTTTTTCCCCTGAACCAACTGTATTTTAGTCCATGTTGAATGCAGCTGAACTGATATTGTAAAAAGAATCAGATCATGATGGTACTGGTACAAAGGTCAGTAATTTCACATGTTGGCCATAACATTTAATAAATAGACATTGCTTGTTTCTTTTGGCCCCCAAACTTTCTTATTGCACAGATCAGTAGAGGATTATTGTAAGTACACTAACTTGTCTGGTTTTTCATGACTACAAATCGACTCACATAGAACAAAAATATGTTTGGATCCAGGAGAGGAGGAAGGAATGTATGTCTTCTGTAGCCCATGAAGGCAAACACTCATTTTCATGTGAAATGATGCAAGGGAAGTGATAGCTACGCTCTCCTACAACTTTATCATGGCTGTCTGGGCTAGGTTGAAATAAAATTGAAAGTCCTGAAACCATTTTATTAACTGATTTCCTTCTTGAATACAGTTTAACTCTTCTCTCTTTCCTTTCATCAGAAAAATGAGTGGTGGGTTGGCACCAAGCAAAAGCACAGTGTATGTCTCCAATTTACCCTTTGCTTTGACGAACAATGATCTGTACAGGGTAAGTTTTAAGAGATGCATTGTTTAGATTAAACTTGTTGACAACAATTTTGAGTGTAAAGTCAATACTGATATATGTAAGTTTGTCATGATAAATTTATTATTAGTGAAATGCAGTTGTCTGTTGTTAAATCTTTTTATTTTATTTTATGTTTCAGATATTTTCGAAGTATGGGAAAGTTGTCAAGTAAGTGACCTGATATGGCCTTCTATTTTTGTACCTCTCATTTTAAATATTTTATGTCTTTTCTTCACTTGAAAGTCTTGAGCTTTTTGTAATTTAAGTATGAATGTGGAATATGAATGTATTGAAGTTCTGTTCATTTTTAATGAAGTATAAATTTAATTTAATGACTGGAAGTTCTTGCAGTTACATACATAATACAAGAATATTTGTGTTGGGGACGGGTTTTGCTAACCATTTCTTAAGAGCAAGTAGAATGTTGTTACATACCATCAGTCCTTTCCAAGAAACAGTTGAAACAGGATTCTTCTAGTATTATTCCCCTTTCCTTGAACACATGTGGGGCACAGTGGGTAAGTGTGAAATTGGGAGCTGCTTCTTATGTGAACTAGATAATCACAGTTCCCACAGTTGTAGTGTACAGTTCTCCATGATTCTAGAGGGACTTGTTATTGTGACTACTTTGTATTTTACTTAAAGCTAGATGTAAGGCTGCATTGATGGCTTTCAATATGTGGGGCATTCATGAACAATTTATGTGAATATCTGCCTCTATGTTCAAATGATAAAAGGAGATGCCACAGTAAGGAACTGACTGATTTGTTTATTTTTTTTTTAATTGATCAGAATAAGGAGACTCAAGTCTTCAGTTTTTAATCCTAAACCAGCAAATACCATCTCTAACTTCTAGTAGCTGTTGCAGTAATCTGTGATATATGGAGTTTCAAAGTTTTTGAAGTCTCAGAAGTGTGTTTCAGGTGACAAATAGCAGGAAAAGCCAATATATCCTGACTATTATGGTTTCAACTCAGTTTGTTCAGTAAGAAATCAGACTTTCTATGGCTCCAAGAAGTTCCTGGCTTTTTAAAGATCTGTCACACTTGATTATTTCTATTCTTGTGTTATTAACTGATACGTTCAATATCCCAATTAGAAGCCTGACAGTCATACCAGGCTTCTATTGGAATTCTTCAAAGAGTAGCTTGGCAAAAAAATTAATAGAATTGTTTTAAGGTCAGTTTTATTGATGCTTGAACTTAATGCATGCACATGGACATGTCTTGTCCAAGAGACTTCAGTAGTAAAACTCTTCTCTAAGCTCAACGTTTTCGTGCATGTATTTGGGGAAATTTGAGCTTTCTTTACTGTGTTTTTATTTTATAAACTTTTTACAATGTAGGTCATCTGTTACTTATACAGGCTATGTGGTAGGCCTTCTATATTGAAGTGGGGTTTGGTGGTTTTTGTTACTTCTTAAAATTTTGGCTTGCCTTATGGCCGAACCTTGTTGTGCCTGTGGTGGACATAAGGAGGAGTGTATTCCCTACTTTTTTACATGTACTTTTATTTTTATGTCCTTGTAGACTGACGTTCTGGTTCTCACTGTTGTTGTTTTGTTAGGTTTTTTCAGGGCTAAATACAATTGAGATTAATATTGAAAGAATTGAGGATGTGTGGGTTCCTGCCATACACACCGCCCAGCCGTGTCTTGTAAATCTTTTTTGTCACAGGTTTTTTTTACTGTTTCTAGATTTTCCTGAGCTTCTCAATGTGCTATTGAAGCTGTTGGTTTCAATGTTAGACTGAGGATTTAACTTCGTATGTCATGTGAAATAACACGTGCATCTACGATCCTTGGATTTCAGTTGGAGATATTTGTAGAGCAATACTGCATGTAGTTAGTGTTTCCTATTGTGATCCTGTTTAGCTGATTAGTCCTACACAAACATAGATTTCTCAGTTTGGAGGCAGTTCACACTGTGCTTTTCACCAATAATAGCAATGGTCAGATTACTCCTGAATTTTCCTTTTGCTTCCAGTATGCGTAGTTCCCTCCAGTTAGGTTACTTGTAAATCTAAAGATTATGTTCTCTGTTCTTCAAGTCACCCAAGGGAATTAAGAGTGATGCTGGTCCCAGAAAGACCCCACACACTTTTTTAAACTCATCTCCACTCTACCTCTAAGCATATGGCCATGTTAGCTGCTCCTTTGAATTTCTGTTAGAGCGTTTTTCTTGTTAAATATACTTTAACCCTTTTGCTGTATAACAAAGCTAAGATCCCACTGAGACCTTTAAGGAAAAAATATCTCTGAAGAAATTATGGTGTATCAATAATGTGGTTATATGTTTCCAGAGTTACCATTATGAAAGACAAAGACACCAGAAAGAGCAAAGGAGTTGCCTTTATTTTGTTTCTGGATAAAGAATCTGCACAAAACTGTTCTCGGGCACTTAATAACAAACAGGTAAATTGTGCAAAGTTTTTGTGGCAGGAGGGTTGGGCTTTCAGTCTCAAAACATTTAACTTTTCTTTCCAATTTTCTGTAGTTGTTTGGAAGAGTAATAAAAGCAAGCATTGCCATTGATAATGGAAGAGCAGCAGAATTCATTCGCAGGCGTAACTACTTTGATAAGTCTAAGTGTTACGAATGTGGGGTGAGTAAAACCAAAAATGTAGAGAAATGGACAAAAGTTGTGGGTTGAGATAAGAACAGCTTAATAATTGGAATAGTATTAAATAATAGTAATAGTAGATGGTAATGAGAATGAAAATAACAAAGAGAAAGAAAACCCAAGAAAGATAAGTGATGCATATGAAAATTGTTGCAATGATAGCCTCCTTTTCTTCAAAATACCTGCTTTTGCTATATCTTTGGAAGTTCATTATTTAGTTGGCAGTAAAATAAATATGGGAAACAACTGTTTTGTGTAGAAGTGAGTTCTAAGTTTTAATTAATTCCTGACTTTTCCTGAACATAGTAATATAGGACATTGAGATTTGGATAGTATTTAATGTCCAAACATTGTTTTATATTCATAACACTTCTTACAGCAAAAATGTCACCTCACTCCTGTGTCTTAAATTGTTAATGCTGAGGTTTCTATCTTGTCTTGAATATACACCGTGTGTAGTGTATTGAGTTATTGCAACAGCCAAAGAAACCTACTGTGCTCATAGCTTGTTCTCAGTTTGCAGTTAAGCATGCATATCACCACCAATCTCTTCATTTCCATGGCAGGCCTAGAGAAGAGTTTGTCTTCTGTGTGCTAATTCAGCATTCCATTGATCTTACTAATTGCTTCCATTTTTCCCCCATGAACTTCCCTCACGATATGTTTTAACGTATAGTTGTTTGTAATGGCTTCTGTTAAGCAATATTTCTTTTTCTCCAAGGAAGCAGGACACTTAAGTTATGCTTGTCCTAAAAATATGCTAGGGGAGCGGGAACCACCAAAAAAAAAAGAAAAGAAGAAGAGAAAGAAAATAGTTGAGCCAGAAGAAATGTATGTATATTTAGTTACGTGTTACTACTTTTTTTAGGAAGCTTTTTCATACTAAACACTTTAATTAAGGATCTGTATTTTTTTTCTCCCTCTCTCTGCACAATGAAGTGAGGAGGAAGAAGAAAGCGAAGAGGAAGGAGAAGACCCTGCTCTAGATAGCCTCAGCCAAGCCATAGCTTTTCAGGTACAAAATTGAAGCATGGAATATTTACTTTTTAAATTCAACTCCCTTCTTTAGCTTCTTTTCAAAAGCTGTGCTATACATGCATAGGTCTGTCTGCTCTATAGCACTCAGCAGGCTCTGGTTTGGTAGCAGCAGTTGGTAGTTATAGTTGGCTTCTTTACATTGCAGTCATGTTCAGTGGAATTTTGTTTGGGTTTTTTGCTCTTTCACTGTTGCTGTATTTGTGTGTTGCAGCCTTTTCTTTCCTTCAAGCTCCTTTGCTATTTGCTTCTGTCATCTCTGCTGTGATGCTCTGCTAGGTTTTTGCCCACAAATCCTTCTTTGCTTTGTTAACTGAGGAGACAGAAAAACAGTCATGTATAAGTGACCGGACACATCCTCTGCCCTCACTAGAATGTCCTTGAACATTTATTACTGGGGCACTTTCTTTGCCTAATACAGACCATCGCATTCTCTAATAGACCTCATCTCCCAAAACATATTGAATGCATATCTTGTTATGTAACTAGATTATCTGTATTACTGTCTCTATTACTTCTTTATCTATACACTCTTTTGCTTCACTACACAAAACAATCCTGACCTGATATTCAAATTTCTTGGCTCCCTGGTCAACAGTTGTCCCCTGTCTGCCTGTCCCTCCAAAAAAAACCCTCAAAAGTTAATAACTTTGTTCTGACTATTACTGTAAGGAGTGCAGAACTTTTTACATGTTGTAGTCCAAAAAAATTATTCAAATATGCACAATTTTCCTCCCTTTCCCCAAAAACTCCACAATTGGAAATAAAACCTATAAAGCCAGGAAACATTCTCATGTCTATCACCATCCAAGGATTTTAACTGGTAAAAATAGGAAGCTTCTATTTAAACTATTAGTTGAATAACCTTCAGAAATAATCCCCAAAGGCACTCATTATCTGAATGAATGACTGCAAAGGACAACAGATAGAAGACTTACTAGTGGAACAAAGCCGATTCAATAACATCAGTTTAAAACATGAGGCATTCTTTGCTTTAGATCTCAGCTGCTCTATATTTTTGGAAGTTTGCCATGGGCAAAATTCCTCTTTTTGAGAATACAGGATAGTCCAGGCGGCCTGCTGTGGTGTAGAAGACAGGTTGCATGTGAGAAATACTTTCAGAAACGTTTCCTAGTGCTTTGATCACACAGTATACCTGGAAATAAACCCTTGTAATTCTCTTAACTTATTTAATAATTCAGTGCATATTGATAATTAGCGTTATTATTTGTAATGCACCTTAATTTTTCTTAATCCCAGTTAATACTTTTCCTTCCTTCATTATAGCAAGCCAAAATTGAGGAGGAACAACAAAGATGGACCCAGACTGCAGGGGAATCTTCAATTTCAGATGATTCAAAACGTCCACGGATTAAGAAAAGCGCTTATTTCAGTGATGAGGAAGAACTTAGTGACTGAACTAATACTGTTCTAAATGCATATATAAGATATATATAGTGTGCATTTTGTAAAGTGCTACAAAGTGATCTGTAATACAGGTGTGTTTTGGTGTTGAAAACACTGAAAATCATGTTTTATTTTTATTCTGTCTCCTGACTCTCTCATCTTTTTATATCTGTGTCTCAAAACCTTACCTTTCAAGGCAATTTTTTAAGAAAATGATGTGATTGTACACTTAAATCCAGAAAAGTGTGAGAATGCAACCTGCAGTTAGTATCTCGACCCAAGTCCTAGCAGTGAAGGGTTTCATGAGAGAATTTCCCAAGGCTTTTTTCCTAAGAGGAGTTCCTCTTAGGATGATTGTTAGCACCACTGATGCTTTATGTATTGGTCTGTTTGAAAGCAGTGCTTTAGTAGTACTTAAGTACAGTATGAATCTTGCACTAGTTCCTCTGCATAGGGTTGAATTTCAGCTTTAAGCATTGTCTTTTAACTCTTCATGCAATAATATAATAAATTAGGTCACTGTTTCTCCTGACTGCAGTTTGAGTGCCTAACAAGGGTTATCCACAGGGTTTTAAATAGGCTCATACCTAACCTGGATCACAGTCGTGTGTGGACCTAACCTGCATCACAGCCATCTGAACCTGTCGGCAAAATTCAAAAGGCATAGTTTCCTTTGCCTAAAAATCAGCTTTCATGTATACTTGGAACTGTCATGGTCTCTTAGCAAAGTGTGTTGCCACCTATTCTGCACATAAAGCAGTTCAGACTTTTTCTGTCCTTAGACCTCTCTAGGGTTCTAGGCATGTTCTCCTGTAACTGTGATCATTCCCAAGACCACAGACATGTGGTTTTTGTGGTACCCATTTTATATTGGTGTGTAGTCTAAACCCTTCACTTTTAGGAAGCACAATATAAAATACATCCACAATTTCACACTTGGAAGAAGAGACAAGCTGGCCCCTTTCTATTTTCAGTTCTTCCTGTTTGCTCATCAGGACTTGATTTTCTTCCAAATATAGAAAATGTAAATCCAAATATACCATTATGTATTCTTAATTAATACCAATTTACATTCAAATATATAACTGGGTGCAAAGCAAAGAAACACAGACGCACACACACACACCCTCTAAGCTAATATAAAGTAGTGACATTCAGAAGGTCATTGTGGTGCCTTCTGTTGCTCCTTAAACAGAAGAATTCAGAAACGAGAATGAAGTAATACAAGTTTTTTCTGTGCAAGCTACTCAAGTCACCAGAATAGGAAGGAGTATTGGGCTCTAGATACAGGAAGGTCTTGGACTCAGTAATCCAAGGAATGTTTTTAAGACTGACTTTGACTTTTTGCTGAAAGTACTATATATTAAATCTGAAGCTTCCTTTACTGAATCTTGGGAAGATCTCTTAGTACTGAATAACTGAGAGCTAAACTGCCAGGCATAACTTTTTGTTAATAAATGCAAATCACTCTACATCATGTGTGCAATTATGAAGCTTGATGTGTTCTAAACACTACTAAGGAAGCAAATAATGCTGCCATCATGTTTTTCTTCAAATGTTAGGTTAGGGCTCAATGGGAGTCCAAAAAAAAAAAAAAAAAGAGCAAAACAAACAAAAAGATTATGCCACTACTTAAAATCAGGATTTGTCTTCTTCTCAAATACCATATTCAATGCTGGTTTTAAAAAAAGATAGAAAACTAAAATATGACAAGAGGACCAGTTCGACATTGTCGATGACTTTGGTTTGGAAATATTTGATAGCTTCCAAGAATTAAGATTTCAATGGAGTGATTAGACAGCAAGCTTCAAACTTTTATTTCATTACACCGTGTAATGTACTAGTGGAACTCACTGCCATGAGACTTTTTTCAGGGTCGTGGGGTCAAAAGGATTAGACTTACATGTGGAACACGGTATTTTAAAATGTTAAAGTTTCCACTCAGAAATATCTTCAAATAAAAAACAAAACTGACTATTGTTCTGACCTAATATAGTACTTTTTTCCAGAGTTCCAGTAGCTGAAGCATGTTGATATATCTTTCTAGTCTGCTGCTTCTGCCTCACTGCTTTCCCCATAGGATTTGCTTTTGTCGGCATGAAGTAGTAGCTCAGTCCAGACTGTTACAACTGACCCAGTGTTGTTCCTCCATGCTCTTTTGTTCCAAGTATAAAGTCATTTGAGGTAGGTGACATTGGAAAAAAAAAACATAAAAATGAGTCTGCTTCTGTGCAGAAGCAGCATCTAGAATTCTTTACCTTAAATCATCTTCCTTTAACAGTTTTTTTAATTCTGAACTTCTCTTGATTAGCAGTGTGTCTAGTTTTTGTCTTAAAAGGATGCACCTAATGCCTAAAACACAGTCTAAGGGGACTTTCAGGAATAGGATTTTTGCACTTGGCTTCCTGAATCATTTTAAGTTTCAGTTCTTTGTTGGGAAGAAAACAAAGCATTTCTAGGTGAGAAATTCTGAACGCTAGCATTAGATAACCATTACATTTGATAGCATAAGTACCTGTTCTGCTTGCTTGAATATAAAGTTGTTTTCTGCAGCACCCCCAATACAACTGCCTCATCCTGAAAAAAGTTAAGGCCAAAATTTGTCAATAAAGTCTCTATGACTTTCAGCGTGGAGGGATTTGCTCCCGTTCATGCCTACCCTTGCCTACTCTAATCAGCATGGCTTCAGGTTTCCACCTGAATTCCATCAGTGCTGAGGAGCAAGGGAGAGTCTTCCCTCCCTTGTGTACAAAGCTCCTAATTCAGATCAGGCCAAGAGGGTTCAATTAGTGTGCAAAGTTCAAGCAAGGCAGTGGTGCTTTTGTCAGTTTGGTATCATAAAGCACCCATTGTGGAAGCAGGAAACAGTGTGGGTGGCTCTATGGCTCTGGGCCAGACAGGTGAGACTGTGTAGCCTTGTTATTAAAAGAGAACAGAAAATGCCTTGTAGAACACCTTCCTGTTATTGTTAGAAAAACCACGGAGTTTTCTTCTGAGGGATTCCTATGCAGCTTGTGTGTTGGTTTAGGGTTATTTCTAATACTTTGAGGACCTACCTTAGGCTTGCAAGCTGAATTCTAGTTTTAGAGTACAAATAATATGGCTCTGATTATAGAGAAAATTACTCTAAGTGGCAGACTTTGTTTTTTTTAAAATAATGTCAAATACTTGTGTCTTTCTGCAAATACCCACTTACTAGATTTTGTCTTTCATATTTTCAAAACAGCTTGAAAATTGTCAACATGTGTTCTGGGTCATAGGACCTCTTGTCTATTGAAATGGCTAACACAGTAGTGTCTAAAAAATCACTAGGAGATGCGTTTTATCTGTCCTTGGGAAAGAAGGGATATGGAAGTAGGATAAGGATGATTAGCTTAATTGATTATAAATGGTATTACTCATACTGTGCCTGTGCAGCACTTGTTAAAACCATTGCAGCTATGAGACACAGGAGTAATTTTAGTCCATGTTTAGCAGGCTCCCACTATGTTTTTGGCATATTCAGGTTACTACTCTCAGCAGAGCAATAGAAGGGACTGTAAATATAAAGAACTATATGTAGCTAAATAGGTGATGTCTGGAAGAAATTGTAAACACTATCTTTGGCTTCTGGGTCACTGTGTTCTCTGGGATAGCCCTTCTTTAATCTGCAGAGATGACTGTAGCATCTGGGAAGGTGAGCTGTGCAGGCTGTTTAGCTGTAGTCTTCTGAGACAAAATATAATAAATGCCGTTTTAAAATATCAGAGTTTACATGTAGCTTTTCTAAGCAATTTAATAAGTGCTACTATGAACAGTAGATAGAAAGTAGATATAGAATGTTTCTGTTCTATTTTGCATCTGCAGTGTCAGTATGATGATATATTCCATCACTCTTCTGCTATTGCTCTTCTATAAAAATATTTCAAATAATACTCTTCCAAATGTGCTATCTTCAAATAACTGGTATTAGATAACTGATTGCTTCTTTTTAGTATAGATTACAAGACCATTTTTAGGTGTCTTTAAAATGTTCATACTCAGCAGCTTTGTTTATCTTACAGATCTTAACAGGGTGAGGGTTTTTTCCCATAGCTGTTGAACGCAATATTAAAAATTACTACACTGTTCCTTCTTTAGAGAAAAAGGTGTAAAGTGGAGGATTTAATCATTCTTAATGTAGATGACCTTGTTTCTTGTATCTATCCTGGTATCTTTAAAACATATCCTGGAAGGAATAAGGCGAGGAGATTATCCATGTAAAGAAAGCAGTATTTTTTAAGTTGAAGAATTGTACAGGTTTGAGAAACAACATTCCATCACTGTCAGGCTAACCCTGACCCTGCTGTGCACTCAGACAAGATGTGTGCTTATGCATGCATTTAATGGATGTGACAGGTAATGTAGCAAGTAAAAGAGTTGCAGAAATTGTGGCAGTAGAATGTGATAAAAGCGTGTGAAACATTTAACCAACCCAGTTAGGCAATGTAGGTCGCAGTGGCTTGAAGAAATACCACAGTTACTAATATGTGAAGTTTCCTGTCTGATTAATAGGATGCTCCAAAAAATCAAAAGCAGCTCTGAGGTTTTAAGTTCATGAGAGGCAACGGCCATGAGCCTACATCAAGATGAGCTGATCCATGAAAATTCAGTTTTATCAATATCCTGTTACAGAGAGTTAGAAGGCATCCAAATTTAGGTACTGCATCAAGCACTGTGCAGTGCAGCAAAAACTGTCACTTGATTGCATACTGCTTATGTAGAGGCAGAGGATGTAGATGTGTTCTGTTCAAAGAACACATGTGGCTATGGAAGCAGGAGAGACCCAAAATAGAACCAAAAGGGATATTAAGGATTCTGTGGGTATCTTATGAAGTCCCAAGGCACTGAATTGTATTTTTAGAGTGGGATAGAACTGCTTGTACTATGTTTGCTTAATTGAAGAATGAGTGTCTTATAGCTGAATATTATGAACCTTTTGGTAGTACAAGTTTGTTCTGATGTTCAAATGCTCAAGAAAGGAGGAGAAACTAAAGGAGGATACAGTTCTACAAAAGACCTCACTTGAGATGTATTTGATGTGTGAATTTGATTAGGTGGCAAAGAGCCATCTGCCCATGAAGCCTGAAGCCTTGAGGGTGTATATAAAATGAAACGACTGAGCAGCATATGGCAGTTAGGAAAGATGAGAACATGCAGTACTTGGATGTGATGCTTTTGAGTTCATGAACCATGTATCTGGAATGAATGATTGTAGTCCTTGAAATTATGCTCTTTCCAAGAAAGTTTTTGAAAATTCATCAGCTAGGTTTATTTTCATCTGCTGCAGCATAACATTTTTAAGGAGTGTTTTTACTGTGGGAGGCTTTTCGCAGGAAAAGCTTAACCGAGAAAATTTGGTTAATTAAAATCTGGAACACAGTTCTGTAGCAAGGGTGGATTGTCTGTGAGTCCCATGCCTGTGGCATCCCAGGGAATGCAAGGCCCCAGGGCCTTACTCATGTTCATATCTAATTTAGCTGAAGCTGCTGGAGAATGTCCAGAATCCTCTCCATTAGCTGCAAAACTAGGTCAAGACCATGATAAAGTACTTGAGTTCAGGACAAAGTAGCCCTTGCAAAACTTTCACCTTTTTTTCACTCCTGTGTTATTTGTGCTAGGATGGTGGACTTTGTACTGTATTGCACACCTTTGAAATGGGAAAGTGGTTGACGGGAAGGTACTCGGCTCTCTTGATCTGAGTGTGGTAGGAGCACTGCACACAGATTACTCTGCACCTTTAAGGAAGGGGCGAGGAGTAATTATTATAACAGCATTCTCTGGATGCAATTTCACTGCTTCCAGGGGCTGGGAGCCAGTGGAGGAGGGAAGGAGGCAGGCAGGGCAAAGAAGGGGTAAGCCAAATATCCATCCAGAATAAGTGTATATCAGTTATGCTAAACATTTTCGGGTTTCCTTCTACAGATCCTCTTCTTCACTGTACTTTAGATCAGAGTTTATGTAGATTAAATGTATGTGGTTGTCTGGAGTACACAAGTGTAGTAAGTCTAACTCCACAGACTTCATTTCAGTCACATAGAAGTATAACATGGATTATATTAATGCAGATGAGGTTTGCTACATCTTCATGTTGTCATCATGCTTTAACTGGCTTTTCTTGGGGCACGATGATACCTGTTAGAAGAACTATTTTTTGTAAACTTTCTACCTAGGTAGATTCTGACATGAGAGACTTGAATGCAGACAGCACAGTGGATTTGTGGAATCTATTCTGGGTAGGAAAGGAAGGAGAGATTCAGAAGTGAGAAGAAAACAAATAAGAAAAATGGCAGGTGAGACTGAGAATTTTGGTATAGCAGAGTTCAGCATCAGAATAAGGGACAGAATGGAGCAAAATAGGTTTATGAGAATAAACACACACACCAACACACATCTATAGCATTTATATTTAGACTTCACAGCAATATGGTAAAGATGGATGCAGCTCAGCATTTTTTTGAAAAATAAGGTCACAAATGACTTGCCAGTCTATCCTTTGTGTCACCAGTTAATGTTCAAGAGTGCTTTAGCCAATAACTAACTTAAAAGATCTAATGATGTATCTGATAACTGGTGCCTCTTAAACTCACTTCACTGATGTCCTGTTCCTCCTTCCCTCAGGGGATTGTACTATTCAGAGCTTTGTTCAGTTTTTCCAGCTGTTGGGATGACAAAGTCCTCCTGTCTCTCTTCACCATTGTTATGATTTATGCTGAGGGTTTTTTCCTTTTTCATAACATGCTATTGGTGATTCTGCCAATAATGAATATTCCCTCCCTAGATTTCTGACTCTCAGATGTATAGATTTCTACTCTGTGGTTTTTTATGTGTGATATCCAGACTGCAGATCAGCATCAGGATGTCTCATTGTAACTATACTTTACCTGCAAGAGGCTTTTTTAAAAAACAACATTGCTTTCCAGCTATGCACTTCATTTAGTTATGCTGTCCAATTACTTTTCCACTTTTATTGTCATTGACTAAATTTAGTGTTTAAATAAAGGCCTAGGTTTCCAACTGAAGGAGACTTTGCTCATTCAGATTTTTCCTTCAGTAAGCTGCTTGTAAAGTGAGTGGTTCAGTTATCTTCTGTCTTACTTAGCCCATCTATTTTTTCAATTAATCAGAAAAATATAAAATGTTTAAAAATGGAAACAACCCTAGCAAGCTGAAGTGAACAACTAATAATAAAAGTTTGTCTTATGTTCTGTTGTAAACCTACTTGTATTAATAATGAGTAGGGCACAAGAAGTTAATTCTAAAATCAGCTGACTGGGAACTTTCCTGACATCTCTGTTTCTCTTTCTTCTTGCAATGTATTTGGTGTAGTTCCTTCACATAATATGAATGAGTTAAATTGAATTCACTGAGATTATTAAAATTTACATGGTCTTTACTAAATTAATTGTAGCGAAACCAGCAATGAATCACACAGGTTAATGTTTGCTGCCGTGTTTGTTGACAGATATATCATACTTAGGCTTCAGCTGATGAGAGAGGCCAAGAAACTCTATTTCAAATGTCTAGACCTATTCCTTTAGAGAATACTCAAGTATGAGTTTCATACGTGCCTCCAGTCTGAGTGATAAGTGCACTATTCATTGATAACTGGTTTTAAAATATGTATTTTGTGCCACGGTATTATGATAGGCAGTATTTTTTATGTTGCTATCTTAAAAGTCTTATTAGATGTTCCATTATTTTTTTATTTCTTTTTTCCCTCCTCCTTTTTAAGGGTTTCAGAGTTTATTGTGGGAATCTGCTGATGTTTGGCAGAAAATACCTTAGAATCATATCTTCATTTCTAAAAGAGAAAGCAGTGTGCAGAGGAATCTCTGTAATATTTGTACATGACTTCAAATATACTGTCTTAAGCTTATGCATTTCATCTATTGTACTGCAATTCACTTAGAAACAAAAATAAGCTCAATGTCCCTTTTCATAAAAACAAGCTAGCCAGCACATGGTTATTCTGTATTTTGATTTATATTTCTATAGATCTATAGTAAGGATGTTTCCCAAATGTTCCTAGCACTACTACTGCTGAATAGTGGTTTAGGGAAAATGTATTTCAACTCAAATTCCTGTTACTGTAGGGAACTGAGAAACTAGGAGGAGCCTTAGTAGACTCTTACCATTTACATGGCGTGAATAATTCATTAAGAAACAGGAAAGTCATATGAAGCAAATAAGCCACCTTGCTGAGGAGAAATGCCGGACAGCCATTCACTCTTACTGGTTTCCCAGCCTACTTGTCTCATCCAGAGACAGTGGCTCATGTTTCACTTAGTAAAATTGTCACTGATACCATTACTTTTCAAATAGAGTCACAACAGAGCTGAAGCTGTGAGAAGTGAGAAGTTGGAGCTCGTGGGAAGTAGTCAAAAACAAAACAGGCAGTTCTTCAAAAAGGCAGTGATAAAGGCACCATTGCAAACTACTTCAAAGTGGAATAAAAGCAGGAGTGAGCTAAAAGCCCAACTTATGAAATCTTCAACAATGGTTAAAAAAAAGTGGGGGAACCTTGACCAGTTTGCTAAGTGTAATTAGCACAAGAATACAGAGGCAAAATCAAAAGATCAGCCAATCAAATGAGAAACAATGATATGTGTTGTACAAATATCGAAAAACAAGGAGTATGTTCATAGGGTAAAGCCAGGGAGCAAGTTGATCCACGCTTGAACAGAGAGGAGTCTTCAATGCAGCAGCTGGAAAGGCAGAGGTGTTTCGTCCTTGGCAGAATGGGCCTTCACTTTCAAAGCCAATTGCAATGCTGGTAACAACCCATCAGAGTGCAAGCTACAGCTGGGAAACAAAGGGGTAGGGAATGTTTCAGTTGGTTAGATGTTGTAAAGATGTTGGGCCTTTCAGAGTACATAGAGAACCCAGGCAATTTTAGGAGCTGTCTTTGAGAATTTGCATTTACAAGTATACATTCAGACTCTGGTTTTAAAAAGTAGGAGCTGAGGAATTTCAGACCCATGGTTTAAAAAAATAAAAAAAATCCAGAAACAAAATTATTAAGCAAAGAGGTGAGATGTAAAACAAAATCAGTATAGACTCTAATCAATCTAATGTCTTTCTGCACAAGGGTGTAGATCTTGCATGTAAAAGAGGTGGTAGATGTTGTTTATCTTGACTTCATTGACATTTGTGCTATTGTGACGTAGTAACAACATGGTATAAATGCTACTACTGCAACCAAAGTGAAAATTTTGGGGGAAAACTGCTTTCAGCAGTTCACAGACAAAGTGATGAGATGTACTGAGGGGGATTCTGCAGAGATCTGTCATGAATGAGATACTGTTTTAAAGTCTCTTTAAAACCTTGGATGGTAGAATGGAAAATATGCTTGTGAAAACTTGTGAATAATAAGCATCCTAGGACACCAGCTGTCTTGGCTTTTCATCTGATACTGTTGAATATTGAATGGGCATAAGAATAGCTCTTCCTTTCCTGGTTGCTCCTGAGCTAATCAGTTACCTCCGATGACCTCTGCAAGTACCTTCTGCTCAGCCTTTGCTTCTTCCTGTGCTTCTTCCATGCTGGCATAGGCTGCACCAGCTGAACCGATCTGTGCTCAAAGCTTGTGTGTCTTTGTCCTGTGGGGACAGTAGCAAGATGATTGATAGCTAGACAGAATACTTTAATAAAGGTTTTTCAGATAAAAATGAGACTGAAACCCCTAAATCTGGTTTTACACACCTGACCATTTTTTCCTGTGTCATCTAAGTTTTCAGGAGATTCTGTATCTCTTTCCCAGAGAATGGTAGAACTGATGTTTGGTTCGTGAACACTTTAACATTTCAGAAAGTGAGCCTTTAAAACTAGGTGGGGTGAGTTGCTTTGGTTTGCGGAGGGGGGCTGTTTGTTTGGGGGTAGTGTTTTCCTTGTGGGATTTTTTTAATCTTCGAAGCTCCTGTCTAGCAAAACAAGACTCTCTTTTCCTTGGAGGCAAGTTATAAGGTCTTCAAAGCTAATAACTGTCCTCTGTCTTTCAAGGCTATGTTGAAGCCTGGGGCCATAAGACTACTTCCCATAACCCCAAAAAAGTTCCATTATGCCTCTAGCTGTGATGCTCCTCTAAGTATCAATAACCTGCCATCACTATAAATACTACATTTACAAAATATTTCAGTGTTTTTAGATTGAGGGCAACCCTATCTTTGCCTGGGTTTTTACTCCTTTACAACAGACCCCTGGTGCTCTGGTGAAGTGGTTGGGGGAGACATCTGTTGCTAATGTAGTAAATGCCAAAGCTGAAATCAGTACTTTCAGGGCTTGTTTGTGTTCAGCCCCTTCAGTCTGTCAACATGAAGTTTATCAGCATGTGGGGGAAAGAAAAAATGAGAAACAGATTCTTGAGCACAAGTAAGTGACAAAACTGGGGGGAAAAAAGGGCTCTTTAAGTATGTTCTTACATTTCAAGATTTTTCATTAGCTGCAAAGAGATGCTTGTGTGGGATCATCATTTAAAGAGGAGGCAACTGCAAGCAATTTCCATTAGATACCAAGAAACAGTAAACCTGAGTGAGGTGTTGGACATGTTCATTACATTTCCTATCTAATTGTATGATACTATCGAGCCCTTATCACTGGAAACCCAGACACTCTCATTATGTCCAGAATCATGGTGCTAAATAACAATGTGCTAAGATGAGAAGAGTCAATGCTTTAACTGTTTTGCAGCCCTTCACGTATGTTTGCACAGAAATAAGATGAAAGTTTCCAGGTCCTGCTTTGATAGATCACAGCTTATAATTATAGTCACGTTGCATGGGAACGTGGGCACGCTGCTGGCTAGATTAGAGACAGACAAAAGCAAAGCATCCCTCTTCTATTTTCTCAAGTGTTGCTATCTTGAGCCTATTTTAGAAATTTGGGTGAAAATGTGTTCATACTTTTTCTCATTTCCTCATTTTTATAGCTCTGAAAGATCCAGTGGTTCTGCTTTTTTTCAGTTCTAGTAAATTCTTCTTTTGCTTGTCCTTTATTTATTTCCACTGTGATCATTTTACTGGACTGTATTCATTGTCCTCCTTTGCCTCAATCTGAGCTCTCCACCCCCTTCAATGCTGTCGCCACCTCCCTCCCTGGAGGCAGCCCCTGTCATTATCACCTCTCCTTCACTCCTCTCTTCCCTGACATAAGCGAGAAGCTCGATGACACACAGTTTCCTGCTTAAAAGCAGGCTGTTCAACACCAGCTTTTATTTACTTAATAGCCCTCTTTCACAACAGTGCTCCACAGCTTGTTGTTGAAGGTACGGGGAAGGAAATCAAAGAGGGGTTTGCAGAGCAGAGGGGCAGAGCTGTGGGTCTGCGCGGGCTCCTGCCCTGCGCTAGCAGACGCGGTGCTGCTTACCCCTGCAAGGGCTCTGGGTCGCAGCCTAAAAAAGCACAGGGCCAGGCTTTTGAATGCCTTGCTCCCCACAAAATACTGCAGCTGCATACTGCACGACACTGATAGGCTGTACAGTCACTCCAGAAGCTGAGGGGTTCCCAAAAGGGGTGAAGTGCTTGTTGATGTGTCTCGTGAGACCAGCCTAGCTGCCCATTCTTTTCCAGTTTTCAGTGATCATTTATATTTAAGTGATACCAGAAAATAGGTGACTGTTTTGGGGCGGAAACTATGCATACTGAGGCACGTTTGTGGCCAAGATGTTTTCTTGTGAATTACTTCTTTCAGTTATGTGCTTAATTTGACCCAGAACATTGTTTAGTTACCTAATAGATTTACTTATTTAGGCATGATTATTAACTCGAAAGTAAGAACTGCATGGTTTACTTCTTACAGAGCTCTTTTACAGTACCTCCTTAGAGAGGTACCAGTTAATTTTAATTTCACAGCAGAACGCATTTTCTTTCCCAAATGTTGAACTCAGTTTTGAATCTGCCAGGCATTTTCCAGATGAGAGGCAAATGCACCTAACAATGCAGATAACAATAATTACCCACAAAAAGACCAGCTAATATGCTGCCTCCCAGGTCATGTTTCTTTTATCCCAAACCTCCTCGGAGAGTGTGAGAAAGATTAAAACATACTGCAATTTCACCCAGGTGTCATAGTCCATACCTGATATTACCCAAGACAACAAGAAGTAAGAGGTGGAAATGCTGAATATGCACTTCTGAGTGATGAATGCCCTGGAGCAACAGAAATGCAAGGCAGGTCCCCCAGGAGAAAGGTAGGATTAATGATCTTGATTGTTTTATAATGATCTCTGGTATGTTTTTCATGTCATAAGGGGGGAAAAAAGCTATTTGCTACACAAAAAAATATCTTGTAGAGCCTACCTAGTGCTAAAAGGCAAGGGCATGAATTATAAATAACTTAGGGAGAGAATGAGTATGGAAAGAGTCCTCCATAGTTTCATTCAGGAATGTGTTTGCGGTAGTTTAAGGAAAAAAAACCAAAAAAACCTCAAACAAATTCACATTTAATTTGACGGAACTCTCACATGTATTTCATTTCTGAAGTGCATAGACACTGTCTCCAGCTGAGAAATGAAAAGCAAACTAAAGAACTGAAAAAGTGTAGGAAGTAGCTTATGTTACCTTATAATAATGTATTTTCTTTCAGTAGAGAAACTGTGGTTGACACATTCTTCTCCAGAGTGGTTCATACTGCAGATGTATGAATCTTGTACAACTGTGGGCTCCCACCAAAGATGGCAGCCTTTCTGTCTTCATGTCCCCACTCCCATGTGTGTACCTGTCCTTTTCCTTGCATCACACCGGGGGATTATGCAACTTCAGGGTGAATCGGCTTCCCTGAGCCAACAGAAAATCAACAGGTTTTTGGTGGGGTGGTTTGCTTTGGGGTTGCCCAAGAGATCTGAGCTGGAGGTAGGTGGGGAGGATGGGGAAGAAACTGGTGGGTGTGTGGGGGTGACCTCATTGCTTCCATCAGCTTTAGCTGGAGCAGCATTTCTGACTGCACTCTAAGGCAGCTTCAAAACTGGAAAAGCACACAGGGAGAGTTGTTCGCTATCAATATGCTGCTCTCTATCAATATACTGCTGGACCAGCAGTAAAGATTCGGGGGAGGAGGAGGTGACAATAAATGTGATGAAAGAGGCAGAATTCTGAGAGGTTTGAATGCTAAAGCATATGGGATATTTGGAGAATGGGAAACCACCGGCTCAGCTCTTTTTGAAGAACAGAAGGAACCAGGCTCATGCATCTTCCATTATCTAGTGACTGATGAGAGTTTTTACTGAAGAAATTAGAAACTCACTCAGCTTCAACCAAAAAATATTGTTTTCTCATTTGCTCCTGTTCAGATATTTGCTACTGATCACAATCTGGTGGATGATGTGCTATGAAAGGTGGAGGCAGCATAAAATACCATGCTGAATAATTGATCACCACCCCTCCAGGCTACGTCTGTGGATGAATGCATATGCCAGTTAGGATGACTGTGTCCCTAGTTAATGCTCTTAATTGACAAACACTTGATCTGAATTAAAATAGTATTTTTACAGACATAAGATCTTTCATATTTTAGTGTTTCTCTTTTGTGTGTGTTTTTCTGATTAAATGCAGGCACCTTTTGGCCCTTTAACTGTATGGACATTTAGAAATTATGTATTTTTTTTTAGAACAGTGGTGTAAATCTTGATCGCACGAAATCAGTGCAAACCTCCTGTTCACCTTCCCACTGTACTTCTTTGTCCACTGTTTGTTGCTACCAAGTAGTTATAACTCCCTCGTCTTCTTAATAGGAATTAGGTGACAAAATAAAAGCCAATATATTAAGCCCCTGTATCTCATTCACAAAGGCAACACAAAACAGTAAAGAGACAGAAGGGTAGACAACAGCATTGCAGAACTCAGTATGTGGCAGAGATTTCCCACCTTTAAGTCCATTCTAGAGATTTCTTGGCCTTTCACAAGAATCACAGGAGGATAAGAAATTTTATCTGAAAATAGCTCCAAGTCCTAAACAATTAAAAATTTTAATGCAGCTGATATTATGCATATGGTGCCTTCTGGAATTTACTTCAGACTCTGGAAGAAGGAAAAAAAGAAAACAAAGAAAAATCTAAACAGCAAACAAAGAAAACAACACCAACAACAAAACCCTGGAGGAGTTAAGAGAGTTGGAAAAAGGGCAGGATTAGTACCAAAAGATGCCATTGTATGTGAGCTCTTCCCTCAGCTTTTTGCATCATCTCAGCTTTCTCAGTGTTGCACCTTCTGAAATGCAGAGGGTCTGGCTCTTAGTGGCCTTAGGCCATTCTCTTATCTGTTCACCTTTGGACAATAATGGTTATTTGAAGATTTTCTCCCTATGTGACTTCTCACACAGTCACATCCAAGCTTGGTTATGTTTGTTTTACATTTGCTATGATAAGTTGATTTACTATTTCCTATAGAAATTGTTTAAAATGACCTTGTAAGTGCAGAGTTAACATGAATTATAGAAAGAGATAAAGTCAAATTTCATCATTACTAATTTTTTTTCTGTCCTTTTCAAGACATTTTTACTTTTCTTTCAGGTAAGGACTTTCTCCAAAGTATACATGTGTGTCCACACATGATGCATACTGCATGTTACCCTCTGCATTACAGGAATATTAATAAGGATATAAGGGCCAAGGTGAAGCTTTTGAATGTGACAAAGTAGGAAGTTTAAGATCCCCCTGTTAGTCTTTTTTCATCTGTATTCTCCACTGAACCACATGGAGATCCCATGGAGGAACAATACATGCTGATACTGCATAATGCACTTTCCACAGGGGATTGAGTCAAGGTCCTATGGTCACCTGGCATCTTAATGCTTTTTGGGTGGCTGCCTTAGCTACCCACATAACAGTTTTTAGTCTATTTTTAGTAGGTTTCTTGATTCTTTTTTCTTTTTAAAAAATCAGTTTAAGGATGATACAACCATGTATGTGTGTCCCACATCATGGACAGGTGTCCTTTTCCAGATCCAGCTGTGCTGGGGTGAAGAGTTGTTCTCCCTGCAGTTCACAGTCACCCACCCCTTCTCCAGGAAATGTTTCTGTTCCCTGGTACCCACTGGCTGAGCCTGCTGTCCACCTCCAACGTGTGAATGAAGTCATTCCAGGTTAGACAGGATGAGCAGGAGGGTTCATTCACCTGCTTCATTCAGATTGAAATGGTATGGGGAAAGTAAAGCTTCCCAGGGGGTTCATATCTCTCTCAGCAGACCCTAAGAGACGCTACCCATGAACTGATTCCTCCTGACAGAGGAGGATAAAATGTGCCAGTGCACTGTTTGCAAAGAGGCATTTCCAGAGTGCTCTTCTGCTGACACCTGACCAGCCCAAACAGAAGGACAGTGAACATTTTGTTCTCTCCCTAAAGCTGTGTTAGAGCTCTTGTGACAGAGAAAAGGCCTTTCCCTGGAAAATACAACAAACTTTTATATAAATCGTGCATCTTCTCAAATAAAGAGAATGATTTTTGAGGGCAAAAAAAGAACAAAAACCTAAGCAAACCAAACCAATCTGACTTCTCTGTTTTGATCAGGAGATTGGACCAGAGACCTCTTGAGATCCTTCTAACCTGAGTTAACCTGATCCTTCTATCCTGTGATTTATTTTCTTTTTTTTTTTTTTAAGTAAAAAAAAATAACCAGGTGTAGCTGGTTATAATTGTCACTAATGCTATTGCAAATAATTAGTGCTTTGGGGAGGGTTCCCATTACAGCTGAGACAATAGGATGCCTAGTTGGTCACAGAGTGATGGTTTCCCCTCTGCCAGTCTCTCTGGTTCTTGTAACTGTTCACATGGTCTCACAATTTTTGGGATCTGCTGGCTGAGCTGGTAGAAAACTACCTAGTGAGCTGACCTGGCTCACCCATGGATCAGACAGTGACAGAGGCAAAAAAAAAAAAGGGAAAACATGGGGCCACACAGCCAGGAAAAACTCTGTGAAAGCAGGGCATTAGCTTCTAGCATTAGCAAGCTGTGAGATAGTACAGTTTTGTTCTCGTAAGTTAATGTAGATGCGTCTAGTCACTGTCTGGGTCAGTTCTCCCATTATCATGTTTTATTATTTAATACAGCATCTGATCCTTTAGGACTGCAACTCTGTGATATAAGCTGGTCTCTGTGCCTCTGTCTTGCAATGTAAAGGCTGAGAGCTTAGGTTGTGAGTGCCAGGAATCAAGTCATGTCTCTGTGAAGTACCACTTATGTCTCTGCTATTAAATAAGTGATAAACTACAAAGAGCTTTTCATTTTTCAGTAAGTTGCCTGTTCAGAGGCTTTTTTGTCTTTTGATCATAGGTCAGATTCGTCCTTTTCGTTGTTAGAACAATTTGGGGGTTTTTTGAGCGATTTTCAGTGCAACCTCCAGTGCTATCCTTTTGCTGAGGTTACCTATATTTATGTTGCTGACATGTATGCAATGAAGCCTGAGTCACCACAGCCCAGAAAGAACAGGCCAGCTTTCTCCTCCTTGCTTCTGGTTGCAAGCTCCTGCTGTTTCCTGTCAAATAGCTGCAGGCTGAGCTGGACTAGCTCACAGATCAGAGCAGAGAAAATGAACCCTGCAGAAAACCCAGCAGAGTGGTTACAGTCAGCTTGGCAAGGTGCTCCAGCTCCCCATGCCCTGCCCTGTCCCTAAGGCAGCCAATGCACAAGGGAGACAGGAACAGACCACTGGGCAGGGAAAGGGAATGCTTCCTTGGGCGACAGCCTACAATTAGCTTGCATAAAGTGATTGTGAAATGGCATGATCAGTTACTGTCTGGTCTTCAGAAGTACTTGCATTAAAATTTTTCTTCAGGTGATTTTACACATAAAAAAATTCTATGAGAAATTCCCTGTGAAGCTGCAGAGCCGGTAAGAGACCTTATCATAACTTTTTCCTCAAACAAATGTAACAGGAAAGAATGATTCTTTAAAAATTTTATTTCATTTGCCAGAGAACAAGAGCAAGCCAGAGAATATTTTATACTTCATCAGTTAAATATTTACAATAGTAAAGTGAAGTGGTGGTTTTCTTTTCAGCTTTCAGCAACAAATGCAAAACCATGCAATGATTAGCTACACATGAAGTCAGTGTGAATGAATAACAGTATTTTTAAGAAGCTGTCAGAGGCTTATCTCACAGCTGGCATCTATTAATACAGTGAGTGATTTCTAACACAGATAGACTCCAAAATTAACGCTATCCATTTAGAAAGACTGCGGAGTGCTATAATTATGTTGGAATACTTTGGCTGTCAATAAAGTCACACTTAATGTGTGTATTCATATCCATTAACACCGGTTTCTAGACAGAGAAGCTGTAAATTTGGAGGGTTTTTATACAACTTAATCCATACATAATTTAACATAATCTAGAAAAATAACAATTTGTCTATTATTTCTACATCAGCAATTTTTGTGGAAACTGACCAGTTTGACGTGGTTAGTTTTTCTAGCAAAGTTTCCATGTTAATGTGTGCTTTCACCTAGCCTCCTCAGGCTTCTCAGAAGTGGCACAATTACTCCAGACTCAGCAGCAATAAATTCCAAATTATCCTCTAGCTTGTTTCTGCACACCCACAGAAAACAACTTCCCTGCGGTTATTCTCAGAAGACTTGAGATTCCATCTGCTTACTTTATTTCAGGTGGAAAAGGAAACCCAAACAAGATAAAACTGACAAGTCTGTATCTATTTAAACCTCTTCAAAATCCAGAGTGAATGCTTGGATTTAAGCACAGTCACTGAAGGTTTACAGTGGCAGGCAGACAAGAACCCAGAGAACCCCAGGGCTGAGTTAGAAATACATGTAAACAAGCTCAAAGCAAGTTTAAAGAAGAGTGAACTTGTGCCCGCTGTTTATTTCAGTGTAAACACATAATGCTATCTTGAAATAATGTCTGTGAACCAATTCAGGCAGTAAATTTGACCCTGTCAACTACCAAAAGAAGGATTCTCAGCTGGCTCACTGAAGGAGTATAGCAGACCATGGTCCAGTGATCAGCTCCTAGTTGAGTGTCAAACCAGGGTGGAGTAAAGGAGAATGTTGCTATGATTCGGTGAATGTATGGGTTGCAAGGACAGCCTACAAAAATTCAAACAACCTAGTGTATTACTACTTTTACAGCTGCTCTGATTCTTCCACCTCTATTTGATTTCAAACACAAAGAATGACTCTGAAATTACATTTGTCTGCTTAAAATATTTCATATGCAGCAGGAAAAAAGAGTTGCTACCCTCTATATAATATTCTTTGTTTTGGTTATTTTTTTAAGTATCTACTAAAGGAACTTAGAAGCTGGTAATTTTTTCCAAGAAAATAAAAAACTAAACTGATATACTTTGTACATAAAGTATCTTGGATTATGGAAGACTCATGTAATCCCTAAATACATAGGATGTCTGAAACTGAGGTCTCCAGTACTATAGGAGGCCAAGATTACAAACACAGGTGAAGTAAGCAGTGTTGGCACAGTGCTGGGCTCTCCTTGATATGCCTTTTCCACTCCCACTGGCCCTGGAGGGGACATGAACCCGTAATTCTAAACCTAATGGAGACTTGGGGTTGAAACTGAGCCCCCCAGCACCATGGGTGGCCAACATAACAAAGATGTGGAGGGACAAATGTTGGTGCATTGCTGTGCTCCCCTTGCCACGCCTTTTCCAGCCCCAGTGTCCATGGAGCTGTAAACATTGTGGCTCTCCGGAATCAAACCCTACCCCTTGACCTAATGGTGGTTTTTGGTATAGGCTGAGACCCCAAGTACTATCCATCGCATGGATGACTGAGATAAGAAACATGTGGAAGCGCCAATGTTTGTGCAGTCTGGTGCTCTCCTTGGCATGCCTTTTCAAGCCTCGGTGTCCCTGTAGTGGTAGGCTTTGTGATTCCCTGAACCCTTATCCTAACTCTAATTGTGGCTTTTGGTTGAGACTGAGGTCTCGGATGCTGTGAGTGGACTGGACCAGAAAGATACAGAGAGAGCATGTTCTTGCCTTGCCTTTTTCAGACCCAGGATCCCTGTCGGGACTGTTTTCTTTGTGGTTCTCTGAACCCTACCCCTACCCCTTGACCCTAATGGCAGCTTGGGGTTGAGGCCAATGTCCCAGGTACTATGAGTGGCCCAGATTAGAAAATGTGGAAGGAGCAGTATAGGTGCAGTGTCCTGCTTGCCACGGTATCCTTTTTCAAGCCCCAGTGTCTGTGGAGCTCTATGCCTATTAGTTGTCTGAACCCCAATCCTAAACCTAATGGTTTAGATTGAATTTTGGATTAGGATGAAGGTTCCAGGTTCCATGGGTGGCCCAGATAAGAATGATGTGGGAAAAGGAATATTGCTGTAATTCTGTGTTCTCCTTGGCATGCCTTTTCCAGGCCCAATGTCCCTGGAGCTGGAGGCTTTAGGACTCTCTGAATCCTCTTCCTTGGTAATGAAAAATGAGACACCACACAGTAAAAGAAAAGTTTCACCCAGACCATCTTATGGAACTTACTGTCTCTTGCTATTAATTCCCTGGCTTTCCCACTGGCCAGGTACAGCTGTAACATGCTCGTATGATTACTGATGTTCCTGCTGTTCACCTTTATATGGGTAACATTAGCTTTACAATACTTCCCATCTTTGATAACACTGGAAACAGACATTTTAAGGTTGCTTCTGAACTCAGAGGTTTTGTATAGCAACAGCATTCATCAGCACATCTAAGATGTGATTCAACTGGCCAGAAATAATTCTTCCAAGCTCTCTACTGAGGACTTCATACTGAAATGGCAGCATGCTGTTAGAGATCATCCTAACTATGCCTACTATGGCAACCCTTTCTTACAACTTCTGAACATCAGAGAAAGCTTATATAATCTGTAAAATCATCACCGCAGGTGAATTACATTTTTTCCTCCTAGTTCCAGACTTACAATGTACTGTAAGGAACATAGAGTACTGGTGTGATTCTAGTATGTCTTCATATAGAGATCTGAGAGAATGATTCAAAACTTCTTTGCTTTGTACACATCAAAGTTCAAGATCCTTTTGTATGGATTGTAGGGCGCATCACCAAGGATGTGTCATAGGATGCACCACCTATGCTTCAAGTACAGCACTTTTTCTGACAATTTACTGATGAAATGTTTTAACTAATTTTTAACTTAGAAAACATAAAAACCTAAACCTGTTACCTCAGAAATTTGTCATTTGCCAGTCTTATATCCCACATCTCTGCTAGAATCATACAATCGTTAAGGTTGGACAAGACATCTAAGATCAAGTCCAACCATCAGCTAGCACCACAACAAATTCACCACCAACCCATATCCTCAAGAGCTGTATTCACATGAGCTTTTTGAAAATGCTCAGGGATGGTGATGCTACCACTTTCCTGGGCAGCCTGTACTAATGCTAAACAACCATTTCTATGAAGAAATTTTTCCTAATATCTAATCTAAACCTTCCCTGTTGCAACTTGAGGCCATTTCTTCTTGTTGTATTGCTTGTTATATGGGAGAAGAGGCTGAGCCCCACATTACTACAGTCTCCTTTCAGGCAGCTGTAGAGAGCAATAAGGTTTCCCCATAGCCTCCTTTTCTCCAGGCTAAACACCCCCAGCTCCCTCAGCAGCTCCTCATTTGAGTTGAGTTCCAGACTTTTCACCAGCACCATTGCCCTTCTCTGGACATGCTCCAACACCTCAATGCCCTTCTTGTAGTGAGGGGCCCAGAACTGGACACAGGATTTAAGGTGTGTCTTCAGCAGTGCTGAGTACAGAAGGACAATCACTGCCCTAGTCCTGCTGGCCACACCATTGCTGATACAGGCCAGGTGCCATTTGCCTTCTTGGCCACCTGGACACACACACTGGCTCATGTTCAGCTGCTGTCAACCAGCACCCTCAGGTCCTTTTCCTGTGAGCAGCTTTCCATCCATTCTTCCCTCAGCTTGTAGCACTGCCTGGGGTTGTTGTGACCCAAGTGCCAGACCAAACCCTTTGCCTTGTTGAGGTCTGATATGACTGGCCTTGGCCCATCGATCCAGCCTGTTCAGATCCTTCTGCAGGGCCTTCTTACCCTCCAGCAGATCAACACTCCCACCCATCTTTGTATCATCTGCAAACTGACTGAAAGTGCACTTGATCCCCTCGTTCAGATCATCAATGAAGACATTAAACAGGACTGGCCCCAATACTGAGTCCTGGGGAGCCCCACTGGTGACCAACTGCCAACTGGATGTAACTCCGTTCACCACTCTCTGGGCCTGGCCATCCAGCCAGTTTTTTACCCAGCACTTATCCACACCATGGGAATCCAGTTTCTCCAGGAGAATGCTGTGGGAACTGGTGTCAAAGGCTTTACTAAAAGTTTAGGTAGACGACATCTGCAGCCTAAGACCTGGCTGCATGTTTTCGTGGAGCTCTGTCTGGGTTGCCACATCCTTTCTGGTGCATGCAGAGGATGCAACTTTTCTGTTCATTATTTTGTTCGATAATGTGAAAACAAAGGATCATTCAAACTTTCCTTAGTGTTAAATCTCCTGAAACATCACATATAGGCTTTATATGGAGGACATACATTGATAGTATGGTATTAACGACTGCTATAAGCAATAAGCAGGTGCAGATCTGTACCTTAGCTGTTACAGAGGGGATTACTGTAACAAGCATATATCAAACCAGGAGTCCCGTGGAAAAGAAGTATATATGGACAGATTCGTGGTAGATGTTTCAGGGATGTTTATTTCTCCAGCCGCATGGCCGGGGCTCAGCTCAGGAACTCCACAGTCACCGAACCCCAGGGTCCTTGGCCACACCGGGGAACCCAAACCAACCAATGGGAAATGAGGCTGAGCAGGGGCAGGGAAACCCCGTGCCTCCCCCCCAGGGCCCCTCTCCCAGGGCTCCATGGCAGGGGGGAGACCCCAACACTTAGCATATATATCTATCTCTATATAGATGTATCTATACACCTACACCTGGAGATAACAGTCAAATGTCATGCTTCCTCACTCACTGATTTGCGTGATCAGCTCAGTTGGGCAAAAGCAACCGGGGACACTGGCCTCATCTGTCAATAGCTCCCCCTGGCAACACACACAATTACCACCTGGTCCCCAATGCCACTCTTGTAAAACATGTCTGTGCCTGCCTGCTGGTCAATTGATGATCAGTCTCTGACTGGTATTAGTTCACCCAGTAATGCAAAGCAGCTGATCAGTAGACCTGGCCTAACTTGTATCTCCCTTTGCCTTGGTATGTAGCGGCACAAAGCAACCAGTGTCCACTGATGAGCCTGGCTCAAAACTTCAGGTGTTTTTCAGCTGAGCCAAGATTCCAAATTTATGTCATCAGGTTTTGTGAGGTATTATGGAACCTTTATTGTGTCTTCTTACTGGATTTCCTCACAGGCTTTCTGGTTAAATATTCACATGTAAAAACTTTTTGAAGTAATTCTCAGACAAAAATCAATGTTAAATTGGAGTAAATATTAAGAATTATATCATTAATTTAACTGAAAGTAATCCTGGAAAAGATACCAACTGCAGCTACAGATGGCTACTCTTATCAAAATCAGGCTCCACTTTTTCACAGGTTTGGTGGTATCTGCAACCAATGAACTGAATATCATCCTTAATGGACACCACCAGTGAGACTAAAAGTAAATGCATATTCTTGCACTGAAGTCTGTTAGATATTTTATTTTTGTTAGTAGATATCTCAAATGTAAGAATGCTTTGAATTATAAATGGAATAGTCTGTTTTGTTTCTATACTGTCCTTTGATCAATGGATTACAAAAATTGTTGAGAGATACAAATCTAGGCGCAGAGACAAAACCTCTTAGATTGCGTTAGTCTTTTTTATTAGTCTTAATAAAGCAGGCAGTTTGTTGGCAATTACAAACTGTTTATTTTAACTAAGCCTATATTCAGTCATGCATGTCAAGGTAATCTGATGATTGAAGACTTCTGTATGTCCATCCCTTGTCCCAGTCAAGCCAACTGAAAAATCCGAGTGCTTTGTCCGTTACCAGCATGCTAAATTGAACTTCAGCCTATGCCATATTACTGTCTGAAGCTGTTATCACCCTTTGATTGCTACAGTGTCTAAAATGAAAATCATAATGATGATACTTGCTGTGGAACCCAACTAATTCTATAGCTGCAAAGATTATACATTATGTAGATTTGTTTTGGAAAATTGGCCTATCAGTAATGCTAGCATTAATGAAAATAGTACCCTTCTGCCTTATAATGGGCTTTCTTCAATGTCTAGTCTCTGCCCTTCTTCCTCATATCCAAGAAAAAGGCTCCAAACATCAAGAATTCCATATTCCAAATTCCATTTAAATAATTTATTATCAATGCTATTTTGAATGCTTATTTTTGAAGCATTCCACATTTTCTCTGCCTGGAGTGTTACAGTGTCCTTTATTCTTTTAGACTAGTCCAAAGAGCTCACTCAATATACTTGAGTGCTCTGCTTTGTCAGAATGATATCTCATCCTGGCAAATATCCAGCTGGTATTTCATTTAAATTTACACAACAGAAGCCATTACAATTTTGAACTCCCTTCACTCAATTCTCATCATGCAAACCCATGTTTGTACCCCAGTGCCAGTACACAACCTTCTCACAACACCGTTTGAAATTAAGGGATAGTTAGCTTCAGGACATGCCATCAAACTGTAATCTATCTTAAAGCTACAACTTGAATAAAGTTCAGTTTGGCAGGCCAGAGAGATTATGATTCATGCTTTAATTTTGCCTGTCAGGTGCTGTTGCAGTGCTATTCTGGCTAGTGTCCCAGGCAGACTCCTAAGAAGACAGAACAAATAGCTCTAGAATATGCACAATTTTTAGACTTTGAAGCTTCATGACTTCTCTTGTATTTGACCTCCAGAAGTTGCCAAATGAAGACAAAGTCAATCCATTTTTTCCTGACGCTTTCTTGTGGAGCTGCTTCTTTCCTATGTCTGCTGTACAGTTAGTTATCTTCTAGTTATACAGAGACAGATTCTTACCTGGAGTTAAGAGTACAGTTCAAACAACTCGCAGAAAGGTGTGATGGTTAACCCAGGCACAGTATCCAGTGCATTCTACTGCACGTTAATGAGAGACATGGCTAAAGAGTTTCAGATGCATGTCTCTCTTCTTAACTGCGCAGTAGCTTTTTTCCAACAAATAATTCAAATTATAGGATTTTTTTCTTTCAAACAATTCAACTACATCTGAAACTCCTGAATTTGTTTAAAATCTTCTTACATGTGCAGCTAACAAATATTCTGTTGTTAATATATGAGCTAGTATCTCACATTATTAATTACTTTATCTACTTAAGTACTTCCTCAAGGATAAGGGAAATGCCTTTACTATATCATAAAAAGCATATTCAACACTTCATTCTTAGCAATACTTATCAAGGTTTATATGAAAATGGTAGTAGCTATATAGATTTGGTAAGAACAAATTTGGACATTAGAGTTCTCTGGAATGCTACAGAATCTGCAATTAATTAAAAATAGAAGATTCCAGATAGTCTTTTCAAACATCCAGTCTTCAGGAAAGAGCAGTTCTTCTCTGAAATACATAATTTAATAACCTATGTATAAAGACTTTATTCTGGAAGAGATACATTAAGGCACGCCATGTCCGTATTTATTTTGCAAGTGGTAATGAACAAACTGAGACAGAGATCTGGTTGGTATGTTTGAAAGCATAAATCAGAAACTGTCACTCAAAGCTGACTTAAAGCTTGTGCTTACACTGCCTTGATCTCAGGGTTTCTTTGAAGATTTCTTTGTAGGGCTGTAAGAGAGCATTCTGAGGGTTAGTCAAGCGTGTGTAACAGCTATAGATGATAACTCTGATGCAGAATTAATCATAGAATCATAGAATATGAGGAATTGTAAGGGACTCATCAGGGTGATTGAGTCCAACTCCGGGCCCTGCACAGGACCATCCCCAAGAGTCATACCATGTGCCTGAGAGCATTGTCCAAACACTTCTTGAACTCTGTCAGGCTGGTGCTGTGACCACTTCCCTGGAGAGCCTGTGCCAGTGCCCAACCACCCTCTGGGGAAAGAACCATTTCCTAATATCCAACCTAAACCTCCCCTGACACAACTTCAGGCCATTCCCTCAGGTCCTGTCACTGCTCATGAGAGTGAAGAGATCAGTGCCTGCTCCTCCTCTTCCCTTCATGAAGAAGTTGCAGACTGCAAAGAGGTGTCCCCGCAGTCTCCTCTTCTCCAGGCTGAACAGGCCAAGTGACCACAGTCACTCTTCTCATGGCTTCCCCTCAAGGCCCGTCACTATCTTTGCTGCTCTCCTTTGGACACTCTCAGATAGCTTTATATTTTCCTTACATTTTGGCTCCCAAAACTGCCCCCAGGACTCAACTCAGTGCAGAGCAGAGTGGGACAATCCCCTCCTTTGCAACTGGTGATGCTGTATCTGAGAACATGGTTGGCCCTCCTGGCTGCCAGGGCACTCTGTGTACTCATGTCCAACTTGTAACAAAAATTGTCATTTTTCAAACTCCCTTTTGTGTAATTACATGTCCTTTTCTTTTTTTTTCAATAGCCAGAGGGCAGCAGTTTAACTTGGGAGCGGAGCTTTAGCATCAATGGTGTGCCTTTGCAACATTAGCCATGCAGCCTCACAGTCATTTGCAGGCTTGACAGCCCCAGTCAAATCCCATGGAGTAGCTGCTTTGTGAGGAAGTCATCTGAGCTCAGTGTTCAACTACCAGTGATGGTGATCTGTGACGATCGTCTTGATAATTGCAGTATTTTTTTCCATGGCACTTTTTTAAAGGTTTGAGTCATCTTAAAAGTAGCAGCACTGCAAGGTTCGATAGTCTTTTATTTTGATATGTTTTACTTGAATTCTGAACAATCTGAAGAATCTTCTACTTGGACAATTACCTAACAGGAGGAATCAACACTGATCCGGGTCAACTGGCAGGTTCCTCTGGGAGATTTCTGCTTCTTCCAGCCCTAGACCACCTGTCAGTGCAATAGGCTCACTGTATACAGTGCTCTAAACCTACAGGAAAAGCCTGAGGGTACACTCCACAGTAATTAAAGAACTTAGTTTTTTTTCTTTCTCTCATTTACATACTTATTTTGAAATTAATATGTCAGATTTATTTTGAAAAAGAAGCTCTGTAAAACACTTTTATGCAATATTGAGTCTACACAGTCCAGCCCTGCACATGGCAACGGTACAAGTCCAAGCAAAAGGATGGGAATAGAGACAAAAGGGTGTAAGATGCAGTGCATGGTTATTTAGGGATATTGGCATCACAATAACCTTAACACTGTGGTAAGGAAATTGTCTTCTCCTCAGGGAAGAGGCTTCTTCACCTGGCCTTGATTCTGGATACACACAGACATGTTCTATTGGCTGGATCTGATCCCTGTTCTTATTTTTCTTCCTTTCTGTTTTTTGGATCCTATATTTTGTATTAAAATTAATTAAAAGCAGGAGGAAAAAAACAAACAACAAAAAATGGAAATGTAACACTGGAGCTGGAGGCAGAAGATGCTGACACGGATTATGTCATGAAGAGTATAATCTTTGGCAAACTGAGACCAAGCAAATAATTCCAAGCCAAAATAGAAAAGTGAGATCTCTTACCAGCACTCCTGCATGCTGCACTTCTATTAAATTCATCATTATCTTCCTTACCTAGAATAATGTGGAAATTGACATAAAAGGTACTCATGAGATTTTTCTTGCCTCAGAATATTTCATAATGAAAATGTAGTGAGCTGATATGGAATACCTTTCAAGAAAAATTTGCAATTCTTTCGAATGTTTAAGTACCCGTGTCTCTGTGCTTGTATGTGTGTATATATAATAAGCAGTGAAATATGCTTTTTACTACACAGAGAAAAGGTATTCTTCTCAAGGACTAATCATCCTTTTGTGGTTTTTTTCTGACAGAAGGTTGGTTTGTTCATTCATTACTTCTATTACATCTGAAAAAATCAGTACATCTGCAATATCCTTTTTTCCTACTGATCCAACAATGCAGATACATTCACCCTTTTCCCGTCATTAGTCAAAGATAATGCCTGTAAGTCAAAGTCTGATCTCAGAGTAAATCTGAAGGAATTCATAAAAGAGATTTACAGTGAGAAAAATTGAACAGCACTTTTGATCCAAAGGCAGCTTATGGCACTTGTGAATCCGGCGATCGCAGCAGGTGTTTGTGTGCTGTCTTGAAAAGATGTTGGAGCACAGAACTAAGCATGGAACTTGCTTAGAGGCTTTAGTTCCAGTATTTCGTTCTTTTCTCTGACAGCCTTTAAAAAATGCTATGTAGGACCAAGAAGCTATGTGACTTTCAGCCATGTTCCCTAATCAGATTCAGAATGCTTTAAATATTGCTGTAAACTGTGAAATCTCCTTTGGGCTGCTGTTCTTCCTTTGGCACTAGTTCTGTGGGAAGCCTGCCACCTGCATGACACAAAAATAGGAAACTCCACCTCTTGTCAAATTTTAACACTTTAAAACAACATCTAAAAGGGAGGGCTTCAGTGAAAGTGAAAATTAAGGAAGAGAAGAGTGAGACATGACAGAAAAGGAACTTGAAGGACAGAGCAGGCAGAATTAGTAATACAGAAGACCAGGAAGAAAGACAAATCTCAGACATAAAGACGAGGAAAAGAAATCAGGAAGGAGAATGCAGGAATGCATAAAGAGGAGAAGAAAAAACACAACCAGCAAGATGACAAATAGCAAAAAAGGAATGAGGGAGCAGATTAGGAGGGATAAAGGCACATGATGAAATCAGGTAGCAGACACAAACCGGTTGCATTGAGAGTGGGGTTTTTCTTCCCTCCTATAGCCCCAAGGGAGCTTGGCTTGCTAATTGAGGTATTTATGTGTTCACCCCTGTAACCAGCCAGATCTTATACTGATGTCAGCAAGAAGTGGCAGCAGAGATTGTTTCTGTTTAAAGGAGCCTCAGAAATACCTATTCCTCCTCAGGAAGCTGTCTTTGCCCAAATAAATCCCCCCTTGGCAGAGGATGCACTTGCACACTATCTTAATTCACCTTGATGGCAGCAGAGAGGGAAAGATTTAGCCCCAAATTTAAATAGTTGATAAGGGCAGATTCACTTGAGTTTCTTTAACCCTGGAGATCCAAATTCACAGATGCTAGAGAGCCTTGTCTCTCTCTGCTTCCTTTATAAGTGAAATCCGGCTTAACCACTTTGAACTATTTGCCCTGGAGGAGCCAATCTTTCACCATTTGTTGAGTTGAAAACTTCCACCGGTTCCTCAAGTCCAGACAAAGAGTGTGAACGCCTTCCCAGTGTCTGAAGCAATCACCTGGCATACCTTTCACAGGCAGTTTTTTGTTGCTGTTGTACCGAGAAATGGCAAGAATCGTGACACAGATCCAAGGAGGATACTGAATGGAATGGGATTATTTTATTAATTACAAGCTAGGTTATATACCTTTGTACGTAAGGATGGCAGGAGGTCATTTGGTCCTTTGACCAGCCACCCCTAGAAGGATTGGCTGAGGTTCTCTAACACCCGTTCAAAATATTTTTTTCCGATATACCAAAACAAGACTAGTAAACAAATTGCAGGTAGAGATAGAGAATTAGTTTACAAAACCGTCTTCACTGTTTGTCAGAGCTGTATGAGAAAGGAAAAACTTCACAGAATTGTAGAGCAGCTGGAAAATTCCTCTGTCTCTAGCTTTTTAGCATCCACAGTTTTTAGCAAACCTCTTCTGTAAGAGGTATGATAGAATTAAGTATTGGTATTATTTATTAATAATCTGACCAAAATTAATTATCTTCTTCAGTCTAAAAGACTGTGTGCCACCAAATCTCAGCAAGAGGACCAGAAATATTTAGTGAATGCTGAGAATGTTCTTTCATTCCTACCAGTGATCCTTCACATCTTAGATTACCTCAGGGAGAGGCCAAATGGCAAAGGTAGGGAAACTTCAAGAGTTTTCTTTGATGAAGCAGAGGATTTAAAGAAACTATAGATCTGAACAACTTTTAAATTCACTAGAAAATCTGAAAGGATAATGGCTGGCCCCAAACTGGGAGAGCGAATGACAAGTAAGCAGTCACTGAAATAATTACTTGATAATTACCGAGCATCAGAAGGTAAGTGATTTGATAATTTCGTTCCAGTTCACAGAGGACAAATATAAAAAAAACCAATTTTGATCAGATTTTTCTTGATCTTACGCACTTAGCTACTGCTGCTGTGCTGTAACCTGCAAGAGTTCTGTGTACAATCCTCTGTATTATGGATTTGGAGCCAAATTTGCATAAAGATACAATCAAATTAAGGCCCTAGAAAGACTCCTGGACTTATTTACCACCATGTTACTCAAGGTTCATGACTGCATATCCCTGCAGATGTCAAGGCCACTCTAACTGTGAAACCTGAAAGATATAGTGATGAAACAATTCTCATAAGTAGTATAGTTCCCTAAAAATTATACAATATGTTTAGGTCAGGCTTGTACATGCAAGGAAGTGAAAACTGTTTTAAAACGGCTTTTAGGCTCTCTGATGTTATGAAGTATTCTAGGTGTGGTCCCTCTCTCTTCTAGCCCTTTCTAAAGCAGAATTTCACTCTCCTGCCTCCACGCACTAGTAAGAGAAGCGTGAGCTGTCAGGAACCACTGGTATGTCTTTTGATAGCTTGGGCTGCCCCTGAGGCTGAGCAAACATAGGCTGGAAGGGCAGTGTTCACTGTCACCAGTCTTATTGTCTTTATTATAGAGTCTGCAAGCAGCTTTCCCTTTTCACTATCTCTGATTTTAAATTTTTTTCCCCCACAGTATCACATAGAAGCTCAGGCAGGATTCAGGCCTTATTATACCTGACATGCTAAAAAACCCCTCACCAGTAAAATTCCCATTAATTGTATTAATTTTATCAGTGCAACCCAAGCAAAACAGATACACTGTGATGGAATAACATGCATTTGTTTTAGTACAATTTTGTACTTACACAGTATTCCTTTTCATGAATAGGGATTAAAATGTGGTTTATCTACAACATAATGATAATCATCTTTATGGAGAGTTTGTTAAGCTCGAGCAGTGACTAAGTGATTACTTAATTGCTCAAGATGCTGATAGTGCAGCAACTGGCATAGGTTTGATGTGCACAGCAATGGTTCAAGTATTGACTAAATGGCAAATCCTGGTATGTATTTACATGGCACCGGCCTGTTCTTAATAATCTCGTATGTGAGCACCTTTTTTCAGGAACAACTGTAATTTTCTCTGCAGCATGAGTTTTCACACAATAGGTACTTAAAAATTGCTACCATCCCTTTTCACATCCTCTTTATTATGAATAAACTTTTAACTGACAAGTCATGAATGCCAGAACATTTATACCATATATTGAAATACATAACTTCCACAAAGCTATCAGCATATATCATTTTCAATATCATAATCATACTGTGAGCATTTCCCTTGTACAACGCTACAAAAAAAGTCAATTTTAAGATAATAAGAGACTAAACACTAGCTAGAGAGTGAATACTTGGTGTAAAAAGATACAATTATATTGCCCATCCCTTCTGTCTCACTTGAATTAAAACAGGGTGCAGATAATTGCTGTGGAACAACTGTTCTTCTAGACGAAGTGAAACTGCAATAAAGGGTATTCAGAATGATGGTTCATTCATCCCTTTTCTTTCCCAGAAACATTTTTTAAAAGACTGATAGTACTGATGCCATCAATTTTGTCATTGAAACTTCCTAGATCTTGTGTCATTCAAATATTTAGCAAAGACAAATGAGTTTTCTGGGTTCACATGAATACCACTGGATGACAAAATACCTGACTATAGAATTCTCAGCTTTTTCAGTTTGTATCAAAGTCCCCCTGAATCTCTTCAGCATCTGACTACTACACACACCTCTTTCATGTGCTTTCCAGCATTGGTGTTAAATAATGCCTTCCGTAACCATTTCAGTTGCAGAAATGACATGGGATGGCTCAATGCTTTCAGTGGTCTTCTCTTGTACTCCTGTTTGAGGACAGAACAAGGCTGCAAGGAAAATAGTCTTTTTTTCCTTTTCAACATTATTCAAGAATAAGACCCACCCTTGCACAAACCCAGAAAGATTACTATTCTGTTAGGGATAACATCTATGGCTGCCAGTTGCATTTCCTCTTGATTAGAAATGGTCCTCTCCAAGAATGGTTCCTGAGGGATTACAACATATCTCAGCATTTTGTAACCATCAGTGGAAGTTCTGTTTCTCACAATCAGTATGGAGAAAGTAGGCCGTGACGGAGGAAAGGTCAAGAGCAAGCAGTTATTTCAAAATAATTGCTTTCCAAAAGTGGGGAAATAATGTTTATTTACACAGTAGAAAGAGTGTGCTGTGGAAAAGGGCACAAGGAGACAGGTTTCTCTACTGCTTCCCATCAAGAGATTTCTACATAAGGTCAGGTTCAAGCACAGGTGAGACATCTCATATAATTCTGTAATTTTAAACATCCAATTCTGGACTACGGGTGCAAAGCACTCTTTATAGTCAATGGAAAGAGATAGCCCCCATAAGTGAGAAAATTGTATTCCTGTCCTAGCATGAGATCAATCACCTTCAGCATGAGCTTGTTTCTCCTGCTGAGACCTGGGTCTGGGCTCCTAGTTCGTGTAGATGTCTAACTAAATGCAAATGAACCCAGGCCAGCTGTCTGTGTGTGGCATGCCTCACCCTCAGATGTGCAATCCATACATGTTATTCATAATTTACAGAAGACTGCATGAGAAGCATAAAGAGAAAAGAAAGAAGTGCAATAGAGAAAGAAAGGAAAATGTCAGGCAAATACACAAGGAGAACCATAAGGTGAGGGAAATTGCAATACTGGAAGCAGGATGTGAATGCAGAAGGAATTTAGGATAAATGGCAGCCACAAGTAAATCCCACACAGGTTTCCAATTGCTGACACACAGCATTCCTAGAGAGACACAGAAAACTGTGAGTCTTATAAAAATGTTAGTTCTTTTGCATAAATGTTACATCCCAGTTAAGGGGTCTTTAATTGCTTCCCTAAGATGTCAAGTACTTTACCTACATTTTCCCTCTCTTCATCATATCCCAGCATTTCTAGCTGAAATTTGTCTTGACAACTTTGCCTTCAGAATCAGAAAGTTTCTCCGTTGTCCACTTGCTTAATTTTTAAACACCTCTATGTCCTCACACACTTCAGTGAAACTCCCCTTGGGCATATTTTGGTCCCAAAATTCCATCATTTCTTGATAAAGACAATGCGTCAGCAATAGCTTTGGCCACTGAGATGCTGACCAGTATAATTTCATTGTCTGCTTGCATTCTCCTGTCTACCTGTGTCTAACTGCTGTCTTTGTTATGTACTTAGGACATGTGCTCTTTGTTCTGTTTGCACAGCATCCTGCAAAATGGCATCCTAGTCTGTGACTGGGTTCGGAGGCACTCTGATAGTAGACGTGATAAACACCCGTGTCCTGTGTGAGGTTGCTATGATGCATGTGAACCACACTGTACTTGCAAGGTTTTAAGTGCAAAAGTACCACCCTGTGCACAGGTACAAGGTAACACCATTCTCTCCTGGTTTTGTGTTGGTACCCACGGTGTTCTCCCTTGGCCTCAGGCCAACGGGATGCTTTAGACCAAGACTTCTAAGCAGAACTTCGTATTCAGCTTATTCCCGTTTGTTTCTTACTGTAAACCACGGCATGGAGCAATTTCCGTGGGAAGAAGCACAAAACAATCTGGATGCTAGAGCGAGCAACCCTGGGCGATAACAGAGGGGCGGCTCTAAGGCAAGAGCCGCGCAGGCCGGCTGCAGTCACTCGTACTCCCGGTCTGCCCGTTCTGCCCAGCACCGCCTCCCGCCTCCCCGCTGGGGCCGCCCCCGGCGCCGGCGCCGCCCCCGCTCCGCCCGCCGCCCCCAGCAGCCCCCGCGTTGCCCCGGCCCCGCCGCCGCCGCCGCTCGCAGCGCCCGAGCTGCCGGCGGAGGGAAGGTGCCGCCGTGCGCGGCCCGCCGGGCGCCGCGGCCTGCGGGCGCCGCTGGTTGGCGGCGGGGGGACACGTGAGCGGGAGGCGGCGGCAGCGGCGGCGGCGGCGGCGGCGGCGGCGGCAGCAGCGGGAGTTTCCCCGACAGCTGGAGGTTGCGGCGGCGGCTCCTCCTCCCCGGGTCCCCGCTAGAGCACAGAGACCCCCCGCGCTCCTCCTTATTGACAAACGCACAAAGGGCCGCGCCGGGGCCGGGCCGGGGACGCGTCTGGAGCCGGCATGGGAGACAAGAAGAGCCCGACCAGGTAGGGGCAGCGGCGGCGCTTTCTCGTTCCCCCGGGCCCTCCGGGAGCGCGGGGCCGGCGGCGATGGCGGCGGGGGCGCCCCGGGGGCGGCGGGGGCGTCGCGGCCGGTGCTGCCCCTGGCGCGCGTGTGTCTCCGCAGGCCGAAGCGGCAGCCGAAACCCTCCTCGGACGAGGGGTACTGGGACTGCAGCGTCTGCACCTTCCGCAACAGCGCCGAGGCCTTCAAGTGCTTGATGTGCGACGTGAGGAAGGGCACCTCCACACGGTGGGTCGCTGGCGGAGGGGGAGCGGGGGCGGCGGGGGAGCGGCTGTGCGGCCGTGACAGGAATTGGGGCCGGGGGAGCCGCGGTGCATCCCCAGCGTGTGAGGAAGGGCGGCCGTGACAGGAATCGGGTCTCGTTTATCAGGGGTGAGGGCGGGAACACACAGCCTCCCTCAGCCCGGGGCTCCTCGGTGAACCTGACCCAGCGGTGCGCTGGCGTGTGTAGAAACAGAAATAATAAATACCAGGAAGGGCATAATTGCCTGCACAGCCTAACCCTGGAGAGACCGTGCCCCTCTCACGAAGAAGAGCTATCCCCTGGGGTGTGCCTGCTAAGACGCTCACCCTTTTAATATTTTTTTTAAATTTAAAATTATTTCTATATTAATTTAACTTTGCCTCATACATAACCCCTTTATCTGATTATTATTAGTGGTATTAGTATTATTTTAATTCGTTTTTCATCACAGAGCATCACCGTGCAGGTTTGCGGGGGCTACAGAGGGTGGATTATAACCCTTCAGTGTTTAGGGAGGAATTGTTAGCTGAATTGCGCTGTATGGAATTGCCTCCCGGTGTAACCGTGACTGCCCAGGAGAACCTTTTCTCTGTACACCAGTCACAAAGCTTGCGGTGGATTAACTGGTTCCTGCGACTGCCGGTGGCCTGAACATGTGTGCTTGGGGAATGGAGGCTTTTTACAAACGAACTTGAGCGCACTTGTAGCCATGCATGCTAACGGAAGAGAACGGTGCTCAAGAATCCTTTCTTACGTTACCGTACCTATGAGTTAATCCCATCTGCAAGAGAAGTTTAAATGGCAATCAAATTGCAATCCTATCAAAACCCGCAATTACATTGTAGACATTGGTCAAAGCAGTGCTGAGTATGACTTGCAACAAATGTTACATGTTTGAAATTGTAAGTGGAAGGTTGGGTCTAATTGCTTGACAAAAATGATTACTCTCTATTTCTGGAGTTGGTTTCTCTGACTTCTGAAAAACAGAATGAATATTGTAAGGACTTCTCATAACTTCAGTTGTGAATATTAGTTGAATGTTTTGGGGTTTTTTTTAACAAAGGAAATCAGTAAGGTAAATGTGCCAAGAGGGAATTGCATCTGTCACACATATTGTGGTTTCCAGTTATAACAATGACATTATGTTTATATCACAGAGAGATGTGTACAGATTGGCAATGTTCAGCAAAATAAGACTGCTGAATTAATGCAAAGTCTTTAAAAACAGCATGAAAAAAAGCCTCTTTAACATCCAGTCAGTTTGATAAGAAAAGTCAGTTTAAAATTATGTTTTGTTGCATTGGAAACTCAGCTGGATAAAAGCACTGAAACTGAACAAACAAACAAAAAATATACCTCCTGAGAAACAAACATTTTCATTGCCTTCTGTTTTCCCTACTTGAATAGTTCATCTTTTAAATAATTTTGCAACAAAGTGTCTTTTTTTCCCCTTTGATTTCCACTTTCTCCCCAACAGTGACCTGACATGTGAACTGTGGTTGATTTTTGTTTTTCTACTTAAACTCTGTGACAATGTGTACCTGAGTACGTTTATGGGACTCTTTTTCCCATAAGGTCTAGATGGGTTGCATCTTCGTATGTTTGCTAAGTCCAGGTTTTACACATGGCATGAGGTAGATAAAAGTTGAGGTTTTAGGCCAGGCAGCTTTTGTCTCCAATTCTGATATATGATTTGAGCTAGTAAGTAGACCTTTGTGTCCATGGAGAGAATCATTAGGGTGCCAAAGAAACACAAAAGGCCAGCTGGGTGGATTTTTTGATTTTTTTTTTTTTTTTTTAAATCTTTCCCAAGGATCTGGAGTCCAAGTGACCAAATTATTACCTTGTTAAAGCATTTGTTGGTGTTGCCTATAGGACAAAATGGTTTTCATCAACATGGGGCAGGATAATAATACTACCATGTTTTGATGGCACTGAGAATGCATTATTTATTTATTTTAGTCTTCCATTTTGAAGTTCGATGTTAGATTAAGTTGATGCATCAGCATGGTTGTTGCTGTGCAATGGTTCTTACTTAAAAATTTCAACTGTGTTTTTTTTACTGATTGGCACTTTGTCTATAAGACACTGTAAAATGCAACTTTTTTTTTTTTAATTCAGAGAAATCTCTTTCTTTGTGTTGAAATGTGTAATACCTGATTCTGAATGTTAAACTTCACTAAATGTGATCAGATTTGCACCTGGAAAAACAGGCAATCTTATTGAAGTTAAGTGGGTTTGAAGGCCACTGGAAATTAGGTACGAAGTTGATTAAAACATTTGATTATCCACATTTACCTTTATAGAAATATTTTCAGGAATGGGCAGGGTTTGTGGGAGTTTTGACTGTTGAATAATTTCTTCTCTCTGAAAGAGTTACCTTTTGTACCAGAGGCTAGATGTGGATTATGTTCTCTAGTAATTGATAGAATTTTTAAGATTATTTTTAAGTGCAAATAATTTTTACAATTTCTTTATTACATTTTATTTCTAGACTGAATTTTCAAAGCAGATTCGATCATGGAGTTAAATTAACTTTTTGTCTATGGCAGTATTGCATTGAATGGTTAAACTGGGCTGTGCTTGGAGGGGGATGTCCCAAGGGAAGTCCTGGATGCAGCAGGAAGTGGCGTAACTGATTCCCAAGCTGGCACTCTTTGGTTTAGTGCTAAAGCAGTGCCCCAGCATGGTGCCAGTTAAATGTGCCACAGGTCAGCTGTAAAACTAAGATCCTATCTGCCAGATGGAGATCCCTCTACCTTTTGCTCTACAATTGTTGCCAGACATTAATTTGGTAATGTCACTGAGGATCTAAACTCTCCCGGTAGACATGGCTTTAGTATTTACTTTCTAACATAAAAAAACATGTTCTGTTTTGTTGCTTGGGTACTGAGAAATTACTATGTTCCTCTTAAAAGGAGACTGCACTGAGTATAGTAATTTTCTACATGTGACCTTTAAAGCATTTTGAAATCTTTCTAGATGAAAGATGTTATATAAGGAACATAGGACTGTAATAATTATTCCTTTCTTGAACAAATCTCCTGCTGAAGTTCATTAGAAGCACAACTAAGGAATACTGAATAGAACCCTCATGTACTGTGTTATGGAAGGAACTGGTAGCAACCTCTATATTTAGGTTGCCTAGTAGTTGCCATTATAAAGAAATTGTATGACCTTTTTGAGAAACTTTGTTGTTTGCAAAAGCCATTGCAGATTGGCAAAAGGAAAAGTCCTTAGGCTAAATAAGTGGTCTGATTTCCCTGCCCCATGAAGTTGTTTAACTTTTGCTGAGACTATATCACTTGAAAATCATCATTCCCCTTATGTCACTCATGTTGTACAGAAAAGTCTCTGCTAGAACACTGAAAAAGCCCAGACTGGAATTGTGTAAAAGCAACAGAGGCAATGACGGTATGCTGGAAACACGGAAGGGAATTATATGGCTCCTGGAGAAGTTATAATGGGGTTGCTGAATTTGGTTTGACTTTCACAATTACTGCTTTGTCAAAAGAAAGTTGCCTCCATTGGCAAGCTACCATTTCTTTTCTTTCTTTCCTTCTGTTCTTCATGGCACTCTCCTCAATCAGGAGTGTACTAATACTGGTTGACCTTCAAGAATTGGGCTGGATCCTTGGACAGACCTTATTGCAGCCTGTATTTGCTCCCAGTTTGTCTGTCCTTCAATAGATGTTTGGATTTTGCTTTCCTTGCCAGCTCACACCGTTAGTCACTGTAATTCAGATGTGTTGTGAAGCTGAAGAGTTTGTGTTGCTGGGAAGAAGTACACAAAAGGATTGGCATTCCCTCTGAAGGAATGCACGTTTCCTACTCACTGCTGCCTTCTAGGGGGCTGCATTACTGCCCTGTTGTCATCTCTCTGCTTCAACGTCCTCAGAAGTGTTATTAATGCTCTTGTTATTCAGTTAGCAGTAGCATCCAGATTTATAATTACCTGTCCCTTTGCTTTCCTTCGTGTGGTTTTTACGCATGTGGTCTGATCTCTAGTTGCAAGATCCTATTCTTTTTTCCGTGCTATGACAAACCACTTCTCCTTTCAGTGTGAATGATGAGCATGCAGGCAGTATAGCGAGAGCTACAGAAGGAACTGCAAATACTGGCTTTTTAAGCTTTGAAGTACTTGGAATGATATTCTACTGTGTAAACAAAGGAAGAAAAGGTGTGGGGACATGCAATCAATTTCCCCTTTTCAGACTTGATAACATTCTGTGATTTTTAGATTAGGAAAAAGGGACGAATTTCAAAGGATATTTTCACTAATAGTGTTCCTTTAGCTAGTAATAGAGGAAGATTTGTTGTACAGAAGTGTATTTAATGATTGTTAGCGTTTTACTTTATTTTTTAGAACTACTTTCATTACTTGCTTTTGAATTCAGCAAAAACATAATCTTGCCTGTGAATCTGAGTTTTATGGGTTTTTTTGGTTGTTTGTTTGTTTTTTGTTTTGTTTTTTTTTTTTTTTTTTTTTTTTTTTTTTTTTGCTTAGGTTTAGGGTGGTTTTTGTTAAGGGATTCCTATTTGATACACATGTTGAGTAAGCTCTTATATCCAATATCATTTGTAAAATAGCCCCTGAAATTTGTAGCCAGAACAAGAAAGTCATGTTAAGTAAGGATGAATTTTTGTGGATTTGGGATCTATACCTCTTAACGTCCTTTGCTGCTGAAGTAGAGATAATATATAACCAGCCAAATGGGGGCATGGTGTCCATGTTCTATGATCATCGATCTTCATCACTGAATTGTTCCTTTTCTCACAGGCTAAGGTATGAAAAGCCAAATTTAAATCCCACCAGACAGAAGAGTATGAGATATAAGGAACTGGGATAGAATCTTTGTACATTTCCTTGGTGTTTGGTCTGTGCTCCTTGATTGTGCCTGAGAGTTTGGCCATCTAATATATGCATGTATTTTATAGTCGTATCTGGTGATCTCCTAAATATGAGGTCTCTACTTGGAGCTGTCATGAGTTTGTTTTGTGCTTCGAGACGCATAATTAAAATGTTTAATTTTTTAACTTGGATATCAAGGTCATTTTTCTTCAGAAAACATGTGCAATGTGTTTAGTCATGTACCATCTGGATGTTTATAAGCACAAATCAGTTACATTTAATCAAATCTGGTATTTGTATTTCTGTTGAAATGCAGTACTGCTGAGGACAGAGAGTTGGTACTTCTCTTGTGTATCTGGTTTAACATGTCTGTTTCACAACAGCTTGTTAAGGACTCTTCTGCCTTCCAGAATGCAGCCTCTGTGTGTGCACATGCGCATGTGTGTCAGGGGAAAGGTTGGGAAGGAGAAAAAGAGGAAGAACTGCCTGTCATGCTGATTTTACAGATACATGACTGAATCAAACTCAACAGACTCAAGAGCTGTTCATTACTTGTGATAGTTTAGAGAAGGAAATATTTGCAAGAATGAAGTGAGTAGAAAAGTCATATAGAGCTTGGTGAAATATGGGTTATATATTACAAGTTTTATGGCTTAGTGTTAATATTAAATTATGAAGAGGAGCAAGAATAAATAGTTCTCTTTTGCTCTGTAGATAGCCATTGAGTAATCCAGTCATTCTGGACTTCCAGTCTTATTTTTAAAAAGAGTTTTTAAAAGTAACCTTTGAAATTGTTTAGGAATTTATTTAGGAATTGTTTTCCCTGAAAAATATAGTGAAACTTAAGAATTCTGCACACATCAATTTCAATGATGTTATATAACAATGAATGAATTTTTATTGATTGGGTGGCTCTGCTAGATGCTCCTCCTGGGTGTAGCTTCTATGGGCAATAGAGAATGCAATGGGCAGCCAATCAAAAGAAAATCAAGTCTGTATCTTAGAAAGGAGTAGGGGGAGGGTTGTTGACTTTTTTTTTTAAGGTTAAGTCTCATGTTAAATCTTTGTCGTTTTGAACCTGACAGGTATTTTGTTACTCTAAGAAGCTCCTAAAAAAATATAATCTACTACTAATATAATCTACACTGCTACAGTCTGGTGTCCTTTTGTATCTTGCTGTTACTTAAACAGGGCTTTTGTTCATGCAGTTGTGGGGCCTGCTGTGCTTTGTGCTGTCTTTTTTGGAATGGATAATTTTCATTTTGAGTCACCTTCACTCAAGACTGTCTTGTCAGATAGTTCTCACCACCTCTCAGCTTGATTCTTGTTCTATTCCTTATACCTTTGTCCAAAGTATAATTAAAAATATCAAATAGTATGCATGTAAAACCCCACTATAAATGCTACCCTATAGATACATGTAAATATATCTACAGCTGGTTGTTGAGAACTATTAAACAAGCAAACCCAAATTTTGAACTTGGTTCTGTGCAACTTTGTCCTCATCATAGTTTAACTTAAGTGGGAGAATATATTTTTGACAGTGTTGCAAGTCAAGACTGGCAACATGTATTTCTTTTCTCCTAGTTAGTAGGACTACTAGTCCGTTAAAGAAAGAGACTAGGCTGTCAAGCCAATTGGCTTTAGCCTTTAATGCTCCCTTTAATTCTTAAATAATTTCATTCTAGTATCTTTCTGAAATTTGGGTTAGGTTGAGTTTTCATTTGCCCATCTTGTGATTTCTCTTTTTTTCCCTTTTTTTTCTTCTGCAGTACTTGATGACTTCTTTCACCTTTCCTGTAGTTCTCTAAAGATTTTTTTTCTGAGGGTGAATTTCATTAGAGGCTGTTGACTGCCATAAAAAACATTCAGTGGACTGTTTCTTATTCTGACTTGAACTCATACTCCCTTGTTTAATTTGGTTCTATGGAATTAAACTTCTGTGTGGGTACTGAAGCAAAGAAGACTATGCCATCCAGTATTTGCTTTCTTTCCATGATTAAGTACTTTCCTTTGGGGCATAAGTAGTGTGTGTTTTGATATCTGTAGCTTTGCTTGCTGCTTTTTTTTTTTTTTTTTTGGTGGAAATGTCATCTTTGTGTTTAGTGCCACCAGTGGTATTCTTATTCTATGCGTCTTTTCTAGGGAAAATTGTCTGTCCTAAACTAAAAGCTACTGGGATTTGAATAAACACCTCAAATAAGATGAAGTATGTTAAAAGAGAAGATTAGCTGGTAAAAAGGAAGCTCTTGTATCACCTGTAAAGTGATGAGAAGTTGCATTTTCTGCCCCTAACTTTTTATACCAACTTTTTCTTGATTGTTGTGACAGCCCACTATGCCTATTACTGTTTAAAACTTGATAGAAATGCCTGTACTTTTCATCTTGAAAGTCAGGTTAGGACAGTATGCTTTGGAAAACATTTCCTCGGAGTATCAAATGATGTCTTCTTGGCTCATACAGTCAGCTACGAGATACTTTTGAAGTAGGCTAGTTAGAACAAAATACTAAGTGTTCAGTTTTTATACTTTTATGCAGTGGCTTATCCTGGTTTAAGTAGGACAGAGAGATCCTGGGGATTGTCTGTTCTCTGAAGTGCATTCCACTGGTATGTGGTACACTGATGTAGAGCAGGCTTGAACTTGGAGAGTTCAGCTGCAGAATGCTGTTGGGAGGCTTTTGGCTGGCAAACTTTCCATCAGAAGTCAGATTGAAGACTAGAAGATATGACCTTGACGTCTGCTACAAGTTTTTTCTTGTTTTCTTTGGAGTTGAGGGGTGGGGAGGAAACAAGCAATTGAAAGTTTTCCCATTCTAACTTACTGAAGATTTGGAACCTATCTTTAAACTTTTCCGTGATGCTTGAATATACTTTCTCTGTACCATACAGCTCATATGACAGTGCCTAGTAGAAAAAAGGTGTGAAAGAGTAGGGGTTTGAAAATTCACTATGGAAATAGAGTTCCCAGCTTTAAAAGCTGAAAAAAGTTGGTTTGGCAGATGCTGTGAAAGGAAAGTTGTTTGTTATGGCTATCATTGAAATCTGTGATTAGGGTCATGCACTAGTAGTTCTGTGATTGAATAAGAAGGATAAAAGAGAAGGTGAGGACTCATTCTGTGGTATCTTTTTAGATTAATATACATCTTAATGAAAAATATTAGAGAGACTTGATTTTTTAGGGAAAGAGTGTAGCCTTTTCCCCTACTCAAGGTGGACATCTTTATGGTGGGGCTGGCTCTGAATGGAAGAGGTTTCTAGATTGCTGCAACCTTCTGGGAAGATGATACCTGCAATGCAGAACAAATAACATAGGTCAGAAGCAAGCTCCTTCTGGTTTGATCACAAAAATAGATGTACCAAGTATCGACCCTGCTCAGTGCAACAATGACTGTGCTGCTGCATTGGTGTGAACCTCATATTTTGCATGTTTTTCTGCATAGGTGCAAGAGGTTTCACAGTTTCTGCAGGAAAGGGGCAGAGGAGCAGCATGGTGGATCCAATCTTTTGTGAGATTGGCAGTTGGAAGAGGTCACTTCCCCATGAATCCCAAGGATCTAGGGGTCTAGGAGACTGTAACCACTCCTTTTTCTGTAAACTCCCCAATAATGCCTCCTCAGAGGATGCTGTTAGAGGAAATTGAGCTTCCTGACCCCTGCTTGTATATAGCAAGGTGTCATCTAGGAAACATAAATTAGTTCATACCTATATGTTTCTCAAGCACAGTATTTTCAGTATAGCTGTCACACTGAGCATTGGTGCACCACGGCCTGTGGCACATGGGGAAGAATTCTAACAACAGTATGCAAGAGGTTGGAGCCTTTAAACTGGTCGTTGAAGTAACGTCTGATGGCTGCTTTAAAAACTATCCATGAAGATGAACTTTGTCTTTCTAAAGGTTCTGATACAGATATTTCTTAGAGCAGGCTGTTGTGCACTGTACCAGTTGTCTTCAGGAGACTTGCTGGCCTCATCTGCTAAATGTCATCTGGAAAATAGGGCATTCCCTTTAAGGGAATGATTAAATAGGGACACTGCCTCAAGGGGTAGTTTTCTGCACATTTTCACAGTGACTGATAAAACCATATGGGTCTTGTGAGTCTATTCTAATTGAATCAGCTTTTATTGAAAGACAGAATTGCTAGAAATGCATTGAATGGATGAATTCCAAGTAAATTATTCACACTGTAAAACAGCTAGGGATATGAAAGCACAAATCAGAGCTGTCTGAAAGTTAGAATTCAAATATACATAGGATGTGTAGAAATTGCATTGCTACTCTGCTATATGCACATGGATCTATATCATGTTTTCTCATACAGACCACTAGCTCCATTGTTTGCACTGTCATAATTATTCAGTTGCATTATTTGCAGAGGTGGTGAAATGGACTGTTAATACTCTAGGATATGACAGAAGTAATGGTAATGAGAAAAAATAATTTTGAATAGCAAATTGTTGAAGATGTATTTAATCATGAACTGCTTCAATGTAGAAATAAAGACTAGTTTCTCACAAGATGGCTTTGTGTAGTGATTAGTGAGGGCATATTCATGTGACACAGCAAGCTAAATGTAGTTTAATCTGATAGTTTTTATTCTATGAATAGCTTAATAGAGTACTGATGACTGAGGGAGAGTAGCTCATCTGTGTCAGAACCAAAGACTGCTTCTCCTGGTAGTGATTCGATTTAATTTAATTGATAGCAACTTGTACTTGCGTTACAAGAACTGGTAGTAGGAAATATTTTTTACTTTTCATAGTAGGACTTAAGCTGCTAAAAATCAGGAGTGGCATCATTACATGAGCTGCTTGCTTCTGTGTAGAACAATTTACAAGATCTAGCCGGCCACAGCATTTGCAATACTGCTTACAATACACACTGTCCCTGATGATTTCCTGTTCACTTTAAATAATACCACTGATGTGCTTATACAGAATTTTTTTTTCTTTTTTTTTTAATTAGGAGGTAAGTTGTGGCCTACTGGCACTTGATCTCAAAAACCAGCAATAGTAATGGAACATGTTTGTGCTAGGTTTATAGAGAAGTTGCAAAAGCAACTTCCATTGTTCTGGAATATTGTTTGGCAGAACATAAAAGGTCGTCTTGTACAAGATGCTGCAGAAAGAGATTGTGGAGTAGATATGATAGTCGATAAATATAATTTTAGAAAGCAAATTTTGCTTATGTATCAAATCTGGAAGAAAATATTATTAGTTGAAAAATTGCCTGATAGAAGAAAATAAAATCTGAAAACGTTGTAGCTACTAGTCTGCAAATATATGGAAGGATATATTAAAAGCTGTTGTGCATTTTGTGTGTACAAATGCTTAACAATTCTCTAATTATTTGGGAATTAGTGTTTTACATTTGACAAAAACAGTCTTCCACTATTGAAGTTTAAAAAATATTTCATGCTTTTAAGTGTTTACTGTCAGGCTAACACTTGAAAATTTTGTTGTCTTGAAGCACAAAGAAAGATCAGTAAAAAAGATAGGGAATTTTCTGCTTGGTTTCTGTGCAGCCAGATTGCATATACTTACACCTTAATGGTACAGTTTTAAGCATAAACTGGAATGAATGGCCCAATATGTAACAGTTAAACTTTTATCTTCTCACTTGGGAGTTTAATAAGAATCTGCCACTCTGTATGTGTCAAATTGGTTGTTGATTGTCAGCATTATTACATTAGGACAGCTACTGCAGTGATTTAATGCATGTGTGCACGTCTTGGTTCTAGTTATTTCATTCTGTAATATAAAGAACTCAAGTAAAAATTTCATGACTTCTAGGAAATTCTTTTGCATTTTAAGGCATGATACGATTATGATGTGAAATTAAATTTGGTCCTGGTTTTTTTGTTTAACACTGTCAATACCATTTCAGTGTCTATACAAATGTAGGTCTCAATTGAAATTTTCCATGATTTCCTAGTCTTGAAAAGAAGACCAGTCTTTCTGAAGTTAAGCTCTTTGGAGGCAGAGGTTAGCTCAAAGCAAGGAAGACTCAGGTAGCTGTGTATGTGCTTAATTTTTAGGGGAATGCTTAAGTGAAGTTGCTTACATTTTTTGTTGTTAAAACCAGTTACATTGGGAGGGAAAAGAGACTCTGGAAGTGGCATTGATACAAAAATCACTAGTGTCTTTGATACCTGTTTTGCAGGAAGACTTCTGAAAAAGAAAACATGCCTGAGGAAATTACTTGCTATTTATACAGTAACTTGTTATCAGTATATGGGGGTGGGAGAAGGGAAGTAACCTTCAAAAAAACCTGGCCAATGGGTGGGAGGAAAGTTTATTCACTTCTTAGTAGTGTCTACTTCAAGGTAATGTGTTACTTGTTGCAGAAACTGAATTTGAACTATCTTTTTTTTCCCCCCATTCTGACATTTAGAGCCATTTAGATGTTCTGCCATCTAGATCTACATCATCGATCCATCATGGAAAGTCACATTCCAAAGTTGCTGGTTGCAACCTGTTCTGTGATCTGCTGAGTGAAAAGCTGTCTAAGCTCTACTACAAAGTTAGAGTTAGATCATTGCATAATTAATGTCTTTTTGAAAATGCACAGGAAGCTTGTCATACTCTAATATTGCTACAATACTTAACTATAGCTGTGCCTTGTAGAAGTTACTGAAGTAAATGCTGTAAGAATTGCTCCAAACATTCATATCTATGTGAAGGTGTTCTCCTAATATGTGTTACAGGAGTATTCATTCCTTAAAAAATCTTCTACTTAAAACTACTTCTTCACATCTTTCAATTTGTTTAAAAAGCTGCTTACTGTAAAATCATGCCTCTTTCTGTTTGTGTCCCTGTATATACCTGCCTGCTTTCAAGATTAGGAACAACTTTTTATTTTTTAATTAATTGCTCTAGTTACTGCGTCAAGATATATTTGAGAATGTGGACCTTAGTAGTTAGAGAAATGAGAACGTGTAGTGGAGGAGATTTGACTAGAGACTAGCTAGAATATGATGACAAAGTAGAAAGTATGTGAAGATAAGCTTTTCTTGAGGTTCCAGTAATGACTGTGAACTAGAAAAATGGAGATTAGAGTATTACTGTGGGTATCAGATTTCTATTAGCTTCTTGAGACATTAATATTTAGGACAGATTTGAGTGGAAAATGATCTTCAGATAAATTATAAGATATTTAAAGCCTGTACATCTGTATTGTAAAATGACCCAGTGTAGTAATGAAAGGACAGAGTAGAATTTAAATGATTCAACTTCATTCTCAACAAGATTTTAATGCCCTTAACTGTATTCTGTTTAGACTTTAAAAAAGACGTGAATGAAAGAAACATCAGCAAATCAGGATTTTTATTAGGGTTTGGAATGTTAACAAGGCATGTCTGAAGTCACTGCTAGATGAGGGAGTAGCAAAAGCTGGTGTAGGAGGAATAGTAGTATATGAATGATGTTAGAATTCCATTTGAAAAAAGTATTGATTATCTTAGCTGAGTCAGCTCAGTTAAAAACACAGAAGCTGCACAGGAGCAGATAGAAAGGAGATCGACAAGTCTGCATGGCACAAATGAGAGAGGGATACAATCATCTGTTTACAGAAGGTTGCTTTTTAAGCAGTTGTCCTTCAAAAGTCTAAGTGAAGGGGAAGGTGGGTTTTAGGAAAACTTGAGTGGTTAGGTGGAGGACCTGACTGACTTTCTCTGAAGCCCAGTGAGTAGTTCTAGGTATTTTTTCCTACAAGCTGGTTGGCCTTGTTCTTTTATGCTTTGCACAAAGATACTTAATTGGGAATGCCCAACTTTGATTTTAGAGATTCTCCTATGTGAGTCAGAACTGTGACAAGCGTTCTGCGTTCAGTCCATAATGCATCAGCATACCCTGTGTTTACAGTGCAGCTTTTGGAACGATCTCCAAGACTTTCCCAAGGAGACACCTTAAAAAAACTCACATGTGGAAACTGTAAAGGCAAAAGCATTTCTTTTTTTGTACAGGTTCTATTCTTTAGCAGTCAGCTACATGAGTTTGACCAAAGATGACATATATAGATAGATTATTTACTACATGTGAGACCTTTTGACAATAGCAAGTCCTGTAAAAACCTGGAGAGTAAAATTCAGGGTGCTAATTGACTAGACTACAGGTTTCTGAGGAATGAGTCCTATCATGCCGTGCTGGTAGGACAGAAAGAAGCTGATGTTCAGAAACATGCTGAACTCATTACCTGAGCCGTGTGCAGTGAAGGCCTAAAAGTAGCAAGAAGTTGAGTAGAAGATGTGGGAACTTCCATTATCTTGGAAGCATTTATTCTGTCCTCCTGAATCACCTGAAAGGGAAGAATATTTTCTATTTAAAGAATAATGTGGATTTTTCATTTTTGAGGAAAGTATTCTGTGACCAAGGGTAAGATGAAACCAGTCATGTTTCTGTTCTAGATATTTCTAACTTGTCTTTCTTGAGGAATAAATCTGCTGTCTTGAGCAAAAAGTCAATGTCTCCCTGCAGGGAAGAGAAGTGTAGATAAATGGTACTGCTTAAGGATTAGGGGTGCCTTTGAATAAAACCTCTTTAAGTCTCTGAAGCCTGATTTGGTTTGGTGGTGGGGCTTTTTTTCTGAGAAGTGGAGAAAAGGATGAAATTCATTTGCAAAGTTGAAATTTTGAAATGTATGTGATACCATGTAGAGATTCTACATTTTAAAAGGTGAAAAATTATGAAGAAATACCACAGGCTTTGTTGTTCTCAGGAACTGTTTTTTTTTCTCGGAAGGAAAACATGGTAGGAGATAAGATATTGCTGATCAGTCTTGACCTGTTCTGGTGAACAGACAATTCCAGATATATAATAGTTGCCTCTTCTGTTTGATAGTATCATCGTGATCACAGAGGTCTTTTCTAACCCAAATCATCCTTTGATTCCTTAATATTACCTGTTTCATTGAATCCTGCTGTCATTCACAAGGTAACTGCTTAGTATTTGGAAGAGAAGCTTGAATCCATGAACCCAGAATCAATCAATACCACCTTGGGCAGCTAGGACTTAACATTCTTCTGTAGGAACAGGGTTTCACAGACAATTTCTTCCTGATTTTTAAGATGGGACAAGATCTAGTCCAGTAAAACCGGACTAGGTTTTTCTCTAGCTATTGGAGGAAAGGTTTGGTAAGTATGCTGACCAGAGCTCAACAGCAGACTTAAGTATCAGGCCTAATGTGCTACTTCAAAAGTTTTTAGATAAGTCATGTGTGTCCATAGCTTTAGAAAAAAGATAATTTGCCACTTGAGACAGGATAAGCCTCTGGAAAGAGCTATTGGCCTGAATTGAAGCCAGGAGGTGGTTGGGCTTGAGAAGAGGAAAGGGAAGGAAAGGATCATGTTAAAATGGAAGCTCTGCTTGGCTGATATTCTGGATCCAGGTTTTCAGCTTGATTGAATGCTGAGGTGACAGTGTTTCCTTAATCTAGACCCATTGTGTTTCAATTGGGAAATTGTAATTTTAATATTTCTGCTATAGTAAAATATACAAAACAGAGGAGATGGAGCTTCAGGAAAGAGTGTGCCTTTGACTAACTTTCCCATTCTTCAGGATGTCTGAACCTTCTAAACTGCACATTACAGATGACAATACACTTTCCACAACAGGTTGAAAAAAGCACTGGGATTTAATTAGAGCATCAAGATTTCTGTATAGAAAAGTATAGGTTGTGTTCTGAGATCTGTGGATAATGGGAGGATATGGGTACTGCTTCTGTGTGGACCATTTTAAATCCAGGATGGCTTCCACTAAATCAAAGCTAATATGTTGGCTGCTCTGTTGGACTGTTAATGTCTCTGCACTGTGCTTCTCGGCAGTCTCGCTTGGCGCGCCATGTACTACTTGGCAGTCTTTTTTGGCTGGCTCTGGGCATCCAGGATATGTGGCACCAAATGGACAAATCTAATCCCAACTTTACATGCAGGGGTGCCTCATGCTAATGGACTCTCTTGAGATGTAGGTCGATTTGGAGTTGGTTCATGGAAAAACTGTCACAGTTGGCCCCATCATGCTCCTTGTTTCCAGACTGTAGCAGATGAACCCTAAAGCTGATTGACAGATAAGTAATTCAGGCCTGTCAGAATTGGAGCTTCTACTCTGGGTAGTGCAGGAGACATTAGATGCTTTATGGACTTGTGATGGCTACAGAAGCAGCATTGTGCAAATGTAGTTGTGCTCGATATAAATTAAATTCAGCTAAACCCCAAGATGCTTCAGCATTAAGCCAGTTTGGTTGTCTGCATGTTTGATGCACAACTCAGGCAACTGAGAGTTTACTGTACTTCTGGTGCATGTGTTGGTCATTAGTACTGTACATAGATTTTTTGCTTTTGTTTTTTTGGTTCTCAAAATGGACCTGCTTTGCTGTAATGAGATCAAATTACTCACTGTATCAAATTAGTCAAAATACTATTAACATAGGTTATTGGTGAATACTAGGTGAGGGAAATCAAGGAAGCAGGTACTGCTGTGAGATGTCTAAAATTATTTACATGCAGGAAGGCACTGTGTGTTGCAATAGGGATGTTGCAACACGTGTATCAGTCAACGAGGCCCGTGGAAAAGAAATACAAGGACAGATTCTTGGTAGATGTTTCAGAGGTGTTTATTTCTCCAGCCGCATGGCCGGGGCTCTGCCGAGGAACTGTTACAGTCACGGGACCCGAGGGTCCTTCCCCACGCAGGGGAACACAAACCAACCAATGGGGAACGAGGCTGGCCGGGGAAACCCCGTGCCTCCCACCCAGGACCACATGGCTGGGGGGAGGGACCCCAACAGCTGTGTTGAGCTCTGGGTCATGGAAATGACTCAAGGCAACTGTTCCAGATAACGTGTGGTCTTCTTGAGTATTTTTCATCTCTAGGCATGAAAATTGCTGTGCTATGAAGAATTTTTTTAAGAGTGCCAACAACGAAAACTAGTCCGTCCTTTGCAGCATTAAATATTTTCTTCCTTTGAGAGCATCAGTACAGGATGAGTTTCCGCACACAAATCCTAAAGCAAGACAAGTCTCTGCAGCCTCTATAAATATGCTTTCTAAACCAGACGCTAGATCAAACCCTGTAAAATAAAATGTAGTCACATCCTGCAACAAGAAGACTAGGGTAAAAATGATGACATCCTTGTTGTTGAGCATTTATGGGAATTTTAGGGAAGACAGAAACTTTACTCTTGTATGTTTGTATTAATGACTGTTGACTGTTTAAAAACCAAAAATGTTAGTTTTCCTAGTTTTTTTAAGGAAACGATGAAGTATTTACAATCTTGAAAACAACATTGGAATTAGATAATTAATAAAACTAATGGATGAGGTTGGAATAGAAGTGTAGGTAGAAGTATGGCTGATGTCAACTTAGAAGATAACACTGTCTGAAAGGGAAAACTAGGTAGTAGAGAAGGAGAGGTGCAATATTCAGAGAGGTGCAATATTTGGAGATGTGCAGTATTCAGAGATGTGATGTTTAGAGAGCTCTTGGAAGCTCAGTAAATAAGTTTGTTGATATGCCTACAATGCTTAAACCATAAAGTTCACCTCTGTTGGAATGAATTGGTAGCTCTTATCTTCTGTAATAGTGTATGCCTTTCTTTCTTAGTGTTCTCCTTCAAATGACTGAAGTGGAATTACTAGGTAAAAATACAAAGCTTTTAGGGGCTGGCTAAATAACAGGTATTGTTTTTATGAACATTTCTGCTTGTAGTTCTGCATTGTTCAGTTGTGGTGGTCCAATAGTGGTCCAGTGATAGAGGCAAAAATGTATGTAATCTTAATGCAGAAGATTATAGAGCTTCTTTCTAAACACCAGTTAGCTCAGGTGCTCTTGAATATTCTTAAAGAGAAAATTACCATAAATATAAACAAAAGACAGTGTTAACACTGTATCTACTTAATCTGTAGCAGTGTATTACAAGGAATCTTTAACTGGTTTTGAAAATGAGTACCTTAAAATGTTGTATTTTGGCAAATCATCAAAATAAATTTCATTTTACAGGGATAGTTTCTCTTACTTTTATCTTCTCTGAAATAGTCTTTTATGCATGGATTTATTCATGCTTGAATGACATGATTCAGCTACCACTAAGCAGGAACAATTCTATCAGGTTCAAGCTTCGTGAGTGTAGTAGAGTTATCTCCTGACACCTGCATGGCTTGCAAAGTGCTTGGTTGCAGTTCATTAGCCCCTTTTGAGTACCTGGGGAAAAAAAATTGAGTGCTTGAAAGGTGTTCCTAGTGTTGGGAGATGAATTACTTTTTTTCTTGATTTTTTTAAGTATAGGGACATTGAATGTCTCATTTAATAAATTGGGATGTGACAAAGCAGATAATAAAATTGAGAACAGATATATAACTGATAGCTACAGAAAAAATTGACAACAAAAAGATGGCTCTTTAATGGAAGGAATAAAATGGAGTGGAATCTCTTGTCACAGCAAAGCCACATAAGAGAACCTCTTGATTAATTTTTAGTGCACCTTCCAAAACGTGATTTCTCTGTGGGTTTTTTGTCTTTACTGACTTCTGTTCCTTGTTGACAGCATTTTTTTTTCAGTCTCGTTTGTTTCATGGTATTAGAAAAAATGTTCTAAGCCTAGGACTTAGAACTAAGCTTAATTTCCCAGCTGTACTGTAATAGAAATTATCTAGTTTGCCCTGAGGAACTGAAATTTTTATAAAATGAGAACTTACTTGGCTAAGATTGTTTTTTTCCCCCTCCACCCCTTTTTAACAAGTTTCCATATTCATAGTGTTTTCCATAGTCCTGGGAAACAATTCATTCTCTGTCAAGAAGTTCACTAGTGTCTTAGTTCATAAGTAGCATGTCAGATTATTCTCTCAGGTCACTATTTAGTAATGACGGGATTGTCACTTGACTGTCATGAGAAACTGTATCCCTATCTCCTGGAACAACCTTCAATTCAAGACAGATAATCAGTTTTCTTTGCATATCACAAGTGTTTTCTACCTGAAATTATAAGCTTGTGCATCAATTACACCTTCGTGGTTCTTGCTCTGTTGTGAACTATCATGACAAAAGGTCAAAACAATTCTGAAACAGATTTTCTTAAAAATGTCTTCTGTACTCTGTTAACCTACATATTTGTAGTCCATTGAGGTCGTTTGAGTTGTTCATTGTGGACTCAATACAGTGCGTGCTTTGCAAGGTCCTAGTGCTCTCCTGGAAAGCCTGTAGTCATATAGTTTTCAGTTGATATAAGCTGGGTAGTTTTCACTTAAGTGATTTGTTCCTGTCCTTCATCTCTCCAGAGTCAGCGTAGGCTTAGTTCATGAGTGGGTAAGGGGTAGTCTAGTTTTTATCCCAAAGTTCTATTGTGTTGACAAGTTATTGATAGTCTTTCTTTTAGTTTATTTGAATTTGTTAAGAACTTACTGGGAAGAATCATGAAATCTCAGCTGATTTATATTAACTGCCTTTCCCACACTTTATAAATTCTTGTAATTTGGCTTTCACTCTAACTTGAAATATTGCAATCATTACTGAAATTACAACTTGTTAGTGGGAGCTGCCTTGATTTCCTGCATTTGTTATTTTTCTCATCTCTTTGCCCAAGCAAGAAATGCCAGTAGTGTGATCCTGTGGGCTGGGATAAATAAGTATGTGTGTGGGCTGATAGCTTCTGTTGCTTTAATAATGGTTTTGTATTTTCAGAGTATCACAGTGCATATAATTTGTGCTTTTTCTATTTTAAAAAACCTAACATCACAATCCAACTAACAAAACCCAAGAGCTTGGCAGGGCAAGCATTCTTTCGGAGAAGAAATTTACATCTTCTAAGTCTTAATAACAGAACCTTTTTTATATATCATGACTTGAAATTTCTTAATTTCAAAACTACAGAACAAGTAAATACACTTGCAGTGGAATGAGTAAAATGTTTCATTTCAAACTAGGATCATTGTATTTCAATACGAAACAGAATTAAAAATTAATCAATTTCAAAATAATATTTTGGAAAATGTAAAAATAATAAACTGTTGAAATTCTTTAGCCTGCCATTGCTCTTCTCACACTGTTTTTTAGCTTGGATCAAAACTTGGAAATGAAACCTGCACTGTGTATACTGGTGGAATGCGGGCATATGTTTCTGTTGCCAGCTTCCAAAGTATAGGTGTTCTTACAGCTATATCCTACTAATATTAATTAGCAGTGTATTTTGTTCCAGTGAACATGATAAAAATGATACACAACAGGATTTATTATTGCCTGCAATGAATTTGTTTGAGCTGAAAACACTTAAGTTTTATTCTATAAGGCAAACAATGGCTTTAGCTCTGGTACCTCAAAGGTCAGCTTTTTCCTTCTTGTGATATGGATTGTCTACTTCTGTATTGGAGTAGACTCAGAACAGACCATTTCATCATTTGAAGTGGCTGGGAGTGGGTGGTAAAGTAATTTCTGGAAGCATTGTCTTTTGGAGCTCACTCTGAGCTCTCTGTTTGGATATGACAGCTGGGAGAAGAGAGCACATTGCAAAGTATGGTCTCTAAATCCTGTAAAATAAAAAAAAGAAATCTCATTTGTTGATAATGCAAGTAAGTGAAACAAAAGGCTATAATGGGTTTAAATTTTATATGCTATCTTAATGGAGTGTTAGCAGCAAGATTTGTTTAAACAATATTTCTTCTTACAGTGATAGTTAATGTTAATTGAAGTGTAGACAGTTTGAGACTTGCAAAGTCTAAGCATTATGCATGTCTATATATATGTGCACACAGGAAACCTCGACCTGTCTCTCAGCTGGTTGCACAACAGGTTCCTCAGCAATTTGTGCCCCCTACACAATCAAAGAAAGAGAAAAAAGACAAAGTAGAAAAGGAAAAAAGTGAAAAGGAAACAACAAGCAAAAAGAACAGTCATAAGAAAACCAGGTAAAAAATTTAGAAACTTTTGCAGTATTGGTAAAATGTAATTTACAAACAAAAATAAGAAAATGTTCTTTGATTTTACTGCTTTCTAAGTGCTGTGGCAAACAGGTTATATATTGGTGTGGAGTTTCATTGGTTTAGGCTGTCTATAAAATGCAAAGATCTGCAGTGTGTAGTTGTGGCCAGAAGATGGAGATCAGCTGAATGAAGAAAGACTTTTTAAGGGTTATTAAGGATATTGTTTTAAGGGTTATAGAAGTATTTGTCACATCATACAGAACTGTTGATAGGCAAATTGATGATATTAATCTCTGGAAAAGAGAGGGGGTGGAAGTGACAGGTTTTCATGCAAAATAATAGTGGGAGGAGAGAGAACCAGTACCAGACTGCAGATTAGTAGGGAAAAGAACTTGGTTATTGATAGCCTTGTAGAACCCTTTAGCTTTGAAGGGCTGAACTAGGGCATAAATTAATGTGACAGGATAAGGTATGTGTATTACCTAGTGATAGAAGTCTCTATGCTACATCTGGGATGCTGAAAGACTCTTAGAACTGAAAACATGAAATACTACAGTACAGACAAGCAGTTGTAAAAGCCTTGATCTTGCTGTAAGGAAGGAGGGTGCAAACTGCTAAACAAAAGCAGCAGGTTTAACCCCTAATTCATCATAATCTAAGCATAAAGTTATTGTGGCAAGAATGCTGTGCCAAAAAAGCTGAGAAGTAGATAAGACATGAAGTCTAAGCAAATATGGGAGGAAGTATTGATTTTTTTTTTTTTTTTTTTTTTTTTTTTTTTTTTTTTTTTTTTTTTTTTAAACTTTGGAAGCAGTCCAAAATAGCCCAGCCAAGAAATATCCTTTGGGATTAGTTATGCAGAGAAGTAGCAGATGCTTCTGTTGTGCCTGAAATAGGATCATTAGGATCAGAACAAGGGAGAGACTGAGAGTCAAGAGAGAGCAGTTATTAGGAAAGTCATGGTTAGGATTAAGGACACTGAGGTGTTATTTCCTTTCCTTCTTTCATTTTTAAATACTCAAATTTACAAGCTTGCCTCATGCAGCTGAAGTTCTTCAGTTATGAAGCATTTGACATTAGTATAGTGAGCCTTAGTTAAGCCAATTAAAAATTATAAATCGAAATATTAGTGGGTAAATTGCAGTAGTACAGTAAAAATGTACAGTAAAAAAGTGATAGAGGGAAAGAGTAAAGAAATTTGAAAAATAACTAAAATAAAATCTTGTACCAAAATACCAGTATTACCTTGCATTAAGAATTGCTATTTTTTTTTAATGCTTCAAACAGTTAATTTTTCCAAGAATTTTTTCACTAGGTAGGATAGTAATTAAGAATGCTTGATTTGTTTAAGCAGATTTCTTTAGTATGCTTTGGGGAAAGGATATCCTTTTCTTTTTGCCTTAAAATGTGTCTATTATTACTGGAAACAACCATAAAAATCTTCATGCACATTTAATATAATTAATAAACTCCAGGTACACAGCACTTGCACAAGTTGATAATTCTGAAGTTTTCTCTCTATTCCAGTGATGCAGATCTGCATTTTTTTTTCTGAGATGCTTCAGTCATGTTGTTTCAGCCTCAGGGGAGCACGATGTCAAAGCCTATCTCAGTTCTAGTGGAGGAAAGGCATGAGTTGTTTCAGCTGAAGTGAATGGAAACCAATTCTACTTCAAACAAATTCAGATGATAGCGTAAAGGTTAGGGCTTTGGTGCTATCACACCTGCGAACATGTGATGTCATTATTTCATTGCAGCTTGAGCCAGTGATAGCTGTGGAGTCACTTAAATGCACTGACTAAATAAACTGTGCTGTTCATAACTGCTTGTATGTATTCAGCTGTCCGGTACCAGTTTTTCATGATGATCATGGGAAAGGACTAAATTGAAAGTACTTTATGCTTGTCACTAGCAAAAATATGATAGCAAAATGTAAGTAAAATTATTCTTTAGTTCTTTTTGTTGGGAAAAATCAAACAATTGAAAGATTAGATGATGTTACCCTATCAACACTGTATGTAACACTCATCTCTGCATAATTTAGAACAGAGCCTATGCGAGGAATACTAGAGTTATACTGTAAACACAAAGTCCAGTTCAAATAGTACACTAGTGATCCTAGTGAAGTTTCGAAATGAGGTAACACCTGCTGCAAGTTAACACTGTCTGTGCTGTTGAATTCAAAAGACAGACACCAACATCTTCATTACTGAGCACAATTTTCTACTTAGAATTGTTGCTTCAGTCTCCTGCAGAGATGGATGTTTCCTTGGATCAAATTTGTAACTTTGCATAGTCACAATAAAGACTTGGGTTTCAAAAGTAAAAACATTCACATACATATTGCTGCACAGTGACATTATTCATAATGTCAAGTTCTAAATAGTTTTAGAAGAAGGTAATGTGTTATATTCAACTATTTCAATGTAAAACATACTGGAAACTACCATTAAAACTTCTGGTACATTGTTTTCCTACATAATACATGTTGCAAAAAGAAATCTTATATACACGTTTGTTCTCCAGAGCTCCTAAAAAGTAGGAGGGAGACAAGATAATAAGATGGTGTGTGTGCTTTTAATATGATTATTTCCTTTATTTAGGCCAAGGTTGAAAAATGTGGATCGAAGTAGCGCTCAGCATTTGGAAGTTACCGTTGGAGATCTGACAGTCATTATTACAGACTTTAAGGAGAAAACTAAGTCGCCACCTGCTTCCAGTGCTACTTCTGCAGATCAACACAGTCAGAGCGGTTCTAGCTCTGACAACACAGAGAGGGGAATGTCCAGGTCATCTTCACCCAGAGGAGAAGCGTCATCACTGAATGGGGAATCTCATTAAAGTTTATTTCCTCCAGTTTCTTTAGTCTTTTCAAAACATGCAAATACATAACTTCTGTCACCTGTTACCACATTTTCATGACAGATTAGTCATGCATAATTGATATGTTGAGTGGACATGATGCAGTTAAAAAAAAAAAAAAAGAAAAAAAGTGCAGTGGTAGAAACAATAACAGCATGAAGCTGAGTCAAGGGAGGTTTAGTTTAGATACCACAAAAGGTTTCTCACCCAGAGAGTGGTTGGGCACTGGCACAGGCTCTCCAGGGAAGTGGTCACAGCACCAAACTTGACAGAGTTCAAGAAGTGTTTGGACAATGCTCTCAGGTGCATGGTGTGACTCTGGGCCTGTCCTGTGCAGGGCCTGGAGTTGGACTCAATTATCCTTGTGGGTCCCTTCCAACTCAGCTTATTCTGTGATTCTATAGTAATTTAAATGCAACCTACAAATGGTTATGAAGCATCTTCAGACCAACTTTTTCATCTTCATGTGTAAGGGTGCCATGAAAATGTGGTTTGAATGTTCATTATGCAGTGTTATTGGTATGTCCATTTTCACTTTTAGTTTAGTGAATTCTAACACAACTCTTGGAGTCTCTACTATTGGCATGTACTGAATTTAAATTTTTATAACATAGTTCAAGCTGCCTAAATATGTATTATTTGAGAATTGTGAAACATAGTTATATGTATGCAAGTCAAAGATCAACTTAATCAATTATTGCTGCAACAGAATTTTCATAATAATTATCTTCTTAAAAACACCTGCTGGTACTTGGTGTGGTTAAATAGGAAAAATGTTATTAAAGAACACATTTGTATGGATTTTTGCCAATGTTTGACACATTTTACTAGATTACTGTTACTGAATTATGTTGATGGTTTTACCAATATTTTTTGACACTTAAAACACTTATTGTAATGTTTACAAGCAAAATAGAAAACACATTCTAAGCATTGATTAGTTAACCTTGAAATTCAGGTAAAGTACTGCATTGTCGCTGTACACTGGTATTCTGTGTTGTGTAACAAATACTGAACCTCAGATGGTGATGCATTTGGCAAAAACTATTTGGAAATATGAAAGTTTAGAAAAGCTTTAAAAAGAACAGAACTGCAGTTCTCATTTCTGCTTAGTGCTGTTTCCTTGCCCCAGATTTTTCTAGTGTCACGTAGTCACTTATGATTTCAGTACAGGAATATATCTGATATTGCACAAGAATAAGGAAATAACAATTCTTTTTTTTTTTTTTTTTTTTGTTTCTGAATAAATTTCTTTAATATTAAATTGGCCTATTAGAATATATTATGTCATAAATAATTTGGAAAAGACTCAGTATCCTACTTTATGGCATAAACGGTCAACATTTACGCACTTAGCAATATACTGATACAGAGCAGAACTATTTACAATACCATCTGGTATTATGTAACATTACCAATAAAATATTTTTGTGAATACAGATTTTGCATTTTTGTTTACAACCAATAAGTGTTTTGATACATACATACAATTCATGTATAGATTTTAAATTATATATTCTGGTTCAGTACAAAAGTCCATTTAGCTCCTTTTAGTGAGGTAGTGCACTTACACTCCTGTGAGCCTTTTCTTTTTCATTCAAAGTAAATATATTTTTAAGCCCATGTGAAAGTTGGATGGACCTTCTTGGTATTGAATCCAGCCCCAAATTATTACCAACATATGATATGTCTTCTTAACAGCTTAAAACAATGGATTTTTGTAGCCCCTGACAATTGTGATGTTTGGTGGTTTCTTGTAGTAATGTATTTTTCTGTTTTTAATGCAGTACTTACAGGCACAATGGTACTGTTCTATTTTGTAAGATGCTAGTTGTGAAATACAGTTAGTTGCATAAAATGAGAGTCTGATGTGATATCTGAGAACATACATACCTCATCCCTTGGTGTTGCTGTTTAAACTTTTTAGACATCAAATGTTAATTATAGGCTATTTCGGATGGATAACTACTGACCTGTTTATTATGTATTCTGCTTTATCTTACTAAATAGGATGTCTGTTCATTGCTGTTACCTGGCCAAATTTAGTATCTGTAAAACAATGCTTTTTAAGGTTCTTAAATGTTTTTGGGGCCGGGCTAATGTTCAGAATAACGTACACTAGTTTTTAAAAGAAAAATACATGCTTCTCAACTTTATTTTTTTATATTTTATTTTTAGGTGGGACTATTTGCAGAATATACTGATGTAATGGATTACAAAAGAACTGAAACTGCTTAAAGTAAGCAGTTTAAGGATAGTAAATCTCATTGCAAGAAGTTTTATGAAATGTGTTTCTAATTTAAAATGTAGTGAATGCTAACACATTTCAGAATTCCTTGCAAAGAAATAATAATCTATTACTAGTAATTCACTAAATGGGAAATGTATTTTTATTTAAGTTTATGTGAATAAACCACCCAGCACTGCCAACAAGAGGACTCTATCTTCAGAATTAAGTAGCCGTTTGGTTTGAAAGGAAGGATGGAGTGGATTTTACTATGATTCAACTGTCTCTAGAGAATAATCTCAAAAATGTAGTACAAGTATGGTTATCAAAAGGAATGCAAAAAGTCTCACTGTTCTTTATGGAACAAGACACTGAAGAGCAATTTCTACTACAGGTGCAACAGAAGTCAGGATCTAAAAAGCTGAGGTGGTTTTAATTGAACTATTAGGTTGCCAGAGTTTCATTGCAATGATGCCTGTTTTAGCATTAAGCAAAGTTAGGTTTTTACCTGTTGGTGATTAAAGGGATATGACAATACTGACAGCAGAGTAGACAAATTCTAAGCAAAATACTGCATTTGAATCTGTTCGTAATATAATTTAAGTGAACTTCACTTTCATAATTTCTAAATAATTTTGACTTGTAGTAATCCTAAGTCCTTTTTTCTAACTGTAAATATATTTAAAAGCATCTTTACTCCATTTATAAAAAGTGAAAATTTAATGTTGTAATGTGTTCTGATTAGCTAAGTTTCTCTGTGACTGCTCTCTGCATAAGAACTGTTATTTGTTAAATCTATATATGCACCAGTCTGCAACAGCCATACATCCTGGGATGTTAATGAAATGGTGGCCCAACAAAGACAAGTGTGATAGTGTTCCATGTAAATGAGTTCCTTTATGTGCTGATTGATTGTCTGGTTTCAGAAAGGAAAAGGGGGGAGAAATGGGGGAAAATTAAATATAAATAGTTCATTGATAAAGGGTACAGTAATTCAGTCTCTTATCTTCCTAACTTTGCCATTAATTATAGGTGGTAGAAGAAAAAGAACAGTATACAGTTGAGACTGATTTCTTTTTTTCATTAATTTAAATCTACATATTAGAGATAAACAAAAATTCTTCTCAGTAGCAGGTTGAATAATGCCATATAAAATCTTGATTCCAACAGAGGAGGTAGTAATAAATAAATTACATTTAAAAATTTAAAATTCTTGATATGAAGAGTCTTGATATTAAGAATATGACTGAAGTCTTAACCTATTATGTGTTTATCTAGATATTTGGTGTTTTGGGGCATAGATTGTAAAATCTCAAAAATGGTTTGATTTTATAATTTGTGCACTTTACTTTTTTTTGATATTATGAATAGCACATTTTCAAGTAGCCATGCAAGACAGAGTACTTTCTAGAATTTGTTTCTATTGGTTCACTGTAGTGTTTAGGCAGTTCTTCTAAACTTCACATCTTGCAACTTAGATTCTTTACTTTTTTCTCTCCTGTCTCAAAAGCCTGACAGTTTCCTACATTTTGCTGATTGATTTTACTTTGTTATACAGGATTGATTTGGCATGGAACTGTGTTGTGTACTTTTTGTCCAGGGTTCTTTAGCTGTATCTGTTTGGGGTTTTCTTTCTCTAACATGCCTTTATTTGGCTCTTCTCCCTACTAGGGAGTCTGGGTGTACTTCATTCAAAATCAGAAACTGTAGGGAAATAGAAAGGCATTTACATTTAATTTCTCCAAAGGCAACAGCAAGTGCTATACTTGTAAATTTAGCCTGTGCCTACTCAGGAATAAGATGGGTAAGATAAAAATTTAATGCTGGTTTTGGCTGGTGGACCAGTCAGTCAAATACGGCATTTTGCAAATGCATACTTCTATCTCAATGTTAAGATTTGGGTGTGCTGGAAATACAGTTTGAGTTTTCAGAGGTTTTCCTAACCTGAAATTATGCCCCAACTTATGTCAGAGCAGTCTCAGTTTGGAAGGTTGTAACTTCAAAGTAGCAAAAACTGTACAGTAAAATCATTCAAACTATAGAAGCTCGGATGATTTTCTTTTGTGCTCTTAAAGTTTTAAACAGAGGAGAAACTGTTAAAAGAGACTTAGAAGACTTGTCTAAGACAACAATCATATATTGACTTTAGTCTGATATCTAAAGAACCCATGTTTTAACAAGAATTAATGGGGTTTAACCACTATATTAAATTTGGAAAGGTACTTCACAAGTTAATTACAAATCAGTACTCTATAGAAATTTTTATAACTTCCTGCCTGGAATGGAGTAAATGGTACAACAGCAATGGAAAACTGCATGCTTGCTGGAAAATGCTATTATCCAATAGCAAGTGATGTTTACATGACCTTCCTAAGACATTGTGCCAAAAGATTGTGATGTCTGTTAATGAGGCCTAGGAGTCCAGGTGTGTTCCCCCTACCTAAACTGTACCATTGGATTCAAACAGTGAAAGAAAACGCAGTGAAAAAAAAAAATCAGTTTCAGATTGTAGAGTCGTAGTAATGCAGGAGCTGATTACAACCTCTATTTAACTGTGTTGATGAAAATTAATAAAAACAAACCACCACTGAATCACTCTGATATATTCAATCCTAATCTTGCTCCTTTTATTATGGGAGACAGATAAAAGTCATCAGAATGAACTTGCTCTGTCTTCTGATGGCAGATTTTAGGATCAGACAGTTTAATGGGCACGGGAAGTTTTAGGTGTACTTTTAAGAAGTTAAACATGGAAGATGAAGGGCAAAAGCATATTCTATGGCTCCTAATGATTATTAATAAGAATGATCACAAGGGATTGCTGTCCCTTTTGGGGTTTTGTAAAAGACAAAATTGTAACCTTATCTAATCACTTCTTGTCCCATATGTTTAAAAAGAAAATTACCACCAGAAAAAATACTGTTCAGTAACAATATTCTAAAAAGTAGTTCCAAAATGTTAATTGTTTTGTAGAAAGTACGGCATATCTTGACAGAGGGAGGAATATTTGAGCAGGACTATGTTTTCAGGATCTAGGCCACCTGGAAAAGTGTAGTCTTTAATTACATAGTTTTCTGTCATGGTTTAACCCCAGCTGGCAAGTAAGTACCACACTGCCCTTTGCACATTCTCCCTCTGTGCAGTGGGTGAGAGAATTTGAAGAGTGAGAGTCGTGGGTTGAGATAAAGACAGTTTAACAGGTAAAGCAAAAGTTGCACATGCAAGCAAAGCAAAACATTCACCACTTCCCCTGGGCAGGCAGCTGTTCAGCCATCCCCAGGAGAGCAGAGCTCCATCACAGGTAGTGGTGACTGGGGCGGAAAAACAGCACTACTCCAAACATCGCACTCTTCCTTCTTGTTCCCTCAGCTCTATATGCTGAGCACAACACCACATGGTCTGAGATATTCCTGTGGTCAGTTGGGGTCAGCTGTCCCAGCTGTGTCTCCTCCCAGCTCCTTGTGCACCCCCAGCCTGCTCACTGCTGGGGTGGGGTGAGAAGCAGAAAAGGCGTTGACTTTGGGTAAGCTCAGCTCAGCAACAGCTGAAATATCCCTGTAGTACCAGCATGTTTCCAGCACAAATCCAAAATGCAAGCCCATGCTAGCTACTGTGAAGAAAATTAACGATCCCAGCCAAAACCAGCACATCTGTGTATAAATATTGATCTTGGTCAAAGCAAAGTGAATGTGCTTCCTCAAGCTTCTAAGATATGTAGCTGTAGACCAATGGACCTTTAATTTACAATGGAGTTACTGAGAAGATAGCTGAGGAAAAGAGCCTATTAATGTATTTTTTGATAACCTGCTACCCGCATGCATGTAATTTTCCTCTTCTGTGTGAAGAAGCAAAAGGATGCAGAAAAAGGAAATAAGCGTAACCCAGGCTAATGAAATGTGGCTCTTTACCCTCTTACCAAGATCACTAGAGTCTGCAAACTGCACATTCTGTTTGGTTCAAAGATAGTCCCAGTGATTTGTCACTAAAGAAGGATGGAGTTGTTAAATCACTTTGCATCTGTTAAGACAAGTGAGGGGTCAGGCCAATTCTACTTTCTGAATACCCACTTGGGGAACACAGAGATCTAATCGGCTGTTTGTAGGCATCTAATATATAACTGCCATCCATGAATAATCTATTTCAAACTGATCCTTCTTTGCACAGAATAAATAAAAGTGCTTCAGTGTCAAGCCCAGTTCCTGATGGCACAGGTCTCTGAGCAGGAAAATCTGGCATCTGACTGATCATCTTTTACTGTAACAGCCTTCAGCTATGAATTAATCTAGGCAAGGGAAATCTTCAGGTTTTATGTGTTATCGTTACTCCCACCTCTGAAGGAAACACGTTCTAATTCCTGATTCCTTCTCCTTTTTTTTTTTGTTTCTCTTAAGTACATCTTGAGGATGCAGTGAGTTTGAAGTAATTTATTATGCTTGCTTTTGTAAGTGAGGAATTTGACTGCTGTTCCCAGTTCTTCAATTATATTTTGGTAAGATCAACATGGTCTTTCAGAATAATGGTATGGGGAGCTTAGAGGTCAATATCAATTTTGTTTCTATATAATTGACTACCTGAACAGATTCTTGCTGAGCAGACTCAGTTACACTGATCCTGTACCATTCAAATGCTCTGAGGTACCTGGCATTCTGGGATGCCAATTATCTACATTTCTGCAAGTGGTCTTACTCTATGCAGGGAGGCTTCCATATGTCGCAAAATAAGCAAAATTCTTTCCAACTGATGGAGGCAGAATGTTGCCAAGTAAAATGCTCTTAGTCCCTGCTGGAGATGGAGATCTCAGGAGCATGCACAGATACTGAGTTCTTTCTTAGCTTTCCTACAGAAATTCTGAGTAGGCAGCTTCTGTTTCTAAAATGTGAAACACCTTCAAAAACCCCCAGTCCAACAAAAAGACAGAGGATAAGGAGAGGGAAAGGAAGAACAAAGAAAATGTCTTTCCAGAATAATCCCTAGAAGAGCCATATAATGGTTTCTTTGTCTTTTTTTGTCTGTTTAGTGTTCCTTTCTCTGTGTACTGTAGTGGAAGTAGGCAACATCACACTTCTTAGAGGTGTGTCTTGCTTTATAATTCTTGATACCTGTTGGTTCAGTGACCTTTGGCCTAATTATGAATTGAGTAGTAAATACCATGAACATTTCACTCTTGGATACAGGTTATTTATTGAAAGGGCAGAAGTTTTGATGAAAGAGTTAGGAACAAAATTAATTCCTCTCATACAATTAGCCACTACACAATTTTAAAGGGTCTAATTCCTGGACTGCTAAGAAAAGGATAGCTTTTTGTTGCAAGTGTAATAAGAACACAGACTAGAATGGATGTGGTTTCTGAAGAGTTTTGTGGCCAGTAATTCATATGGCTGTTTTCAGTGATTAGTCCACACCTTATCTTGAAGGGTTGTTAGAGCATCCTCACAAACAAATCAAAACTACCAACAGTACTGTCAGATGCTCTTAAAATTTACTAAGTGCCTTACACAGAGCATCACTGAGGCAATGATTCAATTGCAAGGAAGTTTGATAAAAGATTGCTCCTCTGGATGAAGTCACAGGTTATCAGTTGTAACCAAGGTGATGTTCCTGGTTATACACATTAGAATCTTACATTTTATTGCTGATATAAGTACCTAACAAAAAATAGTCCAGAAATTTTTGAGGCTTTCAATTTGTAAAACATCCATTCTTTGGAGGAGATTTTTTCTTCTAGTCAGCTGTGATGGTCTACTGGAATATCACAGAAGTGAATGAAACTTGTGAGTATTTCTGGATGCTTTCACATTTCTCAGTTTCTCAATCAATGACAGTATTATCTTTCTTGGAAAGGGGTACCTAAGTTGGTTTTGTTCATAGGGTTTATGTTTATCCAACTAGTTTTTTAAGGGTTTTATTATTAGAAAAAGGGCTTGTTATTTTGAAAATAAAAATCTTACCTGCCAGGTGTCTTCCCCAAAATGAGTAAGTGCCTTTTCTGTTCTGACTCTTAGAAGTATTTACTTTGTCAGATTGAATCTGAATGTCCTGGATAAACCAACTATTAAGTACTGAGAGCTACCAATGGCTTGAAATCCTTTCACTGAAACAACAAAAGACAGATTGTAAGCCACTTGAATTATTTTGAGACCTGATGTTATCAGAAGTTTTATAACTGCTACGAGTAGTATACTTCTAAGAACAATGTAACTTTTCAGGAACTTGATATTGATAGGAAATAAATATTTATTAAAAGAAGTATATTAAATAAATATTTATTTACCAATTTGAGTAAGAGAAAATGTTACACCATGGGGGCAACAGTCTTGCTGTTAGCAGTCCTGACTACTTAACAGAAAGTAAAACTGAGGCCCTGGACTCTAACTATAAAAAAAAGGGTGGTATTTGGTGAGAGATTGGGACTGTAAATCTTATGTCCATGTTCTAATAAAGTAATTTTTCCTACCTAAGTCTTTACCAATTCTCAAAGCAGAAAAGAAAGCATGAGCAGATATCAGTAAGAGGCCCTCTGGTTTAATTGGTGCTGCTTCCTATCTCTAGAGGATTTTTTTTAAAAATTTTTTTTTTAAACTTTGCTCAGGACTGGTACAGCTGAAAGTATATTTTCCCTTCATTCTTAAGCCTAGACTTTGAATGGAGTTTCTCTGAGACACTTTTGTAGTGAAATCGTATTCCCTACAAACATTGAAGACAAAAATAAACATCTCTGTGAATGAAAGATTTTGTGTGGTTGTAATTTTTTAATATATGCAAATTTCATTTAAAAAAAGTCTAAAGGTACTCTAGGAAAACCATAGTATATTGATCTATTTAAAAGGTCTCTGTGTAGCAGTCAGAAAGTACAACTTGCATCATGAGATGCTACAAATTTTCTGTCTGATAAACTATGTTCAATTCCAGTTAAGCACTCCTTTAAATATTAAAGATGGCAATACTTTGCATTTAGCCTAGTGTATAGTAACCCATTGGGATACTGCCTCCAACTGACCTCTTCCTGACCTCAGTTCAAAGACTATATTGAACAATTTAAAATTCTGAAAGCTTGGCAGGAAAGCTGGGGGGAAGTATCTGGAAAGAAAGAAACAGTAGGAATCACAGTGCAAAGACTATTTTTTTTCTATGATAAATGCTACACAGTTAATGATAATGAAATTGTTTAAAAATTTATGCCCCTATAGTTATTTCACATCGATGACATATTGTTGGTTTCAGAGGAGCATAAATAGATGGTTTTGATGCCTAGAATAGTGACACACATTGAAATGCCTTTCCCAGGAATAAATAAATACTTCTTGCCTGTGAGCAATCTGACAAGAAAGTATTTTTGGTGAAAACAAATGTAAGTGCACTACAATCTTGATTGGCAGTGGTGATGCTTAGGGTGTCTTATGATAAAATGGTAAATAAAATTATTAAATTGTTCAGAACCTCTCTCTGAATGTATTTGTACTGTCTAGGAGAAAGTGCAAGAAATACAAGTGGGCAATTTGGGGATAAACAGCAGACAGTGGGAATTTGATCGCAAAGTGCCAAGAGGACTCTGCTAATTTACTGCAGAGATGATTCATTACTGCTTTTGGTTATGATGGAAGTTGAGATATTCCTGGGAGTACTGCTTCTGAAGCAAGAAACTATGAAAGCATCTGTGCTTGCAAATTAAAGTAACAAAGGAGGTAAGAAACTTGAGAAGGGGGCTTTGTCTAAGGCTTCATGTCATTATATGTAAAAACTGTTCTTTGCTACTGAAGCAGGTTATAAAACAGTGGTCTATGTGGGTTCTCTCAATTTGTCTTCAATTCTACAGTTCCCATGTTCAGTTGTCTGAATTGTTTGTTGTTTGTGTTGCTTTGCAGCATGAGGCAGGGGTCCTGCAAGGCGTTCTTGAAAGAAGCTGATTCTCTTGTAAAGACTGTCGGAGTTTCCCATTTGTGTAGCAGGTAACTGAAGTGTCGGCCATGAGTATGGGACCTCATCTCCACTCCAAGGAGGCAGCATGGAAGACTGATGCCTCCTTGGGTACAGAATGCTTTAAATGCCACGCTGTCATTGTTGGGCACAGATCCCCAAGTGCAGGCAGCAAGTGTTGGGAAACTGTTGATGTAACTACCAAATTGGGTACTAGCAGAAATACTGACTAAATTGGCATCAGATCCCAGAATAGGGCTATTGTCACTAATTAAAGGGGTCTAACTTAGTCTTACTTACTCATCTATTTTGCAAGAACAGAAGGGATTCAAAAGAGGAGAGCAAGTTGTAAAGCTCTCCTATCACCCTTTTATTCATTTCTTTCCACTATTGACTGTTCAGTAAGACTGCTACACAATTATGGGTCTGAAGATCAAAACAAATTTCTTAAATTCCACACAAATGTTTTGGCAGCCATGGGAGATCACAACATTCCCCTGCAGATATGGGCCTGGTGCCTGGAGATAGTTTAGGACAGTGTCCAATTTTTTTTTACCCTTTCTTGTCCTGAAAAAAAAAAAAGAGTAAAAACTAAATTTGTAAAGTTACAGGTTAAAGATAGGCAAAGGAAGGCTGAGTTATGCGTAAGTACAATCCTGAGCTAGCAGAACTTCAAATTATTCTGGGTGTTTCAGGCTCAAAGTTCAGCACTGCACGATATCCCAACTACTCGCTGGCTCTGCTGCCGCTTGTGCAGCGGGATGGTCTGAGAACAATCCAATTGACACCACAGCTAAGGCAGTGTGATGTCTGCACTCTCCAGGGCATGCACTGGGCAGCGCAGGGCAGGCTGACTGCTCACAGTAGGTACTTCTGTGAGCTTCAGGCATGACCAAGGCTGTCACCAAGTGTGAGGGTGCTGGGTGCCTTAGGCACTTGTCTGTGATGTGGCTGTTCTATTCAGTGTTAAAAGAAGCGGTCAGCAAAAGAGGGCAATATTAGTGTCTTATCTGATTATTCAAGTACTAAATGCTTTAAACAACTACCACATTTGACTGTTTTGATGTAGTCATGGTTTTCAATTTGTATTTATAAAAATTAAGCAACCCTTAGAGAAAAAGAGAGACAAACAGTAGGATTTCTCTATCTCTGACATTGTCTCTACATTGGTTGACATGTTAAATTCTACTTGAAGGGGGAATAAAACCAGGGTACAGATGAACAAAAGAAAAAGGTAAATAAATTGGCAAAGTCAGTCAACACTTTACCTGGTTTGACTGACAGACCACTTTCCAAAACACCTCCTTACTGAATGACCATCTGTTGTCACTTCCATTCGAAATAGGAGCTACTGGCTCCAGTGTATCATCTGGCTTGCACTGCTGAATGGCTCTTAAGGACCTGACAACTCTCCTAGACCTGTATTTCCACTTATAAGGACAGCTGGCAGTTGTAATTTAATTTTTTTTTTCCATTTTAGCTGTTTGCTAGATGCAGTTTTGCTTTCCAAGACATGCAGCCTTTTTCTGATAGGAAAAAATAAATACATAAAAGGCATAAAATTTTTACATCAAACATGAAAAAAGAAACCCTAAAATAAAAGCAATGGTTTTCTGTTTGTGGTCTGAAGATTTCCTGAGCAAATGCATTCATTTTAAGGATCTTCAAAAAGTGAAAAGAATAAAATACTTAGTACAAATAGTATAAATTCACTGTGTGGAATCTGCACTGTTGCTGTGAAATGGAAAAGGTAAAAAGTAGTTACCTTGGGTAACTACTTTCAGATTATTTGATATAGTTCATCTTAAAAATTGAACTTTCAAGGCATAGTGCAAAGTTACTATTGCACATGTTTACTACTAGTAAATATTTTTCCTATTAGAGGAAAAAATATATTGTAGAAATTAAAAAACCCTGATCTGGGTGTTACCACTCAAAACACTTGATGCTGTAGCAAACAACAGCAGGACACAATAAGGATTTTTAAACTTGTGTAGTTATATGTAAACAAAAAACCAAGCAAAACCCAGCCCTGCTTGCCTTATTTCTATATTTTTTTGTATATGGTATGTATTTGTGTAAGTAAGTAAGTTTGCTTTGACTCTTCACCAAAGTACTTAAACACAAATCATAGAATCACAGAATGGTTTGGGTTGGAAAGGACCTTAAAGGTCATCTAATTCCAACCCCCCTGCCATGGGCAGGGACACCTTCCACTAAACCAGGTTGCTCAAAGCGCCATCCAACCTGGCTTCGAACATTTCTGGGGATGGGGCGTCCACAGCTTCTCTGGGTAGCTTGTTCTGGTGTTCCCCATCTTCATAGTGAGTTTTTTCTTTCTTGTATCTGACCTAAACCTACCTTCTTTCAGATTAAGGCCATTCCCCCTTGTCTTACCGATTACATGCCCTTGTAAGAAGTCCCTCTCCAGCTCTCTTGTTGGCCCCTTCAGGTACTGGGAGGCTGCAGTAAGGTCTCCCCAGAGCCTTCTCTTCTCCAGGCTGAGCAACCCCAGCTCTCTCAGCCTTTTTTCATAGGAGAGGTCCTCTAGCCCTCTGGTCATCTTCATGGCCCTCCTCTGGACTCTCTCAACAGGTCCATGTCCTTCTTATGTTGGGGACCCCAGAGCTGGATGTAGTACTACAGGTGGGGTCTAGTGAGAGTGGAGTAGAGGGGCAGAATCCCCTCCCTCGTCCTGCTGCCCACGCTGCCTTCATGCAGCCCAGGACATGTTTGGCTTTCTGGGCTGTGAGCACACATTGCCAGGTCACGTTGAGCTTCTCATCAGCCACTGAGTTAGAGACAAAGACGTCACGTAGGACAGCTTCAAATGTTTTGCACAAGTGCAGGTATGTGACATCTGTGCACTTCCCTCATCCACCAACACTCTGAGCCCACTGCAGAAGGTCACTGAATTTGTCAGGCATGGTTTGCCCTTAGTAAAGCCATGTTGGCTGTCACCCGTCACCTCTTTATTATACCCATGCCAGGTAGTCTTTGGAAAATTTTAGATTATGGAAAGAAACAAAAGCCCAACATTTATAATCCCTTCTGGACTGATATTCTGGAGCTTTATATGTAGAAATCTTTACAGAAAAGAAAGGACTTGACACACAAATATTGAAAAAAATATTAAAAGAAAATTCTCTTTGTGCTCCTAGAGAGTATTCATTCTGCTTTTTTAATATAGTAAACTACTAAATACTGTGCAAGTCTACATATATAGATGCTTATTTATTTATTTAGGGCATGAAAGTTGAATTTTCTTAAGAGGAATGATACAAATATTTTGGCTAATGTTTATTAACTTGCAATTGTTCACAAAGCATCTATTAAATTTTGAAATATACTATTGATGAAGAAATAATTGATTCAAATTAGAAGAAACTAGGAAATTTGCAAAGTATCACACCACTTCCTGAACTGCTTACAATGCAGCTTACTTAATTTTGTGCAGTATTGTCCTAGATGTTTTTTCTATTTCTATTGCCCTGGGATGTTATCATGGTTATCAACAATAATTGTAAAATATTTTAGGCTCTTGCTTGAAGTAGGTTGAACACACGACAATAATAAACAATGAGAGCTAAATAGGAAAGGAATGGGGGAAGGTAATAATATTGTGGTCATCAATAAAAGTTGATTTTGAGAATTTTTGTTAATACTTTTATACGTGAGGAAATTTGAAGGGTTAGGTTCAATAAGAGTGGAAAGTAGTTGTACCAAACTAAGTATTTTTCTTAAAAGATAACAGGAAGGGAAAAAAAGTGGTATCTGGCAGCAAGAGAAAAGTATCATTACCCCAAGAAGTCTGATGATACCATATGTACAACACATGGCAGCAAAGCTGTTTCTTCCTGCTTCCCCAACCTTGCAATCTATCATAGCCAAGTTTCTATGAAGGGGCATGTGAACATCAAGGAAGTGTCTTTGCCTTTGAAAAACCCTTAACTGGTCTACATACAGGGCAGCATTGACACAAATCTATCAGCACAAAATCTTATTGCTTTACCAACTTAATGGTTTAATTTTGTGAAAGAACAAAACCAGGGGGAATGATACAAATGCATCTGATTAGGACTATTTTTTTTTTTTAAATTTAAGTTGATCTGATTTATCTCATGATCTAATGAATTGCTAGAATGTTGGTTTCCTGTTCTGGCTCACAGTAACTGCTCTTATGACCCTTGAACACACTTGCAGAAGTATCAGATGCTGATTCTTTCAGAAAAATTGATTGTCTTAACTACTTATTTAACACCCATAGTTTATGAAGATATCTTTTTTCTGGATTTGGGCTATTTTCTGGACATAGTAAATAGAATTGAATCCTAAAGATACAAAAGTTACCATGGCTAAATAACTAAATTCTAGTCAAGAAAAGGATTTAAAGATTTAGACTCATTAATAAAAGGAGAGAATCTTGTGTCTAATTGTAACTCTTCATGTTTTGAGTTAATTAAAGACTGGCAGACCTTGTAGCCTAAAATGTTACATATTTTTCATTAACTATTCATGGTTAGTAATAAAGATACATAATTATTAATCTTTAAAGACTTTATAAACTGAACTGGGTAATTAGATACTGTCTGATAATGTTTTTTTTTCTCAGTGATATAATTCGGGTGTGGCATTTCAGTAACTTTTGCTTGTCTTTCTTGCTCACAAGGCCAAGTTTGTAGTAAGAAGCATTTTATCTTTTATCAGACCAATTGATAGATTAAATGGACAGATTTTGCAGTGTGAAAAAAAGCCTTGTGTAAGTTTAGCTGCTTTGGCCCCCAATAGCATCAGAGAGCTTAACAAAGATGCTTTCTTTCTGCCCTTGCCTTAGTTATATTCTTAGAGCACTGCAGATACATTCTCATTCATTAATTATTCACATATTATTGAACAGCACTGAATGAAGAGAATCCTTAAAATTCGTATTTGGGTAATGACATGATTGATAATAATAATAAAAAAATCTCCCTATGTCACCTCTCTTTAGCACTCCTTATTTATTCTTTTCTCCTCTAAGAATATAGTTTCTTCTTCTGAAGAAGGAGACCTTTATTACTGGCCATCTGCCACATTCATTCTTGGTGCCACTATAACACACTTCGGACCTCATTTTCCCTGGCTGGAACACTCTTCTATATAAAAGACAAGTGTCCCACCTCAGCAGGGATTGAGTGGTCTCTGCTTTTAAGCTTGCTGTCAGGAAATACTCCATTGTATCTCTCTACTCTGACTCTCATATTGCTGTGTTACTAATTCCCTGCTATATGGACTTGACAGTGTGTGTAAGGGGCTGTGAAGTGGGAGAGTGCAGGAATTCATGGCACAGGTCAGCAGGTAGGTATGCAATGAGAGCAGTGGACCCGATTTTGAGCAGAAACAAAATCAGGGAAGCTGAATGGCAGGGTGTGGCAGAAAGCGCTGAGGAACAAAGAACACGGGGGCAGAAAGCCCAGCTAAGACTTTGAGTGGTGCTTTCAGAGCTAGTTCTTTCTGCAATGCAAGCCAGTGATATCTTTCCAAGTTCTTTTTACAAATCCTCTACCATTTAATCTATGACTCTCCCATCATCACCCTGCCATATTTGGCCTGATTTCTCATCATCCTCCCTAGTTCCTTACTTCTCTTGAAATCTACTTTTTTTTTTTTTCCCTCAGCCCCAATTTCCCTGTTTGTACCTCTTAGTAATCATCCCAGTATCTCCACTGCAAACAGAGTTGAGTATCCCATATTTTCTGAGGGCCATCTTTTCTCCTCATTTCTTCTTTTATTTTGAGGAAGAGGTGATGAACAATTTTGGCATTACTTCTCTTCCACCTACCAGAGTTGCCAGCTGGCATCCTGCTTTCCCCCTTCTTTTAAGCACAGCCAAGAATAGCAGTAAGCTATGGCTCAGATTTTATGGGCATTCATGTATAACATACATCCTTAGGCTGCAAAAGCTGTAACAGCTATTTTTTTATGCTTTATTGTAAATCATATTGGCATTTTTCTTGAAATGCAGGGTCCTGAGTGGGGTTATTATCACTTATTTTAAAAAAGGATGTTTCCAGTCCATAGAGAAAATGTGAGCCGAATGCACTGTAAGGACAAAGAAGTAAGCAGAATTATTCCAAACTTGGTTTGTTTTTTTTTAAAAATCAGCATCAGAAGCTGAGGGAGCAGCACTGAATGATGACTTTAAAATACTTACCTTGGCAACAGTATAGGTTAGTTAAGCTGTTAGGCCGTTGCTCAGTGGTCTGGGCTAGAGAGAGGGGATGCACTACTGTATTGGATTCAACTGAAACCCAACCAATATTCCCCCCATCTACAAAGATCTACAGCTGTTATTTCTTCTGCCACTTCCCAGGCCTACATTTTGTTGTCCAGAAGCGTGACATGGTGAGCTAAAATAGCCCTATCTTTGCTAGTGACCGCAGACAAATCCTTCAGGCTCAGTTCTCCAAACTTGCCTGGCCCAGCAGCACCCACCTGCTCCTCGGGCCAGGGTACTGTGCAGTCACCTGTGTGCCAAGGCCAGAGGAGGGAAGGGGGCTGGAGTCCAAAGTGATTTGCATGCTCAGATTGTGTCAGCACAAGGAGAAAGAATGAACACCTGTGTAATTTCAGGTGCCTAGGGCATGAGTGGGAAAATCAAAAAATGGGTAAGGGTTGGAAGGGACCACAGTGGGTCATCTGGTCCAAACCTCCCTGCTCAAGCAGGGTCGTTCTAGAACACACTGCACAGAATTGTGTCCATATGGTTCTGGAATATCTCCAGTGACAGAGACTCCACAACCTCTCTGGGAAATCTGTTCCAGTGCTCGGTCACCTGCACAGTAAAAAAGTTTTTCCTTATATTCAGGTGGAACTTCCTGTGCACCAGCTTCTTCTGTTGCCTCCTATTGCTTGGCACCACTGAGAAGAGTTTGTCTCCATCCTCTTGGCACCCTCCTTTTAGATATTTATACGTATAGAGCATCCTTGTGCAGAGGCAGCTGTGAAGATTTACACAGGAAAATCGAAGTTAGTGCAACAGAAACATTGAAAGTGTGGAAGGAGTGTCATTTTGAGGCTTTAGCCCCACTTTTGCCCTTAATGAAGACACGCACTCTGTAACAGCTTTATATTCTTCTTATATTGAGGTTCCCAAGAATGCACACAGGATTCAAGGTGAGGCTCCGCACCAGTGTGGAGCGGACCGAGACATTTCGTCTCTCGACTTCTCCCAGGGACCCATGTTCGGGAGGCTCGGGGACGAGACCACGCTGAGCACAGGGCCGCGATGGAGGGATGCAGCGGGAAAAGGGGGCGTGCGGCTTTTTTCACTTTTGGGGCAAATAAACAGTGGGCGCCAGTGCGGCCCCGCCCTGCGGCCCGGCCCCGGTCCCGCCCCTGCCCGCCCCGCCCCGCCCCTCGCACGCCGGGATCGCGCTGGGCATCGCGCCGCTGCCGCGCCCGTCGTGCTCCCGCTGCCGCTGGAGCCGCGGGCCCGCCCGGCTGTGCCGGCGCCGGGCGGGAGGATGCGGCGGTTCGCGCGGGTGGCGCTGCTGTGCCTGGGCTGCGGCGTCTGCTCGCTGCTCTACGGCCTCAGCCAGCTGGCCCTCTCCCTGGAGCAGGGGCCCGGCGGCGGCGGCGGCGGCCGGGAGAGGCAGGCCCGAGATCCCGCCGCGCCCGGCGCCCGGCGGCCGGCAGGGAGCGCGGGCCGAGGCGAGGCGGGGACCGGCAGGTACGCGGCGCGGGGGCCGGGGCCGGGCGCGGGCGGCGGTTCCCGCCGCATTCCTGCGGGGAGGGGCGGGAGCGCGCCAGTCTCCGTCCCGGCCGCGGGCGGAGCGGGGCGCGGGGGCCGCGGGCGCCCCCGGCTGCGCGGTGCCGGCCGGGCGGCGGCGCCGAGGCCTGGAAGGCGCTTTCGGGGGCAGCGGGTGGTGGTGTCTGTGCGCTCCCTCCCGGCGTCCCGCGGGCCGGGTCCCGGGAAACGGCGGCTGGGGAAGCCTTAAACAAACAAGGAAAACTTTCAGGAGTGGCGTTGCCGGCGACCGAGGCCGCCCCCATGCGCGTCCCCGCGGCGCTAAGCCCGTCCCTGGCTGCTGCTTGGTGGGATAGGACGGGTGAAGCGAGGAGGGTGCGTTTCCTTCTTCCAAGCAGAGAAAATTTCACGGTGCTCCTTCAGGTCTGAAACCTAATACCTTTATGATTATCAAATATAACTTCATTGAAGCAAAACTGTTTATTATGGGGTACCTTAATACAGCCAGTCTTCTCACAGAAACTAGTGAGTTCAGTTCTATAATTAAAGGGGCGTATGTCCGAGCATCTCACACTCTGCAGACCTGCATAGTTCTGTTGCCTTCTGTCAGCAGAAATTTTAATGTGGCCAAGTGATGAATGAGATTATGGAGTGGAAATTCCTAGTTTTCCTTTAGATTATAGTTTCATAATCCTGTTCACCTGTGGCTACCGGAAGCCTAACGCCAGGAAAAGAGGCGTGACAAGAGATGTGTTACTGAAAATGGAGGAGAAATTAGGACCAGACCATTCTGGGTCAGCCTAGCTCTAACTCTGCTTAGATTCTACAGGAGTTTAAAGCAAAGTGAGTTTATTGGTTTGGCGATGATCACTGCTTCCCAGCGCTGTACAAGCTCTGGCGCCCCCTGTCCTTGCGCTGCTTGTGCTCCTCTGAGCACACGAGTGAGTTGGTGTGGTGACCTGCTTGAAGACTACCTAGTTTTTGGCCAGCTCAGCGCTCTGTATTGCCTCATCCTGTAATTATGAAAGTGTCGATGCTGGTGCAAAGGACTTACGGAGGATGGCAGGATGACAAGCTCTGATTTAATAATCTTAAAACACCATGAAACAGCATTCTGAGTTACTAGGGGTGGAGTCAGCTGAAATGTGAAACCCAGCTTTTGACTGGTGTAACTACTTAAAAGAATTTTTTACCCCATGTTTTTGCTTTAGTTCAAGTTAATACAGATTAGAATGTGAAAAAATGTGAGGATGATTGTTCCTCACTTCTAGTTCATGATTAAAAACTTGTGAGTGGCTGAAATCTACTAGTTCTAAATAAAAATAGGATGAAGAAAATCATATGTATGATATTTGCTTTACTAAAGAAAACACGAAGTTTAAGTAAGGCAAACTTTTGTTGGGTAGAAGATGATAATCTAAATAAATGATTTGTTTTATTAAACACTGAAATGACTTTAACATGTATCATACTACTGGTAAGCAAAAGAAGATCCAAGTTTATTTTAAAAGCTATACTGTTTTAGTAGTTGTACTAAAAGTTTAGTTTTTAAATTAAATACATGGAGAAGAATCTCAGCAAGGTGCAAGAAGCTTCTTGCTGCAATGACATCAGATGAGATATAAATCTGCCCTGTGTTGTGAAGTAGAAAAGTTTTACTAACTGAGAAAGTTTTTTCCTAAAGGTCTCAAGTGCCACAAATAATTCCACTGTATACAGTTTTGTGGGGGCATAGCTCCTTGCAAAAACAGTGTCTGTTGTCACCTATGTGGGAATTTTTTACCTATAAACTGCTGTCAAGCTGAAGGCTCAGGATAAACATTCCCTGTTGTAAGTTATTGAAACATGCTGTTTGTGCAAGCAGTGTGTGCAAAACTTATTTGTGAGTCAGACTCTTAGAAAAGTCCCTAAAAGGTTTTTGTTTAAGGAAAAACTCTGTCCTGTGGCAGTCAAGAAATGTTCCACTGAATGTTCCTTTAGATGCATTTTTCAATTATTCTTGAGTATTAAACTGTGTTACATTGACTTTTGTAAGTGATACACACATCTTGTTGAAGGTCTTGGTGTTTTTCAGTTTTTCAGTTTTTATACATCAGCTGCTTCTTCAGTGGAGACTGAGCACAATGGCCACATGTCTGTTTTATGCCCAATTCTGACTGTCTTGTGATCATGTAATATCCTGAAGGGTTCATAACCTTACAGAGTAAATTGCATTTAGATCACCTTCTAATCCTTGAAGTTTAACATTTTGTATGCATTAATAGTAACTTTCCATAAATGGGTTGCTTCAGCTGTTTTCAGTGATCGCTTTAAAATACATTTCAGCAAAGCAAATCTAACTATCATCTGAAGGCACTCATGTACTCAGCAATGTTCTTGTTTTTTCTTTCACCACGAAGTGTTTTCTTTGCCTGAATAGTCTAGTTTGGTATATGCCACAAGGGCAGGGAAAGCTTGACCATGCTCTGGGAGAGGGGCAGGAGATGTTGAATTTGCTGTTAGTTTTTGGAAACATGCAAACATGAAAACTGCAAACCTTGAATAAGTCTTTGGAATACTACACCTAGAAGAATTTAGCAATGATGATGACATGTTTAAGAAGAAAATAATTTAAAAGGAAGTAACATATTGAAACTAGAATTACAAGTTGAGGCAAGAGCCTCCAATAAACATAATAATTCAGGGGAACTTATTGGGTAATCAGTTTGGTAAGGAGTTGTTTGTTTCAAAGGCTACTCTAGCCTGAGGAACAAGAGAACTGGAGACTAAAGGCTTGTATCTTGAGACTTGATATAAACAGCTGAAGAACACTTTAAGAATTTAATAGCTAAACATCTTCATAAATTACTTGGACGCAGGACTGGAAGTGATACTAAGCAAGTTTGCAGATGATACAAAACTGGGAGGAGCTGTTGACTCCCTCTAAGGCAGGGAGGCCCTGCACGGAGAACCTGACAAATGAGAGGGCTGGGCAATCACCAACCATATGAAGTTCAACAAGAGAAAGTGCCAGATTCTGCACCTGGGGTAGGGCAGCCCTGTATGTAGGTACAGACTGGGGAATGAGATGCTGGAAAGGGTGTTTGGGTGCTGGAGTAGGGTCCCCAGGGAAGTGGTCACAGCACCAAGGGACCTGGGGGTCCTGGTCAGTCAGTGGCAAGTTGAATATGAATCAGCAGTGCCCTGGCAGTCAGGAGGGCCACCCGTGTCCTGGGGTGCATCAGGCACAGCATCACCATCTGGGCATGGGAGGGGATTGTCCCGCTCTGCTCTGCACTGGGGCAGCCTCACCTCGAGTTCTGGGGGCAGTTTTGGGCACCACAATGTAAGAAAGATACTAAACTGTTAGAGTGTGTCTAAGGGAGGGCAGCAAAGATGGTGAAGGGCCTTGAGGGGAAACTGTATGAGGAGCAGCTGAGGTCACTTGGCCTGTTCAGCCTGGAAAAGAGAAGACTGAGGGGAGACCTCATTCCAGTCTGCAACTTCCTTGTGAGAAAAAGAGGAGGGACAGGCACTGATCTCTGCTCTGTGGTGACAAGTGACCGGACCTGAGGGAATGGCCTGAGTCAGGGCAGGTTGACATTGGATGTTAGGAAAAGGTTCTTCCCCTAGAGAGTGGTTGGGCACTGGCACAGGCTCCCCAGGGAAGTGGTCACAGGACCAGGAGTTCAAGAAGTGTTTGGACAACAGCCTAAGGTGCATGATATGACTCTTGGGGATGGTCTTGTGCAGTGCTAAGAGCTGGACTTGATGAACCTTGTGAGTCCCAACTCAGCATATTCTGTGATTCTGTAAATCTGAAGGTTGGGTTTTAGCTCTGAAGAAAGATTAACACTGGTGGTAAATTGTCCTACTGATTATTCATTCCAGTGAGTGAAGTAGTAATGAATAGTTGTTACTATCGTATGTAACAGCTAAATGAACAATGGTTCTGAACTTGAAAAAATGAAAACATTGGCATCTCTACTTCCAGAAAATACAAAATCAATCAAAAGGTAGTACATATAGTCAGCCTATTTTCCTTTGCTAGGATTATTTATGGGTGGAGAAGGTGACTCAGAAAAAAATGAGACATAAACCAAAAAAACCCCCAAACAGCACATAAATGTATATTTGCTACACATGTCATTAAATAGTGCTGTAATCTGCTGTCTGTGGAGTGTCATTTCAAGTCAGTCTTTTTCCACATGCTTTCAGATTAGCTAATTAGCAGACTGTTTCGGAAGTGAATCTTCAGTTAATTTTGTCAATATTGCCACTTCAGTTAGGCAGATAATTGTTCATCTTTCTATTCAGGTCCAAAAAAGTGCTATTCTAATGGCAATTTTGAGATATACAGAAGGAATCAGTCTGTTGTCAATTCTGTGAATTTAATGAGGTCAATGAATTTGACCCTATTAAAATGGAACATTTTTCCCTTACACTGTAGTTTAGCATTTTTGTGCTGCCAGCCATACCGTTACGCTATGTGTGACAATGATATCCAGTTGTATCGGTCTCTTGCTCTCTTACTGTTCTGGCAAAGGGAGATTATAGTGCATGGAAAAGGGTAGAAAGTATATCCACAAGTTTAGCCGAGGAGGGTGGTTGTGACAGGTAACTGGTTCTTTCCTTGGCCTGTACACAGCTGTTTTCATCAGTATCAGAGCTTAACCAGCAGTTTCACCAGTTTGCTTCTCAGCTATTCTTATTTTAAGAAATCGATGCAGAACCTGTCAAAGAATTTCAAAATATGAGTTAAAGGATGAAATGTTGAATGATTTGAAGGTGAAACTTCATTTAAAAACTGCTGAATTGGAGAAGCAGTTGACTACCAAATGTTATTTTGCATAGAAATGTTGTGAGGCAATGAAATGTTATAAGGATTTTTCCAGTTAAAAAGTTTATGTATCAGACATCTAGCATTGCATCTACTATCTCCTATCTAATAAAGCCATTGCCTCTATGACAAAATAGGTCATAACGAATTTGTATATTGCTGCAAATATTCAGAAAAAGCTATTGAGAAGAATTAGAAATTCTTAGTGCATATGGGAGTTGAATAGAGCATCTTATCATCCCAATTTTTTACTCCTGTGTGATTATGAGCAGGAAGGAAATTCATTCTTCCTGTTTTGCTGCTCTTGTGGGCTGTACTGTAGGAGAGACATGAATCTCTCTATTGGTTGATTCATGTAGTTGATAAAACTTAGGTTGTTAATGAGAGGAATTATGACAGGAACGTAGTCATCAGGGCTTGAAACCCTCACCGTTTAGACATTCTACTAAGTTTGCTGTGAAGTTACAGTAGTACAAAAGATGCCACTTGGATTGAGAAGTATTCCTGAAAACTGTGATCTCCATTAACAAAAGGAGGTTACCACTGATTGTTGTGGGATTTCTTATGGTTAAAACTTGACTTGCCTGAGCACAGGGCCTCAGTCTTCATGGCTGCAACTTATGCACTGCTGTGTATTTTGCACACTAATTTGAAATTGTCCTTTCATCTGAAAAGTTTGCTTTTCAGGTCACAATATAGACACTTTTTCTGTGTCTGCAATACTAAAATTTCTACTCCCCTTTTTGAAGCTAAATTACCTGATAAATGTAGTTAAGAAATGGCTGGTTGCTTAAATGTAATTAAGAAGTTGCTGGTTGCTTGAGAATGCTTGCCTAAGACACCAGTGATTTTTGAAACTTTGTATTTCCTCATTTTTATATTTTTGACAGTGGTAGGTGTTAGGAGTTGTCCAACCCAGTAGTGTGGTGGAGGCAAGGCTGCTGCATTTCTGTGTTCCTGGGTCCAGCCAGTAGCAAAGCTGAGCATTTATTCCAATGGGAACATAGACTCGTAGTGCATACACACATGGCTGGCCACAGAGATCAGCACACAGGAAACAGTGCTTGCACAACCACAAACAAGTGTCCTGATCCTGTTCCCTTCTGTGACTGATCAGGGTGAAAGGTTTTAGTGAAAAATACGTCAGTATTGTGGATCCCTCTAGTAACTGGCCTTAGACACTTGGTCCATCCAGGAACCGGCTCCTGATCCTCTGGTCTCTGCTGTTGCTGACCTGAGTGTGCGAACCCTCGAAGCCTGCAGCCCCAGTTCAGTTTCTGGTACTCACACCCTCTTGGATGTGCACACACATGTACAGGTGAATGTGCTGGATCTTTCCAGTTACTGGCCTTAGCCTTGTGGCAGCTGGCCGCAGGATTGCTTCATGAAAGGGAGTTTTTCGGATAGCTGGTCCTGACCTATAGCCTTAAACATTAGCCACTCCTCAAAACCCAGGTGGCCAGCTCAGACTTTCTGGTGCTTCCAGTTGCCACCCCTCAGACCCTAGTCTCTTGTGGCTATGTAAGAGAGAGGTTCTTTCAGTAGCTCAGACTCTGTGTTCTGTGCATGTCTCGCCTAATCTTACGGCCTATCTGACGCCTGGTTCCCAAGCCTCTTGCTCTACTTGGGGCGAGTCCAGTTGCTGGTGGTTAGGTGCACCAACATGCACACACCTGCGTGCTGTGTGACACGTTTCTCCAGTCCCTGAGCCTGCAGGCTTATGGGCCCCTAGGATCTGTGGCCGTCTTCTCGTTTGTGGGCACTTTGACCTCTGTATGTGCACATGGAATGGAGCCACTGCTGTCACCCAGGAAATTAGAAATCTTCACATGTGACTGAACCCTCTTATCTTTAGTCTGTTTTTTGCATTCTTGGTCCCCCCCAGTCCACCTTGATCCCACAATGAGTCCTACACCCTTGCAGGCAGTAACTCCACTAGGCAGTAGGTAAACTGGCCTGGAAAGTTTCTCCTGTTACCTAGTCTGGTGAAGCATCTGCCTGGTTCATGGGCTCTCTGCCCTTGTGAATTGGGGCTGTGTTAGGGTGTTCAGAGTGCCTGGGTTAGATTGTTGTGTTTGTTTCACCTGACATTATTTTCTGCTTTCCATTTGTGGGGACTGGCCTTTAATCACATAACAATAATTGATGTGAGCAAAATATCCCTCCCTAGTACTGAAGGTGACTATTCCTGTCTGACTAGTAACCTCTCTGAGGTAACAATGACTGTGCCTGTTTGTGAACAGGTAAGATGCATCTCCCTAGCTTTGTAAAGCAATTGTTTGTAGTCCAAGCTTTCCTCAAATTTTATTTCAAGTAAAAAAATACCTTCATGAGTGGCATTTTAAATGATCTTATTGCGAATGACAAGAAGAAAATGTTGTCCAATTATCCAGTCTCTTAATCCTTTATATGAAAAACTTTGGGGAATATGGTAGCATGTGGTCAGTTGAGAGGGACTTTCTGTTGACAGGAGAATGTCTTGAGCTAACATTGGGTAAATTGCATACATATGTATCCTAGTAACACTTCTGTTTTAAACATGAAATTTATGAATCAAACCCAAGGTGGATAATCTTGTGCTAAATGGAATGTTGGAAAGGCTTAATATATCAGAGAAATGACTTAGGCATTACTTCAAATTTGCCTCTTGCCCTGGTAGTTTGGGTAGGGTAATACTCAATACAGCTAAGAAAACTCTTGTTGACAGCTGGAAGAGGAGTCCCCTGTAATAATAGCATAGTGATCTTCCAAACCAGACAACCCTTTTTGAGAAGTTGTCTATTAATTTATCCTAAAAGCAATGAGAAACAGTTACTCATTAACTCATAACAGTTACTAGAGAAAAACTACTAGTTTTTCTCTAGTGGAGATCATAAAGGTTGTTCTTCAGACAAGTGCAAGACCTTATGTGCCTTGAAGTTTTTATAAAACTTTGAAAGCCACAAAAAATAATGTAAGAAAGAATCTGGCATAGAGAACTCATGATTTTATACCATTTACTTTGGTAAAGAGTAGTGCAGATATCCGTGAAATAGAGTTGCAGTCTCTATTTTCATTTTTTGTACCTGGGTATTTATTTGTGGAGAGCATTCTTAAGTCGTGAAATAAAGTTACTTAAAAATTCTTGCAGACATTTATCTACAGAATACAAGGATTTCCTGTGATCTACCAAAGAACTGCATCACCCCCCACAGCACTTAAATGAGGCTTTGTGAAACACTATGTGTTTATCAGGTCATTTTTCTCAAGTGTTACAGAAAGCAGAAATTGCACAGCTTGACATTTTTTGATGCTACACTAAGCTGTTGTTGTCTGGTATTTGCAAAACATTGGCCTTTACAGATTTCATATTACACTACCAAGATGGTACTGATTAATTTCAAACTTGCGAAGCCAGCTTTCAGTAGAGTTCTGAGCTATAGTCCTTAGATACCTTTTCATCAGCAGCTTTTGTGTCGGTTTTCTTCTTATGCATGTGTTTCATTCACAGATACCACCTTTCAAAGGACAATAAACACTACTGGCTGTATATCACTATGGTAGGGAGCAGAGGAGGTCACTCAAGAATATCTCTTGCTTTACAATATTCTGCTTACTCATTTCAGATTGTAAATGATGTTGATTTTCTCACCAGACCCTTTGAAAATACACTTTTGTTTCTATTTTAGATTATTTCCTGTATTGCTGTTGCATAAAATGTAGTGATGAATTAATAAACTCTGCTTTTTAAGCTGCTAGTGTAGCCGAAGTCAATAAATTATTTGTCTTGCTATTAGTATGAAGAAAGAAAACTTGTGAAATGTTGTGATTTTTTCTGTATTGCATTAACCATTTGTTATGAAACAGTGGAATTCCTTGGTGCTACTAAGTCTTGTTTCTCATTAAAAATCAGATTTGCACATTTACACTGACTAGAGTAATGGATGAATAGGAATTGTGTTAAATGGACAATGTAACCTCAAAAATTAAAAGTTACAGTTGTCCCTCTGCTTTGAGTGGACAAAGGTATTGAAAAGGTGAAGTTCTTTCCAGTAGTAAGTGTTGCCATTCAGTCATTACCTGTGGGTTTAATTTAAGCCTAGAACATAGAAAGATCTTCAAAAATCCCAGCCCCTTTGTTTTTCTCATTCTGAAAATATATGAAGAGGAAAGGCTAGAGGATGGGACCATTCTACCTTTAGAAAATTATGATTGGCATCTAATACCTTTTGTATTCAAGTTGCATTACATAGCCAGTTTTCTGCCAACTAATTAACTGTTCAAGTTATGCTTGAGCTAGAAGACAATCCATTTAACTTTGCCATATAATCAGTAACATTTATATAGGTTATTTTTGTCTTATTCTGTTAGGTGTAAGAATTTGTCTGTATCTTTCTGGAATTCCTATTGGATGCTGCCCTCTGATGTTTGTGGAGTGAACTGCTTTTGGGAAGCTGCTTTTAGGTAGGATGTTATTAAATAGTACTTTATTATTTGATTGCAGACAGATGTAGCTGATGTTTTTTGGCTCTTTAGCAAGGTGACAAAACAAAATATCTTCATTACTTCACATGCATTTCACCTTCTTATATTATGGTTGCCTTTAGCTGGGCTTTTTCCTGTTACATTATATTCTGGAATCGTAGGCTCAAGTGTTACTACCAAGAGTAGATTTTTTCAGTTATATTGCTTTGTTAAATAGATACTTGATAACATCTGTTAAGAGTCTGTCTGAATATAGTTGGAAAAGTTAATGATAAATTCTTTTCCTAAAATAAAACTTGCTGCACAGTAATACCCATGATATAACTTTCAATAAAAACTGTCAGATATGCTTAGTAGTTACATGTGGATTTTTTAAATTCAAGTTACATGTTTTATAGAATTTAAGGAGGGCGCTTCATCCAAAAGCACAGAAGAAACCGTTTTGAATGTTCTTCAACATATAGTATGTTAAAGCATAGACTGTCTCCTTAATGTTGCATCTTTAACAACAAGTTTAAATGTTTTGACATTTGTGGTGGCTCAGATGCTTTAGGCTGTCAGATTACACAGGTAGCTTGAAAAGAAGTAAGCTACTTGTCAGGTTCTCTAACCTGTGTGGTTCTCTTCAGTATATAACCAAAGTTGTAAATCAATTTTTCTTATATTTAAAATTTTGCTGATCATTCTTTGATATGGTTATCTTTTCCTGTTAGTATGAAGCTTGAATATTTCTGGGAAAGCAAAGGGGAAAAGAAGTTTAGCTTCACAAGTCTTAATGCTTTTTTGAAAATTATGGTTGTGGGAAAGGCTTTAGATCCCTTATTCCTCTCTGCTTGTGTGTTGTCAGTGTTTTTTAAGCTATTCAGTTGTCAAGAAGTTTCTTACAGAGGTGTCTTAGATTGGTTTTTATTATGTTAATGAACTTCAGCTGCAATTTGGGGCTGCTGAGTTTTTCTCACTGCCATTGGTAGCAATCCGTAGTGTGTCAATCCATAAGGATTCACCTGACTTTGTTAGGCAGATTTAGCTATCTGAATGGACAGAAATAACTTTTTTTTCCTTATAGGTTAGCTTTTGGGAGTTTAGCTTTATGAAGTTTAGTGCAGTGGGGTAAATCACAAATGCTGTTGTGAAGAGGGCGTAGGGGCTTATCTTATGCTAAGTGGAGGGACAGGATGTGATTGTAAGCTTCATTTAATCCTTGGATATCTGGGCCAGTCTAACACTTGTAGTGCTGAGAGAGGAGAGGGTCTTGCTGTTTTCTGACCCCAGTAAGCATGATGAAGTCCATCACAATACAAAGTAATGCGTGAAAATAGCAGAAAACTTCCTTTCTGGATATTCTGTCAGGCTTGAGGCAAGAGGAACCTTGAAACCAGAAATGGACAAATCCCATGCAGTTTATTTGCCTACACCTTAAGCTGTAACTTGTATTACTCTATTAAGAAAGCCATATGTGGCTGTGAAGATAATTCTGTTGAAGTATGCATTGTTTATGACTTTACTGGATGTGTCCACTTCCATGATGAAACAGTAGTCATGGTGAACCCCTAATGATTGCAGAATTTCATATTTATACATTTTAAAATGGAAAAAAAAAAAGCTGCTTAAATGACTAAAGGGCATGCGGTGTTCAGATTAAGCATTTCACATTAATTAAGTTGGATTATTTTATCAATATATTACTATTAAATTAATCCCCATATGTTGTGCTGACTTCAGTGCTTGTTGAATTCCTCAGTGAGATGCTCTAACTTAGTGGGCCACTATGTTTCTCCCAAACTTTACTTACTCTTATTCTGTTTAATCAGTTTAGTTGGTGTCGGAGAGGTGCAGTGTGTTTGTGTAAGAGAAGAGGAGGGGAAGATGGTAGGGAGAAGGAGAAAGTGTGCTCTCCTTGGATAGTACAAGCACTTCCAGTGGCCCAACATCTGAGCCTCTGGCCCTAAGCCTCATTTGGGCTGGAATAACAAAGAAGATAATTGCAGTTTGGTTTGGATATGAGTTATAATTTTGTTTAACTCTCAAACAAAGTGTGTGCATTGTGCTAGGTGCCCTGAAAAGCTGAAGGCTGCTTCAAATATGATACTTACTAGTTGTTCTCAGGTTTGCAGTAGGATTTTTGGAGGAAGACGAATGAATTTAATTGCATGCAAGGTTATTAACCACTGCAAGTGAAGTCTATCATTCTTGTTTTCTGAGATAGTATCTATAAGGTCATTTCAAGATTCTTCATGAAGATAGTCTCTTGAAAACTTTTTCCATAAAGAGGCAACATTGTGATTCTAAGTTGGGTATCTTCTGAAATGGGAAGGAATGATTGTTCTACCATAATAATGTCTTATTCCAAGTAATTTCATCCTGGATTGACTAAACCTTTGTGTTCATCATAGGTGTGATTGTTGTAGTGAGGTATAGAATAAAGCTGGACTATGGGGAGACTAGGATAGGGAGAGGGATATAAGGAGAACGTAAGAGTTACATATCTAATTGAAATCTGATGATAGCTAACTCCAGTGCTTAAACGGTGGCAACAAAATAATAGAATTCCCAATGAATTTTAATAGAGGTGACAGAGTCTGGTTATTGAAATGCACTAATACACATCTTGAATCTATTTGGCCTGATTTAATCTGTGAGAGCAGCACTGTTTAATCAGATCATAAATCAGCTTGTGAACGGAATGTCTAATGTTCTGTTCTTGCTGTTTCAATAAACTAACCAAATGAGTTTGTTTAGAAGAGCAGATCATACAGCTGGGATATCTTTGCCCATAGTACAGTCCTAAAATTTATCTCAGGGTTAGAATGTCTCCTTTCCATTTTCCACCGAAGTTTTTAAAACATTGGGAGCTTTTGGATTTTTAAGTGTTTTTGTTGAAAAAACTTAAGTGCTTGTTATCTCTCTGTTTCTAACTTGAAATTTCAGTTACCTTTTTCCTCCTGGATATCAGAACCACAGGGATTTGTTTACCCATGAGAGAACTTGTCATAGACATTTTTGAAAGGCAGCTTGCTACGTATTTCCTCTAAGTAGCCTTAAGTGTATAAAGTGAAAACCAATGTTGTATGTATTTTTAAGATTCAAGTGTGTATGATAGAAGTGTTGGAGATGTGTAGAGGAATCTGGAAAGTTTTTAGGAGAGAGGTGTGTATCTAGACTTCAGTATGAGTCATGCAATAGTTGAAGATCATTTGAAATTGATGAGCTCTGAACAGGTGCCGATTCTAATAAAGAATAATAAGGATCTTTAGGTTAATCAGTGTAAGATCAATTGCTTATGCTGCGTGTGGGAAGGATTTTGTAGCTGTTCTGCACCCACATTTTTTCTCCACTATTCTGATTATCAACTTTATTGAGAATGTCATGTGTTGTGCTTCTGGCACAGACTATTTGTTAGCTTTCACATTGACAGAGGAAGCATGAGATTGCTTTTACGTACAATGGTATAGATTTTATCAAAATTAACAAATGCTGATAAAGATAACATGAGGCTCAGGTTTTGTATGGTCTAGATGATGCTTTTCTAGTACACTTTCAAAGTGCTCAGTGTGGTTTAGCTGGTATGACTGCTTATTTCCTACTGGGACTGACTAAGAAAAAATTCCTAGGGATCCTTATTATGGCTATCTGACCAGGATGATTTCAGTTGTTGGATGTTGCAACTAAGTGGGTTTTAACTTGTGTTGCTTGCTAAAGTAGAAAGTTTCACTAAGTTTTGGGGTATATTGAGCTTCATGTGGTATGGTTATATTGAGATGAATTGTGATAGTCCTGAAACAAGGAATTTCTCTAAACTATCTGGCTCATTGGAGAACGGGACTTCATATTTTTATAGTCAATTTAAAATTACTAATATATTGTAACACTCAAACCTGATCTACTAATTGAGTTGGCATTGAGTAGATTACATTTGGACATCATATGCAGTGATATCATTAGCATAGTTCTACAAAATAAACTCTGATTATGACATGTTTTTCATTCAGTGCTGTAGTAGAACGTTAAGCTAAATAAAAATTAGAATTTTCATCACTTTCAAATCCAGATCATGTCTGTAGTTACCTTGATCCTACTTGTAATAAGTGTAGGAGTGATTCAACAGCTGCATTTTAATCAGTGTAGCTTTGCTGCCTTCTTACTCTGCCTATTTGCTTTATTTTTTCTGGTGGCTAAAGGCTTCTGGGTTGGGCTTCTTAGTGGTTGATCGATTAGATCAAACAGGGCATTAAAGGAAAAAGGATGCAATAAGTAAGCCATCTGTATTGTACTTACTTATCTACAATTTGATTTTCTGAGGTACATTGTAGTGCCAAATTTGAAATAATACAGTTTGATTATGTGAAAATACTTTCCCTGCATTGTTTAATGAATATAATTAGCATTTTCCATGCTAATTATAAAAGCCACTTCTATTACACCAAATTAGATGGAGCACTATACAGGATGTTCCTGAGGTTTTGGTACCCTTTCACTCCATGTATTATGTGAGGAGAACCCTACCTTAAACAAATAGAGGTGACCTCTACTGCAGTTCCTTGTGTCAAGTCTAAAGGACAGAGCTAAGTGTTTTGTGGAGTTGGTGGGTGTTTAGTGCCAATAAAATTTGTTGGTTTTTTTTTTCCCAGGAATTGCATCTGGGATGCCATGAAGGTTCTAGAAAAGTAAACCTGTCAAAACATACCTCTGTAGTGTACTACTGAATTACAGCTTTATAATTGTAATTGACCTAGAAATGCTAATTTAATATAAAATGCATCATGGTAAACATGCTTAAATATAAGGCAGTGTCTTGACAGACAGGCTCTGGAAAACCTTGTTGTAGCAGATTCACTGAAGGTATCCACCTATGTTCCTCTCTCAGAGGTTATTAACAGCAGAATTAATCAGTACAGAATGAAGGTCTACACTTGACACAGAAATACTTCAGGGCAAGGCTTGTACCTGGCCTTATGCTGCTGCTGAGAAGTATGTTTTAAAATACATGTGTTTTACTCACATTGTCAAAAGTGGACTGTTTTAAATGTGTTTCCTAGACTCATGGGAGTATGTGTGGAGCTCTGTCTCAAGTGTTTTGTTTATTCTTACTGTCCCTACCCCTCAAGTGTAATTAGTGTCTTCACAAAAATGAAGTTCTCTTCTTTCTCCCTAGAGACTCAAATCCTGTCATGGCATTCTGCTCAGTATCTTCTACTGGGTTACAGGTGCCGCCTTTCTCTTCCATTTTAGTTACCAGAGGTTTTTCTTTCCCTACAGGAGCTAGGGCTCCCACGTTACTGGAGATTTTCTTTTTCTTTAGAAATTAGGTCTGTCAAGTTTTCTTTGTTACTCTATCCAAAATCCTTACTAAAATACAGTTTGTATTTCACTCTATTGTTGCTTGTTTCCCAGCTTTTCCACTAGGTTCTCCCACACCAAAAGATCAAGCTATTAGTAATTAGAAATGTGCATATAAAAATATACATTTGTATTTTTGTGTTTTCATGTTGCCTCTCAACAATTTTTTTAAAAGCATCTCCTCGCTTTTGAAAGCATCTTAACCCTTTCAGAACCTGTATTTGAGTTTCAATAAAGGTTCATACCAGAGCTGTGGTACTCTTGATACCAAAACTGCTCAGCTTCAGACAAGTTACTGTTCTTGTAGAATAAATTTTATTTTGCTCGTTGTCAACTCATCAACTGAACTGCTAAAAAAATGTATTGCCAAAAGATCTTGTATCACTTGGTCATAACAGATACTGGGCCAGTTATCTAAATGAACATGCTTTTCCTTTCCCTGGCTTCTGGTGAGGTAGCTGCATGCCTAACTTCAGTGGAGAAAGATGGGGAGAAGGGTTACAGAGGTGCGAAAAGAAGGGAGCAGTTGAGGGCAGATAATTTGGGAAGAAATTAGTGGGAAAACTAAAGCCATGTAGACATAATATTGAAGAAGGGAATGAGACAAGTAGTGAAAAAGGTAATTGGCTCTGTCGGTAGAAGTGTTCACATGGAAGATGAGACTGCAGAGCTCAAGCTGATAAGCTCTGCTGAACAATTTACACTTTATGCTGCCTCTCGCATCAGGAAGAGGAAAAAGCGATGAAAGATGCTGGCAGCTGAGGGCTATCAGTAAATATGTTCCTGGATGAAGATGGGGATAGGACTTCTCCCTGGCAGTGGAGAGAGGTGTACATGAAAGGGAGAGGAGCAGCACTGAGCCCCGGTTGCTAAAAAGGGGGCTGTGGTTCTCAGTGGTCTGTATGCAGGGAAGTCAAATGCAGCTTATAATCACTAAAGGATGTCTTTTCCTGGAGTCTGGAGTAAGGACCACAATTCCGAAGTCTCATAACTTCTGCCTTAATAAATTTTTGAGATCTAATATGTCTCATTCCCTTTGTAGTGGATAGTCCACAGAGGGAATGGTGGCCTGTTCTTTCCAACAGCTTCTTGCTCTACCTGCTTCAGGGATAAAGCTTTATGTTGTGAATTTATGGATCTGAGTCCAGCTGTTTCCTATATGATATGATCTGAAATTCAGTTTTTGTTAGCTCTTTCTAAATTTTTTTTTTTTGCCTTTAAAGGAATAATTTTTAAGCACAGGTTTAAAAAATTGAACTCAATAAGTCTGAAACTTAGAGAACAGAGATTGTGTGAACAAAGTGACTGTAAAAGCATTGTAACATGATCAGTCAGTTTTTTGTTGTGTGGCTTGAAATATTCTTTTATTTGCAGATGTCACTAGATGTAGAAATAATAGAATACAGTCTTTGAATCTCAGTGCATTTTAGAGTTTCTTTGGCATAATTTTTGTCATACTTTATTCATGGAACGGTGTGTGTTACATGTGGCTCAGGAGGTTGGCTTTCAGCTATGCAGTTTGTGTAGGTTTTGCCCTTATTTATCACATGACCTTGTAATATCACTGTAGGCTCTCATGACTTCAGGGCTTAATTATTGTAATTCCCTTTTCAGTGGATTAGTGATGAGGCTAATCTGTTGCTTGCAGCTTGTTCACACTGTAGCAGTGTACTTATTTCTGGGTTTCAACTACCCTCATCATATTCAGCTTGCATTGTGTTTTTTACATTACAACTTACTACAGGGTATAATGTTTAAATTAGCTATATGTGTGAAGGTCTGAATGGGCATGTCTTGATTATATTTTAAGATTCTTTTTTTTGTGAGTGTGTGTGTTAACCTGAACTAAGTTTCAGATTTTGCTTCAAGATTTATAAAGGTTTCAGTCTGCAGATTAAATCATCTGAATATAGATGTCTGCATATTGGTGTCTATGCCAGGTAGGTCTTAAACAGTCACTAAAATTGAAAGGGCATAGAGGATGATCCAGGTGACCAGCCATTTAGTTGCTGAGAAGTAAATAGTTGGTGTTAATCACGAAGCACCTGGGTACCCTAGACATCTTTTTAGGACTAGTAGACACAAAATGATCTTTGAAATACCCAGTCTTTTTGGACTGGCATCTGGAGATCAGGTGGGATATTCTAGAACTTACTAAATGGCACTTATACCTATGTTAAAAATCGATTCAAGCCTTAGGTGTTTACTTTGAAATAAGATTAATTGCTCTCGATACTCCAAAGGCTGCTCACTAGATCTCTATTGGCTTTAATGAGACTTTGGACACAATCTTGTAGGTTAGCATCTTCATTTAGGTGCCCTATTTTCGATCTAAATCTGACCTATGAGGTCTTTCATCCATGTGATTTTTAATAATGCCCTGAACCTTAAGACTGGCTGCATAATCTAGTCTAAATTTTATTAATCATAAATCCCCGAATTTAAGATGAAAAAAAAAAAAAGGACTTTTTCAGTTCCAGGGTATTAAGTTCTTTCAAAACTGAGAATGTTTTTTAAATGCTGCAATTATTTATGGCATTAAAATTCAGCAGTTTTACAGTGATAGCTTTGCTTATATTTTGCCTTGTGGAACTGAAAATAATGTGTTTAGCTCTTCTGTGCCTTAAAGAAAAGAGGCATATTTGCATATTATGTATTGCCAACTTAAAGGAAAACTTTTATGTGTTTACATAGTTGCATAAATTGGGTGGAGATTATGTGCTAAGAATCACATCTGGTAATTCCCATTTTGAAGTGTCTCTCTTCGACAAGTTTCTAAGAATGGGTGATTTGTCAAGCACTTCTGTACTGTTACTAGCTTGGTAAAGTCTTTTCCAGCTTCAGAATTGGTTTTGTCTGCATAATTTGGCATTAAACTGGTAATTTAAACCTTCAGATACTTTTGGTTCTATTAGCCCCTTTCCTCCCGTAGTCTGTCCAAAGAGCTCAAGTGCATAATATTGTTTTGAAGATGGGCTCTGAGTTGATGTGCGTTTAAAAGCTTTGAAAGCTTTTGTGACTAAATATATGAAATCCAGGAGATTTTTAGTATACCCACTGTGTTTGCCACCAAGCTAATGGTATTACCTGACAACAATTTTAGTCTATTATATAAAAATAATGAAATAACTTTTAAATGTACCCTGTATGATACATTCCAGGCACTTCTCAGCATAACTGTTGCACAGGTGTCTTCAGGAATAAAGGATTTCCCAGTCCCCACAACTTGCAATGATTTAGCCTCAAGGACATGAACAGTGTGTGTGGTCAGTGTGCCTGAGGGATTTTCCAGAACCACTGGGAGCACCAGGACGTCCCACAAGGCCATCTGAGCTATTAGTTTCCCCCCTCTTCCAGCCCAGGTTGTACTCCTGCAAGACGGAGGGATAGGAGAAAACTTTCTGTGTTTTGTGAGTGCTTGGGTGAAGCGCTGAAGCGTGTACTTGACCAAAAAGGACTTACTGGAGCAGAAAATGGACAAAACCTAGATCAGTCAAAAATGTTCTTAAGGGAACTTCTTGAAAGTAGGGGTTATCTCACTTTTGTTGTTGAGTTCAACTCTGCTGCATTTGTCATTTTTTCCTATGTCTGTATTTAGTCCAGGGAAAGGGGAAAAAATTTCTGTATAGACGTAATGTGCTGTCAGCCTATGACATTTTGATGTAACTTAATGTAGTTTTTCTTTTAGCATAGCTATTTTGATGAATTTCCTTGCTAGTAATGAATAGTAAGATTGTAAAGAATAAATGTTTGTGTATAGAACTTCTAGACCTTTTTTTTCCCCTGTAGGCTGGGATGGTGGGAGTGATCATGAGAATGATTCAGGTTAAATGTAAGCATACATACGAGGTATAATGCTGTAGTTTGCATGCTCTGTTGAGTTATACTTTGCTGGTTTAAGTATGATAAAGGGTATTTTGTTAAGTTACTTGCTGCAGTAAATAGTAGAGTTTTTCTTTAAGCCTGTGCTAGAAATAATGTCAAATGAAAAAATATTTTTGTATCAGATATGATTATATGAAAACACATCCTTCTGAGAAAATGCATCTAGCAGTGGTGGCCTGTGGTGAAAGACTGGAGGAGACTGTTACTATGTTGAGATCAGCCATTATTTTCAGCATCAAACCTCTCCATTTTCATATTTTTGCTGAGGACCAATTGCATGAGAGTTTCAAAGACATAGTAAGTATTAAAAAAATGTATTCAATCAATTTGTAGCACAATTTGAGTAATATACAGCAAATCTTCTACTTCTTGGATAGTTGTTTGGTAGAATGGCAGAAATGTAGGAGCCTAAAAATAAGGTAATGAGACATTCATAGTGTTGGATGAGGATCTTTGAAATTTTTTCCTGTGGAAGAATGCCAGCTGCTGATACCAGAGTTTCTTCTAGAGTCAGAAAAAAACTTCCTGTTTTGTCATCTTGAATCTGTGAAATACAAGCCTGATGTTCTGAATGCAAACCAAGTTACCTTGTGTGAGCTTTTTTAGAGTTGGGTTTAGAAGAAAAAATTAGAGATCTGTCCTTTTTTTGTCCCTGTGCTTACAGCATGAGTCAGTCTTACATTGTTCAGAGAAAGTGAAACACCAATTTTTGAATGTGGTAGGTATGGTTATGTCTAATTTTAGTAAATTTCAGTTAATGAAAATTACATTATGACTGGAGTAGCAGTTTTAGAAGCTGACTAGGCTATCACTATGGAGGGTTTTACTATTTTTCCGCTTAAAATGTCACATTAACTGTGACATTAGTATGTTACACATGCTAATTTATATACACTTACGCAAACAGAATCTGTGGCAAAAATGGAGTAAGATTACTTTAAATTTCGGAAGATTTCAGTGGTATTTGTTATGTGGTAACTAGTTAAGAGAGGAAGAGTTTTAATTCATGTACTTACTTTTTGTAAATACTAATTTATTTTACTTTCTCTTCCTTTTGCATGTGATCTGACATGATGTGTTTTCTTCATAGTAGCCTGCAGGTGCCACTTTTTGTTCAAGTCTTTTGATTAGTTGACAAATTCTTGTATTTCTGTTATGGCAAAGAGGCATTGCACTTGTGTGCAAGTATCAATTTGAATGGTGAAATTGATTTATTTTTTGTAATAGAATTGAAGTAATTTTTGTGATTTCTTATTTTCACATAGCTTGATGAATTCCCATATGAAGGAAAAGTTAATTACACGTTATATCCAATAACATTTCCATCTGAGAGTGCAGCAGAATGGAAGAAATTGTTTAAACCATGTGCTTCACAAAGGCTATTTTTGCCAGTAAGTTACTTTGTAATAAGACAATCTAGAAGTCTGTTTATGAAGCATCAAACTGTCCTTGTTACTCTGATTTTTGTTTGATTTTAAATGAAGTACTACTACTACTCCTGAAAGTTACTTTTATGACATCCTAAAAAGCCCTCTGAGTTTAATGTTCTGCTGTTATACCCTATGGTATAGAAGTTCTTTTCTCACTTGATGCATTATGGCACAATATCCTCAGAAAGAGGTAATAGGTCATGTCATCTTCTCAGAGATAACGTGGATTTATCACACCTCATCTCCTCATTCAGTTTGAAAGCCTGCATGCATGGGTCTGAGAAGTGTTAGAGAAAAGGAAACAAGAAATGGGCTATTGTTGCCAGTGTTTTGTGCATCTGCTCATCTAAGACACTTCAGAAAACATACTTCAGGCTTGGTGAATTAGAGCTGTGGCAGCTGTGTCCCAAATACTGTCTCTTTTGGGGCTCTTGACACTTGTCTGATTAGCTACATGGGGAAGCAAGGGAACAAGAGCAAGACAGGAGCTCCTGTTGGAGTAACATTACACCTGGTCTCTACTTACTCCTAAGGAGCCCTGATACATAAAATGTGGAATGAGTGCCTTTGCATTGCTGTTCTATATAAAATTTAGTTCCCTCTACAAAAATTCTTTAAAATGTGAGAAAAAGGAATGATGACAAATTTATTGGCTGCGAACTGTCAGCCTGAAGTGAATTTATTTGCATATGACAAAAATTTGTTAAACTTTATTGTATTTTATGAAGAGAAGTTCAATAAAACTTAAAATTCTGGTTTTAAATTTCTTTCCCTCACAGTTAATCCTCAAAAATGTGGATTCACTACTGTATGTTGATACTGACATCCTGTTTTTGAGGCCTGTTGATGATATTTGGTCTTTTCTGGGAAAGTTCAACTCCACACAAATTGCTGCAATGGCACCAGAACATGAAGAACCTCGTATTGGGTGGTATAATCGTTTTGCTAGACATCCCTATTATGGAGTAACTGGAATTAATTCTGGAGTCATGCTAATGAATATGACACGTATCAGAAGAAAATATTTCAAGGTATGTGTATTGCCTCTATTGCATTTTCTGTGCATTTCCGTCTTTTTAATTCTATTACTGTTTCATATTCATGTGTATTTTTCAAAATGTTTTTTCTGTAATTGTAATAACACTCTCAAAGTATACTGTGTTTAAAATAGTATCTATTTTTTAAATGACATTCACTGTAAGAGTTGGAATTCTTGAACTTCAAGTGTGCTTGATTGTTTTAATTTTTCTTAGTTCTGAGAGATCTTGTGACTTGATACAATTTGCTGTAAATTACGTTTGCTAACAGGCATGCCTACATTATTTCTTCACTACAGGCATCCCAGAAACCTATTATTGTAAACTTGTAAAATGTGTGTAGTTGTATGACCAGGAGGTGGTGCTAAAACATTTAGTAAGTTCTTGAAAACAAAGGTTTCCAAATTTTGCTCTTTTACATTGTAGCCAGGTGATTATCACCCTAGGTATCTTTTTATTTGCTTTGAAGTCCTAGTTTTTTCCTTTGTGCATCGAAGCAATGCGCACAGCAGTAGAAATGGTCATTGCTTCTGAGACTTGAAGTTTTTTCTTATGTACTTGAAACACAAGTACAATAGCAGTGCTATGTGATTATGCTTGAGGGAAAAGTACATCTCTGTTTAAGAGAAGTTTGATTAGGGAAAAATAATCATGCAGCCAAAAACTTTTGGAAGATGCATCCATGAGAGGAGCAATACTTGCAGTAGACATTAATTCTCCCCCATTTCCAGTTTAATAAACAGCCTTCGTCCTAGCATTCTTGCTCTGTATTTTTCTTTAAGGAAATTCAGAGAATTTAAGAGAACTGGAGAATGGATTGTCTCAGTTGTAAAGTAGAAAGTTATAGTAGCTGTAGTATATATGGCTGTAGTTTCTCCAAGAAAACGTCTCTATCATTGTTATATATATCATCAATGAAATCTTGCATTGTCTACTTAAATTGTTTGTTTTACTGATTATAGCATATGGAGAAATGAAAATACTGAAAAGTATAATGAGAAAAACATGGGATTGAACACGCATATATCTTATCCTCTGACAGTGCATTTCTGTATAGTGATTTATGTTGAGTGTGGTAAACACTAAGATAAAGTTGGTCTTTCATTCATACTATGCCAGAATTCTGGTTTGACTTCTCAGTACAACTCAGGTTATAAATTCATTGGAAACTTTATGCATTTTTGGTAAAATTGGAGTTAAAATTTTCAAAAGTATACAGATTATGTAGGATACTAAAATTGTCAATAAAATGAACTGTAGTTTTCTAGAGGACAACATGAAGTCCTTTCTCCTTAACACCTAAAACTGGTGTTTTCTTTAAATTTAAGTGTGTATACATATACTTAAAATATAAGATTTAATTAGGTGAAATAATTCATGATTATTTTGAAATTCAAAATGCAACACTGCCCTTTCCCTTGATTCTAGAGGGCTAGGATATTTTTTTCTGTGATTCTGTGAGATCTGGGCTAAGACAGCACTGAGCGGGGGAGCCATTTAGTTTATTCTCCCTTAGTACCTGGAGTGTGGTCCCAACAAGCTTGCAGAGCATCGCAGTGCCCTCAGATGCACAAGCTTTATTACAAAAACTGTTCATGGAAACTTGCAGAGACTTTGTTCTCATCTTCAGGTTCCTTGAATGTCTTATTATAAAGAGAATTGGTTAATAAGAAAAAAATTGCAGACATAAAAGCAAAACTTGGAAAAGGATTTAGTGTAGCTGAGTCTTTACACAGTGGGCCTGAGAGTGTATGACTTTGCTTGTGACTGATAGCAAAGGAGCTACTATTCTCACACCTTTGGAAAAGAGGTAAACCAAACTCAGGGGTAGGGACTATCCTAGTACCCCTTGCCAGTGACACTGCAGATGCTTTTGGACCTTAGACGTAACAGTTCCATCTTGTGTCCCATTAATTATTCCAGTGAAATATAGTAGAATTAGAAAATGCTTCACTGTTTTATAGGAAGATGTGAATTTGTTTATATTCTTTCGGGAGGCTCAGCAAATTCTTCAAGGAGTATATAAGTTCTGGGAATTTTTGTATCTTTTTAAAGATGCCTGTAGACCTTTTTGCAAGATACTGTAGTGCTAGAGCATTTATCTGAAGTGAAAGTTTTGGATCAGGATGTTCCTCCAGTGCTATGGGTTTAAAACTCTGGGTTCTTTGTCTGTTGTAGCCCAAATTACAAGCTGAGCTGCTTGAGGCCTTTAAGCATCTTTCTTCTGTTGTCACATTGATTTGTGTCAGGATTATCCAGAAGATAGATTAAAAAAAGCAGAACCAGAGACTTTAGCCAATGGTTATAATGTTCATCTGGGTAGCAATAACCTATAGTTCCATGTACTGCTCCAGGATTAAGTCATCCTTTATCCATTTACTTATTTGAGTCTCAATCTTCTCAGGACTGTCAGGTCAGGCCATTTCAGACAAGCATCCTAGCTCCTTGGCTGTTGGTGTTGCGTAATGGATGTTGTTACTCCGGGTCCTGTCTTATTTGTCTTGTGTGTTGTGAGTCTCTGTGTATATGTACAGCACAAATACATGCACAAATACATGTATACCACATGTGTATGCTGGTATACAGATACATGTGCATGCACAGATGTGTTACTGAATACAGTGTGGTCATTACACTGCATAACTGGACATGAGACTAGAATTCATAATGAAGCTTCTGATGGTTAGTGCCTACATGTTGTCTCTGCTAAGCAGCACTTAGAAAACGGGAATGTAAAGCATTCAAGACTGTTTAGGATATGGAAGATGTAATAGTAGGTGACTTCTTTTGTATTTGTATACATATAGATGTAGATTTTTTTTTAAAACTGGAAGAAATATAGCAATTGCTACAGGTACGGTGCTTTTTAACAAAAAGACCAATGAGGCAATGTGAATAGAGAGGAATGACTTCTATCACATTTATTAAGAAGGTTAGTTGTGATGCCTGAGATGCAGTCAAGGAAGGGAACAAGCTCTTAGAAAATCAAACAAGCCCCAAACAAATTAACTTCAAATAGAGTGTGCAAAATAGAGGTTCATGGTTATGCTTTAGAAAAAAACCCCAAAGTTCAGAGAGCTTCTATGACCTAAACCATTATAACCTTTTTCTACCATTCAGTGTTGCTTAGGGCTGTAGTTTCAAGAAATATGGTGAGCCTGCACAAAACCAGATTGCTTCTAAAAGGAAGGTTGCTGTCTCTTACCAGCTGCTTTTCCCTGCTTTTCTTATTTACTTGGTCGTAGCCTTTGGTGTTTGGTGCTTTATGTGATTCAATTCAACTTGCTAACAGTAGAAAAAAGAAATCCTTCTGCTGGGTTATTGAAGTACATCAGCTTACAAAAGCATGCAGTAAGTGTTAGCACTACACTGCTGGTGCAAGAACAGGGTAGAATCATGTAACCAGAAAGAAGAGGGCTGGCTCTCCCTTGGCATTAAGGAAATTTAAGTTGGTCAGCTGTTTGTGCGACACAACTGCAACTAGTTTAGATATTGCTGTGTGATTTGAGAACTTTTCCTCAGCTTTAATATTTTCTTCCTAGAATTTAGAAAAAGGTAACACGAGGCTAAATGTGATAGCTTTTTTAAGTCTGACTTCAGTCTTGGCCAGGCAGAAGTTTTCTGGTACAGAAATGAGTAATGACCAAGCTAAACAAACAAAAAACCAACCCAAAGTGTCAGAAAATACTTTGATGTCCCTGCATATATTTTGTTCTTACACATTTTCTTCTGCTCAAGTAAACTAGAATTTTGAGAGTTCTTAAGAGCCTGTCTGTATCAGTTTGATGGCATCACAGAAATGCCTATTATCATTTGGGGTTTTTTTCTCAAATCTCTAACATTCTTTGCATGTTGTGGAATACTGGAGAGAAGGCTTATATTCTGGAAATTCTAAAATTATTGTAGAGTTTTTTCTTGGAGTTTTTTTTACTTGAGTAAATTCTGAAAAGCAGTTCTATCACCATCGTACTTCTCAGGCTGTTTCACCTCACTGCAAGTTACATAGAATATTTGGAAGAAGGAAAACAAGGAATTATTCAAGTAGTTTCTCTTGCTCCTACATTGGTGTCATTATATATCACTGCTATTTTATTAATATATAGCTCTTTCCTATTTATGCAAAGGTTATGGAAATATTACAATTTCCAGTTCTTAAATCTGACAGCACTATTTGCCAAGTAGTAGTGCTTCTAGACATCTGGCTATATGATTTATGTTGTTACCTGCTTTGCATCTTCTTGGGATATCCTCTGGATTTCTCTGCTATTAAAACTGTACAAGTGAAAAGAAAATTCTGTTAAATAATGACTTTTAACAATTTAAACTTCTATTTCTGTGGGTTGCTCTAAAACTTTATTTGCTACTGTATATTCTCTTACCATTATTATCCTGGTATGAAATGAGATAATTTAATTCTGTTTTTAATTCTTAGCATTTTGTCTAAATTTAAACCTTAGGTCAATATTCTGTGAATTGCAAAGTTCAGGTGAGGGAGTAATCCTTACCGACTGTGAGTCAGTCTGATTTATTTGCTTTTTTTTTGGAAGGTTTTAGCTTAGTGTTAAAGCCTGTGTTTTATTTCATTTAATCACATTATATTGAGTCCAATGATAATTCTTACTAGAGAACAATTTTCTTGTGCATTTCTTATGCCAGTGCTCATCGAATACTTGCAGGCAATCATAGTCATAAATTTTTTAGGAGAGAAGGAACTGTAATATTCTGTTTGGCTTCTTACATAATATAAGCTGTAGATCTTTTTTTGTATTAATTCTTGTCTGAAATCTTGTAGTATTTCTCGGTTTAGTCTTCAGTTCTGAAAGCTCTTCATATTTGATGGCTGAAATGATTTGAGGAAAGAGTAAAAACTGAACTGCTGATTTGTGCACTTTGTCAGTGTAAAGCTCAGAGAAGGAATTCTTTGATACTGTAAATCTCAAACTGAGTATTTTGCTCCTGGTAATCTGTCTCTTAACATGATATTCCTGTATGCAAATCCCAAACTATACTGGAGTTCTAATAAAAATTTCTTTTTGGCAACTTGGTTAAAAAGAAGCAAGGGTACAATGCTTGTACTTGTTCAGAAATTATCTCTCTGTGGGACTTACTGTTATTCCATCCTTACTCTCAAAACTGTGAAGTACAGGGTACAAAGTGAGCAGCCTTGTTCCTTTCCTGTTCTAGTTGAGCTTAAGTAAAGGTAAGAGATTAGCTGTAGAATATGCAACCATTTAAACTGCAGATTTTAATCCCTTTGGTAACATGGTATTCAGTGTAGGCCAATTTACTCCAAGTAGCAGCTCCTCAACCAGAACCTTAGAAGAACTTTTCTTTTGAAGTGATTCTGCTAAATCAAGAGTTTGGGAATTCAGTAACAGCTGTTGTTTTGGTTCTTTCTGACTTTTGCTAGTGAAAAGTTGTCCCATTGATGTGGAAATTCAAGTTCAGTAACTAAAAAAAATAAGTTCAACTTGATGAAAATGCTTCTGAAAACCTTTGAAGGATTTCTGTATTTTTGTACACTGCTTTGTAGCCAGTATTTATTATCTGTATGTGTTTGGAACTATTTAAGAATTAATTTTATATTGAACTGGTTTGAATTTTTCCAGTTAGCATTAGAACTTGTGTATATTATCACTCAGTGATAAAGAGAGAAATTGCATAAAGTGTGGATATTTAAATACTTCCCATCTACTTGCTGCATGACTTAAATGCAGTTTTGGTGTTAGATCCTACTGCTGTATAAAAAAACTCCTTGCTGTTTCTTAGAATTCTTGGTTTAAGATGTTAGAGGGAAATTTTCCTGGTAAGTTAATAACTGAGAAATAAAACATACTGGAAGTGTCCATAACTGTTTTCCTTAGATAGACTTGCTGGTTTAAAAGGAAGGAGTCATCTATACATTTGAGATTTGTAACTTTGAAGTGCAAGTTACTGCGATTCTGTAAGGCATTTCCTTCCCTATAGGTATAACTGTGCTGAATGTGTGTTGTTTTGCTTTGTTTTGTTAAATAGAATGACATGACACCAGTCCGGTTACAATGGGGAGAAATTCTTATGCCATTACTGAAGAAATACAAGTTGAACATAACATGGGGTGATCAGGATCTATTGAACATTATGTTTTTTCACAATCCAGGTAAATCCGTATTGATTTTAAGTCTCACACTGTAAAGTTATCTTTTCCATGGTGTTCAAAAACCCAGGAAAATATTCTATTAGCAGGCTTTTGGGCAAAAGCAGTCATGGGATTATTCTTTAATTCTTTGAAAGCAATTGAGAGACAGTGATGGAGCTTGCTAGAGTGTAGCTCACTGTGAGACTTCAAAACAACTGTACAGAAATTTATAAAGCAGTCCTAAATAAATAAATAAAGAGAAGATTGGTTTATTTTCTGAAACAATTTTGCTACTTAACCCAGAGCTTTCATTTTTCTGCACAGAAAGTCTTTATGTCTTTCCTTGCCAATGGAATTACCGGCCTGACCACTGCATCTATGGAAGCAATTGTAGGACAGCTGAAGAGGAAGGTATATTTATTCTTCATGGAAACAGAGGTGTTTACCACGATGATAAACAGCCGACTTTTAGGGCTGTCTATGAAGCAATAAAAAATGTAAGTGTTTTTTGCATTGTACTAGTTATTCTTTTATGTATGTTTATCTATAGTGGTACATGTGTTTTGTGGGTAAGTTGATATTCATCTTGATTGCAACAAAGTAATTTTTTTCTCTTTTAAGTAGTGTCAGGTGTTTCACCAGTTTCTTCTTTATTGTTTGGATGGAGTTCCAGTATATTCCTGTTTTGAAGAGCATCTTCTGAAACAGAGTGTAGGCTATGTCTAGGTTAGGATTCTAAAACAGTGCCTGCAGTTGTCAGTGTTTATTTAAAAGGCTTTATTCTTGTTTATTTAATAAATCACCCAGTAAACTGTTTCCATAAGCATTTGGAGATCTTAGAATATCTGAATAGGAAGGGCCTACAAGGATGATTGAAATCCAAATACCTGGCCCTGCACAGGACCATCCCCAAGAGTCACACCGTGTGCTTGAGAGCATTGTCCAAACATCGTGCCAGGCTTGCTGCTGTGACCACTTCCCTGGGGAGCCTGTTCCAGTGCCCAACCACCCTCTGGGGGAAGAACCTTTTCCTAATATCCAACCTAAACCTCCCCTGACACAGCTTCAGGCCATTCCCTTGGGGCCTGTCGCTGGGCACCAGAGAGCAGAGATCAGTGCCTGCTCCTCCTCTTCCCCTCAAGAGGAAGTTGTAACTGCAATGAGGTCTCCCCTCAGTCTCCTCCAGTCTCAACAGACCAAGTGACCTCAGCTGCTCCTCATAATGCTTCCCCTCAAGGCCCTTCACCACTTCCTTCCTTTGGACACTCTCTAATAGCTTTATATCCTTCTTATATTGTGGCTTCCAAAACGGCGCACATTACTCAAGGTGAGGCCACACCAGTGCAGAGGAGAGAGGGACAGTCTTTTTCTCCAGGCTGAGCAAGCTATCACCAGAAGCTTCATTCTTCTGGAGATTTTAAAGTGCAGGAAAAATCCCTTCTTCCTGAAGTTTGTATGTATTTTCTACAACATTTTAATACTTAATTGTGTCTAGATTCAGATTGTAAAAAAATTTTTTACATACTGTATTTTGACCTTTTCCAGAAATTCAGTATATTAATACATTGCTGTTCCTTTAAATACTAAGCACAGTGAGTTATTTCATTCTGCAAATAAGTCATCTAATAAACTATTTATCATTACATCAGTGTACTCACTGAAGAGCTGTAAAATTTAGCACTGATGCATTTTAATGTAGCATGGTACTGTGTGTGTATAACCTACAAAAATCAATAGTATATTTTAATGTTGCTTTATTACACATTGTCATATAGATATAAAAATGAAGAGAAGTACTTTTGGGGGTCTGAGAATACATTGCAGGGAAAGTATTTCCATAAAAATATGATTTCTTTGTTTCCTTTGAGCATTGTCAAAAATAGAAGAAAAAATTATTTCCTTATATTTATGATCCCATTTTGTATATGAACATGCCAGAGAAAGTACGTAAACCACTACTGATTCAATGGTAATAAGATGAACAAAATTACATTACTTCAAAACACTGTTTTGACTTATCATATGTTTATAAAAAACATTGTGCTGTTGATTTAATGACAACTTTATTTCATGCCCATGTTAAACATAGTATGTGTTTGACCATCATTCAGTTTAATGAAACTTCAGTACCACTTTTTATACTGCTGTTTCATTATAATTTGGTAAGAATTGTATTACTTAAAGGTTATATGTCATTTGAGAAAGTTACCATACAACAACAACAAAAAAATCCAGAAACCATTTTAGATTTGTAAATTTTTAATTGGGTAAGGTAATTTAAAATTTCCTCCTTGCCTGTCTGAATACATTCATTTGCTTAACATTTAAAAAAAAAAAATCTTTCTTGTTAGGTTTATTGAAAGCATGAGAGTATATTTCTGTAATTTAGAGGTGTTTTAAATTACTGCATACAGAAGCACTTGTCAGTTCTTGAAAACATTTAATAAGCTTATAGACAGCAAATACGATGCTAAAAATAATTTTTATAAAACTCTAATACCTCTGAGTAATGACAATCTTCCATATTAACCTTAAATTTTCTTAACCTCTTTACAGTATTCATTTGGAGATGACCTGGTTCATTCGCTTTTGCAGCCCCTAGAACGAGAATTACAGAAAACCACGCATACATATTGTGGAAGAGTATACAAAGTATTCATAAAGCAGCTAACAAAAAGCATAAGAGACTTGTATGCCAGAAGATCAAAGGGAAGGTGATTTCTGACTCCCAGTTGAAGGAGATTGAATTAACGGAACTGGTCAAAAGGTGCAAGAATTCTATTACAGCTTGAATGGGCTCTTAGTGTGCCCAGAAAAAAGTTTACTAGCATACATAAAAATGAAGAAAATATTCATGTAATGAAGAACAGGAACTTTTTTCTGTAAAGGTGACTTTTTGGTCTTTAGAAGTTTAATCAGTGCTAATGTTTATCTCGCATCTGATGATTTGGGTGTTTCTGGCTTCTATGGCCAGTAGTTTTAGTCTGCATAATTCAGTTATCTAATGATAAATGAACAAGGAAGAAATGAAGATGGCTCTGTTTGGGAGTGTACCTCATATATTGTCTAAAATTCTCTTAAACTGTGAATGTAGCAATAACTGAGTCAGCAGCACTAACCTCACTTTAAAGGTGTGAGCCTTTATGTAAACAAAGTTGTTTACAAGTGCAGAAAATACTCTCTTGTCAAAGAAATGTGTTGTAATCATTGACAATCTGTATGTGCCTTTATATGTTCATCTCTTACATGTTGAAGTACTGTTTTGACAATCGTGTTTTGTTTATCTCAGATGTAAACTGCACACTATACGATTTTCTGAGAAATTAATAACTAGTATGTGATACTAGTTTTCTCTATTAGTAAATACAGAGACTTTATGTTAAAAATTATTTGTTTCAACATTGTAGAGCCATTAGTATCAAAAGGTAGAGCAGAACTGAGGGGTTTTTAAGTAAAAATCCAGTTTGAAATTGCTTGTCTCACAATACTTTTTAAAAATGTCATGGTTTTGCAGCTTTATAGGACATTTTGGAAGTAGAAAAAAAGCCCAGTGGTGGAAAGCTGTTGCTGTTGTATTTCCATACTAGGAATTATTACTTGATTATTGTTATAGAGTATGTAGTACCTAAAAGTGAAGAGCTGTAGTAAGAGTTCTGATGCCTCATCAGACTGTGTAGTAGATGGGTTTCTTAGAGAATATATCCTGTTATATTTTTTTTAATAAATGGCTTTAAAATAGTTTTGGGGCAGACCCTCAACTACATTAGTGCATTACTGTCAATAGTGATAGTGATTTGCAACAGGTAAGGATTAGGTTTTTTCCAATTATGTTAGTGACAAAAGAAAAACTTCTGTTTAAGTAATACAAACTTTATCTCCAGAGGAAAACATGAAGAAAAGGGCTGAATTCTAGTGTTACAGTAAAATATTTAAACTTGCATGGTATGAAATGTATTTGTAAAGTATATTTGAACTTGGATAACCTGAGATGAAGTCTTCGTAAAGTGAGCTTTTGGATTCCAGGAAAGTTCCTGTGTGTTGAACATGGAGGATCCACTCACTGACTTGCACCTTCGTCCCAACCCCATTTTAGAAGCTTGATTTTTGTGCCTGTTTCCTTGTCAGAGATACACTGGCTCTGACTTCCAGATCCATGTGAGCTGGATAAATGGTTTAGCAGTACAAAAACACACTCCACTGTCAGCAGTGTTTGTATCCTGCTTCTAATTTCCCTGCGGGCTCAGGGTATACATTCTTGGGATGGAGTCTAGGAAGCAGTCTGCCTCTCATGTAGGTCTCTTTTCCTTGCTGTGTAACCTTTTGAAGCCTGAAAATGTAGAAATCTGTGTGAAGGTGAATACTGTAACTGACTGATTTTACAATATGCAGTGCATTATTTTTTTACATAAATACTGATTTTTATATCAATTTGTCTTCAGCTTTCTTTTTTACTGGTACTGTGTGTATTTAAAAAAATATTTTGACCTGTTTTTTGTGTTTGTCTTTGCAGAAACTTCCAGTTTTGAATTTATTTTTAGTATGTTGTAGACACGTCAAGATACTCTTAAAACCTAATGGGCCGTTTAAGAAAAAAAAAAGGGGAATGTGGACATTAGCAGCAGTCTTTCCACTTAAATTTCAAATTTTGTGAGGGAGGAGAACAAAAAGAATTAATATTGATGCTTATTGTAGAACAAAAATTCTTACTTTGTGCTTATGTCTAGGAATGTTTACTTAGCATATTACAAATCGCAGAATATGGCCTTAAGCCACAGGTTTTGATTAATTTTTTTAATATAAATGAAAACTGCTCACCTCAGGTACCTCCAGGTAACACTCATGAACACTTTAAAAAACTTTAAAAAAAGCAAGTAGCTTCCATTAAGTAATTCTCCAGAGTATTTGTCTGTTTCAAATACATTTTTAGTTCTCTAATCCCTGTTTTAAATTTAGAAAAACAACATACCTTTACAAACAAAAAACAAAATCTGGCTTACAAGGGAAACATTTGGAGACACTTAAAAGATTGGGAATTCAGGCAATGTGATAGAAACCAGTTATGGTCCCAAATATTTCAATACCTGATTTGTAAGGTTAGATGCTTAGAAGTGTAGGAGCTTACATCTAGCTTGGGAATCCTTATTATATACAAGGATATACTGCTGTCTAGTTTTAGATACATTGCTTTTTCTACAAACATTGTAAGTAACCAAAAAAATATGACCTAACAAATTACAGACCTCTAGGAATCCCATTTTTAATGATTTATTTGTTTATTATAAAGGTATTATAAAGTGTAAAGTTTGATAGAAAAATGTAAGCATCAGGAAATGTACATTCAGGTTAACTGAAGATAAATCTGTCTTCCTCGTGCTTGATTTGTCTCTATGTCACGGTACCATTATTCTGTCTCTTTTAAAGGGATCACAGCTTCACGGTAAAGAGATCTCTGTGAAGATGATGTTACCTTGTTTGGATGAACTTCTGTCACTCTTTGTAGACAGTATGAAAAGCAAGCTATCCCTTAATGGGACTGGAACATCCTTATGCATGGTGCTTGTGCCACTGCTGGTTAATAAGGCTGTATAAGCCTTATGGAAATGTCTGTCCAGTTATTTGTAGTTTTGCTGAAATTTAGACTGAGGTGACCTTTAATGCCAGTTGAATTGGTTTTGCTAAGCTTTTGGTTTAAGTTTAGAAAGGCTAAGAAAAGAGGTTTAGAGGGGGAAAAAATATTTTTCGTTATTCTTATTTTAAACATATTTTGAAAGAGTATGGAGTTGTCTTGTGCTGGTTTTGACCTAAATTTGGTCAAGTTGTAAACTCTGGCAAAATGCTGTTTTGAAGACTGAACTGTCAACATATTTCTTAATTTGTGCCAGATACTTGTCCATACCAGACATACTCCAACCATACAGTCTTTCCACACTTCCATCTGTACACTTTACATAACAGGATGACTGAAAAACCAGCTGCCTTTCTTTTCCTCCTCCCAAATTATACTTCCCATCTACACAGCATGGAAAAGGAAATAGCTACAGTCTAGTGGTGGGATATGGTCTGTGTCTGCTTGGAAGGTTTAGAAGTAGAACCATGTAAGAGGTATAGCTGAAGGTGTAATGTGTTAGCTGTATATGCATTATTGGGCTCTTTTTTTGAGTGGAAATAGCCATGTAGTGCTGCTGCTTATTAACTTATGTATGGCTGTGATGGTGTTTGTGGCAGATTAAATGGGGTGAAACTGAGCAGTAAGGTACTTTAGCTTGTCTGTAGGAAAACACTAGATTTCTGGTTTCTTCTGCCTTGTTTATAAAGGTGTCTCCAAATGTATAGACACATATAGAGTTTCCACTCCCTGTCTCAAGTTATTTCATTGTCTGTTTTCTGGTTGAAATTGAAAATATTTCAGCTGTCAAAACAGGTTTAACAATATCCATTTACTGACTGTATGATTTATTTTTTTTACTTAAGTGGAATACTCATGTATAATTTAAATGAATGTATAGGGTTTTTGTCCAGAATTTTTAGTAAATTATCCGCTTTTGAATAGTTAATGTTTTAAACTTCTGTCTCACCGTATCTAATGTGTTTATGATAGTTATTGTGGCTTTCCTGCCCACTTCACCACTTTGGATGGCATTTGAAACAGCTCCAGTGATTTTGTGTGTTAAAATAAGTTGCAGGGAACTGTAATGAGAATGTATGACTTTTATTAGCAGAAAGTGGATTCTTCTGTAGCAGAGACAGTAGAAGTGTGAAGTAATGGCTTCCTACTTCTCATCACCATGGATCTTGCAAAAGATCTTGTATCTGTCTTAAGTCTCACAGTCTTATGTTACTGTCAATCTGAGCATTTTTCTATGCACAGGAACTTAGAAGTGATTTTTCTGTTTTATTTCTAATCTCTTTTGAATATCTTCTGTTTCTCTTTGGAAGTTCAGTTTTGTCCAGCTGCATTTTTCTGTATATTTGAGAAGAATAACTGAAATTCCTACAGAGTTTTGCACAAATAACAGCCAAGATATTTGCTCACGTTGTCCAAATGGGCAAAGCATGAACCCAGCAAGTAAAAAATAACTAAACATGAGTGTATGCACCCTAGGTTCCCTTAGGAAAACAAAAAAATGTTGTTTGATCTGTTTAACACTATAGAGAAACATTTAACAACTTGCTTTCTGTATTCAACTGCCAAATCTTAAGTTAATCTCCTATAGAAATGCAGGTTGCCTCACAGTTGCATTGTAGTCCTAGTAGAGTACTTGAAACTATTATTCAGGTTTCAAACCAGAAGATGTTTGCAGAAGTAATAGTGAATTTTCCACTTCAGGAAGTGAGGAGGAAATCTCATTTTAAAGTAGTTCTCAAAATCTCTTGTAACCATTTAGTGGATCTATATAAGAACAGCTTGTCCTCCCAAGCTGTCATGAAATTTAAGATATGTTGGCCTCCAGTGCCTTTTCAAGCCTTTGTGGGCCTATTAAAATTTTAAGTTTCTTGAAGGAATATTAAGTAACTGGAAATTCTTGTGTTAAAGTTCAGTTGTGTCTCTTCAGTTTTCTGGTTGCTTTATGCACAGCCGCAGTCAGTTCTTGAGAGAGTCCTCATTTAAACTTATGAATGTGCATCTTCTGTATATTTTCTGCCTTTTCCCTGCACTGCTTTTAAAAGATAATCATTACACTAAGCTCTTCTTTCATTTGAACGCTTACAAAAATTGCAGGAGTGTTGGGGTCCCTCCCCCCCTGCCATGGAGCCCTGGCAGAGGGGCCCTGAGGGGACAGACACAGGGTTTCCCTGCCCCTGGTCAGTCTCATTTCCCATTGGTTGGTTTGTGTTCCCTGGTGTGGCCAAGGACCCTCGGGTCCCGTGACTGCAGAGTTCCTGAGCTGAGCCCCGGCCATGCGGCTGGAGAAATAAACATCCCTGAAACATCTACCACGAATCTGTCCATATATACTTCTTTTCCACGGGACTCCTGGTTTGATATATGCTTGTTACAGTATCCCCACTGTAACACAGGAGGTATTATTACAGGTCTCTTTACAGAAACCTGTAATTAAAGGAGGATCTGTATTCCTGCTGTGGTTGGGTTTTATTTTTCCTTTTCCTTCAGACTGCTATTTGATGATGTTCAGGTAGGAGGAATTTTGCAGCCATTAGTAAAGTCATTATGTTCCTTGAGTGATCATGGGGTAGTTTCTTCCCTGAATATCTGTTCTCTTATGACAGGTGCATGGCTGCTGCCTGCCTACTTGATCTATGTGATTGCAAGTTTCGTTAATCAAAGCAATGACTATCAGTTCTTTCAAATTTGGATTTTAAATGCTTATCCTGTATGTGGGTGCCACCTTAGTTGCACAAACCAGGGACCCAGTCTATTTCCACTTGCAGATCATAGAATCATAGAATGGTTTGGGTTGGAAGGGACCTTAAAGCTCATCCAGTTCCAGCCCCTTCTCATGGGCAGGGACACCTCCCACTAGACCAGGTTGTTCAAAGCCCCATCCAGCCTGGCCTTGAACATTTTCAGGAATGGGGCATCCACAGCTGCTCTGGACAACCTGTTCCAGTATCTCACCATCTTCACAGTATTTTTTCCCTGCCCTCTTCCAGTTTAAAGTCATTCCCTTATCCTGTCACTAATGCCTTTGTAAAAAGTCCCCCTCCAGCTCTCTTGTAGGTCCCCGTCAGGTACTGGAAGGCTGCTCTAAGGTGTCCCATTTTTTATTTAATTTCCTTATTTTAATTTCCAGCTAATCCATAGGAATAAAATAGTGAGATAACAAGGAATGAACCATTTTTCACCACAGAAGCTAGAGAGCTCCAGATTTCTGAGATACAGTTAACAATTTTGAAATAGTTCTCTATCCTTGAATCTAATTTCTGATTTGGTGGATGTAAGAATTAGTGTCCTCGGTTTGTCAAATCGTTTGACTTTTCCTGTGTCAGCCCCTTATGTGGAGGGATGGGCAGATAACTCTTATAAGACTGATTCCTTGTTTACTGTAAATTCCAAGGAAAAGAACTGTAACTTGTCACTGTAGATCCTTAGTATCACCCTATCTAAACTCTTTGAAACTAGAATAACTACTCCCTTGCTGCTGTATTGTACTGGTTTTACTTGTTTCTTAATGGTCATGCTAAAAGGGGAAGGGAAATGATGCAGTTATTTGCGTTTTCTTGTAAGTTCTTGGCCTGCTATCTTTAGAATTCCACATGACCCTTGAAAACCAACAACCAAAACCCAATTTCAGAGTGTCTCGGTTTTGGAGACAAAACTTCAGGAGGAAACACTCCAGAATAAGTGTCTCCTCCAAAGGGAAAAGGGTCTCCCTTTCCTCCACCAATGAGACAAGTGGGTGACAGCAAGTGAAAATGGAAAAAACAAACTGTTTATTAACACCAAACAAAACAGGGTAGAGCAGGGAAAAAAGCCCCTCAAAATACAACAAATTCCCGGAGAGGGAACAGACATATGGGCTTGGACCAGCCAGGGCCACCCTGCAGGCCTGCCAGGGCCACCCACAGGCTCCCTGGACTGGCGAGGAGGGAAGGGAGGCAGTGAGGCAAGGGGAAGGAAGGGGAAAAAAGAGCAAGAAAAAACCCAACAGAACCTTTCCCCAGCTAGCTGGAACACAAAGGAAACCCAAAAAGCAGCACAGTGCTCCCGGCGCACTCCCTCCCCAGCCCTGCCCAGAGCCTGGAGCCCTTGGGCTGAGCCGTTCACCTGCCCCCTCCGGTCCCTGGCTCCGGCCCCGGGTCCCTCTTACAGGCACAGCGTCCTCGGGCATTGAGCGGATGGGTGAGGAATAAAGCGGCTTCATAATGTCAGCCCAGGGCAGAGAGTCTGGGTCAAAACCAGAGATTAGCACACTAACACTCTCATTTAGGAATATGGGTCATGGGTCTTACTCATAGATTAGAAATTAGGACAATTTCCTTGCATTATTTTACCAGAACAGGCTTTCTAAAGCAGGACTTCTCAAGTCTGATACAGTTTGTTGCTGTTTTAAGAGTGCCAAACTTGTAAAATACAGGCATGTTATATTCCCAGAGTAAGCCTGTTAGAAACCTTTAAGCATATAATCTAAACCTGTAGTCTTTAAGTGTTACGACTGCTTTTCAAAGTATCTTTTGAACTAATACTCTCACTCAAATTCCCCTTCCTTTCCTTGTGCTCTTTTCCACAGATAATTTATTGATTTGTCTCCTTAGAGAAAAGCAAAAGTTTGGGAATTTGCTTTAATAAATGTTCACTTGAAACCAAACAGAATTTTGCAAGGGGAGAAAAGAGACTGTGAAGTTTGTTTGCTAGGGATTGTTTCCGCACTTCAGACCTCTCTAAAGCCACAGAGTGCAAACTTGGGGCTTACCTATGGCTTTCTCACCACTTGGAGAAGTGCTAGATGGTGCTGTCTTTAATTTTCTCATTACTAGCATTGAACACAGATAGCTAAAAATGCTTTTTGTGCCTTCCTAAGTGGCCTTTCTATTTTATGCAGCTTGTATTAAATTATTAAACTGAGATGAGCAATTTATTAGCATTTTCTACTGCCTTCACTTTTCCTCCTGTTCTTCCTTTGGGTCATTTAATATCATGCCCTCATTTTCAGAGTTATAATCTGGGTACAACAGGTCTGTTTTTTCTTCTATGTCTTATGAATGTTAATGTACTGCCAGTCATTTCTGTACACATTTTACTAGAGTAATTCACATTAAATCAGTCTGTAATATTTATAAGACTAGCTTTGGAATACAAAAGTAGATGTAGAAGTTATCCTAAACTGCAAATCTTTGTGGTTGAATTAATGAGTATTTAGGGTATGTTTTTTTAGGCTTCAAAGAAAATGAAAGCAATATAATCAGTTTTAACTCATGGTTTAAGACTAGGAAATCAAATTTAATTAAAGCTGATGTTTTAGCCTTATAATGCTGACCTACTGTGTCTCACTGGTGTCTAGGAAACTCTGGTTGCCTATTGGATATAACTTCTGTCAAGTGTTCAATGCAGTTCTGACTAGCCACTGGTATTGCTATTTTTTTCATTTTAAAATATTTTGCTATGTTTTACTTTAGTCTTTTGTTTTACATTTTTATGCCATGGATAGTATTATTCAAGGTGAATTTGGATTGCAGATCTAAGCCCAAGAAATAAAAAAAAAAATTTGCTACCGAAAGTGTGTTATATATGTTTGTCTTTTGATATTCATCATTGTGGGTAAAATTGATGTATTGGGGGTTTACTGCCTGTTTTCCTTTCTGCTTGCTGTTCCTGGCTTGTCTCCTTTCTTCACTAGCCCTCCAGTCTACTTGCTGCCTGTCTTCTCCAGGAGTTGGTGTCACTCTACCTTTCTGATCTTTCTGGATCTCACTGGCTGTTGAATGTCTTCTGCCACCAGGTCTGTGCTTTCAGGACTGCTTGATGGAATGAGGTAACAGTACTGGTTCAAGACAGAAGGCTTCCCTGGAGTGATTAGGCATGCTGCTTTCTCCACAGAGCTATTGCTTGAGATGTGTCTGGGCATCTAAGCGTGTTCTTGACCCAGTGTAGTTCATAAGCAGTGCTGTGCGTTTCTTGACTGTAACTTGGGGAATAAATTTAGTTTCCCTTTCAGCTTTGTATAGACTATTACAAAATTTTAACCATCTTTATTTTTCTGTAGAGATAAAGGCTTTTTACTAGAGGCATGCTTTCAGGAAGAAAGCTTGGCTGTTGAAGCCATTACAATTAAAAGGAGGTGATCTGAGCCATTCTGCTTGCCTGAGGCAGACAGGCTCAGCAGGGCTTCGGAGAACAGGGTGAGCACCTGGCTGCCAGGGCACCTGGTGTACAGAGAAGGGCCTGGTCTCTGCCCTGTTCTTGTAGGTGCTGTACAACCTCTAAGGAAGAAGCAATCTTCAATCAGCTCTTCTTTCTGTGAAGGTACAAAGAGAGAAAATTGATTTATGACTTCAAAAGGCCCAAACAAAGTTTAGAGGGATTGCAGAATGCAATAGAGCGCACAGTATGTAAAATTGTTCTGGCTGAAAAATTAACAGCTGCAAATAGCCCATTGAAACACAGGATTTTGAGAAGTACCTTCTTCACTGGTCCATAAAAACAATGAATAAACTGAGCAAAAAATAGTGATGATAGGATACTGCTTAAAAACTAGATCAATATCTTATTTTTGCAGTAATCCTATTTTGCCTGTTTTGATTATTCTTTGCCCCGAAGGATAGGGTATAATTAATGAAAATTGATTTAACTTGAAGAATAAAGTATTAACAGTTTGCTATTGTAAGAAGAATGGAGTGGCTAGCAAATTTGCTGTATTTTTTATGTGCTAGACCTCAAGCAGCCTCTAAATTAATTAGAAGTCACTTTATTAGTGTACATTTGTCAAAGAATACACTGGAAAGTTTCATGTATTTGTATAAAAAATACTTAAGTATTTTTATAAATTTTAGAGTCCAAATTTCAATTAATATCTTTTTGCAAAATACAAATATTTTGAGGACCCCACATCCTGTGCCCAAACTCTATAACTGTTAGATATGAAAGTGCTTGTTCTTGGCATAGAATAGTATTGTGTCTGTGAAAAGGTGTAATTTTTAAGGAGTAGATTGTGGTGCCTTGTGCATACTAGCACTCTTCATTTTCATCTAAATTATGACTCTCTGAGGATGCAATTTTTTTCATGTGTCAGTAAAGCAAGTCCATTACCCTAAATAGCACTGGAAATTGCAGAGTTTTGTCATGATACCCACTGACACCTTGGCCGGCATTAGAGGAGACAAACTGAACTGAGTTTCTTAAATGGAACCATTTAGCAGTACTGTGCCTGACTGAAATTACTGGCTCACTGCTTCAAAATACTCTATAAGCACAAAGGAAATACAGTAATATGCTGCCTTTAACAGGAAGGATAAATACAGACCTTCTGACCTCTTCAGAAATCCTCCCCTAATTAGTTTTACTTCTGAAAGTAGACGTTTCAGAAGCTCCTTGAAGTCCATTAAGAATTTTGATATTGATTTAATATGAAAGTGCTCAGATACCCCAGCAGTGGATGGCCACATAAAGCACTGATAAGTCAATTAATAAAGTTTGGCCTTAGCGGGGAGGATGTTAGTTCATCTAGTCTCATCAGTCATATATCACAAGCTGTCAGATTTCTTCCTGTTACAGCTGTAATGAACCCAATAATTTATTTCACCAAAGCATAACTTTTGTCCAGCTAGCCCATGCCTTCGGAGAGATGTCCATTCCTGGTCTGAGTGCAAGAAGAAAGAAAATGCTTCCCTTTGCCTGTTTGTTGCAATGGACTTGTTCTCACAGAGATGTGGGTGCCTCGTGTCTCATTTGCATTTTTTCTGGTATTAGGTTTCAGCCGTGGATTCTTTTAATGCTTCTCCCCACTAGGGTGAAGAGGTCCTTAATAGCCTGCAGTTTCTCCTTGTGGTGATACTTAAATGTAGTGACCAGATCACTGCTCAGTTTTGTTTTGAGTAAGTCAAACAAATTGAGTTCATGAACTTTTACTCAAACACATCTCTTAGGTTTTGTGGCTCTTCATCAGTTTTCCAGACCTTCATCAGTTTTCCAGAAGCCTCCTTAAAATCTGGGCACAGCATAAAATATGGTATACAGGATTTCAGTATAGTTAAGAATTTGGTAATTTTAATACATAGATGAAATTTTCCTAGTAATTTCTGAATTTGTACATTGAGTGCTCATGTTAGCATACTTTCCATTCATGGGCTTAGATTTTCATTCCTTGCTGTGGGAAGCATTTGTCTTTGTTAAAATGAGCTCAGCCTAATGCCATTTCATCACAGTAATGCAGATTCAGTTGTGGAATTGCTGCTGTTATCACTGTTTATCATCTTACCAGGTATTGTTATCTGAAAACTTCAGCAGCCATAGTTTTGTATTTACTTCCAAATTACCAGTGAAAGCTTTTAATAATGTTATCCTTTATAACATCACTGGAAACAGCTCTTTGATAACGATTTTCTATCAAATCTTATTTGTTTAGAGTGGCCAGTTAATCTTGCAGGTTTTTTGTGTTTCTGTTTTTCTCTGCATAGTATAATTTCAACTTCACGGAACAAAAAAATATATTCAGGAGTAAACGTAAAATTTTTTTGACAAGCTTTATTTTCCTGGAAAGCACATTGATTACTTCTGGTTGTAGTATTTTCTTTTAGTTTCTTTCCAGATAATTGTATTGCAACTTTTTAAATATTTTTTTTTTTGGTGTGACAATAGTCTCATAGTAATCTTAACTAAAAGTTACTCAGTATTTTAAATAATATTAAAATTATTTAGGTTGTTTTGTGGAGTTTTCTGGGAATTCTAAGATTTATTGAGCATATTAACAGCAGCATTCTTCCAGAAATTCTTTCGTGGTTTCCTACTGTAAATTTTCTAGATCTGCTAATTTTGAAATGTTTATACTTGGTCAATGTTTGTTTAACTTTCTTATGGTTTCCTAATGGACAAGAAAGTATTTCAACAGTCTCATGTGATGCAAACATTTTATTTCTGAATACAGAAGACTTACTTGAATGCCTTCACATTATCAACAACATTTTAATTAGTAATGAGCACAGTTTTAATTTCTTTTGTTCTTAATTTACTCCCAAAATTACAGCATCGTATCCCCCTTAATTGGGAAGGGAGGTGGTGGGAAGAAGTGTTGCTTTTCAAATCAGTTCACTGGTAAGCACAAATACCATATCATTTTAGAGCTGGTATCTTGGAGATTGGAGTGTTGGAGTGATGTCTTGCCAAGAAAAAGGAGATGCACCAGACATTTATTCGCTTTGGGGTCATGCTACAAGGTTCAGAGAGGCTGTGATATAGTATTGAGTCAAACAAAAAATCAATACCCCTACCCCCATCTCTCTTTCTCTTTGTTCTGTGCACAAAGTTGCCTGTACATGTGTAGTACAAAGACACGGGGAAGAACATTCCTTCCCCCATCTTCTAGTTTTTTAATACCAAGATTCAACATAGAAATGAAAAAGTAACTTCTGAGGCTTGAATGATGGATGTTGCACCCTGTTTTCATGGATGTAAAATAGCTGGTAAACTGAGTAAGAAGTACCTTTCAGAGCATAAGCAGCAGAACTAGTAGAGTAGCTCCTAGAACTTCTAAAAACATCTTAGAATCACAGAAGGATTGAGGTAGGAAGGGACCTCCAACCCCTTTGCCTAGGCAGGGCTACATAGAACTGTTTGCTCAGGACTCTGTCCAGTTGGCTTCTGAATATCTCCAAGGACAGAGACTCTACAACCTGCATGGGCAACCTTTGCCAGAGCTTGGTCACTCTCACAGTAAAAAAAAAAGTTTCCTGACGTTCAGAGGGAACCTTCTGCATGTCAGTTTGTGCCTGTTTTTGTTGTTAAAATTGTTGAAAATCAAACTCTTCAGGGAATGTACATAATGCCCATTCTCTTCAGACAGCAACAAAGAGAAACCTTGCTGGCCAGGCTAGTACCTGGTTCAGAACAGAGTTTGTGTCTTGTTTATTTTCTCCTTAAAGTTAACAGTCTGGTTATATCATCTTAGCGTATTACCAGGAAATAAACAGAATGTGAACTTTGAAGGAATGGAGATGTTTTGCCATGCAAACATTTCTGCTACTAATAGTACATTCAGTTTATTTCCATCAGAGTGCTCTAGCTTTTGTCTCTGGTGTCCTTGAACTGGCCTGTAAGTTACTTTTTATACAGCAATCCTTTGAGTTGCAAACTTGTATTGATACAAAATTATGTAGTTATTGTTAATGGTCTTATGCATAGCTATGTTGGATAACAGTTCTGAAGTAGCTCATAGTTATTTCTGTTACATTCAGAAAACTTAGGTGCAACTCAGTTCTTTTTTCTCACTGTAATAATATTGAACCTCATATATATGTATATATACAATATACCTGGTACTACTTTTCAAATGTTCTTTGGTGCTACCTGCTAGGACCCACCCCTGAGGCAGATGAGAGCACAGCATCCTGCTGCTTTTGCAATTGTTTGAGTCATTAACCTTTAACATTTCAGTCTCTCACACTGCCTGATGAGGGACTCGTGCATCAGGAAATTTATATCTCCTTTACTGAAATCATGTGTTGGATTCATAACATCAAACTTCTCTGAAATAATTGTTCTAGACCACCATTTAAAGGGAATTCTGTAACTTGATTCGTCTCATCCTAAGGTGAACATACAATGTGAGTCAAAGAAATTTTACTGTAATAGCAGTTGTTTTTTCCCTCCTGATAGAGACTAGGAAGTTAGCTTAGAAGCAAGTGCCACAATGCAGATTCCTAATGTGAGCTAAGGTGAATCCCAGCCATAGCCGGATCCATTTAAGATTTATTCCTTGCCATTCCCAGTATTTGTGAATATGTCCAGGAAAGAATTTTTTTCCCTGAAACACTTTTTGAAATTATTTAAATGCTAAGTGTTGGTCTGTGGTTAGAGAAATCAGTAGATAGTAGGTAGTACATGTTCCATTTCCTGGCAGGAAAGCATCCTGTGTCAGGGTTTCTGATGCAAATACAAGTGTAATTCTTCTTTTTTTTTTTTGTTTTCTCCTAGCAAATATATCTGAAAAATCCACTCTGTGTTACTCTTGTTAGTTACTCTTGTTAGTGACCTCTAAGGTGATCTAACAACAATCAGTGAAGTTCAGATTGGGCATTAGAAAAAGGTTCTTCACTGATCGGTCACTGGAACAGGCTCCCCAGGGAAGTGGTCACAGCCCCAAGCCTGCCAGAGATCAAGGAACATATGGACAATGCTCTTAGCCATTTGGTTTAGTTAGTCCTGTGAGGAGGAGAGAGTTGAGCACAATTATCCTTATGGGTCTTTTACAGCTTGAGATATTCAGTGATTCTAAAGCAAATTAACTTCAGGTGAACCAACGGTTGCAGCATCTACACATTACATCTATAGACTATTGCTGATCTGAGAGTTTTGGCTGATACGTGCAGTATGGTATCCTCTACATCTGCTCCCTCAGTCAGCATTTCTAATTCTGGCTGCTGGTTTGTTTCACAAAGTCCTTTTGATCACAAAAGAAGACCTTAGTGTAGGTAGTGCATAATTAAAAAATACTGAACTTCAGAGACTGATCGAAGGCCCTTCTGCCTTTCAGTTCTGGGAAGTAATCCATCTGTGCCAACAAAGTTAATTAGGAAGTTTCCACAAGTTACTGTGTTTTCATTTGTGCTCTGTGTGTGCTCATAAGTACTGGCTAGACAGCAGCTTGAACATGCTTCTGCCAAATAGTCACATTTGAGATCTGCATTCATTTTCAGTATTGTGGAAACAATATTCACTACCTCCCTCTTACTGTGTTACAGGGTTGAATAGACATAGAAGGCCAAGTAACTAAATTTCTGGCCAAAGGTAACTGCTGAGGTATCTCCAGGGAACTACAAGCCTTCAGCCTGACCTTGGTGCCAGGGAAGGTCATGGAGCAGAGCATCTTGAGTGCTGTCATGCAACACATACAGGAAAACCAGGGAATCAGGCCCAGCCAACAGGGCTTAAGGAAAGGAAGGTCCTGCTTGAGCAACCCGAGCTCCTTTGTGACAAGGTCATCCACTTAGTGGATGGGGGAAAGGCTGTGGATATCATTTACCTGGACTTCAGTAAAGCCTTTGATACTGCCTCCCGTGGCGTTCTCCTGAAAGAAACCGGCTTCCCATGGCTTGGACAGCTACAGTCTTCAGTGGGTTAAAAACTGTCTCAATGGCCAGGCCCAGAGAGGGGTGGTGAATGGAGTTACATGCAGCTGGCAGCCAGGCATCAGTGGGGCTCTCCAGGGCTCAGTATTGGGGCCAGTCCTGTTTAATATCTTCATCAATGATTTGAACAAGGGAATTGAGTGCACCTTCAGTAAGTTTGCAGATGACATCAAGTTCGGAGGGAATGTTGATCTGCAGAGGGATCTCAACAGTCTGGATTGATGGGCTGAGTGTGATGGTATCAAAGTTCAACAAGACCCAGGGCTGAGTCCTCCACATGGATCACAACAACCCCACACAATGCTACAGACTGAGGGGAGAGTGGCTGGAAAGCGGCCTGGTGGAAGAGGACCTGGGGGTGCTGGTTGACAGCAGCTGAACATGAGCCAGTGTGTGTGTCCAGGTGGCCAAGGGCCAGTGGCATCCTGGCTTGTATCAGGAGTATGTGGCCAGCAGGACCAGGGCAGTGATTGTCCCTCTGTGCTCAGCACTGGTGAGGCTGCACCTTGAGTGCTGTGTCCAGTTCCCCCTGAGAAGGAAGGAGCAGCAGAGACATGCGAGGAACTGACTGCGGCCCCTGTTCCTCATCCCCCCTGTACAGGGGCAGAGGAAAGGGAGAAACCAGGGGTGACTTTGAGCCTAGGAAGAAGGGAGGGGTTGGGGGAAGGTGTTTTTAAGATTTGATTTTACTTCTCACTGCCCTACTCTGATTTCATTGGTAATAAATTAAAGTTTTCCCATGTTGAGTCTGTTTTGCCCATGACAGTAGTTGGTCAGTGATCTCTCCCTGTCTTTATCCTGACCTACAAGCATTTTGTGCTATTTTCTCTCCCTTGTCCAGCTGAGGAGGGGAGTGATAAAATGGCTTTTGGTGTGTACCTGCTGTCCAGCCAGGATCATCCTACCACGTTGTTAATGAAAAACAAGGTCTAGTGACAGTAGCCCTTCCTCACTATTTCCAGTCCTGAGTTTTATAAGGAGATTGTGGGAGTAGTTTATGAGTAGATTAAATATTGTTTTTCCTTTGATACTGTCAGGCATTTTGTTTTGCCTGGAGCCAGCTCCACTGAATTCAGAGCTTCTGCCCCATGGCCATGGCTCTCCATGCGGCTCTGCACACCCAACACACCTTGTGCCCCACTCCTCCCCCCATTATATGTGGGGTGAACCTGCAGCATCCCCCAGCCCACCTGGCTCTGACAGCAGTGCCCGGTGTGGGCCACAGTCATGCTGAAGTGAGGCAGGGTGTCAGCACCAGCCCTGGATTCAGGCATGAAACCCCTGCAAATCATGGCTGTGGGTACTGAGGCTCTCTTGCTCCTAGCAACCTTGGGAAGAGGCAGTAATGCCCACCAGATTTCCTCCTCATGGTCCTGTTTATCTGGTCATCATATGCTTGAGGGCATCTTTGTGGGATCTCACAGGGCAACAGAGTTTTATCCTCTGCTGTTCCTTTTTCATTTGGAGATTACAATGAAACACCAAGGATTTTTTTTCATCTGAAAGATGTAGCATTTATGTTTTGTCACTGAAACAGTCATTATCAATGCGTATTTGGTTCTCTTTCTGCTAGTCTGTTGGGTGTCAAACCAGCTTGCTTTGTAACAGCTTCTGCATTGCTATCTTGCTGCTTTGAATAGCAGGGTTTATTTGCTTTGCATTTTTCAATAATGAGGTAGCTGAAAGTCACCCTCAGTACAGTCCTTAAAAGTAACTAATCTTTTGATACCTTAGGGCTTTGAATCAAGGGGTTTAAATAAACATTTTCTCTATAAAGTTACTGTTTTTCTTCACCCTGCACTCTATGGACTGAAAATCAGTGGGGTACATTTGGGAATTGTAGAGAACAAGGGATAGGCAAAGAATTATGTGTTCTGTTCTTTTGGGAAATGCATGAAATTATGGAAATTAAGTGGTACTCTTCTCAATAAAACCTTTAGTATTATCGTTGTTTTCATGCAGTTTTGTTCTTAAATATCTCCTGGGCACTAATTGAAAAGGAAACAGAATTTTATTTTTCAGGATGCAGTGAAATCTCAAACAGCAATTAAAACACAGAATGGTTTGGCAGTCTTTAATAATGTAATTGGTTCCGTGGACAGGAAGAGTTCACAAACTGCTTTGCATTTCTTTCACATTTGGTCTTAATTTTAAGAGACCATTACTGCTTGCAGTCATTTAGGAGCCCTAGATTCAGCAGAATCTCAGGAGAAAGGGAGTACAACAGTGCAACTCTAATAGCATCAGATGTGTATTTATCTCAAGCTTTTTAGTTAGCTTTCCAAATTTGTTATATTAAGAGTACTACTACAAGCTGTGTTCTTTGAACTTCTTAATATATATATTTTTGAGAGAAGTTACTTGGTGCAAAACTGAGTTTTCTAAGAAAGCACATATTAATTTAACGTAACAGTTCCTTTTTTTGTGTGTGTGAATTCAAAACATTCCTGTGGTCTGGAGTAAAACAGAAAGAACATGGCCATATTTTGATGCCCAAAGCCCTCATTTTGTTAAAGAAGGTTTTCATGATGTTTTTTTCTTCTGAAAACCATTGGTATAATCCTGTAGACTTTCAACTGCTCACTCACTCCAGTGAAGTCACACAAAAAAAGAGAAATGAAAAAACACCTTCAATTCAATAGCTATGAGAAATAAGATGTTTCTAAACTTCTTTAGCCTCTATAGCTACAGAATAAACTGAATGATACTATTTTGATTTTGTTACTTCATCAGAAGGAAAAAAAAATAGTTTTCATCCAGATGTTTTCATCCCAGACTGGTGTGGAAGATCACAGTACTGCATTTCTCCAAGGAAGGATGGCTTTTCCTATATTCTTTCTTGGACTTAATGAACCCTGTGAATGTGCGTAGTGAAGGGGAGAGACAGAAGGGTGCTGAAATGTTCTGCTTCCTTTATATGTTGGGGTCTCAGTTTTAGGGTGAAATTAAACACAGGATTCATGGTGTGGCCTCACCACACATGGTGTAGAGGCTTGAGGAGAAGCATTATGAGGAGTGGCTGAGGTCACTTGGCCTGTTCAGCCCGGAAAAGAGGAGACTGAGGGGAGACCTCATTGCAGTTACAACTTCCTCGTGAAGGGAAGAGGAGGAGCAGGCACTGATCTCTTCTCTGTGGTGACCAGTGACAGGACCCAGGGGAACGGCCTGAAGTTGTGTCAGGGGAGGTTTAGGTTGGATATTAGGAAATGGTTCTTCCCCCAGAGGGTGGTTGGGCACTGGCACAGGCTCCCCAGGGAAGTGGTCACAGCACCAGCCTGACAGAGTTCAAGAAGTGTTTGGACAATGCTCTCAGGCACATGGTATGACTCTTGGGGATGGTCCTGTGCAGGGCCAGGAGCTGGACTTGATTATATTTTTGGGTCCCTTCCAACTCAGCATATTCTGTGATTCTGTGATTATTGCTCATTTGTATTGCCCATTATTTAGTGGGCAATTTAGAAGATCCACAGTGACTCTTCTGAGCAACTGATAAAGGGAGATGATGTGTATCTTGGGATGTCAGGCTTACGGAGAGTCCCTCATTCTCTTCAGAACTGGAAAGGGGCTGTTACACACCTTATGTGCTCTTTCAGTTGGTGGCTATGAAGTCTATAGTCTTTAAAAGAGGTAGCTTTTCCTCATCTTCCAGGGGTGATGGTCTTGATGTTGATTTGGGCATTTTGAAGTCTGAAATGTGAAGTTTCTTTTCTATTCATAGGACAGAAATCAATCACTTTCCATCACTCTTGTACTGATCAATGGTTCATGTTGGATGTGTTGAAGACAGATTACCCTCAGGCTTGCTGGGTGCTTCAGGAGTCACTGGCATCACTTTTCCTAACTCTCGGATCCTCTGCAGTCTGTGACAGGCATGCCTAGGCTTGATCTGCTTTTTGAGATTCTCCCAAAGAACTCTCGCAAATAAAGGCCCTTCAAAGGCTCATCTTCAAATGGCTACTGACTGTGAGGAGGATTTGCACAGAGATGAGGCCCCTGAGCATCTTAATTTTCCTTTTCCTGAGGTGTAGGCATACTAGCACAACTTCTGAGTGGTTTATCACAACAGTGTTTTAGCCTGAGCTGGGGGGTCTGCCAAATGACATGTCAATATAGTAGCATATAGATATACATATATAGGCTGTCAAATTCTGTACTTTTAAAAATCACAGCCATGCTAGTCTCTCCAAAGAAACAACAGTCCATGCTTTGTTTTCTCCCTGTAGCTTTTGACAACTTACTCTGAACTCTGGGTCTTCACGTGTCTCTCTAATTTTTGACTCTGTCTATCTAAAGCTCGTGGGCATGCATTGTTGGATGACAGTGACCTTCCATAAATCCTAACTATTTGGAAAGCTTAAGGTAAAGACAGTTTTCTTGCAGCTTTTGTTCTGAAACATTTGCAGGGCTGTACAGCAGATGGTGCTCTGTTTCCCTTTCTTCTGCAGGCTGTTGTCATCAGCTAAACTTTTCAAACCAAGGCTGGAGGTTATTAATAATGTTTTCTGCACTGGCTGAGCAATTGGAGCCACATATTTTCAGAGACGGTTTACTTAGCCATGTGCTGGTTTTGTTTTAAGGAGCAAGAGAACATAAAGTCTGTATGTGGGTTAATTTACAACAGTAATCTATCTTTCCAGTGCAGTTAGAGCAGAGAAGTGACTTACATTTATTAAGGTATTCTTTTCATGTTTGCAAAACCAGTACTTGTTTTAAATGGGTAATTCTTCACTAAAATGAATGAATCACAAAGGAAAATACAGGTTGAGTTTAAACAATGAATCTATAAATCCAGCAAAGAGTTTCACAGCTTAATTAACCAAAATGTTTATCCAGGTACCTGAAGTTGGGTGAAATAAAAATGTGTTCTCTGTTCTTATGCTGAATAGTTGAATTCCTGCCCTAGCTCTTTCAGCAGAGTAAATGTTGCTTTCTGACACTTAGCACAGTTGGCCCAGGCTTTCAGGGGCTTGTTTCACAAGTGATAGCTCTTAGATGACCAGAAGTGGTGTGGAAAGTCAAATCCTTTTTGAGGATTTGGTGAGATACAGCACCATAATCTTTGAAATATTGCAGGCTGCAGTAATACCATAGTAATCTTCAACAGCATTAACAGCTTAAACAGACAAGCCTATATAAATTGGTTTAAAATCAATCAGGTAGAGAACTTCACTAGTTCAAATTAATAACTCTATAGGCTGTACTGTGAATTATCAGATTTTGCAAATTAGGAAGTAAAAGCATGATGCAAGGCTCATGAAAATCAAAGTAAATACTTTCATTAGCATTACTGTGCCTATATTATCCCCTTACCTGGATTTCCGTAACAAAGACACCAAGAATACTGAAACACAATAGGTAAGTTGCTCATATGGACAGTTTTGCTCTATTTGCTATCATTTTATGATATTACCTATTTCACTCTGTGATAATGTACTCGATAAAAAATGTATTGCTCTTTATGTGGTATTAGAGCTGAGAACACCACTCGTTCACCTGAGCCAATGGTAGATGCTGTATAAACACAAACTGAAAGGACAGTGCCTGCCTGACCTTACTGCCCAGCATTTTGCCGCTGGGAGGCTGTCTTGTGAATAGTCTATCGACTGAGGAAATTTTTCTCTGAAGTTCTGTGATTCTATATGTACTATTTCAGATAGGGATTGCTAAATTTTTAATTCAATCAGAAAGAAAAGCCTTATAAATTTATTAATGATTTTCTTCATTCAGGATCTTGAAGTCAATCTACCTATGAAAAGATAAAGCAAAATTCTATTTCTGTTAGTTGATATCCTCATTAGTAGAGTGTATATCTCTTAAATAAATCCAAAGTGTCTTTTTCCCATAGGAGATTTTATTTTCTAAAAATAAACAATTTTTTTTTTTAGCTGTGAGGAAGGGTGTTATGAAGATCATCAATGAGAAAGGGATCAAAATCTGTATTTGTCTTTTCAAGACTATAAAAAAAATTGCTGAATTTGTTTTTCTGTCTTGGGCAACATTTCCCAAAGCTATTACCTAAGAAACCTGCCTTCAGATTGATGGAAGGTGAACTGTTAAATGTGTTGCATCATATGGTTTATCCCTGAATTAGAGATACAAGGAACAAGACACAGAACAAAAATAAAGAGATAAATTTCTTCTCCATTTTAACATGGTTTCATGTAGACCTATAATTATGAGGTGATGTGTTACACCAGTGTATAATTTCCACACTCTGGGGAGCCAGAACAGCTGACTCACACCACTCAGGTTAAGGTAAGATCTGGATTTGCAACAGATGGAACATGGGGAAGGAAAGATGGCCTTTCAGAGTGCAGGAGGTGGCAGAAATTAATCAGGCATTGATCTCACTGCATAGGGTTTAAGAATGTGACTGAAGTGGCCTGGATTCTCCCTAATGCTCAGCCTTCATTGAAACCAGCTGAAATACAGTAAAAGTTACATATCTCATATACAAGCTGTACCACGGCCCTCAAAGAAAGTACTAAATGGATAGATTGCCTCTGTCACCCACAAAGGAAATTTTGTGGATGTAGAGAAGGGAAATCTGATTCTCTTTGAGGCCCCTTGAATTCAATGCCAATATGTTTTAATCCAGCAGAAAATGCTGATAACTCTATTTCTCCTTCCCCAGTTGATGAAAATTAACTTTCAACATTCACAGCTGATCAAATTACAAGCTAAAATTATGTGCAAGCATGAAAAAGATGACGCCTTATTCCATAAATACATACTTGGCTGTAACTTTCAAATTATGTTAACAGAGTTCACACAGTATTAGTCAAATCCCTGTCATTAAGAAATGGTATTTCATAAGAAAGCTGATAATAGGATACGAAGATCCTAAAATGATTAGATGATGACTTGTTAATGGGAATTCCTTTTTGTCATAACCAGTGATTTTCAGTTTCCTCTTACAAAGATGATCTCTCTGATGGGAGATGGTAGTATAATAAAAATCTGGAAACTGTGTAAAGAAAATAAACTAGAGATTGAATAATAGATTCAATGATTTTGTAGAACCATGATGATTCAATTTTAAAGACATTGTTGGGGAAAATAAGGTAATTCTCAGGCAGAGCCTGTGCCACTGCACATTGCCTATCTGTTAAAGCCCCTCTCCTACTCTTTTCTCCTGTGGGCATGCAGTATCTCTCTTTCAAAGCATCACTAAAATCCAAACAAGGCTCTGTACAGGAAGCTTTCTGCCCGCTCTGGAGCAAGAGGTCTGGCTGGCAGTCTGACCACACTTGAGGCAATGGCAAAGGTCTCAGAGAAAGTTCTCTTACAATTGATGAGAAAACTATTGAAGTATTAAGACATTTTCCAGGGATTAAAAGACCATTTTTCACCAAGTCAAATTATTTGAGCTGACCAATATATCAGCATACCTCTCTCATCAACATTTTAATTTTAGCTTTGTAAGTGTAGGTCAGAATTTCTGGGTCTTGCCTTTCTTTGTTTTGGGTATACTACATTAACTAAATATCAAAAGGTCAGGTTTCATGGACAATTTTCATGTATATTGTGCACTGGTAGCACAACTAATGTTTGTGAGGGCAAAAGAAATGTACCTTCAGATTGCCATAGGAATGTCCCATTGCAGCACCTACTTGGGCTCAAGCTATGGGTTAAGGAAGGGCTTTTTCTTTACAGCCTGCACACACAAATAGTGTTGGTACATCTGTCTTCCTCAATGGAAGTTACCCACACCCCTTTCATTAATTGGCTTTAAGGTAGGAGAAGGAATGTCATCTAAATGATTTTAGCTCCTGGGTGAAAACCTATATGATTTTTGAAAGAAAAACACTGTAGTCACTGAATGTCAAAGCTGTGATTAAAAAGCAAAAAGCTGACATGCTGACATGGATACCACTGTAATAGGGTATGTCTCAGTGGGAACCCACTGCCACCATCAGCTTTTTACGGTTTTTGTGTTGCTAATATGAAACGAAATGCACCACTAGGAATACTGTTGCATATCAGACTATCTTATTTCATAAATTATTACTATATTACCCTTTAAATGTCCCAGTGAGTATAGCAGCATCAAAATATGATGTAAAAACAATAAAACCAAGCAAACAGCTATTACTGAACAGTTAGATATGTACAGCAGTTTTTAAATTGCTTTCTCTTTGTTTTTATCCTGAAAAAATTAACAGTTTGCAACAGTTAGGGTCATTCAACCACCTCTCTGATACCCTTGTTTCTGAATTGGAACAGGGTAGCTAATTACTACTGGGAATGTGTTGTGACAGGCTTTAAGAGTGGGTAAACTGGAGAATGACTTTTGATATTCAAATTTCCTCTCATTTCCATATTCTGCTGCTGGCACTTACAAAGGAAGATATATGATGTGTCTCATCATGCACTTGGAAGGGCTGAGAACTCACACATCTTCTCCCTTCTCAGCCCTCCATCTACAAGCCAGTTGGAGCAAACTATATGCAGGAAAGATGAAAAAAAAGTGTATGTGAAAAGTCATATTTTCTCATTTTCAGGAAATCATGGAGGACGGTTATTCAGGAGCTGTAACCTCAGTGGGAAAAAAGTTCATCAGTCAGTGCTTGTGTCCTTAGCCTGACTGAGTCTGTGGCCTCATAAAACCTGCCTATTCTGTTTCATGGGAAACTCTGCAATTTAAAACAAATTCCTATTCTGAGCAAATACATCAAAATTAATTATATTAAAATAAAAATTCTGGGTAATTTATTGTTGAACTATTTCTTCCATAATTTTCCTTAATGCTGGGTTAATAAGTAATTTTAAATATTTGAAAAGAAGATAATTAAAAAAAAATTCTCCTTCAAAAAATTGAGTATGTTCTGTTGCTCCTTATCAGAAAGTATTTTCAAGGGAAATTAGAGTCAGGTATTGTTGAAATAATAAATTACACCATTTACCAATCAGCATTTTCCAATGGAGAAATACTATATCATAAGATCTGTGAGTGTATCATTCATTCAGAATAATTTCAAAAAAAACAGGAAGGTTGAGATTTATATGATTTGTCTGAAGGTGAGAAGTTCTATTTAAAACTGTGTCAAAGCTCATTTGGGAGATACTGTCTGATCTTTACAGATAGGCTAAAATATAAATAATGTCCTGGCAAACAGTATTAATAATGTCTTTGACAGAGATATCATTAATAATCATAGTTTATATGGCTACAACTCCAAAATAAAAGGTTATCATGATGCAATAAACCAAAGAAGTAAACTCAACTAGTTTATGACTTCATTAAAGTGGTGAGCTGTAATCGCTACCTTGCAATCAGCAAATGCAAATGCTCTATTTGTAGTGCTGTCAGTTTTATTTAATGTGTAACTTTCTCTTCAGAGAAGGGAAGCTTATCCTATTTTTCTTGGATTTCAATGCACTGAAAGTTTATTCTTTGGAAATATACCAATAACACAGAAATGGAATTGGGATTATGAAGTATCTGATGCCCTTTTTGTACATTTATGATGTGCTTCAAGCAATAGCACGGCTCATAAAATACAAAAGGGCTAAAAAGAATGTAGTTATCATGACAGTATATGTGTCCAGATTGCAAGCCAGAGAACTGTCACTGATAGTTGGGATATAATTGACTGCAGTGTATGATAAGCACATTATTGATTGATTAATGTGACCTAGTTGTATTTGAAATGTCAAAAGGAAAATTGAGTTGTCATTTTATATCATGTTCTTTTTTGAGTAGCAGATAAATACTGTAATTAATGACTTTTCATGAAGGTTATCTAAAAAATTTAGGGAATATTAAACATCACATTATTCACAGTCACTGTAGGTGAATTTACTATTGATGAATATTGATAAATCTTTGGTTATATGAAACAGGCACCAAAAGAAGTTCATATACTTTAAAACTGCTTTTTAATAAGACATCTCTTCTGATTACATTTTAAAAATCATTTAACTAGGTGAATTGACTCAATTCACCAAATTACTTTTGAGATTTAGTAAGGTTTTTTTTGTCTGTGGCAAACTGGAATAATGAATTAGAAGGTTTAAGTTTGCTTCTGTTGAAGTCAGTTGTGAAACTGTTGCTGTCTAGAAAAGGATTGAGGGCTGACACATGCCTTGATACCTTTTTTCACTATTTACACAAAAGAGCCTTGAATTTTCTCAGGTAGTTGGAAAAAAGTGCTTCAGCAAATGAATTTACAAAAAATGTTCTCAGCCTTGAAGCAGATCTCAAAGAATCTTTCAAGCTATTACGGATAGAAAAAAGCCAAAATGTATCTGCAGCAAGACACTGAAGTTTTATCACTCACCATTTGCCTAAAGTATACCTGTGAGGGGAACTCCCTGTCACTAGGGGACTTCTTTGCCAGAAAATGCAAAGTCTCCAGCATTTGAAGGAAAAGGAAAAAAATTCAAGAGTAAAAAGTTTAACTGAATTGTTTCAACCTTCATATTTAATTTTGGCAAATTTGGATTTGTGTCATGTCTTTCAGGTCTGATATTGTTTGGACTTCATAGTAACATAATAAATTAAGTTGATGGTGATACCTTATGATGTTCTGTTAAGTCCCTGAGTGTCCAAAGTTCTTTCAGTGTTTTGATTTCTTGATATCAGTTCAGCTGTGTAAATGCAGGATTCTTGTGCAAGTGCCCCAGTCATGGATGTGGGGTTACAGTTGTGACAGCTGAACCCTGGGAGATATGCACCCTCCAGCATCAACACCCAAAAGGTAGATGGGATCCCCAGAGCTCCTCAGGTACCTCTGAGCACCTGCATTCAGGTACAGAGCTGAGCTCTAGAGTGTCCATAGTACAGTGGGCTTTTCTCATGTGAGTGTATTGACTAAAATTGCAGAGATAAAATGGAAGTTTGGCCACCCAGTTCAGACATAAATATGTATATGCAGGCATCCAGATTCTCATGTTTTAATCTGGGGCTGAATTCCAACCTTTGTTATGTGGGCAAACATTTTTCAGACTTATATGAATCACTGGAAGAGTGTTCTGGTTTTTCTGGGAAAATGTTAAAAATATGGGGCAATATTGTCTCCTTTGGCAGTATCCTTGGGAAAGAAATGGGCTTCATCAGAAGAGTGAGCACATTACAGAATAAGCCAAATTTACCACAATATATTTTAAATTTTCTTAGATTATCCATTTCCCAGAGCAAAAAATACCAGGTAGAGGCTTGCTAACTTGTTCTCTAAAAAACAAAGCCCAATCAGTCTGCCTTCTCAAATCCTTTCAGAGTTTTGTCATGCTAGGTCACACTCCATCCTCAAGTTCAGTATTACACAATTGACACAGTCTTGAGTTGTGGATCTGGGAGAAGCTTCATTTTTCACCTGGCACTAAATGAGGAAGGACTGAGCAAAACCTTAGCCTCTCTCAACTAGTGCAGCAAACATGGTACACAGGGCCATGCAGTAAGCAGGAATCAGCTGACAGTGAAATAATTGCTTTATCCTTCACCGGGCTGGGACAAAAGTACTGAAGGCATCATTATGGTCCAGGAGTTATGTTGTCTGGTAGGATAGGGCCTTTCCTTATCAAAGCGATGCCTAAAATGTAGCCTAGCCTACAGGTTAAGGTGAAGACTGTGAGGATCACAGATACTGCTGCACTGGAGTAGAAGTGCCACTGACAGAAACCAGGGAAAAGCACAAGGGCCAGGTCTGTTTCTCTTAACCCTGAATCACCTCATCATCACCCCTCAATCATTTGCAGCAAAGTCAAAGGAATTGTCCCAGGATATTCTCCAAAATAGCTGATTGCATTTTTACTTCTCTGTTTTTGCCAATAGCAGGATGTTTCCATGCAACCACATGTGCAGGAGTGGTCAGCAAATGGAGCACAGGACTCCATGGGTGGGAAGGAACATCAGAGGGACACCACATGCAGCCTCCTCCCAGGTGAGCTGGTGAAAAGACTGGTGAGAGCAAACAAGTGCTGATTCTGCCTCTGAACTCGATAATCAGGAGCCAACCTGCCATAAAGCCTCTTAATCTTCCACAGAGTTGGAAAACAAAATCATATCTTTCTAAAGGACAACCAGTTGTTTGACACAGTTATACACTTCGGGTAATGTTTTGAGCAAATGTTTAATTACAAAAGGATGGTGCCTGAATTGCCATAATTAATCTGAACTTGTGCTGGAGTTCACAGCATCCAAGACTTTTTACACTGGTGAATCACTCTCATTGAAATACTCTGTGCTTAAATAGCAGGAAAAGCTGCTATTAGAAATCTCTGTAATAGCTTTTATGAAAGCTATGGCTAATTTAGAGCCCAATTAAACCCAGAAATCCAATTATTTCTGAATAACATAATTGCAAAAAAGTAACTAGCATGGTAAGTATGCACTAGCTATTATGGAAGATGCTTTAATAAAAGAAAATCAGCTCTGAGCCACTGAAAAGATATGTTCTTATCATAAGGATGGTCTGCAAATTCCAAAGTTCTTCAATTTTCACTGCTTTGTATTGAAGGTATGTAAACCTTGGTGCTCTGTAACTGCTGTTACATGCATTTTATGAGTCCAATTGGAGAGCAGGTAAGAGATGCTAGAGCAGAGCCATTTATATGGGTGCTTGAACAATCTCTGTTGAATGAGACAGATTATTAATTAGCTGTGGGTGTGACTGTGAGTTTGGCCACCTACACACATAGAAAGGTTAGAGAAAATAAGGCAGACCAAGCCCTTGCCACAGACTGACAGTTTTGCTCCTGATGGGAAAGAGAATTGCTTTTAGGCTGCCCTTGGCTTTGCTGCTGTCCCAGTGGGCAGTGGTGGAAACCCACCAAAAACCCCCCACTGAACTGCCCCTGTAGCCTTTGGCTGCAGTTGGTGAACTCATGGGGCCACTGATCTTGTAGCATGTTTGCCTCAGCTCTGCAGTACCTTAGCAAGGGTAGTACGGTAACATCCTGCTGCTCCTCAAAAGCCCTCATAGGCAGGCAGAATGGAGAATTCTGCTTTCTCAACATTGTAGGAGACACTACCCACAGTTTTGTGCAGTCAGGACTTTGCATGGATTAGAGGCACGAATGAGTGAGGAGGAATTATGATGGCATTTTAAAATACTTCATAAACTCAGGGACAGACTTTTGCTTTGGCATTTCCATGGACGTAAGTGAAGCAGAGATTCACTTCACCTAACTTAGCTATTTGCAGTAACTGTACATTTTTTTACCCCCAAAGTGATAGTTCAACTTTCAATTACTATTTAGGAGAAATTTCCCTCTTGAATCAACTGGAGTTTTGCTGGAGTGAATATTTTCCTTGTTAAAATTTAGCTTACTGATTTCACTGCAATCTGTGTTGTGAAAGACAACATGAATAAAGTGCTGACCCTAAAGGAAGGCAGAAGGAGGAGAAAGAATAGCCTGCTGAAGGAGTAAGGATTTTCAAATTGCTATATATGTTAATCATCTCATCTGCTCAGTTGTACGCAAGGAAAAAAATATTTCATGAAATGATTGAGTTCCATTACACAAATACTTGTTAAAGAAACAAAGAACTTCAAATGAGTAGAGGGCTGGTGCAACAAGGTTATCAGCTCAACACTGTACATAAAGCTTTGCACACAGTATCTCCCAATTTGATGAAGCTCAGCGTCATTCAAGATAAAATATTTAGTTTTTTTAAAGACATCTGAGTTATGAGCACTTAAAAAGCTATCTGAACAGAGTTGACAGAAGGAATTTATTATTTCAATTCTGGAAACACAATAAAAGAAGTGGAATAAACTCTAACTCCAAAGTGTAAGTTAAGAAAAAAAAGTGCTCATTTTCCGTATAAGCTCCGGTCTATTTGGGATGCTTAGACACAGTAACTTTGTTTAATATGTGTTGGAAAATAATTGCCCTGAAGAGAATCAGATACATAAAATGTAAGGCACTGTTTTACATTTTGATTTTAGAAGGTTAGTAGATGTTTCGTATTGAAAAAAACAACTTACTGTGTACTATTTAAGAACAGAGCTCATGATCCCAATTTGAGACCATTTTGGTGCTAGAAAAATATGTTTTTGTTAATGATGCTTTTAGCATGAGGGAATCTTTGAAAACTGCATTTGCAATTATCAAGGTTAGATGAAGGATTTCTTCAAAACTTGTCAAATTGGTGATCAGGAAAAGATTGCGCAAAGAGAGTGCATTAACATTGTCACCTTGTAAAATCAACTAAAGAAATCACCTCAGAGAAATGGAATGATTCTGCTACTGCAAAGCATAATGATTTGTGTGGTTGGAGGAACTCAGCCAGAATCCAGTTTGAGTGAATTACAGGTCTTTATAACCAAGTACTTTGCTAATTTTTTTTTAATTTGGTTTTGCCATCATGTCAAATTTACATGTTTGAGGTATAATTAGCCAGTCTGATTACAAAAAAAAAAGACTATAATTTAAAAATATAAATTAACATAAAATGACAAGCATTAAAAGTTAATATCAACTCAATGTTCATTCTTTTGCATTCAAATGAGTCTTATTAAGTTATTATGTCCGTCTAAATATCAGTATAATTTTCAAGTAATACACAATGTGTTCCATAATCTGCCTCTCTCCTTAGTCCTCCATTAACTCTATTGTTTCTCTACAGTTTGTTACTCCAACAAACCATTTCAGAATTACATTATTTCATTTTTCACATAAAGTGCATAACAATTTTGATGTGCCCTAGACCCTCAGTGACCATGTGTTGACTCTAAATATATTGGTACAGCCCATGGCCTTTCTTTGAAATGCACATAAAGAAGCAATAACTGAATTTCAACAAGCAAATCAACCCAATTGGTTTAGAATTATGATGCTTGGCTTTCTAATGCATATTCAGAGTGGTAGAAAAGAAAGTATGAAATTTAATTGTACCATAAAACTGTCATGAGAAAATATATACTGAATATCAAGCAGGATTACAGTTCTTCAGTAGTGATCATCTGTGGAAAACTTTATTTAAAGAACTGCTGAATTTCTAATGGCTGTATTTCTGGTCAGAGAACAGTTCTAAGAGCTTCATCACTTAAAAAAGTGGCAAAATATGATGCATTTGGTTCATCCTCTAGACTTGAATGTTTCTGCACAAACTCTGGTGCTAATGTCTGTTTAGTACAAAAAGCAGAATAGTGAAAAAAGTAAAGCAACTCCCAGAGTGTTTTCTGTTTTTACAACCATTGCACAAGCCCAATAGCAGTCTGGAAGCTAAAAAACCAGAGAAGTATTGCCTAATATCTGCAAGGGCCCTTTGGACAATTTGTATTATTTATTTGCCAGACAGCAAAATCATAAAATTTATACTCTACTCAATTACATGTGGAAACACACCTTATCATAATTTCTATTACACTGCCAGCCATTCATTTTATGCACACACATGAATTCAGCCACTGAAACTACTTTTTATATTTACACCTCTTTAAGAAAGTAAAATGAATGGCTGATATATACAAAATAGAATTATTGCATACAACATGGCATGTGTACACATATGTATCCACCAAGACATCTCTGAAAAATGAGTTTTCATATTTTAGTAAAGTGTTTTTATATCTGTCAATGGACACACTGCATGAAACTGACTCAAATGTCTTGGAGTCCAAATAAAAAATCCTGAGCTAACTTGGGTGGTCTTTAAACTGAGTGCTGCCTGTTACTCCTGATTTCACCAAGCTGAAGATAGAGATGAGCCCTTTAGGGAATCAGTAAGTTAAATTTACTGATCATGCTTCCAGTTATATACACTTAATTGCATAACTAGTTAGTGCAAATCTACTATGATGACAACTAATGAACCAAAACCACTAAAGAAAAATAATATTAATGATATTGTGCCTTGTCACTGCACCAGGACTAAGTTTAAAGAAGTGAAGATACTGTTCTCCTCATTATTTCCCTAGGTATTTTTTTATCAAGCAAGAAACTCTGTTGTGGAGTCAGAATTTGTAGGCTACTTGGTTTTTTTTATTTCTCTTTTCTTAAGAGACAGATATCATTCCTGTACAATTTTTGTGTATGACAGTATTGAGAAGATGTTCTTTACTGCCAGTGCCTTAATCTCAAAAGCACAGGATTCAGTTTGAAAATCTGCCCAAGTAACCTTTCGTTATGTGATACCTTCCTCCTCTTCCCAGTATGGAGAGATGGCAGTGGAGAAGTTGTGTTTGTTGTGTCCAACTCTGCTTCCAGAGCTGATTGAAAATAGGAGGTGCAGGGGTGCATAAAAGCATTCTCCCTGCTGTTCACAAGGAAGTAAAACCTGTATTGAAGTCTTTGGTCCAGCTGGTGCTGACACAGTGAAGTTTTTATCAGGCAGAAACAAAAATCCCTCATGAAAAAGATTGTTACATGAATTTGAATGAATGAATACAGGAAGACACTTATGAGGAACTCTGGCATCTGTCTCCAGCTGAGAAGTCTTCTCATCACCCGCCAGTGACCTTGTTGATGACCTCTGTGAGCTGTGGGAGATATAGTGAATACCCTGATAAGCAAAACTGGTTGACCAATAGAAAAAGAACAATTTAGTCAGTGATGATCTTGACATCACAGACAGAGATCAGTATGTTCGTAATAAATGACTTAACTAGTTTGCATAACTTTCTCCTTGCAGTGATTTGTATAACTTGAACTTGAAGGCTGGCTGTGCCTAATCAGGTGCCTTGGGTCTTTAGATCCCTGTGGGAGGTGTTCACTGGTGAAACTTCTCATACGGTCTTTGCTTTTCAGTATGCCAGAACAGAGAGCAGTCTCCCTGTCAAATCAATGAAAAATAATGCCTAATACTAGGAGACATGGGTGCTTCTACCCTCAGGCAAATCGAGCACACAGTGTCCAGTCCTATTCTGCTACAAAGACTGTTACCAAGTGACAGGCATCTGGTGGCCTGGTTTCACTGAGCAAGTTGTATTGGCCCTTTCCTAGGGACAAGGTGCTTTCATGGCTGCTGACATCCCCTTCTCACAGCAGAAATACAGAGTACCTGAGGGACTCCAGAGAGTAAATTGCCATTTCAACCCTGAAGCAAGTCCTTCCACAGCATGTTTTGTTTGAGGCACAAGCCTGTGTGCCCCAGTCTTGGTTATCTTATGCCTTTCCTGAAGGACAATAGGACTCTCAACAGGGCATTTTGTGACAACACTGAATAGATTTTGAAAGAAAATCCTTCCACTTTTCCAACATATACTAAGGAAATGGTATCATATTATATCTGTGCAATTCACCATTTATATTTCTGATATCTTTTTGCCGATGTGAAGTCTTAGGGGTTTTGAAAAGACCTGTGGTCTCCTCCAAGGAGGTGAGAATCTGAGAGGAGCAATCGGCACTGAGAGAGAGACAAGGAGAGCTGGGAGCTGCAGCAAGAACAAAGTGAAATAATCAAGTTGCAGTAAGTTGTGTTCTGATCATATGTCCTGGTTCCTATTGTGAACATGGTTTTGGGTTTTTTTCCTTGAACATATAGACCATTAGCAAAAGTTTCTCTCATCTGACAGGTGAAGGCTGAGCCAAGGAGATTGGGGAAGGGGATATATAGAAAAAAGGTTGCAATTACATTGTGTGATGTAGGAACATAGAGAACATGTGTGCTAAGAGAGGTGTTGGAGAACTTGCCTAGTACTTCCCCAAAGAAATCCATTCTTGCACACTACTTTCAGACATTCCTCCACTCCCCACCTCTGTGAGAGAGGACACACACAAATACTCATTTTTCTTCCCGTAGTTGGACTAGGATGCCTTTTTTTTTGAGCAAGTCTTCACCGTGAGTTTCAGCCGACTCACTGGCAGATTCAGGACAACGTGGTGTGCTAGTGAGCCAACATACTTGTTAGTTGGGAAAAGACTCCCCTTAAGAGCTTCCTTGAGAGCAAACCACAGACCATTACCAGCACAATAGTGTTACAGAAACTGCCTTAGTTGTTAAAAGTGTGGTAGTGTGCTTGATTACATTTACATTCATAGTTAATTGCTGTCACTGCTGAACATATGAAAAGATAATTATGACAATGGTGCTGGTTATTTTTAAATGGCTATATGAATATACAGTTTTTAAATGACAATGTTAAGTGCATGTCTTTATCAAATGAAAAATGTATGTCTGCTATTCATTCATTAGCGAAAAATTTGCATCCACAGTAAAATATTTAGCTTTGACTGAAAGAAGGTTCATTATGCTTCTGAAGAAAAAGTGCAGAATGAAGTGGAAAAATACTCTCTGAGTTTTTGTTGGCAGTGTGCTGAAACAGTGAGTAACACAGCTGGGAGTGCTGAGGACCCTGAAGATTCCTAGTGCTTACAACCCAGATGTTGTTCATGCCTCTGCTACTCCCATTAGCAGAAGGCAAATGCGTTTGTGTAAGGAAAGGGCAAACAGACCACTCTGTGTGTACTGAATTTTTAAAAATATATAATTGAAAATATACACTGAGACTGGTTTCAAAGCATACTAGCAGGGCACTGAAAGTTGTGTTCTGAGACTCTCTTAAGCACCTTACTTCTTAATCTGCTGTCAGAAAGGTTGCTGACTGTCCCTTCAGTGCAATGCAAGTGTTAGAAGGTTGAGTGATAAGAGTTCTGATCTCTCTGTCACAGATACAGACACTGACCCAAAGGTGAAATGTGTGTGAGTACTTAGCTCAGGAAAAGAACTTCATTGTCCAGCAAGAAGAAATGAAGAAATCTGTGAATATGTATGCTTCAAAGAGTGTAATTGAATTTTTTGTGACTCTCAGGCAGGCAAATTAGCAAAATAGAAGAGATGAACAGTAAGTGTGTAGGGTGGGGGAACATCATGCTGGAAGATGTGATGGAAAGGATCTCCAGCAGTGTGATCTCTATTTGCAATGCTAATTTCCTAGTCTGGAGCCTCCGAGCAGCAGTAACTCTAAAAATGTTCTTCAAAAATCTCTTTCTTCATGTACACTGAACTGACATGGAGCAGAGAAAGTGAAAAACAGTTGCCCTTACACACTTATGGCCAGCATGCAATGCACTAGCACTGTCCAAGAACACACGCCCTTCAAGCCTTCAGTAATTTGAGTAATTCTATTAAAAATTGTATGCTGGGGGGACTTTTGGAAAATTCCAATTAAATATTTTTAAATTTAAACATTCCAATTAAATATTTTTCTTTGTGATTTCTTTCCAGTCAGTCCTGTGATGTACTTGGTGAGGCAGCAAGACCCCAACATTGAAAATGTGGGTTTAATTAGTAACGATGAATTTCTCCTACAAGCTGTCACTAAGCTCTCTCTGTGGTGCTTTACTGGTGGTAGGACTGCTTTTATCACCAAAAGGATATGTGCAAAGCCCATTGAAGTCAGGGCACATTAACAGGCACAGTGAAGGCAAAAATGACATCCCTTGAAATGGGAGCTAGTAAGACACTTCTGAAGCTGTCATTCTGTGTTATTTGCTGAGAGCTGGAACTTCTTCAGACTAGGTGACAGTCCAGAGGAAACACATCCTTTTCAAAAAGTTCTTCAAAATTCATTTCTGTATCGTGTAATAATAACAATAACAACCTTCCAGGGTATTCTGGCTTACAAGTCACTTGCAGTTTTGCTAGTGACATTCAGTGGCAATTGGATCAGATTCACAGTGAAGGAAACCTTACAAAAGCAGCTAAGGGAAATAAGAAGAATGAACACTTCTGGTCCCTAAAGACTTTAAATCCTCCAAACATTTGCTTTATCCTTGTTCTCTTTTGGAGGTGAGTGGAATTCATCCTTGTTCCTGGACTTACAATAGAGCTCTGCTGCCTGGGTGACTGCACAAGGGATTTGGAGATCAATCAGGATCCAAACCAAGCTTCAGCATCTCAGTTCCTTTCTGCAGTAAGTGATTCTTTTATATGAAAAAACAGAAATCCATACTGTTGAAATCAATGACAAAACTCCTGCTGCCTTCATAGAGGCTGATTTTCATTCTAAAAAGAAATGGTATGTTCAGTGCTACTAAACAAAAAGTTTCAATAGGACTCTCCTAAACTACGTGTTGTTGATCCTGGACTCCATCTTGAATAAAAACATTTAATGATTCAGATCACAAAGAAAATCAGGTGAGCTTAAAGATCCTGGGAACTGTAAAAGTAAATAAATGCATGCCCTAAAAGCAGTCATCTGGCACTCAAGCTATTCAGACTCACATAGCTACCTGCTGAGAATGCCCCCCTCACTCAAGAGCGCTATAAAGTTGCTTATCCTACAGAAATAAGGAGTTTACTTTTGAGCAACAGCATGAAGAACTAACACTCTTAAGCAAGTGGTAAAATCGTGATGGCTGGCAGGTCACGAACCTACAGGTAAATAATTTAACATGTGCTTTCAGTTGTGTTCCCGAGCACAGGAAGGGGAGTAGAAGCACTGTGTCTCTGCTCCCAGTGCTGATGCTTGGCTCTGGGTAGGAGGAGAACTATGGGGTAGGATGGTGGGAACCAGGTCCCTCATGAGGAGCAGATCCTGGGACAAAGTACCTGGACATGCAGGATGTGCACACGAGATCCTGAAGGATAAGGAAGACAGTGAATAAGTGTAAGCTAGAGCACGTGGATATTAGCAGGAAAATGACATCTGTGTGAGGGTTTGGGGAAGCAGGGCCTGGAAATAGATGGGGCCAAGCCCCTACTCTGAATATTACGGGACAACAAACACACAGATTCCAAACTCACCAGTTAAATGTGTGCTTCAGTAGACACAAGGGCTGCTGGGGGAAGGAGACAATCTAGCTGTGAAAGGAAGTACACTTGCTGATGATTGCACATTCAAATCCACCTGAAATGTGAGAGGTAGGGCTCTTGACACAAGCTGTGTTCCACTCAACACACTGCCTGTGCACACGCTGGAATGTGCTGTGGGCTGACCCTGGCCTGCAGCAAAGCACCCACACAGCTGCTCACCCACCCTCCTCTCCCAACAGGGCAGGGGAGAGAACCGGAAGAGAAAAAGCAAGGAAACTCATAGATCAAGATAAAGACATTTAGTAAGTGAAAAAACCCAGGCAAAACCAAGTGATGCAAAGGCAATAATCACTCATCATCTCCCACCAGCAGACTGATGCCCAGCCAGCCTCTGAGTAACATCAGCCTTGGAAGCCAAAGCCCCTCCATCTCTTTTGTCCTCTAACCCATTGCTAATCATGACATTATATGGCATGGAGTATCCCTTTGGCCAGTTTGGGTCAGCTGTCACAGCCATGTCCCTTCCCAACTTCCTGCCCATCCCCAGCCTACCCACTGCAAGGTAATGAGAAGGCAGAGCAGGAAAGTGAGAAGGCCTTGATGCTGTGCAAGCACTCCTCAGTAACAGTCTAAACATTGGTGAGTTCTGGTCATTTTTTAGTTACAAATCCAATGCTTAGCACCATACAGGCTAAGAAGAAAATTAACTTCCTTTGGGGCAGACCTGTTACAGTATGACATAATGTTTAATTGTATTATGCTGGCAGTGAGAAAAGCCTCACTGAAGCCTTATTAATTCAGAAAAAAATAGAAAAATTGATCTGTTCCTTTGTGGAATAAATACAGGAGAGAGTACTGTTGTACCCCAGAGCTCAACGCTACCTTCAAATCTTGCAGACATTGAGCCAGAGGATCTCAAGTGTGGCTGCTGTGTGTCTGAGGGATTTCATGGACTAAATCTGTGCATTGCTCCTCTGACGCTTTCAGTTCACATCATACCTACTGTATGTACATGAACCATCTGTGTACCACACGTCATTAATTTGGTAGACCCTGGGGCTGCCAGATTTCTGGCTAGTCAGATGAAGCTACTGTGCAGCTTCATAAAAGCATATGGTATTCCCATAAGTTGCCACATATCTGCAAGTCCAGTAAATGCAACAACCTCTTTCCTTCCTCAAACTCTTCCCAGCTAATATTTCCAGAAAATAAGCAAATACAGCCAACAATCTGATACATGGTAGCCATGCTTTCAAGAGCATTTTCTGTTTTACAGTTTACCATTTCAGGGGAAGTGATTTATGAGAGAAAGTCAGTAAAACACTACATGACTCTGGTATAAAATTAGCAGTGATATTTAGGGAACACATTGCAGAGTGGAAAGAGGGCTGGAGTATACATTTGATCATGCATGTATTCATAGAAATAGGACAAAAGTCTTGTTTTTTTCCTGTTAGAGCAACTTAGACAGACAAATATCTGTCTCCGTCTTTAATTTCTTCTGCTCCTAAGAGAAACAATCCACCAAACCCTTGACAATTTGCTAACAGCTCAGGCTAGCAATAACACAGCCAGAGGCAGGATTTTTTTTCCAGAAGGCCCCGAATCCATGCAGTGCAGAGGATATTAGTGAATCAAGGCAAGAAAGAATATACGTTTTGCTTGAAAGGGTTGTAATTCATTCATTAGTCTGGTCATGCTAGACATCCTGTGATGCAGGTATGATCCTTACCATCTTCAACACCTTGTCTGCACTCACTTCTTGATTGATCTGTAAAACCCTTCCTCTTGGCTTCTAGGAGTTGGAGGGGGTTTTTAAAAAATCATAGAGCAAGGTCTTGCAATTGAAGCTTGCAGCATGAGACACAAGCAGAAGGAAGGATAAACTGAGGTTGCAGAGAAGTATCACAAATCTCTTGTTTTCTAATTTCTACAATTTTTTTTTTTGTTAGCATTTTTGTAATGTTTTAACACCACTAAGGGAATGGTAGAGAAGGGGAGAAATGATAGACTAAGAGTATCCAAAAGTTTGGAAAAGTAATTTAGGAAAATTTTCCAAACAGAGTTTAACATCACTGGTGGCAGGTTGAGGGGCAGCAGCATTTTTCTTTGTGTATGAGTCAGTAAACACTGCTCATACAGCAAACCAGTGCTTTACTAGATGTCTGTATCTTTGTTTGCATGTATTTTTCATACTGCTCATGAAGGTTCCATTTGAAACCACTTTTCAAAAGGATAAAATTTCGTGGCCATGGATTACTACTGTTTCATACGCAGTGAGACAGTGTTATTGATTCATAAAATTAGGGCTTTTGATTTCATTGAATGTGAATGTGTGTTGATTAATATTTACACACTCCTCTGAGGTGCATGGTGCTGTGCACACTGCAGAGATTACAAGGTCCCTGCCCTAGGATGCTTAAAAAACAGACAACACAATGAATTACATTGGCTAAGAAAGGTCACAGTGGGGTGAAAGAGGAAAGGAAACAACAGAAAGCAAAAGAAAGGGAATTTGTTTCATGAAAGACTCATTATTTACAAAGCATGGCCATCAGGTAATTTGATTCCCTTTGGCTTTTATTTTGGTTTTGTTTTTCGCTTTATTTTATTAGGTTTAATGATCAGGCATGGGTGAGATAGTGTATAACACTGGAGCTGAGATTAATGATGAAAGGCCAAGAGAAAGCTGTGGCTCTTGAGGAGGGATTTCAGAAAGAAAAGCATTTGGTTTTTCACTCATTAGAAGCAGGCAGGCTCAGGCACAGAAGAGTTTCACACTTGCATGAAACTTTAAATTAACCACATGTGTAAGTCTTTGTGGGAATAGGGGACTAATTGGGTAGATTAGAATACAATTAACTGTGAAGTCTGGCTAGCACTAACTGACAGGGTTTAAAGAGTGGAAAAGCTGATAAAATCCTGCCTAGTTAAAAAAATAGCTATGAAGACGTCTGGGAAGGGAAGGCGGCCCTTTGCCATTACAGGATGAGTGCCAGCCACAGAAGTACAGATGAACTTGATGCTCTTCATTGTTGATATAGCCTTACTTAGATACACTGGTTTTTCTTCCAAGATCCTTTTCAGTTATATCATGTTAACTAAGCCCACTGCTGACCTATAGAAACCTTCATCATCCTCAGACTTCACAAACAGGAAGATCCTGTGCTGCTGCCCCAGAGCTGGCAGGGGAGGGATGGCTCATAAACACCTTCTCCAAAATCTAGCACCGCTTCATCACAATGTCTCCTGAAAGGTACTAAATGCTTTTAACTACTACTACTTTAGGATGTGATCACAGTTATCCAACTGTTAAAACTTTGTGGGTATATTTCCTGAGCATTCAGTCATCTAATGAAATATAGATAAAAAGTCCTGCCAGAACTTTCTAAGAGATAGCAGGTAGTTTATTTGATTCACACATTAAAATTTAGTGGTACATTAAAGAGGAGTCTCTTTCCAAAGTACACATATACCACCGGCCAAAAATGTAAAAACCCTTCATATTTTTGAATTGGCTCAAATTTTATTAATTCTTAAATGAAAGGTTGTCTTTCCTACGGTTATCCATCAGATAATACAATTTATAAATACAGTTTATATGCCTGGTATCTGCAGAAACCTGGGCTTCATGCTACTAAGTCTTACGTATTTGCAAAACAGTAGTGAAAAGTGTTTAAACATTTTACCTTTTGGAAGGATAGCACAGAAGAATTGGACCCTGTATTTGAATCTGTTTGACCTTCTGTGGTTAATTGCCCTTCACAATGCAGTGTGTGAAGCCCTTTGTGTCTAAATGGGATCTCTGACTGAAGGAGTTTTGGGTTTGCATAGCCAGGTTTTGATGCGTGTGTGTGTGTGGGCTATGGGGTGGCTGCTGTGAGAGGCTGCCAGAAGCTTCCCCCATGTTGGAGAGAGCCAACAGCAGTCGGGTCCAAATGGATCCACTGATAACCAAGACTGAGCCTATCAGCCATGGTGGTAGTGCCACTGGGATAACAGATTTAGGAAGGGGAGAAAGTTCCTGCACAAGAGTAATTGCACCCAAAGAGAGTACAGAGAATATTGCAGAAAAACAAGTGTGCAGACACCAAGGTCAGTGGAGAAGGAGGGGGAGGAGATGCTCCAGGTGCCAGAGCAGAGATTCCCCTGCAGCCCATAGTGAAGACCATGGTGAGTCAGGCTGTCTGTTCTGCAGCACATGGAGGCCCATGGGAGAGTAGTGATCCACCTGCAGCCCCTGGGAGGCCCCAGACTGGAGCAGGTGGATGCCCAGCGGAGGTTGTGACCCCATGGGAAGCCCACACAGGAGCAGGCTCCTGTCAGGACCTGTGGCTGTGTGGAGAGAGAAGCCTATGCTGAAGCAAGTTTTCTGGCAGGATTTGTGATCCAGTTAGGGATCCATGCTGGAGCAGCCTGTTCCTGAAAGACTGCACTTCATAGAAGGGACCCACAATGGAGCAATTAATGAAGAACTGCAGCCCGTAGGAAGCGTTCATTTTGGAGAAGTTTGTGGAAGACTATCTCCTGTGGGAGGGACCCCACGCTGAAGCAGGGAGCGTGAGAAGTCCTCCCCCTGGGGAGGAGGGAGCAGCAGAGACAACATGTGATGAACTGACCTCAGCCCTCATTCCCTGTCCCCTTATGCCACTGAGGAGAGAAGGGAGAGAATTTGGGAGAATTTTGAGAAGATGAAGGGTGTGGGGGAGATGTTTTAATAATTGTTTTTATTTCTCATTATCCTACTCTGATTTGATGGGCAATTAGTCTCCCGAAGTCAAGTTTCTTTTATCTGCAATGGTAATTGCTGAGTGATTCCTCCATTTCCTCTGTGGCAGTGCAGGTGGCAATGGCCACTGCAGCAGAGCATTCAAAGGACTAGTGAACAGTCCTCCACAGCACAGAAGTCTGATTCCCACCTGCGGTTAAGGCGAGTTCCCATCTTCCTAGTGGTTCTTAGTTTACATGTTTAAGTTTATTGGTTCAGGAGTTCTCCACCCAGTTTTATGTATAAGTTCATGTTTATGCATTTCCCTCAATTGCCTATGTATTAGCTCTGGAAAGTTCTCCCTTCTTCGATGCCCCATTGGTTGGTTCATGTAACTCCCTCCCTTAAGTTATCCCTATTGGATATTCCTCTGTTATCTCCTCCTTCTCAATCAATCCCCATTGGTTGTTTCAACTTGTTCCACCCTTGTATAAAATACTGCGGTCTGTGTCACTCCTTTATCTTTGTCCCTGGACCCTCCACAGGGAATAAACCAGCTGGAACCTACACAGAGTCCCGTCTCTCATCCTTTGCCTCTGCTGATGCTTTTACACCACCTTTGTTTGGGGCTCGCTCCTTGCGAAGGAGCCAGCTTTCCTTGCAAGCTGCAGCTGACCCCTGCCTGCTGCAGCAGAAGCCAAGGACACCTGCAGCTGGGTGCTGTGCTACGTCGGGCAGCCCCAACAGTGTCATTCCTTATCCTCACCCATGAACCTTTCATTCTATTTTCTCTCCCCTGTCTAGCTGAGGAGGGGAGTGATAGAGCACTTTCAGCAGGCACTTTGCACCCAGCCAGTGTCAGCCCATCACAAGGAGGAAGGGAAATGCTGCAATGCCTCCAATGGTGGCAGTGCTTGAATTGAGAAACTTGTCAATTCAATACTAATTTTAGATGCTTGGAGTTGAAAAAGAATAGCCTGTGTGGAAGTTACTTTGAGCACTGTATGTTAATGGCAATTTAGGTATTATTTCCAAGGTAACAAAAATAAAGTAGTGCATATAAATGTCTGATCAATACAACTCTTGTGCTTCTTACAGATAAATAATTAGCCCTGATTTCTGTTTTGCCTCTCTTCCTAAATATGCATTCAGCAGCATATATGACCTTACAGATGGTCACATACACAAGTGTGTACAGATATGATCAAAGACCACCATCTTCCATTCTTACATCCCAAGTCAAGTTCAGAACTATAGTGCATCTAAAGAGAGGACTATATGTCCCTGCATAAAATTTAGATCATCTTGAAAACAATAGTTATGACATGTTTTAATAAAGCACAACAATTGCCCTGAGATACAGGGTCAAAATTACTTCTGTTGTCTCTTCTAACGTCACTGGAAAACTGACCAATCCATACAGGTATTTGAAAATTAGTCACTCCAGTTTTGCTGGGGGTGTTAGAAAAATAATTTGAAAAAATATTCCCAACAGGGTTTCTATTGTTTGTGAGGATTTTTTGTTGAGAGCTAAAAATTTGGCTTTGTCAAACTCCTCATTGGACAACAAAACCTTTTGTAAAAGTGGAGCCCTGAACGTTATGTATTAATGGTGCTTCACCCTGACCTCATTGCATGCTGTCAGATGAAGGGCCAATTTCAAGAACTTCTTTGCCCTGTCAAGTACTTACCCATCTAAGAAATGTAAGTGAAACCAGGGTGCTTTCTGCTTCAATACAGGCTGAGCCATAAAGACAAGAGCTCCATGATCTACTCCTGAAGACTAGTTAAGAAACAGAGAGGAAACAAAGTTTTCTTCTGTGTTATCTGAATTTTATGATGGTTAAAATTCACTTCACGAGAGTCACCTCTGATTTTTATGTACAAGATACAAAGAAATGTAACAATATGATTATGTTTGTATAACATAATATAAACACATTCATGAATGCAATATCCATGGATGTAAGCTGCTGTTGAAGTAAATGCTCTTATTTTAGTATATTTCTGTTGCTGTGTGCTTTCTGTTTCCTTATTCCCATTTCAGCCTGCCAGTCTCCATTCTCTATACTTTCCAAATTAAAGTAACTTCTTTTTTTGCCAGAATCTTTATCATCAGTCTACTTGGTCTTACATAGCTTTAAAAAAGCTCATGCAAAAGATTAATCTGATATGACTTTGAATTATACTAATGACCACAAAAGACCTGAATATATTGTGTATGCTGTAGAATATAAATCCCTATGTGTAAATACTTCACCACGGGATTCAGCTATGGTAACTTACATACAACCTGGGTGCGTTGTCACTTTAAGCACAAGTTTTCCTTTGCTGTCGACAAAGGGCAAGACATTTACAGTTGGAGTAAAATTCTTGTCCCTCAATTTTTCATTCATTTAAAATATACGGAAATAATTTTTTTTAAAATATGCCTTTCACAATAGACATTAAGGAAATCCCCAACCTCTGACAGTCTTAAATAGGACTTTTTTTCTTTTTGCTGACATAAACATCAGTTCTTAATGTGGATTCAAGCATTTGACTAATTTAAAATTTATTTTTAAACTGCTGTGAGGTTTATATTTGAAAACATCTGCTGAGCTGCTGGCCCTGTAGCTACCTTTAGCAATGTTTTATTATGTTGACTAAGCTTATAATGGTGATTCTCTGCTCTACCGCTGACATCTTAATTGCTGCCTCACCAATACTGATGTTGTAGGAGGTATGTGGGACTGACTTTTACATCTATAATGATATGGTAATGTGAATCATTACACTGTCAGTGGTGGTTTATTGGCATTATGGTTTAAGATTATGAGCGTATTACAGTGTCAGTGCAAACAAATACTGCCGCTTTTAAAGTAAGCAGATGAAAGACAGAAAAGTGCTAAAATAGTTATAATATTAAATTCACAATAGCAAGATAGTGTTTGCTTAAGGCAGCCCCTGCCCTAAATTCATATGTTATCTGCATAATTCAGCAATGCATACTGTGCAGTCATCTCCTGGAGATTCCACAGCATCAGGCAGAAATAACAAATGACCTAGGGTAAATATGTTGGCCCATTTCACCCTAATTTTAGACCCTATCAATTGGAAGATCAGAGCCTGCAGTCAGAAGCTGTCTGGTACTGGGGAGAATGCCTCTGATTTTCCAAAGCCAACAGTGTATAAAACAAAATTGTCTTTTTTTGTTGTTGTTGTTCTTCACTTTTCAGTTCCGAAAGGAGGATGGGTAGAAGCAGAAATAGGAAACAGCAGAAATCAGACAACACCATCTGACAAGAACTTTTGTAGATGTAAACATCAGATCTGTGAACATGAACTCTGGTAAGACTGCATACTGATCTGAAATTCCCATATTGAGGTTTCCAGGGGAAGGTTTTGAAATGCATATGAGAAAAGTCTGTTCCCATGGATTCCCTATTTGCATGCTCCATCAGGCTTTCTTATCTAAACTCTTCCCACAAAATAAAATGAAAAAGAGCAATTTTCAATAGACTTTATAGTAAGTACTTTGATAACACTTGCCAGGAAATTTGTAGTAAGCATAGTACAAAACTGCTAAGAAAGGACTAAAAAAAAATCAGTTTTACATAGATTTTTTTGTTCTGAGGGACATGGTAATTTCTATCTGATAAGAATAAGCAGGTTCATCTACATAAGCAATACTGTGGTGCAACAGGAATAGATCTACAAAGCAAATCAGTTGGTGCCGTGGATCCAGCAGTCCAGCCCCATTCTTCCCATTTTGGAGATGTGCTGCAAATTAGTTTGTACCAGGGTCTTCTGGTCTCAAGGACTCAGCAGCAGTTACTATGGGAGAGGATCCATGTACATCTAAATTGCATCCTCTGGTTTAGTTTTATTGGAAATGAATCCAGTTCATGCTTGTATAGCTCGGCACACAGTCAAACACTTCTACATTGGTGCAACCAGGAGGTTCACTTCATAGATGTGTTACTGGTCTGTGCTAAAGGCTAATAGAGATGACAAAATCACAGAAGATTCTGAGCTGGAAGGGATCCACAAGAATCATCAAGTCCTACTCTTCAGTGAATGGCCCATGCAGAGATCAAACCACAACCTTGGTGTTATTGACGTCATGCTCTGACAAACTGAGCTAGTATCAGAGGATATGCACCAAGTGAGTTCCATGCTCCTGATCCAGTCCTACCAATGTTAATTTTTTTTGTGGCTCTTATGATTCTTTTTCTCAGTGTCCTCGTATCTCCAGTGGAAGGTGTTGTGGAAAATGAGAGCTGATGAAACGATGTCAGCCCTGAATTGGAGGACAGGATTTCTTCTGCATAATGCTCCATGTGCAACAGGAGGCAGCAACCGTAAGTATGTATGGTGATGTATAGACCTAGGGGTAGAGGATACAGATGAACATTTGGTGTTGAGCCTAATCCCCTGTTACCACTGACCCTACAAAGCTCTGAATAATCCTGCTGTAGAACTGATCGTTGCATCTTAAAAATAACAGAGGTGTTTATTATTTCCTCTTCTTTCATTCAGAGATACCAGAAATCTTCTTTCATTCTGATACCAAAAATCCACTCCTCTCACACTTAGAAGCCTTTTAATTTCTGCATGAAATTTGTTCAGGTAAGTATATACCCATTTAATCCTAGGTCAGCCTTTTGTCTGTAGAAAATAGTCTGGCAATGGTAAGTCCATCAGAATGAATTTTCCTTACTGGAGCTTGACTCTGCTGGAAATACTGGTACACACTCAGATTCCTCTGGGGTCTTTTTATTGCCATAGTATGCTGGCACTTCAGAGTCACCAGGTACTCACCTAGTATATCCAAGTATATCTTTTTTCTTACTTCTAATAGGGGCGATCCCAGCTATTAACAAAAACATTTTCTGTAGAATATCTTTACAGGCATGACCTTTTATGTCTTCTATTAAATTCCCTCTATTACTTCAATCTTCAAGGTTACACAGTCCCTACATAAGACACTCCACTCTGGACCTTTTCTGCAAAGAATGCCTGAGCAAATTTTAGCAGTGTACCTTTTTTTTGCCCCATGCCTTGTTCATGCATAAAATTCCCTCCAGCGCAGGTTCTAATTTTTCCATTATGAACAGGATCATCTCTCCTTCAGCTAGTTAGCTATGCAATATAGAAATCTCATATTAATGTCCATCTTTTACTCTTTAATAAATAATTTCTCATTTGACAATGAAGCTTATAATTTCTGGATACTTTCTGAATAGCTCTGTCTTGAAAGATCTGTCTTGAAAATACATATAATATCTAACAGTTTAACATGTAAACTGCTAAGCAGATGGTATTAACAAGTTAAGCCACTTTCAGTCAAGCAAAAACATGAGGCCTGTGCATAAATCACCAGCTCTAGCCATGTATCTGTTAGGAAATACGTAGTCTTCCACTTAATCAAGGCAACAGTGGACATTTTACCACTGAAATGTTTTTGGGTGCCCAGAAAGTTTGAAGAATCTGGAGTCCCCCAAAACCAGAAGCACTTTGTGGGCAGTTTGGTCTGAGGATGAAGGAGATGATGAAGTTTTTTGCATCATTCACCTGTATTGTCAGGGTCATTTCAGGTTCTGCTTATCTACACTAGATATCCAATTTCCAGTTTTTAGGTATTTCCACATGACTTGTTACAGGACAGTAACAACAGCAACAACAACAAAATCCCCAAAGAATTCGTAACATTAATATTATATTAAGCTCACTGTTCTTATATTAAATGTGGAACTGTTCTTTCAAGATTCAGAGTAATCATATGGTAAATAACTGCAGAATTTCAGGACTTCTCTTTACCCTGAAGAACAGAACAGTTCAGCAGCTACTTGTTGATCACTGTTGATGCACTCAGCAGTTGCTTATTTGCAGGTATCTGTCTTCAGAAATAGTTTGCCACCATCAGAAAGGTTTTGTTAGTAAAGAATCAGCACTAGTGTTCAGTGTAGGCTTTGCTCAAAGGCGAGTTAACTCGAGTGTATTGACTGAGTTGATGGCTTGAGTGATATCTGAGGATGGTGGCTGCAGGATTGCTCTGCAGATTCTCTGGTTTGGTCATTGCAGTCATATTTAAAAAGGAGTTAAATGGAAATGGTGGAAATCTGTGAGATGGCACTGATTAGTTAACTTTCATTGTTAAATCCTGGATGGACTAGGATTGAAAATTAATCCTTGACACTGGAAATATGGAAAAGGTCTGTGAAAAGGCATCTTTAGCACGTCGTGGTTTTTCTTTTGTCTCCTGTGGTAGTTCTCAACTCTTCAGAGGTGCAGAGCAAGTAGATGTGTGAACCTCTGTAGACATTCCTCATATACAGCATGTAGAGCCCCTTCTACAGTATGAGGAGTTTTGCTTTTCTTAGTCACCTTTTGCAAACTCTTCGGAAGCTGGGCACAAACTCCTAGGGGTCTCCTGGGGGTCACTCACTGGCTGAGCTAACTGTGTTTGGGAATGAAGGTATTTTAAGTTAAGGGATCCTGCTTTTCATCTTGGAAGGTAATCCCATCATAGGCTGAACATTTCTGTAGTATAGATAATAATGAGGATTGTGGTAGGAAAGAGAGACTGTTTGTGTTACTGCTCTGGAGGCAGGAAAAGCCAGAATCTGTGAGGCCAGTGAAACTGCTCTCTGAGGATGGCAGAAATGCTGTTACAGTTACCATGAATCCAAGGAAGGAAAGTTCAGGGCAAGAGCAAATTATGGAAAGTAAAATTGTAGTTATTGGGAGGAATTAGACTAAAGGAGGAATGCGGAGAGGAGCAAATGTAGAGAGTGCATCCTTTTACAGAAATGTGGGAATCCAAGGGTCTTCTAGTCAAGAGGTAGAAAACATACCTGTAACAAAGCAGCTTTGTAATATTTGATTAGCAATTAGATGATTTTTAACAACTCGTTTGTGAAAACATTTATACAGCAAACCTCCAGGCGAGATCTATGGAAGCAACAGAGGCAGATGCCAGCAAAATGGAAAAGAGAGGTTCAGAGGCTAGAGTAGGAAACCTACTGAGTGGTATAATATGCCTGGCATGTAGATACATATGTATAGCTCATCAGGTCTTCCTCTTTGCCTCTGTCTCAGTGAGGGGTAGCTAGTTATCTCACCCACTGACCTGTGTCTGTCAGCAGGCTGCTCGGCACAGGCAGCCAGGAAACTAAATCTTCTCTGCAATGGCAGAGGTGGGAATGCTATGAGGGACTGCATGACACAGTCAAATAAAATGCACAAGCAGAGTAAGAGCCTGTCTGCAATGCCTACAAAAATCTTCAGCATTTTCTTCAGTCACTGTACCCAGCTGAGAGCAAACAGCCTGAGCTCTGTCAGTGGGGGGCAGTGGGTAGCAGAAACTGCCGCATAAAGTGCAAGGGACAAGGAGGAGGGCACCAGCGGGCTTTAACGTGCCATGTGCTTCTGGGGTGCCAGAACACTGACCTCCTACTCATTTCTCAGAGAAACTCATTTCTCTGAGCTTGGTAGCTTACAGTGTCCTTTTAAAACCCCAAGTTGTCCCTAGCATGCAAACACAGGTTTGCAGCATCACTTGCATCTGGAAGCATTGCTCTGCAAACCCATTGACATGATATTGCAGCTAGCTTTAGGAGAAAATTAATTTCCCTGAAAGACCCAGCTAGCATATCTTTTTTTACAGAGTGAGTTGAAGGAGACGTTAGTAATTTTCAGACCTCTGCTGACTCTGAGCAGGTCAGACTGACAAAGGGATCTACAACCCTCACCAACAGGATCTAGCCTGGGGAACCATCAGGTCATTCCACATACCAGGAGGCTACAGTAAAGCCATTGCACACAAACAGTTTTCAGTAACTAATAAAATGGATTATATTCCAACTACTGAACTTAAGTTCAAATGCTTTGGCACTCCTCAAGATCACCCTTGCTCTTGTTGCTCTGGTGGACATTCAACCATATTCTCATATGGATAAGCATGCACAAATAGGTCAAGTGCTAAAAGTACAGGGTCACCATCCTGCTTCATCCAGAAGATGAAGCATCCCTCCATCAGAGACAGTGTCACCCTCGTCTGCCCGACCCTAACTCAACCCAAGGAGAGATGCAGAGGTCTGGCTGTGATGGTACCTGATTTTCTTGGGCATATTGGTTAAAGAGAGGGCCGAGGATTTTCAGTGTAAATCTTTCAAAGCCTTCCAGAGGGTAGGGTGCCTAATTCTATATAATTCTAATAAGGAGTGACTTTCCAAATCCCTCAAGATTACAATGTTCCTAAACTTCAAAGGAAAATCCATTTATAGCTTACTCCTGAAAGCTGTTGAGAGGAAATTTTGACGTGGAGTTGTCATTAGGTTAAGAGCATTTTTAAAGAAAAATATTTACCAATTTCATTGTAATACCAAGCAATTTGTCTTGCTTATGTTTTGTACACTGTTCTACTCACTATCTCCAGTCTACTCCACAGGATTATTAGAGGCTTCCATTTGGGACTTTGGATATTTTTATCAGAGATCTCCCCTTGTATTTACCTTTGGTGCATTCATATACCTCTGATCTGTTAGTCTTTAGTTGGACTACAAAGTTTTAGTTTGACACAGAGTGCTGAGAAGTAATTTGTTGTCTCTGGTGAGCAGGGCTTTGTGAGACAGGTGTTCCAGGAACAGCAGACCTAGAGGACTAGAAGCTTTCTACAGTCCTATACACTTCTTTGGACTACACAGTTATTCCATATTGTCCTTGATGGCTGGGAGCTGGACTCAATTATCTGTTTGACCTTTTGCAGACCTATGCTCCAGTATTTCCATAAATGCATGAAGCTTTTAAACATCTGCTTCATGCCTGAAACAGCAAACACTTCCTGTCCCTCTCATTTTACCCTGTTAGTTATGAGTTTATCAAATACACCAGTCCTGTAAGTCAAATGGTTAAAAGTTCAAGTTCCACATTTCAGTAGCAATCTTAGCCATGAAGCTGGTGGTTAGTCTGGATAATGGCTGCCTAGTGAGAGCATTAACAAGCTGTGGCAAATCTTGTTAGCTTTAAATATCTTGAGAAAAGACACTAGACTGCTAATAATGACTGCTTTGTCAAGAATTATTGATAAAAGTATTTTTAAGGAATGAGAAAATCACTCATGTGAAAGAAAATGTTTTTTTTTCTTCCATAGAACTATCAGTATTGTTGCAGATGATAGTGAAAAATTAGGAAGTGGGAAGCTGGCACTGACAATCATTTAGTTTTAAGGATACTGGGTAGGGAGGTTGGTATGTAAGTGGTATGGAAGCTCGTCTGTGTTGTGTCAGAACTCATAGCTACACAATGCTCATCCTCTTTCTTCTTTTCTCTAACACAAAATTAAGAATAGTAAATTTTTGAAATGAGAAGTTCAAATATTGAATGTGTTGAATTGCTTGAAAAGTTACATTGCTCTTCACTGTAGCTACATATATCAAGAAGTCACATCTCCAGAATCAGAGATTAAGAGATGGAAGGAACTCACAAGGATCATTGAGTCCAACTCCTGGTCCAGCACAGCACCATCCCCAGGAATCACACCATGGTGCTGTCACGATCCGCTAATGCAAGCAGGGGTCGTGATGGTTCGTTTATCGATCTCAGAGTGTAAAAGGACACAAGAGATTTCAGTTTTAATCAAAACAGTGCACCTTTATTAAGTGCCCACAACACAGTAATGCAATAGAAGAGAGTAAGAGAGAGAGAGAGAGAAACAAAGTAGAGAGGGGGAAAAAGAGGGGCAATAGCTACCAACGGATGAGACGAAGTCCTCGTGGTCTTCCGCCAATAGATTCGTCTTCTTTCCGTGGGGAGATCTCGGACTCAGTTATTTCAGAAGGTCCCTTTATAGTCCTTTTCAGAAGCGAGGGGCAACTGGCCAAGAGGTTGGGAAATCTACAGCCATTGTTACGGGGCCCGTTGCTTTGGGAAACAGGTACAGGACAGACGTACAAGACAGGTGTACCGGAGAGGTGTACAGGACAGGTCGTTCCTTTCCGCTTCAGCGCAGTCCTTCCCGCCTGGGCAGCAAGAACGGCACAGTCCATTGTGACCTGCACTAATTTTCCTCAGGAATGTGTACCAGTTCCCAGTGGGAACACCCGTAGGCAACACTTGGCAGACAATCCCACCTCAGCCAGGCCAGGACTGCTGTGTTCAGTCTCTGTCTTCGGCGATGATCGTGAGGCAGATGAGGGATCTTCGGACCGTCTCTTACAGGTGCCTGAGAGTGCTGTTCAAACAATTCTTGAACTCTGTCAGGCTGGTGCTGTGACCACTTCCCTGGGGAGCCTGTTCCAGTGCCCAACTGATACCCAACCTAAACCTCCCCTGACACATCTTCAGACCATTTCCTTGGGTCCTGTCACTGGTCACCACAGAGAATAGATCAGTGCCTGCCCTTCCTCTTCCGATAGAGTCTCTGTGCTGACACCCCAAGAAGTCTGGTTGCTCATACACAGAAGTGTTTTCCTTCCTTGGCATTTTCAGGAACAATGGTTAAATTAGAATATAAAATCTGTGTCTAGAATTCAGCTAAAGGGAGTAGAATAGGCAGCAAACCCAGATTTTTATTTTATTGAAGTTTTCCAACTCTTTCTACATAGTCCAGTCTTCTAGACAACTGTGATAGTGAGTTTTTTACACAGAAAGAAATAAGATGCTGTCATGAACAAAAAACAACAGAAATGATCATTGCAAGTATCCAGACAAATCCTTCAAGCTGGAGGTGGTGGGAACTTTTGACAGAAACATACTGGAGAGGAAAGAGAAGAAGAGCAAAGCTCCTGTGTTTGAAAGCTGCTTTCCATGACCCAAGGACTACAGACAGACATTTGCAGGAAGCTGTCAGTCACCCACTGCTGTCACTTCAGTGGCACAACACACCAAACAGCAGCACTAGGATTTGAAAAATAGACTTTTTCCAAGAAATCAAGGTGGTGATTCCTTGTCTGTTTGATCTCTGCACTTTTCACAGAGTTAGTGGGTTAGATTGCATTACAGAAAAATCAGATTACATTACAAAACCCACATATTTATATTTGGGTGAAATTACTATAGATTGTTTAAATCTAGCAAAGGCCCAAGTGAAGTTTTGCAGTCGTTATTCACCACAGCAAGTTCTTGCTGTCTAGGAAATGAAGTTTGCATCCCTAATTTTTTTTCTCCTCTGATAAGGCACTCTGACTGACTTGGCAGCAATACCAGTGGGGATCCTTCTGTCAAGACAATTGTTCAGAATCTGCCAGCTGTAACAAGCAAGTCCAATGATTGGATGGGACAGGGGAGCTGTGCTAAATGGTTAAATCTCTCTCACATCTGAATGACACTTGGCAAACACTGCCACATTCTCTTATTGATGTGCTTACTGACTTCCTTGAATGTTATTGGAAAAGATGTATGCTCACTGAGGAATGAAGAAAGACATATCTCATTTAAAGCAGAACCCCCATTCTCGTTGCATGTATTCTAACACATCTCTTCTTGCATCCAAGAGCCACAGGCTTGCCCATGTCTTTTGTACTAACTAACTGTGACTGGGTTTCTCAGGAAACATGTTGCTTAAAATTGTATCTTACTGGATTTCCTTGCTTTTTCTTTTCCTGCACCAGAGGTTAAACATTACAACTTCAGTTTTCATAGAATGGCTTTCTTTTCATGAGAGTGTCTCAAAGATTACTGTGTAATATTCTTTAGCAATATGTATGAGCAGGGATTGACTGGACTGACTGTGTATCACAGAGGAATTGGAGGTGGCTTTCTTTGCTTTCAACAGGTTTAATTGCAGCCATGCTTTTGTACATGATCTTTAATTTTGAGGCTAATGGTTTGTTATGCTGAGACGCCAGGGTACATTGTAAAATGGCAACTCATTCATGGGAGACCCAGCTGTGCCCACCATCACATGGCCCTGTCTCCTGTTCGATGCAGGCTGTAATCTCTCTTCCACCCTCAGACCTGATGAGCCAAGCGGCCATGCCCATCGGTACCATGATTTATGGAGCATCTTTGAATTGTGAGTCCAGTAGGCATAGATAAGCTGCAGGATATGAAATGAGCCTCCTCTCTGGTGGCTGCAGTGCCTGTGGTCCTTGGTGTCTGCCTTCTTCCCTCCCACGGCTGGCAGGCAGAAGGAAAGAATTTGCAGCTTCAGCTGCAGTCCTTCATCCAGCCTGCCCGAGGTGGGGGAGGAATGCAAGAACCACCAGAGTTTGCTGACATTGCCACACAGCCAAAGAGAGGTATGGGGAGGCTGGGTGAGGTGGTGCCTTGTCAGGAATACATTGTAGCCCCAGGCAGGGCAGCTCTGGTCGGAAACCACAGCTTCCTCCAAGCCATGGCTAGGTCTCAGTCTCTCCCCACAGGTTGTGTGCCACATGGGAGAGGCATGTTCCCAGGCAGAAAGTCTCAGAATGCAAATTTTCAGTCTAAAAATGGACTCAGATGAGGTAAAAATAAATGAGGTAAAAACAAATAGAATGAGTGCACAGGTGAGTCATGGTGTCAGACTGTCTTTGGGAACTTGTGTTCTCACAGAGCTAATTCCTCTTGGTAATACTAAGGGCCCCAAATCTTATCTGTATATTGACTTATTCATTAAGAGTTTGTGTGTATGAATAATTCACCATCTACATACTATAGGTCCACTTTAAATGCATTGCAAAGCATATATTAGACAGAAATTGACCTCTACTGTGGTTAACATCAAGATTTATTGTTCAAGAAAGCTCCAGATATATTGACTTGAATCAAAGCCTGAAGGTTCAATTAAAGTTGATACTGTATTAACAAAAGGCCACAAGTCACATTTCTTCTGTACACTGCTTTGTGAAGGATGTCAGTTCTCTCTCTTCAAATTTTTTTCCACTGGGGCTGGAGTATAACTGTGATCATAAGCTGCTTGCCTAGCTCAGCCTGGCCTTCCTGTTTTATTTAGCTGCCTCTGGGATCCTTGCTAGAACATTATTAATGGGATGTCTTGCTCTAGCCTGAAAATAGTATTCATGTTTTCATCCACACTAGTAAATGTTTTTCTTTCTAAAACCATTATTTCAGTGTAATGTGGCAGATTCTTTGCCTTTTTCACTTTAACCCAGGAGCAAGCTTACATTGAAAAAAACACGAAGAAGATCCTATTCCAGTGTTCTAAAATGGAATAGGATTGCTAACAGTAAGGTGTGGGAACAAAACACTTTGAATTTGCCTCTCTGCTTTTGTCCCTCAGAGTTGGAAGTAAATGAGGAAAGAACATTTCACAGACAGACTAGGGAGTATGACCTCGTCTCTAGCTGCTGCATCTGATAATGTTCCCATTTCTCTCATGATTATTAGTGTGACCTTTTTATCCCTTTCCTTTTTCCTTTTCAAAAAAATGCTCTGGTATCTTTGCACCATCACTGTGTGCTGCACATTTCATTGCTAAGCAACAATCAGCAGTGCACAGCCTGGGCACCACACGTGAACTTTTACTTAAATCTCCAAAGCAAGGAAACTTTCACTCTCTATTGCTGAAGCTGATCCTTGGAGGATGTGCTCCTGAAGTGGGGGTGTGTGGGGAGCCAACACTAAAGAGCTGCATGTGTGTGCACTCCAGCTCCACGATGGTGCTCTCACAGGGGTGTCTTCCTTAATTAGACAAGAACCCCACCTATGCTTCATTGTGGAAGGGATATTAAGGACTAGAGTCACATCCAAAGAACCAAAATAACCCAGATTTGAGGATGGGAACTGTCATGGAAAAAATAATTATTAAAACCAAGGGAGAGAGGAAAGTAAAAGCATTTCAATTTCTTTTAATCCAAAGCCCTCCAAAGGGTGCCAACTTGGAGTTTGCATGAGACCTTCCTGTACTTCCAGCAGCACAGAGCTAAAACAGGAAGGGGAAACCAAGGAGTGTTCAATAGGAAATGGACTGGGCAGGATCTTGAAATTATGGAAGGTAATTATGAAATTTACAGTTGTTAAGGAGAAGGGGTGGTTTTTAGTGCATGAATATAAATCTCCTCAGAGACAACTTACTCCTAGCCACAAAACACACAAAAGGGGGTAAGGAGTAGGATTTTCATGGCAAATACTTTTTCTTCTTGAAGAATCTACTGAAAAAGCCCCCAAACTACAGATCACTCAATGTCTTGAACCTTTCCAGCTTTAGTCCTGGAATAATAGTATTTCCTCTGATCTAGATTCTGAATCTTTAAATTTATTACACCACAGAGAGAAGAAAATCAAACTAACTCTCCAAAAAGATTGTCACAGCCTCAGACTCTGACACCCGATTTTGGTCCAGAGACTCCAACATAAAAGGAAGGTGAGTGCTGCATCAGAGGCAATGAGGGCAGATCAAAGTAAAGCAAACATAATACAAATATCTGTGACCACCCTGGTGGCTTCTTACAATGTTATGCATATGATATGCAATGAAATGGTATTAAAAATATTGTCAAAGTAAAAGGTAGCCAGAAGTTGATACCAGCTAATAGGAATGGGAGAGTTGCTGTAAGCAGTAGTTAGTTATCTACATGAGGTCACTCAGCATTACACTTAGCTAGAGTGCCTGAACATATCCATAAATCTTACTCAAAGTTCAGATCCTGGTCTCTCAGCATATGCTTATGAGTCTCAGTGGGAACGGGTGTAAGATCCTTTGTATGGGACTATAGGGAAAAATTCACCTTCTTGCCCAATATAAAGCAAGTGGGAGAAATTCCAGTACCTGCAGGACAGATTCCTGATAATGAAGGGTGTCTGATATATTGCTTGTTGTAATGGATAGCTCCAAGCAAAGTGTACTTAGGCTGCTTTTAAGTATCTGCTTTAATTGCTTCATCTTGCACTCAGCTTGTGGGATATGTGGCATCCCCCTGACTGTACAGAACTAGGAGCAGATAACTGCAAACCACAGGCCATTATCTATAGCTTTTCTTCATGTTGAGGGGAGATGGGGAACTTTTGAATCCATTCCTTCTCTCTGGCCAGGACATGTCCTCAGAGAGCAGGAGTTTGCACTGTCTCAGCTAGAATTTAAGGGCATGCTAATGTTTCTTGCTTAGTACACCTATGTGACATGTTCTAAAAACCTGCCCTTCTGAAGGCAATGCCCCTCAACACAGGTGAAACTGGTGGATACTCTTGCTAACAGAAGAGGCTGCACAGCAACTGTTTGGCTCCTGTCCTTTTCTTGAAAAAGTGAATGCTTTAGTATTTGGCTCATTCTTTAGAAGATGAATTCCCATCTGCATTGGGTGTGCCAGTACTTCAGGTCTGTTTATAAATATCCCAGAAAGCATGGCTTTTTGCGTGGCATGATGCTGGATCTACAAGAACCCATTAATAGAGTGATGGTGGTGTTTCTATCCCTAGTAACAACTTGGGTTAATTCTTTGTGGGAAGGAAGGAATATAAATTATTAAATTCTGTTTTGTTCCTTCAAACAGGCAGCTGTCACAGCAGTTTCAAAGTCACCACAACAGTCATGTCTGGCCAAAGAACACTGTTAGGTTCTTTCTTGTTCAGTTTTTAGATGGAAATAACAGATTACTCCCACTGAATTCAAGGCACAGGCATAATCTCAGTTACCTGTTACCTTTGGTGCAAGTGGCACACACCAATAATCACTCCTTTATCATGAAGAATTAGGTGTGCTTTGCAAGCCTCACTCTTAACAGGCTTTGGCACAGCACACACTGGAGGCCACCTAACACAGACAGCTCCAGCTGGGGGGGAGACTGTGGCACAGGGTCTGACATCTGGCATGGGCCTGAGGCCATGGTGGCTCACTCAGAGTATGCTTATTTTATTAGAAGCAGCCCAGGACATCAATATCCATTTGCCAATGTCTGTGTGGGCATTGCAGAATCTCAGTTTAACATGTGGTTGATAGGGAGGTAGCTTGCTGACCTGTGAAGGCAAAATAAACTTTGTCTATCAAGATGTGTCTGGCAGGTGCATTAACCTTCCCCAGTACTTTAGAGAGAGTGTGAGCCATAACCTCCTGCTCTAAATGTGTGGCTGTGCTTTGTGATTTCTGTATGAGGTGAGAACCAAGGGCAGAGAGCATGAGGATGCCACGACTGTTCATGGGTCAAACATGCAGATGAAAAAAATGAGTACTACCTCCAGAATGGCCAGCAAACTAAAAGCTTTAAAAACAATATTACAGGCTATTTTTTTTCCCCAGGCTCTGAAAAAATTGAGGTTGGAAGATCTCTGAACTAAAATTGGCTGATAGCCTTCTTTGTCAATCTTTTCTCTACACATCTGGTTTTTTTGTATTTTTTTACTTCTGAAACAAGCAAGCTATTAGAGCCTTGACTTCTTTGTTTAAATTAGAAATACTCACTGACCCTTGACTGCAGAGGTGCTCTTGCACTGCTGTAGTAAATGCCAGGCACATCTAACATATGTGCGATCCAGGAATGCTCTGGCTCCTTGCCAACAGTCTACTTCATGCCTGGTTTCTACTACTGCTAAGGCTAAAACAGCTGGGGAATTAGATATATTGTGAGCAGTTTTTCTCTTTAGTGGGTATGTGTATATCTGAAATGCTACTTGTCTCTACATTTTAATTGTTCCGAATAACTGAGAGTAATATGTTTACTTAGCTCTTTTTTTTAATTTTTTATTTTTCTTTCTAAAGCTTTTTAGTACTATTCAGTTCTTCCCTAGAAATTAGCAGGAATCTTGCTCAAGATGTGGCAAAGAATGTCTGTCTCCAGTGAAGCTGGTGGGAATTTTGCCATTGTCTTTCATGGAGACAGATTTCTCCATGGGGCTTTTCTGCCCTGTTTGATAAGCTTTTCAAATCACTGTAGCTTAATACTTCTTTCTGGCTGTGTGAAATGGTGTATCGCTTAGAGTGAGCTGATCTAAATGGCTGGTGTCTCTCCATCCCCATTTCCTGGTTGCAAGGTGTGCTCTCCTACTGATTCCCAAATAAACAGACCAGGAAGGGGAAAATACCCCCTACCTTCCAGGTTTCTGTCAGTTCAGTGAGCTGAATGGTCTTACAGAGGCGTCTGAAAAGTGCCGGACCACAAAATCAGGAGCTGGAGAGTAAGTGGGGGATTAGGGATGCTCTCTGAGAGGCACCTAGTCATTACGGCAGCTCCATTGACACATGAAGCAGCACCCTTCAATACGTACAAATCAAGGCATTTGCACTGCTCTTAACTCATTCATTTGTGTAAGGAGTATCTGGATGCCCGTAGCTATGTGTCCTTTTTTAACTGGGTGCTTGAGACCTGAGGTCAGTGCTCTGGGTGCCTTGCTCCTCTCAGGTCTCTTCTGACCCACAACATTGCATGTGGTGGGCAGCTCCTGAGCTGGTGTGAGTGCTGCCCCTTGTCTGCACTCAGGATCCTCCTCCTGTCTCTCATGCGTGTGGCAAAGCTGTGCACTGCCAGAAACACATGGTGTGTAAACTACATATTGGTCTAGAAGCCGGCAGGTGGCCTGTGCATTGAGTACCATCAAGATACATATGCGACATCAAGAAGAGCTAGATCCTGGATCTGGGTGAACTTCACCCCTTAGTGTCTATATGCACCTCACATTCCTTCTCCTGCCTTGTGTCTGGGCTTATACATACAAGGATCTGTGACTCTAAGGCAGAAGTCTGGATTGATTCTCCAGGGTTTATTTCACGAAAATTTTAGAAGTCCCTCCATAATTTTGTGAATGTTTTACAAATGCTGAACACATTTTCAACCTGGCTGTGAATTTCCTGATATGTTGACATTTTCAGTCTTTTCCATTGAGGTGAAGAAGGGTTATTGGTTGTTACCAGCTTTTAGAGATCTGTAGTTTCTTTACCCTATCTGTAGCTTTGATCTACAAAAGTACAGATTAAATACTGTTCAATCAGCATATATAAAAATACCTTTCCCCCCAGAATTTGTAACTGTCATAATGACCTCAGCCTTGGACCTCTCTTGAAGTTTAATGGCCAGTTGGGGTTAATGGCCCAAAGTTCCACCTCAGGCTATTAACACTGTCAGCAGTCATTAATTCTCACAAAATGCTCAGGGTCTTTATTGCTGTTGCTTAAGTGATGCTCAGATGACTGTGAATATTTACACCCCTGCTGTGGATGTAAGAAATAGGCCCAGTGCACAGTATTTCAGATGTCTCACTGCTCAAAAAGGTCTGAGTACCTGGCAGGAATCTCTTGCACATCTGATGTTAATGAAGTAACTGTCAATTGGCCATCAACAGTATAATCTAAACTTGTAGTTGCTTATATAGATGTGTACTTTGCTTAAAAAAAAAAAATGTACAGGCAGACTCCTTGCCCTGAAGAGTTTACACGCCGATGTCTGTGTAAACATATGCTTATCTTTATTTAGAATACTTTCAAGGGTTAACAGGCATGTGCTCGTTGTTATTCAGATACTTCTAAATATAAGTCAATGATGCTTGCAATTTTTTTTTTCATCATAACACCTTATATTTAAAGCTTTTCCTGAGATGAGATGCAGGACTGAGCTGATCAAGCTCCTCACCACAGCATACCCTCTTCTAAGAAGAAATCATAGCACTTGTTGACAGGTTGTTTAAGCAATCAGTTTTTGAAGAGAAAAAGTTGGTTTATTAATATGTATTATTATTTAGGAAGAAACATAGGATTGGGACCAACCTCGTGGGACATGAATCAAGTGTCTGTTCTCTTGAACAATGGTGTTAGATCACTGTTAATAAACTGACTGATTTCAGCTTGAAGAGACTCAGGTTTTCATTCAAACAGCCTTCTCAGTGGCTGTTTCAGAACCTCACTGCTCTGGGGATTGGACATTTTCTTAAAATGCCCAGTAAAAATGTACTCACAGCCAGTTTGGGTCTATTTGTACTTGTGCCAGCATTGGCTTTTAGAGTAAACAGTTCTTCCTTTCCCTGGTGCTTATATACTGGATGTGTTTACAGAGAGGCATGATATCCTCTGTCAGCTTGTATATTCCCAGGCTTAACAGACACACTTTTGGCTTTCTGTTCCCCTGATTATGATCTGCACTTGCTCCTGGCTGACTCCAAAGGCTACACAACAGGCTGGGGAGCTCTTTCCAATGCTCTGGGTAGGGAAGCTACAAAACCAGGTGAAGTGAGATGGCAATAACAGATGCGACAATGCTATCTGAACACAAAGATGGAAGAAGAAGGCTTATTGATGCATGACATGAAACAGAATAGTAGAGGGATAGTGGAAACATGATAGAATATTAATTGCAACTGGAGTGCAAGTACTACAGGGTGAACACTCTGAAAGGAATGCAGGAGGAATTGTAAAGATAATGTGGTAACATTATATATGAAGAATATGGCTGGCAGTAGAGAAATGTTAATTAATTGTATGGATAAGAGAGGATCATCTTATGTCAAAATGTTTTGGGAAAGGATTCTGTAGTGGGAAAGGGATTGGTTTCTACAATGAATGTTGAACTTGGGGTTGCTTTAGTATCATGAGAGAGATAAAGCTACGTGGTGATTGTGTGGGAGAGTTTAAATTCCACATTCACAGACTGGAGAACAGATGTTACATCCACAGTAATTTTTCAGAGTGGAAGATTAAAATATCTCCTATTTGAAGAAGCCATGGAACTCCTAAGAGTTTATAGTATTCTAAGTTGGTGATGGGCAAGTAGCAAAGTTATTATACAGAAAGTAATAGAGAAAATAATGCACTATCAAGTGATGACAGTACTGCTCCAATTCCAATTTAAATGAAATAACAGTATCTACAAAGACCAGTTGGTAGTTGTGGTGTTAGGCTGTAAAGGGGAAGACTATATCATAGCAATTCACTCTGAACAGCAAAGACACACTATTGGGGTAGAGTGCTGGTCTGAATTTTGTATTCTTAAGCAATAGAACTCCAGACCTCTCTAGAAAAATAGTTCTACTAAACAGGCTGTTGAAATTTGTCAAAGGATTTTTGAGATCAGAGTGAAAACAGATTGGCTCAGAAAAAAACCCCACAACTTGAAGGATTGAAAGTGAAAGACCAGAATGTGAATTGTGAACTGCAGGGATAATTTAGACCTTGAGAAATCAGAAGAAAGAGTTAAAGATTCTCCAGTTGTAATAAATAAAGTGCTAGGAAAAAACCCTAAGGATACTATTTAAGGCTAGTGTAGGGATGGTCCCCAAACAAAGAATACTTTTTCTCTACCTCTGAAGACAAGCAGGTGGAACAGAGATGTGACAGTAGGACTGTTTATGGGAAACAGGGTAATAGGAAGTGGAAATGGCTCCACAAATGTTGGCTCAGAGCCCATCTGAATGAAGGCCGGTAAGAGTCAGTTACAAAAACATGCTAAAGGACAAACTTAGGAGCCACAGGCCAACTGTTCTGATGTGCAATATTTTAGGGAAAATGAAAGCCATGGGGAGTAATAGATGATATCCTAAAATACCGTATCATCTTACTAAAACGGACCTACTTTTAGGCTTCTTTAATGACTGATTTTTTTTTTTTTTAATTTTATTTTTTGGGGGGCAGAGGGAAAATAGCAACACAGTATCTGTAGCCTACCTTTTCTTCAGTAAAATATTTCATATAATGGTTAGGTATTCCTTGACACCAGAATTAGTACAAGGAACTCCTCAAAGGGCAGACAGTGATGTATTATGCTGACAGGGAAACTAGCACTCTAAAACAATGTTCCTTAAATACTTCTATTAGTGATCAAGAAGTCAATGTGCAATAATTAAATTTGTTGAAGGTACAAAGCATATCAATAGGGCAAATTCAGTAGAAATCTGGTTAACTTGATGCCTGCAATTATAGAGTGGAATTAGATAAACTAGAACAAAATCCAAGGTGATTCTTTAAAGAAGAAATAACAAGAATGGTTGCTACCCACTGAGAATGGGTAGGAAAAAAAGAAAAAATAGATGGGTTTTATATTTTTCAGTCACATGATGTTGCTGAACCACTGGTGTGAACAAACAAACAAACAAAACAATGAATACGCTAGGCAGTATCAGGAGAAGTATTTCCAGTAGAGAGGGGAAAGCACCCATATGCTGTTACGTGCTACTTGGAGTCACTGTGCACATTCATGTTCACCAACATTCAAGAAAGAAAAATTCAAAGAAAAAATTACAGAAAAGTGCTGCATCACAATACAGCAGGAAAAGAGATCTCATAGTACAAGAGTAACGGAGTTTTGTTGGGTTTGGTGTTAGTCAAACAAAAGCAGACTTAGAGGAGATAAGACAAATTGATGTGGTAAAAAAAGGACAAGAAAGCTGTTTAGCTGAAACTAAAATGTTCACAACAGCCAGCACCCCAAAAACATCCGTAAATAAATTTATGCTACACATTAAAAGAGGGCTGCTATTTACCAGGGTAGTTTGTAGTGCACAAAATCCTGTCTTTTTTTAAAGATGGAGCTTGATAAATGTAAGGAGGGGATTATATAGGTGGTCAGACATATCAAAGGACTGGATATATGACCCAGGAATTCCCTCCCAGCTTATCTCTGGATTTTCTAAATTTCTGTAACGAATAAATTCTGTACTTGGAATGTGCAGCAGGTCACTGGACCTGGGGAAAGAAGCTATTAAGGGCTCAGTTTAGCTGAGCTTGGTTTTAGTCACAATATATGCACACAGGACTAAAACTTGCTTGTGTTGTTCTGGGGAAACCATGCAATGATATTTCTCTGTGCAATGATATTTCTCTGTGCAAGGTTGAAGTCAGAAGAATTACTCCATTAGAAACCACAGTTTCTAGCTGTGCATCCCCTCGTGTGCAGATGGAGTGCAGAGCACTGTTTCCTAGCAACTACTAAGGACCACTGGCTTTATAAATCAATCTCTGCCAGGATATCACAGAAACCACGATAAATGGGAAACATTTAGTAGTCAGAAAGCTTTCTACTTCCTCCACTTTCTGGTCAGCACAGAAGAGTCTTTTCAAGAAGTAGATAATATCAGCATTTCTTCGTAAGTGGACTGAATTCAAATCCTTGTTCAGGTGACTTGTTTTTCAGCTCTGCTGGGGTACATGTCCTCATGTCCATGAATGGTCTGTCTTTAAGATGCCGGTTGCTGGGCTTCCTCAAAGACAAAATTATATGAAACTTCATTTGGAAAAAAAGAAGAAGATGAAATGCAGATAAGGAAGGAAGGAATGAATAGCACTAGAAAAAATTCTAAAGAGCCCTTGGAAGAAGGGATGTGATAATAGTCAGTCAGTCAAAGGCTGCAGATGTGACTCTTCCCTTCTGTACAGTAAATAACTATTGGTGTCACATTAATTTATAAAATTAAAGTAATATCTGATTGACTGCAACATCCAGATAGTTTGGGGTTTTTTTTCCACTATTAAGAATTTCTACTGATTTCTCTGTTTATCCTTCTCATTTTTTGAGTTTCTAGCATCCACTGATGCAGCTAACAGTATGAGCTGGGATGTTCTAGGTTGTTAGTAGATTGGAAAATCCCATTTCCCTTTTGTGTAAAGCACAGGACAGATGGTCTCTCTGTTCAGCAACTTTCATTAGGGTTTTGTATCAGAAATACACCAGAGGTTTTTTCACTCTGGTAAGACCAGGGCTACAAAATCAAAGTGCCGAGAAGCTCCCAGTAATATGTAAGGGAAGAAAAAAGCTCTCCTAGTACATTTAGAAATAAATATTATATATTGAACGGGTCATTAAATAAGCAATTAATATTTTAGTCTGTAATTTGATTGTTATATGTTTTAACAGCCTGTTGTGCCAATCTCACTTCTAATTGGGGAACAGTATCGATTATTTAATTTCTAGCATAGAGTGGTGTCCACTGTGAAATCATAGCATCAATCTGAGAGTGCTCTGTGTTTCATCTTTTTCCATGAACACTAACAGAACAGGAGCAGTAGGTGAGTTAAAGATTAGTTTCAGAAAAGGAGTACTCAGGATACTAAACTTTGTGACTGATGGTATCATTTGAGAAATCTGATGCTTAGACTGTGAGCTCTTTAAAGTGCGAAATTGCTTATATATCACAGAAAAGAAGCCATGCACTTCTGTGGTGTCATATAAATAGTGTGCAGTCTTTCTGCTTCTGAGTTGGAAGTAAATTTAAGAAGGGATAACATCCTGCATTTCAACTTTTTTTCTTCTGTTTTTAGAAACATTTTAGAAGTTTCTTTTCACTGAACTAATTCTGCTTTTTTATTATTAGTAATATATTGTTGTAATCTCACAAGTTATTTCCTCTTTTACTTGTACTGTTTATAACTTTAGCTGAATCACTCTATTCAGAGATGGGTTTGTGTTATACTACCATCTCAGATTATTCTTTGCCTTCTTTGTTGAGTTATTTTGAAGAAGACGTGTTTATATCCCCATTGTTTGATCAACAAAGTACACGATTACAAATCTTTGGTCTTCTGGTATGTTTAGCAAATCTTTTCAGACTATGATTTACCACCTGTGGCTTTTCTTCATCTCTCTAAAAGGCTTTTCTTCATCTCTAAAAATGCTATTATCTTAAACGGCCTATTTCTAATTGCAGTGGGTTTAATTGCTTGGATACACAAGGGTCTGGGTCAGCTACTGCTGTTTTCTGGACATGTTGAGAAAAAATGGGTGTCTGTGTACAGATGTTTCTAGAAGGGGAAAGAATTTTACTGCATGTTTCCCCTTAATAGGAATGGATGTCAGCAGCTTTACAATAACATTCCTGGAATTATTGCCCTCCTGAGATGAATTTCCATCCCAGACCATATCTATTGGAGATATCTATAAAGATGCTGCCCTGGCCATATTTCTTGTGCTCAGTACTCTGTTTGAAATGTGTGGCGTCACTGGAAAACTCTATCTCAAGCCAAGAGTGCTGCTGCTGTTTTCAGGAAAGTGTTTGACAGTGGCATATGTGGTAATACTTACTTTAAGAAGTGAGATGAAAAAATCTTTCAGAAGGGAGGTTTGTTAACAGAAAACACCTGGAAGCATGCAAAATTGAACAGCACATCTATATATTCTAATTATTTTCCAGAAATGTATGGTGTCACCATTATTTGTAGAGTCATGTTGCTAATTTGCAAACATTTGGAGAACTGTCAGATGTTTTTGTGAATATTTATGAGTCCTCAGTGTTTCACTGCTTTTAGCACAGGTGGTCATTTGCCCAAAAATTCCTCTAGGAAAAGTGCTATTTACTGTTCACCATTCATCTTTCTATTGCTTAAAAGGTTTGTCATCCAGTTAGGGAACAAAATAAGTGGGCTGTGAGGCAGGACACAGAGTAACCCTTGCAGTGGACAGCTGAAATGAATAGCTTCAAACAAGCCATGTGCAGAATTTTATTTCTTTAAACAACTAAGCAAATATTTATCAACTGTAAGGCCTCCAGGGTATACATTATCTTTTTATTTTCCTATTTATTCACCATCTACTACAATAGAATTGCAAGCCTCATAAAGGTCTTTAGGCATCAATATAATAAAAATACACAATAACACAGATAACAAATGCTATTTAAGAAATCTATATTGGATAGTAGACAACTCAGAAATAAAGCTAGATTAGAAACAAATTTCCTGCAAGCAGGCTTACTTCGAAACAAAAATATTGCCAAATCCTTCTTGCTTTACTCACACGAGTCCTCAAGCTGAAGAAAAGCTTCTAAGGCAGATTATAAGATTTCACACCATAGACAGGGAATTTGTATTTTGACAAACCAGAATGAAGTTTTCAGAACTGTGAGCTGTGTGAAATTAGCTCCAGGAAGTATTTTTAATGATCATGAAAAAGAGAAAATATTTCAGAACACAGACTAAAACCTTTGAAATGTATTTTGGTGTAATGTTTTAATTCTAAGTTTTGATTTTCATCTAGCCATTAACATTCAATAACTACAAAGAGAAGCAGAAAACTATTTAAAAATATTTTTTTCTGGATAAATCTAACACAGGGAAGTCTCGTGCATAATTTGGGCTTGCATAGTAACTACTCACACACCCTATGATGACAACCAGAGATTAGGTATGCCTATATGTTACATCCTGTTGTTTAAAATGTTAATATTTAGCAATATTTACAGAATTAGTTACCTCCTGTAGTTCATGAACTGTCATAGTTCTTTTAGATTTATTCATGTCTTTGCAGCAAGTTAAAAAAATTAATTTTATTTTTCAATTTTCTATTAAACTTCCAAGCCCTTTTTACCTCAGGTTGATTTAAAACTGTGGAGAAATTTTGTAATCTCAGATGGCAAGAGTGATCAGTCAGGCTTTTATAATTCTTCCAGAGAGCCAGATCCCCCAGACAGACACTTAAATAAAATCACTTAAAAGATAACTACCTTCAACCTTTGCCTTGGCAATCCCCCACTCTTCCAAAGGAACCTATGATATGCAAGTCTTGTCCTAACTCCATTCAAAGGAGCTAAGGTTCAGAGGTCTTTGCTTCCTTTCTTTCAGATGTTTGACTGGAAGACAGTACCTTTGGTAAAGTCAAAATCTTGAGGCCTCCTGGGTCTGGCAGATGTCTCCAGTCCAATTGTGAGGTGATAACCAAGGGATTTCATTAAGTCAGTTTTTGTAAATGAGCTGGGTTTGTGATCTGACCATTGCTGCCCCTGCAGAGACAATATTAGTTGCACAAGGTCCTTTTCTGGTATGTACCACTGAGTAAAAGCCCTTATGAAATGCTGTTTCTGTGTTGTTTTGGTTTTGTTTGGGTTTTTTTTTCCCCCCAAGAGTCCAGTTTCTAAAACATGAGTCAATTCAATCGTGTAATCATAGACATCTACTTGAGATGCCCTGGGGTACCACAGGTTCAGGATGGCATCCATGACAGAGTGCCTGCTGGGGACCCACACTTCTGGGCTGACCCAGGCCATCCCAGGCACCACCAGACATTATGGACAGGCAATTCAGACCATCCTAATCAGCACAAGGAAAGGAACTAGAGAGGTTCTTTTGGGTTGGGTTTCTGTCAAGCAGTCCCTGAACCTATTGAGTGTCTGGGGCAAACTCAATTGGTCTACAGACTCCCAGGGTCTCCTGGATAGATCTCCAGGGACTTCAAAGGGAATTTACATGCCCAGGGCATAAACAAACACTCCTTGTGCCTTTCCTCAGAAACTGCTCTTTGCTCATTTGACCCCTTATAGTGTACGTCTTTGAGATCATAGAGTCACTAAGGCTGGAGAAGACTTCCAAAATCATAAAGTCCCGCCTTTGACTGAATACCACCATGCCCACTAAACTGTACTGCAAAGTGCCACATCTATTCAGTTTTTGAGCAATTTCAGGAATGGTGACTCCACCACTTCCCTAGGCAGCCTGTTCCACTTAAGTCTTAACTACTGTTTCACTGCAGAAATTTTTCCTAATACCCAACCTGAGTCTCCCTTGGTGCAACTTGAGGCCATTTCCTCTTGTCCTATTGCTTGTTATCTGGGAGAAGAGACTGATCCCCACCTTGCCACAACACCCTTTCAGGTAATGTGGTAGCACAACTGTCCATGTCCTCACAGACATACAGAAGATTTTTGAGTTTGTTAGGCCTGTGTGTTGCTGTTGTGCTTATAGTAAATTCTATGGAAATTTTAGTTTAAATTAGGCTGTTGATTAAATGTTAAGTTTAAGTGCTGTTAAACCCTGTCAAGTCCAAGGATAAGTTTGGCAAGATGGTTCACTCTGGATCTTGTAACTCAACAGGAGGGTCTCCCTTATTTTTTTTTTATCCTTACTCTTTCCCATCCTTACCCTTTTCCATCCCCAGTCTCCATATATATAATTTTTGACTGATTTTAATTTTAGATTGATTGACTTTATATTTTAGTCCAGTTTTTCTCTGTGAGCTTTGACCATCTAGTAATTAGAAGAGTGAACATTGCTGACAAACTTTGTCACGCTTTCACTTTTATATTAAGCCTGCTTTTGCCGATACCTTTGCTGGTGATTCTTTGAGCAACTGAAAAATCCTTCATGACAGGTGGTTGTAGAGAGTGATAAGGTCTCCCCTGAGCTTCCTTTTCTCCAGATTAAACGACGTAAATTCCCTCAGCCACTCCTCACAGTCCTGGTTGCCATTGGCCCTTGGTCACCTGGGCACTCTGCTGCTGGTCAGCATCCCTCGGTCCTTTTCTGCTGAGCAGTTTTCCAGCCACTCTTCCCCAAGTCTGTAGCACTACAAGGAGTTGTTGTGACCCACGTGCTGGACTTGATGCTTTGCCTTGTTGAATTTTATACAGTTGGCCTTGGCCCATCAATCCAGCCTATCCAGATCTCTCTGCAGAATCTTCCTGCTCTCCAACAGATCAACAGTCCCACCCCACTTGGTGTTGTCTGTGAACTTGCTGAGGATGCACTCAATCTTGTTATCCAGATCATTGATAGAGATACTAAACAGGACTGGCCCCTAGTACTGATCCCTGCGGAGCACCACTGGTGACTGGCCTCCAACTGGATATAACTCCGTTCACCACCACTCTCTGGGCCCAGCCATCCAGACAGGTTTTTACCCAGAAAAGAATGCACCCTCCTAAGCCACAGGCTGTCACCTTCTCCAAGGGAAGGATATGGGAGAGAGTGTCAAAAGCTTTACTGAAGTTCAGGTAGACAGCATCCACAGCTTTTCCCTCATTCACTAGGTGGATCACCTGATCATAAAAGGAGATCAAGTCAAGAAGGAGATACTTATAGAGGGCCCAGTTTTACCTCAAAAGCATAGTATTTCTGCACTCAGTTTAGATGTACAAATCGGTACATCAATACCTATTATGTGCAAATGTCTTACAAGGCAATTTGTCCTTCATGGCTTCAATTCTTCCACATCCAGTTCCACATCTAGCACTGTGAGAGTCTTATGAGCACCAGCATCGGCAATAACCTTACTATTACTTAAGTTGCCTAGTTCTATTCTCCTCCCTGTTCCAGGTGCCAGAAGGTGATGTCTATCTTAGGCTGAGGCCACTTGGGATGGCTGCAGGAGCATGCTGGGTACTAGAAATATGCATGTAGAATGTGCAGGTTCTTCATTCAACAATACTGTTGTTTACTAAGAAGAAGGACATTGCCCAGGGGTAGGATGGCATCCTTAGCAATGCTGATCTAACTGCTCTCTATGCTGCCAGGAGATGCACATCAGCTGTGCGCGATACTGTAACACTTCCAGAATAGCTACTGCTTCTGTGCAGCCTGGGGAAAACGTTACCTTTCTCACTGACTTCCTCACGCTTCAACAGAGCCAGCATGAGTTATTTTTGTTGGAGCTTCTAAATCCTACTTTGATTTCATGTAGCCAGACTGAGAGTAGGACCCATTTTATCTGCGCATCTTGACAGCTTCAGAGACTACTGCATACGACATTGTAGTTTTGCACAGAAGTAGTAAAATTCAAATTTATTACTTTTTTAAGGGGAGGGGTTAAAAAGCAATGCAAGGATAAATTTGGAACACATTTCAATCTCACTTGAGTGTTGCACAAAGGCAGGGATGGAAAGAGAAAAGATGTAGGACTTTTCTCACATCTCAAGTGTGATCTCAGTCCCACTGAAACTGCTGGAAATCTGACTGGCTTCAAGGCTTATTGAACCTGGGCATACTGAAGAGCAATTAAAGCTCAATATTTTTTACAGAAGATGATCCTGCCCTGAAGCCAGCAAACAAACCAAACAGAGGCTAGTAAATCCTCTCCTGGATAATAATGGCTCTCTGCTTATCAGCCCTTCAGAATTCCTGTTTATCAGCACCAGGTTGCTGCTGGACTTTTTCGATTCGCTTGTTAGTGTCTGATCAGAGGCTGCCTTTGTTGAGCTTTAATTATGTATGAAACCCAAACAAGCATACCATAATGGGTAGGATTTCTTCCATTGTTTTAAAAAGGTTTATATAATCTTGCAGAACAAGAGAAAACACAGTTACTCCTTATGTCAAACATAAGAAATACAAGCAGGTTTGGCCATAAAAATAGATGTCTTTCCATCTTTTTTTACTTTCTTTCATGTTGCTGCAGCTTCCATTTTTAACAATCTCCTGGTAAGGCAGATAAGCTCCTATTAATGTTTTTATCAAATTTGTAAGGTTAAGTGAAGCTTACAATTTAGTGATTTGTAATCCTAAGAAATGTAGGTAGAATGTGTCTTTTATGTTCTCTTGTTGTAGTGCTAGGTTTAGTTTGGCAAGCTGCAGCTTTCCCTGGGAGCTCAGTGGGGCTTCTTAGGGCAGGACAGCCACTCTGTCCTCCCATAGTCCTTTTTGGACGGCTCCGCACTCTTGCTCCGGCAGCTATCAGCTCTACAATCCAGTGATGGCGAAGGAGGTGAGAAGGGTCTCTCCATAAGGGTTTCAGAGGACTTCAATCTCACAGCTTGTCCCTGTGACCCCAAAGAAGCAGAGAGACCTCGTGATTCAGGCGCAGGGGGTTTTGTCAGATTGCAGGGGCAGTACCTGGGCAGAGTTGGGGTACAGGAATCAATAGGGAGAGCCTGAGGGAGTGGCCAGGGCTAGGGGCAAGGGAAAGTGGGGGGCAGAGCAATATGGGATAGGTAAAGCAATTGATAAACAGATCACCACATTCTATAATCAGCACTAGAAGACATTATACTACTAAAGGAGAAAACTTTCTGCTTACCATATCTACTTGCATGAAACTCTTGATCAAACAAACAGAATATTTCTCTTTGACTGAGATCGCTTTTAAATAATGAAGAATCCAAATAAAAAAATTATATAAACATGGACTCCACTAATGTCCTCATGTTGATGCAAGGGCCTTTACTTTTCAGAGAAGTCAGAAATGCATCAGATCTAGAAAATACTGATAATGTTTAAAATTTGGTCACACCACATTCTCAAGCTCCCCAGTCTGAAGCAGGATTAGAAGAACCAAATCCAGATCTCCTTTATACATGCTTTTCAATCCTTTTACATCAGACATTTGCTAATATAACTCCACTGGTTTTACAGACATACATCAGTGATATTATAGGAAACATGGCAGTGTTCTTAATGGATAGATCTGCTAGGCACTCCTGAGGGACTAAATAAACTCCAGGAGCTTTAAAAATCTTTTATTTAAACTTCAGTTAATGGAGAGAGATGGCTAAGGTCTAAAGATTCTTCCAGACCTTGTGATATAGGCATCAGTCTACAAGAAAGGACTTTGGTTTGAATATTTCAGTTATGCATGGCCAGGCATGTGATCAGGTCAGAACTACTTTGATACAGCCACAGAATCATCATGGAATCATTAAGGTTGGAAAAGACCTCCAAGATCATCAAGTCCAACCTGTGACCAAACACCACCATGTCAATTAAACCACAGCACTAAGTGCCATGTCCAGTCAGTTCTTAAATACTTGCAGGGATGGTGACTTCACCATTTCCCTGGGCGGCCGGTTCCAATGTTTGACAACCCTTTCAGTGAAGATTTTCTTTCTGATGTCCAGCTTGAGCGTTCCCTGTCACAGTTTGAGGCCATCTCCTCTTGTCCTGTTGCTATTTACCTGGGAGAAGAGGCTGCCCCGCACCTCGTTGCAGTCTCCTTTCACGGAGTTGTAGAGGGTGATGTGGTCTCCTCTGGGCTTCCTCTTTTCGAGGCTAAATAACCTCAGCATCCCCAGCCACTCCTCATACGACTCACGCTCTAGACCCTTCACCAGCTCCCTTGCCCTTCTCTGGACCCACTCCAGCACCTCAGTGTCCTTCTTGTAGTGAGGGGCCCAGAACTGGACACAGGACTTGAGGTGTGGCCTCACCAGTGGACAATCCCTGCCCTGGTCCTGCTGGGCACATCATTTTAGGACAGGCCAGGATGTTATTTGCCTTCTTGGCCACCTGGGCACTCTGGTGGCTCATGTTCAGCTGCTGTCGACCAGAACCCCCAGGTCCTTTTCTGCTGGTCATGTGGAGATTAGTCAGATAAAACTGTTTTTTGTAAAGGGTATACAGTGCCTGCCAGATTGCAGGAAATAAGCCCTGATGGCAAATGCTAAGCTCATAAATTGGATGTTATCGATACTTGGCATTTTCTCTGGATTGTTGTAAAGTTCAGGAATATTTGTTGCGATCCTAGTGCAGTTGCAAATATAATCACAGACGTCACCTCTAGATATTGATTAGCTGCAGAACCATCTTTTTTTTTTGTGATTTTGTTGTGTGATGAAGCTGTACAAAATCCAGCTAAATTTGTGCTGGTACTTCCTGCACATGTTGGTATATGTGTTTGTTGATCAAGTTGCTTAAAATGCACATGGGCACACTAAATCTTTGTTTCTCAGCAAGGAGTAAATTAAAAAGTCAGATTTTATAGGGTTAATTCTCTGCATAGAAGGATGATATTGGCTGATTTTATTTATGTCTATAATTCATACAAGGGATGCCTTAGACACTGGATATTTTTTATATGCAGGAATCCAACCTATGTCGATTGGAGTAGACGTAAAATATGATCCCCACTATTTGTGGTCACTAAAGGATCATTTTTTACAAATCTGCTGATGTAAGTTTCTCCTTGGCTTTACGAGTGGCCTGCCTTAACTGTACCTTTCATGATCACAATTTTCTAAATTATTTCCCAACGTTCTGCTTAAAAAAATTCTATGGCAATATTTTGGAACAACTGTTCCAAATATTTTAACAATAGTGAGAAGATTCCTGTACATGTAGCAGTTTGGGACCTTTCAGATGGGAGGTACTTCAATAACAAAAGTCAGTATTTTTATAACTGTTAACGTTTTTTTAGGGGGGTGGTATTACCATTTCAGAAAGTTCTGACTTTTGACATGCAATATGACCAGCTTCTGTTGGAATGTTATATTAAATAAAACCACTTTCAAGTCTATATTGCATTCTCTTTTTAGTGGGATCCACATCAAAATAGAAAACGAACACTTTAAGAACTGAGACGAGGTAGTATTACTTATGAACTTGTTCTCATAATTCTTATGGCATTTTTTTCTGTGTCTCAGTGAGGTGAATGCAAAGATGAAATTATCTTTTACAATCAGCATTACTTAGAATCTTGAGGTCTATGCTATATTTATTCCACTGTGCCACCAATATACAATGATTTAAACATTTGTTTTGGCTTTTAATCTTTGCTCATATATATACACCTCCAAAATAAAAACCAGTGGAGTATGCACACCCATAAATCTGTTCAACCTTCCACTCTTCTGAGATATTTCAGTAAAGGCTTGACGCTTGTAATCAGAACTAGGTTTGGATGCTGCCTTCAGTTAACAAACACGCTTCCCCCTCTTCTCCATATTCCAGCCTCCCTTCTTTGTTTCATTTTTAAACCTGAGGGTTTCAAGGAGCGGAGAACTCCTTTGAAGGTGCCCGAGGAAGAAGCTTGGCAGCAGTAAGAGGTGCATTCTTAGATTAAACATCAGTTATTTTCTTTTGCACCATAAGCATGCTGATTTAATATATTTAATGTACTTGTGCTGTAGCGAACATTGCGTATTTTTTACTCCTCAGAGCTTCCCATCTCTAAACACTGTGTGATGCCTACTCCGTCTTTTCAGCTACTGCTACCTCATAGTGCCTTCTTAGCTCTGCCCTGGGATGCTTTGCTGGGCTGGTCAACTCTGGTGAGGTGTTGGGACAGCCCAACTGCTGCCTGCAAGTACTTAAAGCCAGTTTCAAAGATGGTGATGATTTCCTCAAGAAATAGTTAATGATACAGTATGGGCAGTGGCCACAAATCACAGCTCATTAGGTTTGGTCTGGACATTGGGAAAAACATCAGGAGAACATTGCTGCACTGAATACGTTACCCAGAGAGACTGTGAAATTTCTACACCTTGCCTCTTAGTACTGCAAGAGAGCAGAAGTATGAGCCAGTACCTTAGCATAGCACTCAGCTCTGTAGGCAGGAGGAGACAACCAATGCCTCCCAGGCCAACTGGAGACACACTGCCATGCCAGGACAGTGTGGTTAGTGGTAGAAATGGTAGTTGTGGGCTTATGTGGATTGTTCAGATCAGGTGGGGTTTTCAAAGCTATCGGATGATTCAGAGATGTATTTGTCTGGGAAGGATGGGGTCACTTGCACAGGGTTTATTTTTTCTCAGGACTCTTCCTTGCAGTCTCACATCCTTGTATTTAAATAATATTGAAACCAAAATAATAATAAAAAAATGTGTATTCCACACAAAGAAGGACAGCATTTAAAACAGTGTAGCAATTGGTCTGGCTAGGCAAATGCTCAGTTAAGCCAATGTTATGTGGTGTGTTAAGTAAAGAGAATTCATGGATTGAAACATGAAAGTGACATCTATGTAATCTGTTTGTGCAGCTCCATTGGTCAATAATTTCTCTTTAACCCAAAGAATATGTCCCAATTGAAAGGAATGATTTCAGTTTAGTTACTCTGGATTTGAACAGTGTGTCTGAGATCAGAACCTGGCCCAGAGGCTATAGGAATAAATGGGATTGGGAAGATATATTGTTTTGAAAAGGAAAAGGTAATTTGATATACTGGGCAGCAGGAGAACTATTACTGTGATTAAAGACATTTTTCCTTCTAAGTGTGTTTTTGCAGGATATATTATTTATTGCTGGGATGTGGCAGATTATTAGATTTTTCAAATCATTTTGGTATTTGATTATGAAGCCAACTTTCCCTTTTGAGATTTTCCTGGATATAGTGCTTTTTCGTTCAGCACAGAATTGTCATTGGTTTGTGTTCTTTAAAAAAATAGATGCTTTATTGTTATTATTACCAATATTGAAAAATGAAAATTATAGTGTATTGGGAAATGTTTCCTTCTTCTAGGATGACATGTTCTTACTCTTTGAAAGGTAAAGGTAAAAAATAAGCCCAGATGCTATTTTTTCTAGTCCACAAAAATTTAAAGTGCTAATTAAATACATGATCAGGCATTAAAAGCTTTCTTCTTCTTGTTTTTCAAAGTTGTAATTTCTTACCTCCTATTTTTTTCAGATTATTTATTCCATATCTCATATTTTTCTTGGAATTTGGTCATACAGCAGTAGATTCTGCTGTAATGGACTAATTTTAAATGACAGCTTAAGAATATCACTAGATATTAGTGCCATCACGAAATAAGCCTTTTAAGTTCTTGCCAGATGGAGCAAACAAATCATTAGTAGTTATCTGACAGACACCACTATCAGAGCACTTTCATTTGTCTTTGGGTTAAAAAAAAAAACCCCACTGAACATTTTCTGTCAAAGCTTGCTTTGACAGAACTGGACAGAAACAGGTTGATGAACAGACTTTTCTCAAAGACCAGTTCCATTTCCACTGAAACACTCTGTGACAACCCATCCATTTCTAATTTGTGGGGAAATCTTGAAATGATGAGGCTTGACTTTACTATTTCTTTTTGTGGGGATTTTAAGCTCATGCATTTTACTTTGCAGATGAAGTGGCCTAAGAGTGTGCATCCAGTCATGTATCATTGCTCATCGGACACATAGCACCTGGTTAGGCCATAGGAACTTGATCGTGTGTAGTGATCTCAGAGCCTTTGTCTGTGGTTTTGGAGGACAAGGGCTTGAGGTATTCTCTTCAGAGCTCCCAGCACTGACTGTCCAGGAGTGTTCAGGACTTGAAGTGCTCTCTTTTCAAAGAGAGGAGAAGGGCAAGTCCTGTGTACTTGGGGAAGGGGCTTGGCTATTTGCCTTGTTCTCTGTCGTACTGCTGCTTGGTGCTGGAGCCAACCTCTTCCCCTATATGAGAAAAGATTTACTGGTGTGTGTTCCTCAGTTTTAGGTGAAATCACCAAGAGATAATTTGGAACTTTAAATTTACTTCCACATAAGAGAAAAACTTCTAAACCCTGCTGTTTGAAGGGGAGTGGTTAAGGCTGACACTGAATTAGTTGTACTAGCCCCAAGCTGCCTGCCTGTGCCGAGGGAGGCAGGAGAAGGATGCTGGCAAGCTGTCCCAAGCAGTGAGCCGGTGGCAGACTGAGACTGTGGGGACAGCTGTGAACAAGCAGGCCTCGAGGGATCCCACATATTGGACTCTGGAGAGCCCCTGTGATGCTCCTGTCACTAGATGCAATGGACTGAGCTGCTTATGTGGTTAGGCATGGCCCCGAGCCTAAGTCCCTAAATCCCTTGCAAAGCCAGGGAGCCTCTAGCTAGACTGTTTTCCCCCCAAAAGCAGACTTTGCAATCTGCAATCTGTGTGTGTTTGGAGAGCAAACGGAGTGAGAAAGATAAAGGAAAGCAATTAGATTGGGCTAAGGTGCTACTTGCGTGCAATGTTAGGCTCCTGCTATCTCTTTATCTATTTCTAACCACACACAAATTCATGCAACATTTAAAGAAGAACTCCTAACCTTTGATACAACAATAATTTTGTTTTTCAAATATATTTATAATGGAAGTTTCATCTGCCAGTAGATCTTTTCCAAGAGGCAGAAGGTACAGGAGAGAAAAGGACAGGTAAAATCATTGGAAAAAGATCACAAGGTTGATAACAGAAAAAGCTGCAGTCAAACTTGTGTGTTTACACACTAAAAAAAGCCAGGAGTGGCATTTGTTCCCTATGCTTCAGAGATCTTCATTGTGTCTTTGTCATTTCAAAAAAGAAGTCTGTGTTACTTCTCTCAAGGCACATCTGCAGCCTGCTGTTTCACTGCAGAATGTGAAATCACACCAGCACAGAACAAAAGAGAAGAGGGAAGGTGAAAGCTTGGAAAGAAAACATGGGAGAGGTGAACTGAAAGAATAGCAGCTTCAGTATTTTCCCGGTTCTCTGATCCACTGTTTCTGCTCCTCCAATGCCCCAAACAGGCCTACACTCAGCTGTGGTGGTTAACCAGCTTCTGCTTTATTTTTCCCTTTATTGCTCCCAGAATTGCACCCACCTGTTGGGTGCTTGAGGTGCTAATCTAGTTGTTAATGCTGATGTTGTGCCAGGGGAAGGGGGCAGAGGGTAAACAAAGCAGGGCTGTGCTTTTGCCTGCATCTGCATCTGTATCTGTATCTGTATTTGTATCTGTATGTGTATCTGTCTATACTATTTCTATATGTATTCAGGTATCTATTATCCATGTCTATGCCTATATCTCTATCATCTATATCAACATATCTAAATCTATATGTATATCTAGATGAGATTAGCCCTGCTTGTTAGCAAAATAACAAAAAGAGATTTGTCCAGCCAATGCAGAGAATAAATGATAAAGGCAGGACCTGCTTTTGATTGCCTGAGAGGTGGGACATTTTTCATTCCCCTCTCTCAGTACCTGGTAGCAGTACTGCAATCACTACAGTTTCCCCAACCCAGTGCTCATCTCTCTTCTGAGTGTCGCACTAATAGAATTAATTAGACTTGTTCCCTTTCATGGGGTACAGATTAATTTCTTTGCCTTCTTGCATCCTTGCCTCCACTAGTCATGATCTCCTGCATCATTCCTACCTTCTTATTCTGCTGATCCCACTGATATTGCCACAAATTCATTCATGTGACTTCCCAGTTAATTCCCTTTCCTGGTTGTCAAGCCAAAGCAAGAGGGGGTGAGTTGAGTGACCCCTTGCTGATTTTGCCATGGAGTCAGAATATGAGATGAAAAGATTTCTGATAATAGATAGTCTGTCAGTAATTAAATATTGTCTGGTGATACGTCCAACTTAGCTTTGGATGACTGTGCAGAGGAGACTACTTTAGCAGCAGGTTTCTGCTTCACTTGTCCTTTCTCTCAAGTGCTGATTGACATGCTGAGTTACCACTCCCTGTCTCTATGAAAGGACTGATGTTTTCTTACAGTTTAACTAAGAATTCCCCATTCATTTAGGCCCATTTATCTGAGGCCCACCATCACAGATATTTATTTTGCCAGACAATATAAGCTAACAAACTGCTTTGCAAAAATACCTTTGTTTGCTATGGGAAACAGATGTGGGGGTCTAAAAAAATCACAGTGGAGTCCATACCAGAAAAAACTTGGGAGGAACTGGCATAGTTATGGTTATATGATTACAGCCCACAAATCTACAGAACACTCAGTAAAGTAAATTTCGAAAATTTATTTCATATTAAAGAGAATGATGTGGCGTGATTTTTCCAGAACTGTATTCTTTAAGAATGAGCTGCAAATGGTGTGGATGTGGGGATCAGGGGCTTTCTTTGCACTTAGAGTGACATGCATTAGGTGCAATAACTATTTGATGAGGTGGGGAGCAAACCTCCTCTCTGTAGAAGTGGTGAGCACCTCAGGCTGACTTACCAGCCAATGGCAGGCACAGATTTATTGAACCTACACAGAGAATGAGCAATGAGATGAGTGGGCTTTCGCAGGGTTAGTGGTATGATCAGGAGGCTGGATAATCCACCCCATTGCAAACACAAGCTGGATTTTAGGAAAGAGAAATGCAGTGCTACTCCAGACTCCCTTTGCAGAAGCAAATAATCACCTGCCATTACTGGCAGGGTAAACGAAGCCAGGATACTGCAAATGATTTTTTCACTTATGTCAACACCACCACACAGAAACAGAAATTTCTGTGACACAGTGTCTGCCCCTGAGACAGGTTTTTTTACTTCCGGCATTGCAACCTCTGCCTTTGCCTTTGCCTTTGCCATCAGCCTCAGAGTGGGTGTTTGCTGGCAGCCTCAGCCCTGATAGCATGTGTTCTCCACTGCGGGACCTCCTCTCCCAGCCCCTGGAGCTGGATCAGTCTGAGTATAAAAGCATATCCAGGGGGTGGAAGGAGAAGGGACAGGCATTCAGTTCACCATGCATAAAGTTCATCTGTTATGTTTTCCCTTATGTTTACTCCTGTAAATTGTGAGTATGTTTTGGGTTAAGCTTTGGAGGATAACAGCAATTTTGGAGTTGCATTCACTTTCACTCCTATCCTCACGTTTGTGAAGGGTCCAGGACACAGTGGCTCTTAACATTTAATTATCCAGTGTTTTTCCAGACTTTTTTTGTAAATTAAATTATTGTTATGGAAATCTGGAGCATGACTGAGGCATTGCAGCCAGAAAGACATGGAACCCCCCCCAACACTGAATTCTCCATCTCTTCCCAACTCTGAGACCTGTGCAGTATCTAACGAAATGTTTGAGTTGAAGACAGAATACCAACACCATTTTAATGCTATCTTTTCCCTGAAGTCAGTGTAGAGTTATATGTAGCATGTGTTCTAGAGCTTCCACTGTACAGGAGAACTGTTTACCCCAGTAGGTTCAGAGTCAAAACCAGCTGTATCATGTTATATTATACCAGTACGTCAGATTCCTAAACCAGAAGTCTCAGTAGGAAAACCTGGAACTAAAAAAGTTCATGTTGAGGTAACTTTTGTTCCATTCTCATCCTTTTCAATCTCAGGATGACTGGTGTTCCTTTGCAAACTGTTATGCTAGTTAGAGACAGCAGCATCTCTCCCTTCTTATGACCATTCAACGGTTATGTGAGTGAGGCTTCCTCATCACTTCAAAGACAGCTGGGTACATGTGGTATGTTGATGGCTCGAGCTAATGATCCTGACTGCTCTTAGGCAGATACAGTGGCTTCTTTCTGGTGGGCAGCAAGGAGATCTGGTGGTTGAACTTTCTTTTCGCCATGTCAGCTAGATCTGGGAAAAGATATGCCGGTCTGTGGTATCAGTCTTAGTTTCATAATTATTAAAAAAAGCTTTCTTAATTCAACTTCTCTTACCATTGCACAAGGGCAAGAGCAGGCAAAATAGCAGACAAGTCAAAAGAAATCTGTAGCAGAGTAAGACTGCCTATGTGTCCAGACAAGTGATGGGAGAATTTGTTCTAGTGGCACAACATCACACTGGGCCTTATCTCAGTCTGTATGGAAAAAAACATACTCTGCATAGGCAAGACCTTGGTTACTGACCCATCACAGCACATTTTTATAGAATATTCCACTATACATCTCCACAGAAACAAGTTTCCCTTTCCTGTGGTTAGCCTTTTCTCCTTACTGTAAGAAGATACACACGGAAATGTTATTCTTTATTGTTATTTCCCCCAAAAGCAGTGCTCAGAAACTCTGTAGCGGTGCAGTATCAGCAATTTTGTATTGAGTGTTATTGACTAACCTGTGACCTGATCTGCACTTGATGTTCTGCAACAACATAAGATTTGCAAGGTATGTTTACCACAAAGCACATTTCATACCCAAGATAATCCAAAGTGTTTCAAAATTGTAGTATAACCAGTGCAGGGATTATATAGGCAATACAACATTATATACTTTACAGTAATCTATAGGTCCATAGATACCCAAAGGAATTAAAAAATTTGAGTCAGAAGTTAGCACATTAGTCCCTGAAAGCACTCTTTTCCAAAAAAAAAAGCCCAGTAGTTTTTAATTAAAATGTGCACATTTCAAAGTTTCCTGCATGAATTTGTATTCAAATAAGAGGCATATGTTTTCCTGGAGTAGAGCAGTGCCAGTGTCAAAGCAGGCTCTGTTTGCTTTTGAGCTGCAGACACTGGGTTTAACCTCTTCTACGTGTAAAAGAGCTGTGCAGGAGATCTGTAGAGGAACTGTTTCCAAGCATAAAAAACCTCAGATGAAAGGCCAGGTAATGGATGAGTAATTCATGTGTACATGATGTACAGAACTGAGTGCTTCTCACTAGGCTGTGGAAACTATATTTCTCATATGTTGTATACCATTTATATGACACTGGTCATTTAATATCTAATTTTTAGTAGGAAAATCCCTTACATAAAAAGCAGCTTAATTGTGCATTTTTTTTCCCCCATGAAAATAATTTCTTCCTCTGTATAATTTCAGCTATGCAGGTGAACACTGCAGAAAGAAATGTAGCTGTTCAAGGAAATATACAGATTCTTTTGCAAATACCTTTTCTAACCTGAATTTTATCTCCATGGTCCCATGTCTCTTCTACATGAAAGGATCTCTTCAGAAAAGAAACCATTTTTGAAAATATATTGCATCAATCAGTCTTGAGTTTTAAAATTTCTAGAGCTTGACACCAATCTTTGCAAATAGGGAGGCAGGGAGGGAGGAAGAGAGAAGTAAGAGAAGGAATGGCAGAAGGAATCTTGGAAAGCCAGAGCTCCTCTAAAATCTTGATTCAAGATTCACTCTTCTGCCAGGGGAGGATCAAAGCAGCTTTTTTGGGTGGGAGGAGGGGGAAGATAGCGGGGAGAAGCACAATAGTTTTGTGTTTTCCCACTCCCTAGAGCCTGATAATACTTTAGTATCTAAAATCATCTGAATAGGAGAGGAAAAATATCTTCTTCTTTTTTCCTATCCCTGGATCTCTTAAAAGCAGAGCAATTTGGTACAATGTTACATCCTGACCTACACTGGTCTGAGAAGTGATATGTTGCTTCATGAATCATTTGGCTTATGTACATATTAACCAACTTTATTCTATATATAAACAAAGACTGGTAACAAAGACTGTGTATTATACAAACATTGCTCTACACTTGATCACTTTTAGATCCCATTAAAACAAGCTGTGTTTTTCCTGTATGCAGAATAAGTCTCTCAGAAGACTCTATTTTGTTCATTGTATTTGGCAGTCACAGCCACATAGTAAATGATCACATTATATGCAGCATCCTAATGTGCAGAATGTAAATGCTGAGGAGGATAATGAATAGGGCAATTGGAGAACAAAATTACATTTCCTGCTCACGGCTCTGATCAGCCCTAGTTAACATGCTCGTAAGTAAAGAGTTAGTTATGGGAAGGTGGTTGGTGATTAAGTGAGTGAAAAAACACATCCATTTTAACTAGCAGAAGATTGCTAAATAGATGTGTGCACTAGAGCTCCCAGTGGATGGGCTGCACAGGTGAATGCTGTCTGGGGTACTGAATAGCTGTAGTTTGTTGAAAGGTCTTTTCATTGTCAGAGTGGTTTCTGCATACCACTCAACACATTTCTTCCCATGCATCTCCAACAGAATTCAGATCTCCCACTTGACTTCCACAGAGATTTTTTGTAAGAGTATCCATTTAATCACATTTCTTTGAGATACTAAACTTCTGAGCTAATGTGGAGAATCAAGAAGTGTCAATGCTGTTCAGGGAGAAAAAAACTAAGATGACTCCAATGTTATTTTGGTATCTCCATATTACCAAATGTTATTTTGGTAATCTCCAAAATGACTCTCCCACTTGTGAATCAAAAATGTCCACTGATTTCTATCTGTAGTGTGTTTTTGTGCGTGTGTGTGTATTTGGGTTTTGGGGGGTGGTTTTTTAAGGTTTTTCTTTGGTTTTTCTTTTATGCTCAGTACATGATCCTTCCAGGTTCTCCATGCTTCTGAATTCTTCCTGTTCATATTTTTGCCGAGAACCAGAAAATCAGACATAAGGTAGATCTTTGAAAGGGGATGAGAGACATGGTTCATAAGCCAGCTTCATGTCCTCATCAACAGCTACTGTACTGCTACAGCAACTAATTGCACATTCTCTCAGATGTGACAGACTTTGTTCAAACAGAAGCTGCCTTTGTGTGGATTGGGGATGAGGGAAGGAAACTGAAGAAACCCTGAAGAGTAGTTGTTACTGTTTTTCATCCCAGCTCCAGCAACCACAGCTAGTTGTGGCACTGCAATGAATGTGATGGAAGGTTTTTACTGCATAGTAATCTCTTACAAAAAATGTATTCCTCTCAAATACCAAAGGACTGCTTTTCAGATCCAATGAAATATGTGTTATAGACATATAACAGTGGGGCAGCAGACCTTGATGTGCACCACTCATCAGGAGGAGTTTTGTACTTAACCACCCTCCATAACCCTGCACTGATGGTGCCTAAAATGTGTTTTCATGACGTACTGTTCCCTGAGAGCTCCTTTGTGTGGGAAGAGCTAGAAAAGTACATATGAATGAAATAATACTATTGGTTAAAATGGGTTTGTTAAAATGGGTTTGTTAAACTGCATTGATCCTCATTATAGACATTCTCATTCAGCATTAAAACAGCTTTAATTCAATTTAGTTTGATCCATTTCAGCAGTGAAGTAGAGAAAACTGACTTGCATTGGTTAAATGTCCAGACGCTCCTGAATTCAGGCACTGAGCCTGTGCAGACCTCCTAGACATCACCTGCACACATCTAGATACCTCTCCCAGGCTGAATATTCCTTAGATCAGCTTGGGCCATTTCTCTGTTTGAAGTGTCTGCTGGGATTTTCCACTAGAATGTCTTTGATGATTGCCTGTTTACATCAGAAAAGATTAACCAGTTGAGCTGCTATGGCTATGTTATTTATCTTACAGACTGTTTTAGCCTCATATTCTTGTGAAATATGCACCGTTGAATATTTTTTTCTCTTGATTATTATAAGAAGATTAGAGTATTCCTATAGATGTTTATACTTAAACAGATGAAACCCAGGCAGATTATTCTGGCAGAATTCAAGACATAGACATCAAGAAAGATCATGAAGCCTTCAAAAATATTGACTCTGTTAAGACATTTTGGTCTACCGTGGGGTAGTTCTATCCCTTTACAAACACATGAGAGAACTCATCTTATGGTGGAGGACGTTGTGCTAGAACACTCAAATCACCCTTCATGGGATCACCACTTGTCCCAGCACTGATTTTTCTCATCCATTTTTCTTAGACCCCTATATCGTATGGAAAACATCTGGGTGGTAGTGCTGCTCTTCTCCCTCATGTTCTTGCAAAAGAAATAGAGTTATCTTGGCTGGAGGAAACAACCCTAGGAAACTAGACATAATCCACGTCCAGTCCCTTCCTCTCCCCAGCAGCTGGGCGAAACATGTAGGTAGCAGCACCCCTGCTATTGATAGAGGTTCTGGGGTGTAATGGAGGCAAAGGCACAGGAAGAGAAAGGCCAAGAGAAGTGGAGTGTGATGGGTTATGTTACAGAAGATAATGTAGGATGGAGCATGAGACTAACAGTTATGATATTGCAGTGGTATTGATGTTAATTAATTTGACTATTGTTTGGATTCTAGCAATTTAGAACTGCTGCTACTGTGGAAATGCTTTATAACCATATGAATAAAAATACCTAATTTCTCTTTCTGAAACATCTAAACAAATAAATTCAACTCAAACAAGAATGAGAAGATGCTATTTTCAACTGAAGCTAGCAGCTCTGAAGCAAGTTGCTTTTGCTGGTAAATTAGTAGCTGCTAATGTAAAAACTTATGGTCTCCAAGACTCCTTATGTTTTGTAACAGTAATTGCACTGCAGATGACAGGTAATGCCAAGATGTTAACTACTTGCTCTTTCTCCTTCTGATTTGTATAAATTAAATTAGGCACATGAATTTAGATTATTTTTTCTGCAGAATTCTTTCCTTTTTCTAAAATGCACAAGCTGTGCTCATTTTTGCTGCTGCGATCTGACAGCCACCCCTTTCATGGTGCCTTTGAATTACTGTTTTCTCTCCAGTGAGTGGGGGCTGCTACTGTTAGATCGTCTGTGTTCATAGAAACTGCATTCACACTTCAACAGATAATGCTTTGTATTATCATTTCTTGGCTAACCAAATAGGAAATGCAAGATAATCCAACTGCAAAAACGGTCGCACATTTCATTCATTTCCGTAAAGAAACAAAAGACAATTAAGCATCATGGGCCTGATCCTGCCTCCAGAAAAATCAATGGATTCCTGGTGATTTTGAATTTAAATTGACTCCTACTCCCCACCTTTGTCTCATCTATCCTTCCTTCCTGTGCAACAATGACAAGTGGGAACTCACTTAACTATGCTTACACTACTTCTTCTGTCTAGAAGGAAACTTTTGTATCTCCTGTGCCTGCAACAGCTCCCTTCCAACTGAGTCCTGTCAGGGAGTATCCCAAAAACACTTTTTGGGATTTGCTCTCAAACTTGTTCATAAGTGTCTCAGCCACTAAAGGGACAACAAAACTACTAACAGTACTATTTTTCATTTCTCTGTTTTTGTAAATACATTTTTCCATTTTCCAAGTAATTTTCAAGTGGGTGTGTATCTTTCTTTTATCTTTTAGAGTTCCTTGTACTAAAATGATGGAAAAAATAATCCTGGAAACCATTTTCAAATGTATGAAGGGCTAGAAGCTGATTGTGACTAATCAGCATGAATTTATGAAGGAGAAATCATGCCTGATTAACCTGATAGATCTCTCTTACGAGATGATTTGCTTGGTTGTTTATCTTGACTTTAGTAGAGCTTTCTGCGCTGTCTGCCATAATATCTTTGCAGAAAACCAGGATAAATGAACAGTGAGCTGGGTTGAAAACTGGCTGAACTGCCATGCTTAAAGAACTGTGTTCAGCTGCACATGTCCAGCTGGAGGCCAGTCACTAGCCCTGAAACCCTAGGGGTAGATACTGGGGTCAGTACTGTTTAACAGCTTCATTAATGATCTGGATGATGGAGCAGAGTGCCCCTTCAGCATGTTAGCAGGTGATACAAAGGTTAGAGGAGTGGTTGATAGACCAAATGTCTGTGCTGACATTCAGAGGGCCATGGACAATAGAGAAATGTGACAACAGGCATCTCCTAAAGTACAGAAAAGAGAAATGCAAAGTCCTGTATGGGGTGAGGAATAACCCCAGTCACCAATACAGACTGGCTGGGAGCAGACTGGCTGGAAAGTAGGTTGGCTAAAAAGCACCTGAATGTAAGCCAGCAAAATAATCTTGCAACAAGGAAGGATAAGGGTATTCTGGACTGCACGAGGAGGAGCGTGGCTAACAGATCAGTGGAGATGATCCTTCCCCTCTCTTCAGCACTGGTGGGGCCACACTCAGAGTGCTGGGTCCAGTTCCGGGCTCTCCAGCAGAAGAGAGACACGGACTTACTGGACAAAGTCAAGGAACAGGCCATAAAGGTGATTAAGGGACGGGAGCATATCTTCTGTGAGAAAAATTTGAGAGGGGGGTCAAACTTTAGAACAGGTTGCCCAGAGATGTTACAGAGACTCTCTTTTTGGGAATCTATAAAACAGGTCAGACTAGATGATCTCCTAACACCCCTTCCAACTTCAAATATTCTGTGATTAAGTGATTCTATCAATGTATTTCATATGAAGAAAAATTTCCTGTAAGATGCATTTTTTTGTTCTGTCCAGGTCTGATAATCCTAAATTACCAATGATAAGCCTACTAGAAGACACTTATTTCCACCAGACAAAAATATAACTATGGCTGCCTAGTGTTTAGATGAATGGTAAATTATTTTGAAGAAAACGATGAGTAAATGAACATATTAACCACGGTTCCAAATAAATACCTTATTTACACTATGATCTATAGCATAAAACTTTATTTTCTGATATTGCATGAGTCTCTGATAGAATGTACAGTGTTATGCAGAAATAGGAGCTGAGTATAAGGTAGGCTTGTGATAGACTGGCTACAGAAGACAGTGGTATATTTACCAGCACTGTCACATTGTAAGTACCTCAACATATCTGAATGCTTTTAGGATTCTCAGTTTTTAAATTGGACAATCTCAGATGTTCTCGACAAGTCTTTAATCTTCTCACTGTATAACTGAATTTTGTTACTCCATTCAGTCCATGAAGTCTCTCTTACTCATTTACATTTTAACCTAGAGTCCTTCTACATATGTTCAAGCCATCTTGGCTACAGTCATCCCTTTCTGCCTCTCCTGCAGTATCTTGTGGCAGCTTTTAGGCAGAACAGTTTCTGAGCTCAGCATCTCTTGCTTGACTTAATGGATGTTACTCTCCCTGATCAGGGAGCTGAGAAATGTGATGAGAACAACTTGCTCCACTGAGCAAGGTACTGCACTGTTAAGATTTAAATGGCTATTTTTGGAGGACTCCCAAAGATGAGCTGGAGAGAAGCTGTCATGTTGGAGTTGACTAAGCTGGTACCCAGGAATGAAGTGACGTTGAATAAACAAATGGCGGTAAAGATTCCTTCTCACTACACTAGCTGAATTGAATTACATTGTCAATTTATTTGTCTGCTGGTTGCTTTTCTGATCCAATTAAAGCTCTTGTCATGAATTAAAAAGAAAGGATGGCTCTACTGAATTGTGGGAGATGTGGTTTCTTACCTGAGTTATTAATAACACTTTCTATTATTAAATCTGGAAGAAATTTTGTAAATTAATTCGCTATCACCATGGATGCTCCAGCACATCTGTTTTATCAGTAAATGAAAATAGCTCATTTCTTCTTGATCTTGATTCTCTCTTGAAATGTTCTTTTGGGCCCAATCCATCTGATTCAGAAATCAGGTTAAAAGTTCTGTTGTTCTGAATGGATTCTGATCAGGCCAATGGGACTACTTAAGACAGTATGCAGTTGCAGCATTAGTCCCTTTCTGGCTTGTATCCATTGGTGCAACACTGCTCTTTCTTCACCAAATGCTGTAGTACATCCTAACAACCCTATTTTCTGTGTAATTTATACTTATTCCCAAGAAACTGAGAAAAAAAATCACACAAATTAATTTTTCTGCAAAAGGAATTTCCAGAATTAAATAGCTCTGTCCAAATCCTTTTAGTTGTGGTTTTAACAATATCTTTCACCTTCTTCCAAACTACTTTTTCCCTTTTTCTCAATTTGTGTTTAAAGTACAACACAGTTAATTTTTAAAAGATGTGGGAAATTAAAAAAGGGACTTTAAAGCATAACCCAAATAAACATTAATCTGAGGAGGAAAACATAAATAAGCCTTACGAAGAATATATTCCTTTTGTTTCCAAGCTAAATCACAGGCCTACCTAGTTGAAAGGTGAAGATGGCTCATATGTTAAATAGCTACTGGAGCTATCTGATATATGATGATTAATTATAATATGCAAAGTTTGTCCCAGGTGTAAAGACCTCATAAAGCTGAAGATGACACAAGTGCATTATTAGCTCCCATCATAGTGGTAAAATAAGCCAACTCGACCTAATTGTCAATTTTTTAAAAATATATGTGATTATAATGAGTGTTCTGATAGTATGTAAAGACAAAACTTAAGTATTCATGTTTTTATCTGTAGTCCTTCATTTGGTTCAATTTGAAAATGTAATGCTTGGTTTGCCAGCAAATCTAGAAAATATGGTTCCAGACTCAGATGATTTTTACTTTATTACATACTGAGGCTGCCCCTGGGAAGGTATTTATTTCTTTTCTCCTTGTCAATAATGAATGACCCTACAAAGCAGAAACCTTATTAGAGTCTATGTTTAATGATTGCCCTAGTGATATGAGTGGTCTGGTAACAAATTGAAATGTCAGACACTCTATGACCCTCTAATAATATTGAAATCTGCCAGCCCCTATTAAACTGCCTTCAGACTGTATTATCCTGTGGTAATAGATCAGCTACTTACCCTAACTAATACAGTTATCACGTGGGACACTGCAGCATGATCCTTTCAATCAAAAGTCAAAAAAGGAGTGGAACGGTGGGTAAAAATGAAGGATTGTTGTAACAATATGGTGATGAACCCACTTCATTAAGGTGGAAATTTACCCGTAAAGAAGACTGTGATCGATCTTCATTCTGGTGTGTCATCCTGTTAAAAGAAAAAAGTAATTTTCAAATTTGAATGAACAGGATTTTTTCTCTCTCATCCTCTCCCTCCCACTGCCCACGTTTTAATGAATTATCTTACTTCATAAGTTACTTTTATGGGTCCGAGTGCAATCCAATGTGGCCTAGTACTGCCATAGGAAAACACCCAAGAAACAGAAACACTTTTCCATCGTTATTTCCAACAACTTGTCTACACTTTTACGTGGAGAGCATGACATTAATTTTTTTCCTGTTTCCAGATACATACAATAAGGAGTATCAATAAAAAAAGTAATCTTCTTAATTATAACAGGGAAACCAAAAGGAACAGCAATTGTAACAACTGAGAAAACAGTATCACATCCTTCTTCCTTAGGACTTGTCCCTCCCTTGCTGAATCATATTAATGCATAGGTCATATTTACATGTGTCTCGGTTTTGAAAGACAGGTGTCTGCTAAGGAAGGCAGAAGCCCCCCCTTGAAGTGGCAGATATAACCCCTTTTCCCTCTAAGTTATTATATTTTGAAATCAAGGGCCTTTAGGCGAAGATGTGGGAAATAGGAATAACAGTTCTTTACTATATATATATATATATATATATATATATATATGTATATAACCAGTCAAACAGAACAACAACAACTATGGCAGTGACAGCAATCACAAACCCAGTCCCAGCCTTCTCGGCTGTCAGGCCCTTTCCCCTCGGGTGCAGTTCCGCTTGCAGCCGGCAGGGGCGCTGGCGGCTCCCGGTGAGCAGGGCAGGTGCGATGGTTCCCCCGCGGCTGCAGGGGGCGCTCCGGAGCGAGCTCGGGGAGCACGCGGCACTGGCGCTCTGGGATCCCGGGAAGGGATGGAACAAAGGCTTCACAAACCGCTGGGCAGCTGATCCCGGGCTCTCAGGAACAGCAGGCTGGAACGGCAGGCTAGAACGGCAGGCTGGAGCGGCAGGCTGGAGCGGCAGGGACGGACGCAAATCCCGGGTGGCAGACGAGATGTATCCAGATGGGAGAACCCCACGGAGGCCCAGGCAGGCAGGGCGAGCAGGGCTACAGCGTAGCGAAAGCTCGAAGCAGCAGCGGGGCAGGGCAGCCACAGCCCTGTCTCCAGCAGGGCAGGGGAAGCGGCTTTTGGGGTCCCGGCGTTGTTTCCAGCAGGAAGAAAGAACGGCCAAAAAGAAAGAAGCAGCAGCTCCTTTCTCTGCAGCTTCTCTCTCCGGACGCTCAGAGCGAACTGACCCCACACCCAGGTGTAGACAAAGGAGTAGCCAGGTCTGCCCCACCCCCCTTTTTGTCTTTCTTAAGTACAGCTATTTGTCCCCTAGCAACATGCATATGGGAGAAAATTCCTTTAACAGAAAAAAAACCTAAGACTAAACTGAAACCCCAACAACATGGCATCATTAAGTGCACTTGTGTTGGAATTTTGCATGTAGATTTATCCATAAGATTAGAATGATAAACAGAACTCTTCGTAATCTCAGACGGTCTTAAAGCACTTGATTCTCTTGAAGCTAATGAGAAACTCTATTTTTGAAGGCTCTGAATTGTGCTTGTCTGTGGGATTCTCTGCCTCATTCCTTATTATGGAAAAGAAGGTGGGGCTAGATAGGGAGCCCGCCAAATTGTAGTTTCCAAGGTTCTCCACTTTTTAAAGGGATACCCTTCTGGACCAGGGTATAGCTGGCCCAAAGTCATCTTTCAAACCTTATGACTTTCCAGCTGAAATAACTCTGCAACTGACTATAACTACTCTTCTGAAATGCCTAGGAACATCTACAGGTTGTACTTCATAGGATACCCAAGGGCATGCTTATTTGCCAAGTGTACTCCTCCTGTGACCTTGTGTCTTTCTCCTCCTCATTTCCAAATACCGTATCAGCTGCTGTAAGGCAAAGCAAATACTTCTGTGTTCTTCCCAGGGGAATCCTGAGCAGAGCAAGAGAGATAGGTGGGCGATCTCTGCTGAGTCTGAGTTCAGGTTTGCACACAGCTGAGTATGGGAGCACGCTGGGCTTCAGCCCTGCAGGATCTGTGCTCTTAAAGTCTCTATACTATATCAGGATTTATACATTAATGATATATACATGAACACGTACCACTTGTGTGAAGAACATCAGCCTGTTTCTATGTCTTCTTCCCTGTCCTGCTGCAACCTTCTCTAGAAGGACCTTCTCCTATGTGTTTTCTACTCTGCCCCAGTGTCTCATCGTGTACCTCCATGCTAATGATCTTCTAATCAAACTACTGAATCATAAATCTCAGTATCTTTTCTCTAGAAACCATTTAAAATCATATCCTGGTGCAGGAGCAGTGGGCTCTCTAAAGCTCTTAGTTATAACTGACCCTAATTCATGGCTAAAACAAGAGAGATAAAAGTTACAGCCTGGCTTCAGAAAACTTCCCTGCAGGAGCAGAAAACAGGGAGATTTTGGCAAGAGCTTTGTGTGAGGTATAGTTAAATTCATCTCTGTTCTGAAAAAAAAGTGTATTTGTAAAAATAGCTCCATGTTTATTGTCTTTTCATCAAACAGGCCTAGCTTACAAACAAAAAGATGGATTTTGTATCTGCCATTCCTGCAAAGTCACTGTGGGCTTTTACTGTCAGCCTTAGCTTCTCCCCATTTTGCCTACCATCAGCAGCAATAAAGACCTGCAGGCCAAATTAGTCCCCCTGAGATGACTGTGTAACACACTGACTTATAATTGTGCTCTCACTGACACCCCTGCAGCCCCCTTAATGTCAGTGGTTTTCTGCCTGAGCTTAGTGAATATTTCACTGAGGATATACAAAAGGTATAGTAGCTTGCAGCTCTTTGCTGCCTTATTCTGCAAGGGAAAGCAGTAGGGAAAATGAAGTAAGCTCTAGAAATCAGTTACATTTTCATTGTCATGTATTCTATTTCATATTTGATGAATTCTGCAGAAATTCTTTCCGTTGTTTAACAAGCCTGAACTGCTTCTAACTATCTGAAAAATACATAAAAGCTTGATTTGTTTTCCCCCAGGGTCAGCTTTTGATTGTGAACTGCATTTGGAAAGGCCCTACCCTACTGTGAAATGTGCCCGAGGACAGGGAGGGGCAGCATGGTCTCACTAGGGGCTGGGACCTACTCGGATGTGACAAAGAAGCGTTCCTCAGCTCTGTTCCACCTGCTGCCGGGAGCTCCAGTGAGTTCCCTTCTGAGCTGAAGGCAATGGACCACTTGTCAGGCATAAAGTTACGCACATGCATAACACAAAATCAACCTCAAGGTTCACATACTTATTCCACTGAGTGCAGATATGCTAGTGGCTTGGATTTTCAGATTAAAATTTCAAATCTACCATCCAAGATTATTTGAGACAAAATGCTTATGATAAGTTTTTCCAGCTGAGATGTGCTTGGGGACATTTTTTTCATAACATGGGGTGTGTTTCCATTCACTTCTGAATCCAGAAATAGTTAAGCAAGGCATAAATAATGTCAGACAAATCAAGAACACACCCACTCATGGATACAAATTTTATCACACTATTTGTTCAACTTCACTGAAACTCTTAAACTGAGTAAACTTGAAAGCCCAGGAAAAAAATATCTTGCTTTCTTGTCATGAACCTGATTAGCTTGGTTAGAAACCAAAGGAGTTCATAAACACCCTTGCTAATTTTGTATTTAGCATTCTGTAGTAACCTATGTTATTGAACTGAACATATATTAAGTGTCTTCTAGATTTTGTCATACAGTTTTCCATATAGCATAATTTATAATTCTGAATGTCCTTCTGTTTCAGTAATTTCCTTTTATCCCCAGTGGTCATTTTCACTCTTGCAGTATCTATTATGAGATGGCATATGCAACCTTTGGGCATGTAGGATATTAATCTATCTTTGATCTCATTCCCCTGTGTAACCTCCCCACAGCTTCCTGATTTTCCTCCAGAATGAACTCTGAAGCAATTCAACAACTTTATTTTTATTATTGTCATTGGTTCACTCAGTTTTAGTTAACAACATGATGTCTACAAGGTGTTTTTTAGTTTAGTGTTTTCTTATATTTTTAAACATTGCTCCTGTACTTAAATGCCAATTCCTTAGAAGTTTCTTCTTCTTTTACTGCTTTTGTTTTTATTTTCCTGAATTGCTGTTTGCTTCACAGAAGTAAATATCAGAATACACAGCTGTGACACAGATCTTCTAAACTTAATATAGGTATCAAAGAAGGAAAAGATTTTTTCTGTCGTCATCGTCCTATCAGTGTAGGACTGGTCTCCAAAGTTATCTTGCTCATCAGCTCTACTCAAAAAACATTCCACAAGATCTTCCAGATATTATAACTAGTTTACGCTACTAAATATTAATTTTTTTTTTGTTTTTGCATCTTAATAAAGATGACAACAGGACTACATGTGATTCTTTTGCAGAATGTAATTGCACTTTTTTCAGGCATTTGTAGGACTTTCCTTCAGTGTCATACACAGTTAGGTCATGGAAGCGTCCTTTGTTGCTTTCCACCATCCTTGAATCACTCTCGTCTCTAAGCTCACTCCACTTTGCCTGCCCTCAGATTCTGTATCCCAAACACCAGAGACAATTTACACACCAGAAGCTATCTGTCAGAATTTCACCTCACAAATACATCTGATTTAGGGGGTTGTCACGTATATTCGTCTTGAAGCTAAATTGGTATCCTGCATAAAACCTGATGGCTTGAATCTCTCTGACTATGAGCCAGTGCCTCTGCATTTGGGGCCCACAATTGTGCTACCCTTTGCACCCATCCTGTCGGGAATGCTCCTATGTAATTTGTTGCCCACTGTCGCCTTGAGGCTTTTGCCTTCTATTGGATTTGTGGCTTCCTCCAGCCCAAGTTATTCTTCCCTTGTGGCATGCATTAGCTTTCATTTTTACAAGCTGAATCTCATTTTGCTATTCTCAGCCCGTATTTCTCTGAGCTGCTTTATATTATATTTCTTGATCCTGACTTGTATAATGTCTCCCAATTTAACATCATCTGCAAATTTAATGAATGTGGCTTTATTTTGCAATCTTCATAACTGTTAATAAAGGTGCTAAAGTAAATATTTGTCCTACTTTAGGTCTCAGTGGCTCTGCACTTCGCCCCTCACATCCATGCCCCATTCCACTGCCCCTCAAGCTCTCTGGATTGCAGTGCCTGGCAGTACTCTCTCCTTTGTGGACTTCCACATAAATCTAGTCCATATGTTAATTTGCTGTTTAACTGCTTCACCAAAATCCATATCTGTGATTTAGACTGTACCTCAGATATCCAGAGATTTAGGAAATATCACAGAATGCAGTCATGAGTTAAATCTCATTGGTCTCCTACCCAGCTCTCATGTAATACTTGCATTAGATCACAGTAGTGCAACTCTTGTCTTGAAAGCAGTGGCAATTAACCAAGTTTTGACTTCTTACTGGTTTTGCTAAGCCTGGGGGCTATTTTCCCCTTACGTATAGAAGGGAGTTTTTAGTGTAGATTCAAGTAGACCATGTTAAGGGTACCCCACATCATCTGTACACTCATTCTTCCAGAATAGGCATCTTGACATTGCTACGCAGCAAGAGGTAGACAGCTGGAAGAAATTAGTTTCTGCGTGACTTTGCGTACATTTACAAGTTTGCTACCACAACTGAAAAGTCATCTCACTAAGCAGCACAGAATCCAAGCATACATGGAAATTCACTGGCAGAATAAACTGTTTTTACAGATACTGTCTTCAGAAGGTTTGTAGAGGTTATGGCAAAAGACTGAGTGGGAAAATGTTGGGTTTTTTTCCCCTTTTGCATAAGATGTGTCTTTCAAAGAAGGCTTTATGCAAGGTTAATAGGTAGTTAGCAACTTTTTATCTCAACAGATATATACCAGATATTTAGGCCAATAACAGAAGGAAAAGAGAGAATGAGTAATAAGTGTATAGTGGCATGAGTACTGAGCAGCAATGAGAACTGCTTCTGCTCCAGTTACCAGTAGTAGGAGCACACAATTTTAAAGCTGTTGGAAGCACAAAAGAAAGAAGAAATTGGGATGGAAGCCAGAAAAAAGGCTGGGTGATCTAGAAGATGAGTCACTAATTTACATCTTCAGCAAAATATATCCAGATTTTTCCAAAGCCCCAGCCTATACCCATGCCCTCTGCACATCACACAATCTCCTCTACAAAATGAATCTGTGTCATAAAATCATAGAATCATGGATTGGAAGGGACCTTGAAGATACCATCTAGTCCCAACCTCCCCCACGTGGGGGATGCCACCCACTACATCAGACTGTTCATAGTCACAAACTAATTTGAGGCCTGCAGATAGCAGCATGGACAGGCAGTAGTTCTAACTTGAAGCTATTTGCTAGCTCTTCCAAAGTAAGCATAGCTCAAATATTTAGTAACTAATGTCTTCCCTTTCCTAGTAAGAGAAGTTTTAAGAAAGGCCATTTACTTAGGGTTTACATTAAAATTATGCAGAGATAGATTTCTAGGCACTTTCTCCAAAATATTCAGTCCCACAGTCACCCTCTAACTGTGGTGCAGACTTCTGCGTTAACCAAATACTCATGACTGGTATAAAGTACAAAAAGCCTGCAGAATTTTATGCCTGTGTAGCTCTTTAGCTTTCCTAGCTATTATTCTGTTGTGAAAAACAGATTAAACCCCAGCAGTATATTACAGTCTCTAGACGCTTTTGTGCCTGGTTATTTTTAAAATAGATTTTTTTTTTCTTGCTTTCTTCCCTCCTTTTTATTTTTCATTGACATATTTATAAATGTTCCTTTCATTTCCTCTGTACCTGTAGCTGGCATTTACCCCAGCTTCTTCTGTTCTCAGCTGTGGTTGAATATTCTTGCTTCATTGCCTCCTTCCTTCTTCATTTCCAGTTGACAACATCATAGTAAAGGTGAGCTAAAAGGAAAATTAGAAATTCTGTTTACTTCACGACTATGCACTGAATGCCCCAGCTATGCAGTCTCACAGAGAAGCTCATGATGAGAACATGTTACAGCAGCAGACAGGTCTTTTCTCTGCAGATCTCAACATACCTTGCAGGGACAGCTAGTGTTTAGCATTGCTGTTGTGTTGCTGTGCAAAGGTGGCCTTGAGCAGATTGATACAGGACAAGATTCACTGTATCACATATGCATTTCAAATCTTATTTCTTATTCATCTCTACTTACCACCCTTTTCATTCCTGAGGTAAATCGTGATCCTTTCCCATCAAACCTGTAATGCTTTTTCTGACTAAACTTAATGGATATGGTAAGTTGAAAATGACTTCTGGAGGCTAGACCTCAGAGTGGGTTGCAAGTATCTGTCATAGATTTTTGTCCTGTTTCTAGGGGTCTGTGCAAGGGAGACTGCAAATCTAAGGGTGTGTCTGATGGAGGTCAGGTGTAAATCATCACAAAAATATCCTCTGCTTTAAAGTCCTGCTTCCATTTTGGGAGTATTTCTGGAGGAGGAGGCAGAAAGTGGGTAAATAACAAAAGAAATGACTTAATTTTTGCTCGATCTGTAAGATCTGTATCGTTCTGAGCAGTGAGAGTTATTCTTAGTGAGTTGCATCACTGGCTCTTGGCAGCCATGGCAACTAAGATCCGCTTCTACCCAGAAAAAAACTGGAGAGAAGCCGAACTTCGCTGTTAGCCTCACTTTGCTGGTTTCTGTCCCCCCCACTGCAACAGGTTTAAGTTCAGTACAATTGCTTTTGGCACCTAACACGTTTCCCCCCACACATTCCCAGCTTCACCATAACCTGGGGGAATGAACTCTAGCAGTGAGGCTTCCCCATTCTGTATTTTGTTTTATTTGCTGTGTTGCCATCTGTATTTATTCTATATGATGATGGCTTTCTCAGTCTTGGATTAGCATTCCAATGAGACATATGGGATGAAACCCATGGGGTGAAACCATGGACAGTGCTATGTAAAGTGCCAAGTGTGGACTTCTACTTACCTGTACAGAAACCATGGCTTCTTCTCAGTGATAAAGTTTCTAGGTTTGAAAGCAAAGGCTTTTTGCCATAAAGTATTTCCTTTTAAAAAACAGAAAACCAGATGCATGGGAACAGGATGAGCTGTGGTATTTCCTAGTAGAAGAGGGAAGAATGAAGGAATTCTTCTGTATTTTTTTCCATTTCTGTGCATGTAAGTCTGCCACTGACTGCCTGTCAATGCTTCCTTGCAAGCCACCAAACAGCTTGTCCAAACAGGAGGAGGTAATATCCTTCAGTCTCTATTGACTTGGACGAACAGACTTGAAGTAAGATTCCTTGTCATGTTACCAGGGTCTTAAATCGCCCTTTCCCCATGGTGTAATAATTACCAGATAGCTATACTGACTGCTATTAGTTAATTTATAAACCTCTCATACATTGTCTGTTATCTATGAAAGTGTTTCTATGAATGATTTCTTTTCTGTATGAAAACGAAACTATTACCTTTGCAAAAAGCATTCTTAAAAAGGACAGCTAGAGAAAGAATCGGAGAGAGGCATGCTATGATAATTGGGAACAAATACAGAGCATGGGAACTGTCTGAACCTGTAAGATCTGGGTTACTGATGTAGCTTTAGGAAGAAGCAAAGCATCAAAGCCTGGACACAATAAAGTTGTGGATTTTCCTGGCAGACATTGCAATTACCTGAGCTTCTGAGGAATCATGAAAAGGGCTGGTGGAGATATTTGCACTGTTTGTATTCAATGTCAATTCCATTTCAAAAGATCAAATATACTGGATCATTCATGCTTTTATTTTCTTGGATAGTACATTCATAATGCACACAAGCAGTGCTTTGAGGGGCAGATGGTGCCAATTGATTGTATATTCATTATTTGTGGAAGAGACCTCATGCATTCTCACATTTTTGTGTGAAATCATCCACTATGAGATGCTGAAGTGACTGAGATTATTCGACTGTTTCCTCAACAAAGTCTCTCTCACAGTGCTGCTGGGTTCTGTTTGACAGCATTTCCACCCTCAGGAATTGCCAGGCCCAACACAGGAGACATCTAGTGCTAAAACATTGTGGGATGGAGCCTCAATAGAACACCTGCCCACCAGAAGATTTGCTGTTCTTGACAATGCAAAATAGTGTCAAATTGGAAAGGAGACATTGTTGTGTCTCTGGAAACAGAAAACTGTTACAAAGACTTAACTCCTGTATATATATTGGATAAAATGGCCATTTATAAAGCCAGACTATAATTTAATGAGGCTGAGAAAATGAAAATAGGAAAATGTGAGAAAATCTGATGCTCTTTGCCTTGATGCTATCTGCCTGCTCCTGGACAGTGTTAGATCCTGTTCCTTTTGTCTATGATACAAGTAGAGAGGCCAAGATTTTGTCTATGGCCTTTTTGGTACCTTTGTTGAGTCAAGGAAAGGGTTGACTGCTTAAAACTATATTTCCAGTAGAGGTTTAGAGATAAGGAATTTGGGAGTGTCATAAAACAGATACCATTTCCTTCCTGGCTAGCCCGATAGGATCAAAGTTGGGAAATACTGTCTCCTGAGGGAAAGTGATCTCTGCTTTCCAGAGGGGTAAGAGGCTCTTTATGTCTTATCTTTCTTATCTGTCTTTCCTATCTCTAGCTATATTCGTATGAACATGATATAGACCTGGGACTATTCTCATGAAATATACATTTTTTGTGTCAACTTATTTCTCCAGAGTTATATGATTTAACTTTGTTTGGGAGATACCTGTAAAATAAATTCCAGTATTTTAATAGATACAGAGGGACAGAGTCTAAATATTAGGCTTACGCTGTGTACAGGCACAAAAATAATGTTGCCTGGAGTAAACTATATCTCTTTGCCCCTCAGAAGCTCATCTGAGAGTAATTGTGCATACCCAGCTAAATCAAAAGAGAGCCACAGTTTGATGCAAGAGGTTGGATTAGAGGCTATGACCGAAGTATCTTGGGTCTCCCTGATCAAGGCAAGCTATACAGCAGTCATCAGAAAAAGAAGAAAGCAGGTGACAGAAGCCATGACTGGCTATCAGCATCACAGATACAATAATACAGGCAGGAGAGACTTTTTGCCTTACACATTGTGAACAAAATCCATGCAAGATTGTGTTATGTGCTTGTAGAAATGCTTCTATTTCAGTGTGAATAGAAATAGCTATTCCTACAGAGGCATTAAAAAGGATCAAAATTTAAAGTTAAAACAGACCAAGCTTTTCAGAATATTTAAAATCATTAAAAATAGTTTATTCAAGCAATAATCTCTTTAGAATTGGTTATTACCACTATTAATGACTTGCTAGTTAAAATATTATTGGATCATAACTGAAAACTGCTGGCAATGTCTGATTTCAAGGGGTATTATCTCTTAATTAATGATACTTCACCTATCTGCAGTCAGTTTTGTAGGTATCCATTTTATTGTCTATTGCAGGATACTAAAACCAGTTATTACAAATGAAGGAGACATTACAAAGAGAGGCAAAATAGATGCTTATTTTCTTGGTGTTCTGCATTTTGTGGCCTGTCAGCTAGCTTGCATCTGAATTTACTTGTCCCTTATTAGTATATGGCTTCTTATTAGGAACTTTATGTGCATTGAAATTGCGTGTTGGAACTGCATATTGAAAAGCAATGCATATTTTGGGAGAGGTTGGTAGATAGAAATTTAAAATATTTATTTTAAATCATTGTTTTATAAGTCACCTCTTTTTGAGCTCTGATCTGAATGACCATTTCTTTCACAATATTCCATTTTCACCAACTGTTTTATCATATCCTGTTCAGGAGCCTTGTTTGACATGTTGATACCATGATTTTTCTAGCTTGTAATTTGTATATCATGTTGGTCACAAAGGAAGTAGGAATATAGCTGGTGAAAATGAAGAAAGCTGAAAGGCTAGGAGGCAGGAAGTGTTGAGGGTGTGATAAACATTTGATATGATTACTAAAAATTCTCAGACTTCAATTTTGTGTGACTTGCTGGGTGTCCATTGCTCTCTGTGCTTGCAGTTGTTTTGCTTAGGAATAGGACACAAAGCAAACTCTCTGTAACAGGCACTTTCAATACCAATACCTAATTCCTTCTTGTCCCTGTACTGCCCCACACACTGAATAACAGAAGTGAGAAAACACTTTCATACAGGGGTTTTACTTAAGTACAAAATTAACTGTCTTTGCATTGTGTAGTTTGGATACCTTCAGTTCTTCTATGACTATGGTTTCTCAGGAGCTGGTCCTATAAACCCTTACAAGATTAATTTTCTTGTCTTGAATGCTTTCAGGTCACAGGAGCAGAACTGTTCTGGGGACTGTAAAGGTGATCATTCTGTTGATCATAAATCTGAGTGTAAACTCAAGCTTTTAGATACTCAGTAGTGCTTTCAGTGAGCCATATTCTTCTCTAAAAATTCTTGGAATCATTGACAACTTTTCTAGTGTACTTCTGTTATTCATTCTTCTTTAATGGAATATTTCAGAAAATAGAAAGTTTGAGTGTATACACTTCACATTGAATAGCTCTGTAACTTTCCAGGTATTAAAATTTTCTTTTAAAGTCAATTTTGATCAGCTCTGCTGAACATCTCTCCAGCCTGCCTTATTTCTAGATCCCAAGTCGAGAAACTAAGAACTTTACTAAGAGCACAGGGAGGAGTTCAGTAGACACACAGATGGTAAAACCTCAGATGAAATTAAAATTTAAAAAATATTTAAATTAAAGATAATCTTTCATTGTCTAAGAAAATAGGGTAGTCATACTACAATAAGGTTGTTCCTTGCACTCTTGTGGGCTTTATTGCTTTCATTTAAGCAAATTTTGGGCTACCAAAAGATGATAATTTTAATTTGAGATGAAGGACTACCATCTGTGAATATAGTGGACTCCTTTCCCTTATGTATTATCTACACAAATAACACCGATTTTATTTTTGGGGGAATGTGATGAAGATAATAAAAGGGAATAGAGACAGGTGCTGATCAAACAGATGTTATTTTAGTCTGACTTCTTCTGTCTGGCTCATCAGTGTTTGTCAATGCAGACATGCATCACTGCTATTATTTTGAGAGCTGCTCCTACTGGCTTGTATTGTGATGTACTGGGTGAACAAAAAGGAATAAATAGACAGGATCAAACTCCATTGGTTTTGTTACAGATACTTAGAGGTGAAAAGCTACTGTAAATTTCCACTAGGCCACTTCACTTTTGTCTCTTGCAACAATGAGCCTTCCATCAATACAATCCTTTAATTTTTTGTCTGTACTGATATTTTCAAATGAGTGAAGTGAGACGAATGGCATACAGATACTGAGGAATGTTTTCACAAGCAACTCTGCTCTACAAAGCTAGTGTTACTGCATAATCTATATCTCCACTTCTTCAGATACAGAATAAATTATCTCAATGTAACCCATGTGGAATGTAGGCTAAAGCTGATTTTAATGCTAAACTAAAAATCTTTTGGATCCATTTCAGTGATATGGTTTAATTAACCAGACCACTTCTTCTAGCCCTGTGTACTCAATGCAAATTAATGGCACTCAGAATATACATTCTCTCAGTGTCTTGCCTGCTGTTTGCTGCCTGCGAATCCTATCTCGCATCCCACACCTTGCACTTGCACAAGTGATTAACTACCTCCAGAACTCATTTCCTCCTGAGTGGCTTCACAATATTTTTCTTCCATGGAAGGCAAATATGGTGATTGAGCCAGCACAAAACCATTTTCAAAGGTGTCAGCACTACTGTGCCAGAGTATCATTTCTAATATCTTATGCTATAATGTAGTATACAAAAGAAATGTTACATTATTTACTTCATACTGTATCACTTACCTAAGACCCCAGCTGAGTGGTCTGTTTTGTATTAAAAATAATGCTGCTAGTGCTAGAAGGTGATGATGGAAGTTTCATGCAGGCTCAGAATGCAACTTTTTTTTTAATATGTCATCTAGATAAAGATGGCCTAAGAAATGACACAACTTTCCTGCAGGGAGTGTGAGCAGCCCTCTTCTAAACACAAATCATGTTGAGGCCGTCACATAGACTCAGTCACTCTAGTATCCTCTGTAACCAAGAGGGAATGCCATATAAAAGCTGGATTTTCTGCTTCATGAGATTCTCACATGTAAAACTTTTCTTTCCAGAAGGGAATAAATAAGAAATGGAACTGTTGAAAATTCTTTCAAGTCAAGTTCTGACAAAATCCAGTCTTCTCAGTTCTTACTTGAAGAGCACTGTCAAAATGTCAGGTTGAGATGAAGACCTGACAGGTCACTTTGGTGGAGGCCGTAGAGAGAGACCTTTGAAAAGCTGTCTTTGTTTCTTTGTGATCTTAAGCTTTAGTATTCCTGGAGGCCCCCAGCAGACAGTGCCGCTCTGTCAACCAGGTGCTTTATTAAGTCTCTGTAATGCAGACTACTGCCCAAAAGGACCTCACACTAAAAGGCCAACAGGACATAGGAGGTGATGTGAAAAAATTCTGCTGTACTTACTGTGACAGAAATAAGAGCCGTCTAGATCCTTTCTTCTTCTACCACCAGCAGCAGGCAGAGGCTCTGATATAAACACGAGGCCTCAGAAGATCAAAAAGTGGCAAGGTCCAATATAGGTGGTCTGCAAGCAGGAAGCTAAGTCAGGAAAGCCACTGCATCACTACCTGGAGCAGTAGGGCTCCAGGTTCCTGCTAAAAGATACCTCAACCTGGCAGCATCATCAGTGCTAAGGGGAAACTGCTGTTTTCAGTACCACAAAAACAGGAGCTGCAGGTTCGTGTCCTATGCTTCACATCTACTGTCAGATCTGAAACCTCAAAGGAACTGGTGGAGAAACTAATCTGATTGTAATTCACTACTGGAAACACTGACTCACTGTGGTTTGCCTTTCATAACACCTGGGCTTCTCAAATGTTGGCGCTGTATTAAAAATTAATATGCAACTGAAGAATTTTTCAGAAAAGTTTGGTTGAAAAGATGAGAATGCTTTTTTTTGTCCTACTTTGCATAATTTTCCAGACGTGATCCTTGTGGAATTTTACAATGTTTTGTCTTTAAATTTGGAAACTTCCTTCTCACGTAAGTCAGAAGCAGTCATTACTTGTAATGTTGAAGTGTTTACATGAAGTTTTATTAAACTGCCTGTTACAAAGGAAAACAGTGTTTCAAACATGAATGTCACACTTAAAAAAATGACCTCCTACAGGTTTTGATTCATTCTGCATCCAGGCCATGACTACCTAGGTGCTTCCCCTGCCCGCATGACTGCACTGTGGATCACAGAGCTGGCTTCAATTCTTTTGAGAGGAGAACTCGACATTGTTCCCTGTAAGTTTCTGGGTTTTCCCGTATAACTGCCTTCAGACTCACCCTAACATCATGTGGCGGCAAGGGTGGGGCAACTTTGTGAGACCAGTTTCAGTCCCCCACCCATTGAGCAGCTTCTGCAAGAAAGAATAGCAATTTATACCATCAGAGTTGTTAAATAGGGTATAAACTGACCTCTATGTGTTATACATATTTACCCATTGCACAGCAGATATACAGAATAATCCAAGGCTCATTTACATTTGACGTTTGCCAAGTACCTACGGCTGTGTGGTTCACTTAAGCAAATATGGCATACTTATTATTACTATTACTAGTTAAAGCAACAAGCTAGGTGGTGTTTTATGTATTACCAACATAGGGATTTTCATGAAATAAAAAAAAACCCAGCCAGTGAGGACAAATAAAGCTAGCCGAACAAGGTACTCTTTATTAATTTTTTAATGTTTTTTTCTTGAATAGGAGGGTGGGTTAACTCTGTGTTGGAAAGGCAGTGTAAATCAGTTCACATCACACCTTGTAGAAGAAGAGAAAAGATGTGTCTCTAGCAGGAAAAGCAATCAACAGAAGGGGTGGAGAAAAAGTATAAATCAGGATGGTTTATGTTTCCTTCCACCTTGTAGATTGCTTTTCCTTCTGTAACCTCCCTCCCTCCTTCTCCCCCTTCCTCTGTCCTTCAGTAACAATTTAGCTTACCTCCACATATACCTTCTCACTACGGTTGAATGTGTTATAAAAGCAAAAGCACAGTTTATAGAACGTTCTGAGTGTTGCGCTAAGTCTCTTCATTCTAGACAGGGAAATATCCAATTCACAGGAAATTTTGGATCAATAATAACTCACATTGAAATTACGCTTTGCTACTGGTCTATGGACTAGAGCCTAGATGGTCTTTGCTTCTAAACTGTCTGAATCCCAGTGAGGTGGATGTACTGCTGTGCGAGTGCAAGACCACACTGATGGTGTCTTCTGAAGAACCTTTGTAGACTTTTTCATGGGTGGGATCCTAGTCCAAGCCATAACCAGTGAGAGATTGCATTGCAGATGTAACTGCTAATGTGACTTCTCATGGGACTGAGAGAAAAAGTGTGGTCCTACACAAGGACAGCTTCTGGTTTTCTGGTCTGTATGTTCAGTTTGTGTCCATTAGGTTTGGTTGTTGAATTCCTGTTCCTCATCCTTTTATAAAGTGTTGAAAAACCTGTTTTGAAGAGAACTGTCACTGAGATTGTACTCTTTCCTTTCTTGCAATCTTCATTTGAAAGGATAATCTTTGTAGGATTCCAAGTCTTAGTTCTGTCTCTGATCTTATAACAATGTATGACAGCGGCAATCCATCTGTTCAAGTAAACAATTTCATTTAAATTTTGAGGAGAGGAATGCAACATTCATGCATGCTCCTTGTGGTCAAACTATAATAAAAAACTTTTGCTCTGTCTTCATAAACTTCTTACAAAAAGTAGTGTATGATATCTCTTACCTAACTATATGTTACTGGTCAGAAATGCATGTTGGTGTTTCTGCAAGGAAGGATCTAGGGCTGCATTACAATGCAAAGTTAAGGCACACAGTGATGGATGTACTTGTGCTAATACATCTGACAGAAACACGAGACTTGTTTTGGAGGGGTCAGTGCAGTCAATGAAAATAGAAAATGCAGTCTGTGGAAATTCAGAGAGATGATGTCAGTCAGACTTTTGGTTTCCTGAAAATAATGATTAGGTTTGCCTTGCTTAAATGGTGCAATCAACAAATTTCTGATAAAATCTTATAAATTTGCAGGTGTCAGCCTCACAGATGCAGTATGTTGGACAATAAATTCTGAAAGGGGAATCAAAGTTTCCTTAAGAATGTTTTGTTCTTTAATTCATATAACAACTTCACTTTTCAGTCCTGTTTATTGAGAACATATTTCAAAAAGCTGCTTAGGTGATATCAGGTTTTTATGTTGAAATGTGAACATTGCTGCTGTAGGGTGGCCTGATTTACTGAATGTGTGTGAGGACAAGCAAAAACAACATCACATTTCATGGATTTTTTTCATGGATTTTTTTTTCCTGTGAGGTAATAAAATGATATACAGTGAAGCCACACACAGGACTGCAGAGTTTTGTCCTTTGTTGTAAAGCCTAAAGGGTTCCTTTAGTGCAGGGTGAAGATTTCTAAGTGGCTGATTATATTGGTGCAGAATGATGTATTAATCTTTGCTCTTAGAATAGATTTCAAGAGCTCCATCATGGGAAAATCTGTTAGCTGGCTTCTATCAGTGACAATTGTTTGTGTTTCCTCTGGGGCTCACCTTTTGGCATTGTCATCCTAATTGTATGGGTTAAATCTCTGAATTTATAGAAACCAATTTGTGCACTTGTGCACTATTTCGTCTTCTCTTCAAGTTCTTAAAAAATTCCCAAATAACTCTGAATTTAACTTAGAAGGAGGCAAGTGTTTTTGTTCTCATTTCACACATGGACAAATTATGACATGAATAAGTTTCCTGATGTATGTAAGGATGGCAGAAGAAGTTTTGACAGAAATAGGGAAAGATTGCAGTTAAACAGGAAAAGAACAGTTTTCATGTTACAGACACCTGAAAAATTCATTTCTTTGGGTTTCTCTTGTAGAAAATAGCAATATGTTTAAGAGAAAATATGGAGAAATACATCACAAATGTCTTTTTTCCATTTGGCACCTAAAACACCCATATGGTTCAATTATCTTTTTAACCTTTTAAAATTTACATTGAAAAAATAAGATACACTAGGACGTAATAAATATTTCCATTAAGTATTTAACTGTTAAAAAGTGTAATGATTAATTGTGTAGGTTTTTAAAAAAGTATTTAACCCTTTCTGTCACAAGAACTATGCAGATAAGTGCAGAGAAAGAGACAATAGAGAGGAAAGGAATATTTCTTTTCTTTATATGCTTTCAGAGACAAGACATAAATAACAGTAAAGTTAACAAACACCAAGACCCTTTGACATTTGACACAAGAGCCTTTCCTCTTTAATTTGGCATCCTAATAATGCTTGGAATCCCTCAGTTCAAGCAAGTCAGTGGCAGATGCTTTATTGTGTCTCTTGTTTCTCCTCTGGGGCTGTACATTAGGTTAAAATATCACAAATAGCTGCTATTAAAGTGTGAGTCACAGTAGCTACAATTTTTCATGACAGCCAAAGAAAATGTGACATGTTTAGGAAACTCTGTCATTGATGCTAACACTCAGATCTTCAGGCAAATGTTTAATGACACACTCAACATACTGTGCAAACTCTGCTATCTAACAAACAAAAGGTTACAACCAGAGAACTATAAATACTCGGAAATGTCACTAAACAATAGGAGCTCTTTTCTTCCTGATCACTGAAGGCAAGATAGAAATCAGACTGATATGTGAACTGGAAAAAAAGAGGCTTTTTACATATGCAGTTATTTTTGTTTGGCTGCTCTAAACACTATTTTAGCATATCCACCATCTGTGCTTAGTGCAGAAGCATGGCTTTCCTGTTTCAATTTGATTTAAGCTTTTTTCTGGCATTGAGCATCCAGTTCAACTTCTTTTATTCTACTCTAAAGGGAAGTAGGAGGCAACTAACACACATATGAGTACACCCTCTGAGACTGCATGGCACAAAGCAAGAAATCCTTTCTGTGAGCAGGGCAGTGCTACCTGTAGCACTGGGATTTCATGGGCTCATGGCTCACCATCGTTTACCTTCTTAAACTAGGCATCATATAGTTATTCAATCCTTATGACTACTGTTAGAAATGGGGCTGTCTTAGGAGTACCCACATGACAAATAATGTATTGGGAAGACCTATGGCTTACAGAGTAGTGCAAAGTGCTACATTGTGATCTAAAAGTCATAGACATGTTTAATACTACAATGTAAGTTTATGGTCATTTAAAGTCACTTGGGAATATCAGCAGTGTGGAGGAGATTATTATTCTGTTTCATCCACAAAGACCAGCAAGACTGTGAACAGTAGAAGTTTAGAATAAACCTCGTCAGGGAGCTGGGCTATAATGCTGTAAATGGCCGTGGAAAATACCCATTTGGCTTCCCTCTGTTTCCTGTGGGGAGCAATTGATTTTGCCTTTCACTGGAGAGTGAGAGTGTTTGGTGAGGAAGCAGACATGGGCTTTCAAACTGTTCAAATGTATGATGGGCCTTAATCATGGTATTATGACAGGTTAAGAGTTTAAGCCTGCACAGCTTGGAGATGATGAAGCTGCCTGGGGATTGGAACTCACTTCAGCATATTAGCACCTAAATCAGGGTTATGAGATTTTGGACCAGGAGAAAACGGCCCAAAAGAAGCAAGAGCAGAATGCCCTGTAGATTAAAGCAAAGGAAACAGTTTCATACATTTCTGTTCTTGGAGGTCAAGGATTGCTGATTGATTTCTTCATCTCCAGAGAAAGCAATAAGGGGTTTCCATGTTTTAATTTAGAGGGGAATAATATCACCTGTGCAGAATTCTCTCTTTTAGGCTGTGTCTACAGTTCCTGCAACAGGGAACACAGCAGCTGTAGGATTCATTGCCGTACTCTTATAAACTCACTCTCAGATGAAAGCAAGGGCCTTCGCAGCAAAAGTCAGGGCTGGTATGAGACACGTGGTGTTTTCCACCAGGTCAAAGTGGGCTGCTACAGCAGACACTGTTTAGGCAGTTGTCTGCTTTGCTGTGTTTCTAAAGAGCACAGCTGAGCTATTAAGCCACCCTAAAAGAAGCGTGAGCTGAGATCTGTGCGTGAGTTTGGGCTCTCACTCAAAGCACAGCATGGGGTGCTCTTCCTGTTACAAGTTTCTCTGCCCCACATGGGTGCCTTCCTGGGCTTTCTACCCTTGGTGTCAGAGTTGCTTCAGTGCAAGGGGTAATGTTTACCAAAGGGCAAATTTATAGCAGATAACAACTGTGATGTTTTTCAGCACGGTTTTAACAGCAGGTTCTGCGGTATCCTCTTGCACACTGTGGATATCTATTTCCAGGTAAGTGTTTTGGGAAATTAATCCCCTCTGAGCTCTGTGTAGCTCACACAAGACATGCAAGGTCCAGAGGAACATAGTGCTTAGAATTCACCTTGCTCCTCAGAATTTCCTATTTACACATTTTACAGCATGTTTTCCTGAGTGCTGCAATATTGGATAACTAGATGTATACTTTTTCACTTTGGCCAGGGAGAGCACATCAGGCAGCCTCATCACTGGATGGAGCATTTGATTTCAATCTGGACAGATACTGGCTGTAAAAGAAGCTGAGGAGAGAACAATTTCAAGCTGAGTACACCTATTTCAAGGAGGAAACAAATGACTTTTGCAGTGGTAGTTGGAACACAGTGTAGAAAGGGGAGGAAAAAGAAGGCATTTCTTCTACTCTGCACTAGTACCATGACAACTAGGAAGAAGGATGAAGGCACAGCCCATCTTCAAATTAATGCAGAATGCAGGCCTAGGCCTTTTTCCATATTCATCTGGCAGGAAAGGCATCAATGAATAATATGCTTAATCATAGGAATTTGCCTTTTGGCAAAAAGAGAAGCTTGAACCTGTAGATCTTAGGCTGGGCAGCTGCCTTTACATGGTAAGCAGCGTTGGGACTTGTGATACATTTTCCTAAGTAATTCTATATTATCTGCATGTGAAAGTGTAATGAGGGTGCAGTCATGAGAGATGTGTCCCAAACTGGATCAGAGAGACTGATCTCACCCTTTACTAAACTCTGAAAAGTTGAGGAATCTAAAAGAAAAGTGGATAGTAGAGTCTATTCAGAGCATTAGGCATGTCTTGAAGGCTGTAACAGTTATTCAAAGCAGCCATCAGTATGTCATTTTCAATGATTTTGAGAAAATGCAAACTATCCCAAAGCCCCTACTAAAATATTTGGTGATCCATTATGCCAGCACACTTGTACAGAGGTGCACTTCTGGTATTAACAATGCCTTTGCAAGCGGCCAGAGAGGAGCACTGGGACCTCAGGAGGTCCCGGAGGCCCAGCATTGTGCTGCAAACAAAGTACAACAGAGGAAGATTGGCAGACATTAGAGAATTACTGTCTGAGCTAACATCAATAGAAGCTTTGATGCAAGCCTCTTTCAGTGAATTACAATAAAAGGTAGAGTCACTGAAGTTGAGGCAGGCTTAAACAGGCATTCAGATACAGTTACCAATAGAGATAAGAGACTTCAGGATCTTGAAAGCAAAGACCTGAAAAATAGATAATTTGGAGAATTGAGGAAGAAGAAATAACACTGGGTTGAAAGAAAACCCAGACCTGACTGACGTGAAGAAGGAGGAAAAAAAGTGTCAAATTCCTGAAAAAGGAACTCTGGAACAAGGGAGAGGGAGTTGTCTGGATATATGTAGGTGGGATACCTCATACACATTGTAGAGAGCTATGGGCTTTTGCTCTAGCACCCCTGGCTTTTGCACTAGGCTGTATACCAGACCATACTAGTGAAAAAATAATGAACACTTAACAGGAATCATTAAACTGTGAAAAATGATCATCCCACTTAGATTCTATGACAAATGAGGATGGAATTCAGCAGAGTAAGTGGGGGAGCGTCGACTGGAGAAATAGGATGGCCAGGAGTGAAGAGAGAACCCTAAATAAGCCTAGCATTCAGCTCATGGGGACTTAGGTGACACAAAATGGCAAGTCCAAAGAGCCGAGACACTGAGCTTGAAGCTTCCCATGGAAGGTGAGGGAGCTGAGTGTCATGCTGCAGCACAAGTGCATGAGGTCCCTATCTCTGTGTTACCTGGGAGCCTGTAGCCAGTTCTTCAGGACAGAGACACACACATTCTGTTTAATAGCACCAAGCATGGCTCATTTCTCCCTGCAAAAGTATGACAGCTGAGAGTATAGAAAGAGGAGGGGATCGTGTCCAACCATATCTGCCCACAAATGAGGAGACCTGTGGTTTTTCAACCCGCTTTTCCAACTCAGAAGCACCATTCTCAGCACTGCTTTTCAATTTTCTATTAAAAATTCATGGTCCCAGGAGCAGTGATTAAAATTCTGGCCTCTTCACTCCTGAAGAAGTGCAGGTAATTTTAGGATACAGGTGTATCTTTTTGTTCCATCTTTTTCCTTTTCTCTAGCCCAATAAATCCTGAGATTTGAAGGAGATCTGAATTCCCTTGGACAGAAGGAGAAGTTGTGCAGGTTTCCTTTTTCCTGTGAGAATGTGATAGCCATTAGGTCAATACACACTAAGATCTCCTGTTGCATTTCTGACAGAAAAGAAGGTTTGGAACACCTGTCCTTTATGAAACATGAAATTCTGTTGCTATGTTTCAGGCATAGTCTGAGAATATCTAGCAAGCCATGTTTCTATGGGTCTGGGCAGTGAGACATCTGGCTTATATGACAGCTTGTTTGTCCTGTAAAAATGGAAGAAGCTGAGCACCAATGTAAATAATTAAAAAAAGATTTTAGTTAACCCAAGGTATACTTGCACAGAGACTACTAGAATTGCAGTTTTGGGTTGTTTTCAGTAAGTTCTTCCTAGATTTAGGAAGATTTTTGGATTTTAGCAGCTTAAAATCATTCTTTGATCCTAACAGTTACATTATCACCCTTAGTCTTCAGCAAAACTGAAGAAATCACCATTTCCTACCCTTAGAAGGGTATTTTGATGGGTGTTAACCAGGGTATACCTCAGAGGTGTAATCACAAAGTGTATTTCATTTGCAAGTAGTTATTCCCATCTAGGCAAAGCTGATGGATAAAGTAGTTTTAAAAGCTCAGACAGCACACTAAGATTAACAGCTGACATTGCAGTAGTTCAGATCCTGGATGAAAAACAGCTAGGAAAGTTTAAAAGAAATAAATGTGAAGGAATATGTGAGGAAATTGTAGATGACTAAAAAGAGCAGGAGAAAAAGCCTTACTGAGTAAGGCTTGCTGGGTAAACAGAGTAAGGGGTTGACTTGCAGGCCTGTTAAGTTTCCTGGAATCCCAGCAAATTTCAAAATCAATAGAAGCCTATCTTTAATTGACTTGAAACCTAACAAAGACAAATTTGATTTTGCCTCTCATAGCCCTGTCTACTTGTTCTTCATTGATGCCGAGATACTCACCAATGTACTGGCTAATAGTCTCGACTCTCTGCCTGGTTAGTTAGTGGAAAGCGCAGAAACTGCTTCCAAGGGCATTAATTAGCAGGTAATATATGAAGAGGTGCAACTGTATGAAAGGTATGCCATTGTCCAGTGATGTAAAGGAAATCTTAAAAGGACCTGAATTAAGTGATTTAGAGGGGAGTCTTGGATTGCATGGATAATAGGAAAGCATCACATATATTAGATCAATAGGTATGGTTCCATGATAAAACTCCTTTGGCTGGAGTCAAAGTTAACCACAATTCTTTGTGTTTTCAGCATATACTTCTTTTCCGTGATCGTCTTGTCACTTTTGCAGAAGTTAGCACAAAAATTCCATCTTGCAGGTATAATATATAGCAGGTTTGGAGAATGAAGTTACACAGAACATAAATGACATTTTAATGATGATTGCTGACCCACTTCTCAGCAGGCCACTGTAATGAAAGAAATTAGGAAAGAATTCATGAAGTTTATAGAAAATCCAGGACTTAGTCAATTAAGCCAAACTTCTAGCATTAGTATTTCAAACAAGTCGGGCTACTCACAAATCGTTACATGACAAATGTGAACTCAGTGAGAAAAATCTTAATCAGCTCCTAAGGAGTTTCTAGCATCTGACTCCTGGGAAAAAGATGTGATGCAAATTGCATTTCAACATCAGGAAAAAGTGGAAAAGATTTAATACAAAGGAACAAGCCAGTAATACTGTGAACTGCTAGAAAGAAATAAATGAATCTTCTCACTATGAGTATTATTTCAGACATTTCCACTGCCTCTCCTTACTCACTTGGAGAGGAGTTGTAGTCCTCCATTTTAGCTATCATTTAAGCAGAGGCATATGTAATCTTCAAGTCAAGTATATAATGTAGAGCAGAACTGAGAAGAAGAACAAAAGGTATTTAGAGCATTAATCCTCACCAACTGTGAGTGCAGCTGGATCATAACACATCCCTTTGGAAAGGACCCCAGTACCTGCATATACAGCCTAGGCAATTTATACATCTGTTCCTGTATCAGCTAATACTTCAGCAGTATAAAAGTGCTAGAAGGCAGTCTTAAACACAACAGTTCTTTTTTTCTATTTATGTCACCGATGCCAGTAAAGAGTAATTAAGCACGGATGTAGCTGGGCTCTAAACATCTCCTCACTGAGTCCTGGAGGGCAGGCCAAAAACCAGAATGGAAATGTTTGGAGTATTTTGTATGTAATTGATAAAATCAAGACCAGAACAAAACAACAAAAAAGACAAATATTTAAGAGTCTGGAAAGAGAGGAGTGTTTTCCAAGCAGGGACACTGCCGTACCTCCAAAATGCAACATGCTCTTCTGCACCCTGACAGGCAGATGGACACAAAGCAAAGCTGTCCAGGCAGCACCTCTGAGGATAGTATGTCTCATGCCTGCAGTCTGACCCAGCAAGCTCATGAGCTCACCAATTATCAGGACTCGCAAGAACAAGCAGAAAAGCAAGCAGGATTGCCTTGGGTTAAGAGCTCTCCCTGGATACCACTGTTCCTATCATCAAGTGTAGTTTGGAGCCATAGATCTCACATGGCTCCAGAAACGTTGTAGTGGGGAGGGTACACAGCCCCGTGTGCCTCACACATGCCTGCCCTCTTCCCTTGTCTTAATGAACTGAATATTTGTTATGGGAAGAGGAGAGCTGAAGTGCAAGAGGCATTTCACTTCATCTGGCAGCAAGGGTGGTGGGCTGCTGGTTTCAGCTACAAAATTATTTGATGTGGACTGAAAACAGAGATCCTCACAGTTTCGTCATGTGAGTCAGCCAGAGTGCTGCTACACCAGAGAGGACAGTATTCCTTCTTCCCTTCCGTCCTGAGGCTGCCACCAGCCTGATGACAAGAGCAGAGACTTTGGAAGAGCAGTTGAGGTGGGAACCACAGTCCCCTAGGCAAAGGCACTGGCTGACCCTGGGAATCAGGACACATCTTGATCCATCTCTGTCCTTGTGCCACTGTAAGGGAAAGTGTCAGCTTTAAGACACACCCTCTCTTCAGTTTTTCCTCTTAACTGCTTGAGACACATCCTTCCATCCTAAAATTTAGGCTATGCGACATTTATGGTCCCTGTGTGGATCTGGCCATAACACTGTTGCTTTCTGGATAGTGAAATTGTGCCAAATCTTTAGCACAAGTACAAGCAGCTCGGTATTGTTTTCCTGTTTGCAGACAGGCTGAAATTGCACTTCTTTCATGCCATTCAAGATGTTAAGCAGATAAGCTTTTTACTGGCTTGTCTTTTAAGCAGAAGCATTCACAGCAAGTTCTGAATCCTGAGTCTCAAATCAATTCCCAGAGCTTCCTTCATGCCCCAAATCCCAAATTATCTTCTAGCCAGCATAACTGCTGTCATTGAGACTGATAATTTTTTCGCCCTCAGCTCTTCATTTCCCTTACATTTAAGAAGCAGTGCAGAAATGCAGGTGCAGGGTAAAACAAGCTTAATTTACTGTGGCAAATAATGCAAGGAATTTCTTTCATGGATTATTCATTTTATACATTTATTATTGCATTTGAATGCAATAATAATCTCATTCTTTTAAATTTACCTGAAGCTGCAGTATTTGCAGTTTGCTGCATTAGAAAGTCAGAGAATCCAGAGCACTTACTACATAATTTAAGCCTCTTTGTCACAGACTGGACAGGTTCTTACCCATTGGAATTATGGGGAAACAGATAATTAGCAAGATCTATGGTAACTTCAACGTGGTTACTGGATAGGAGCTAACTTCTAGCAGACACTAAAGAGAGGGGCAGTGAAAAACTAATTAGCGTTCAAAATACTTTAAACAAGGGATGTCACAGTCTGGGCAAGAAGGGGATACTTACTCTTCCATCTAGCTGTATAGCTACATAAAATACCCATATAAATGATAATAGGTTGTATTCCACACAAAAGAAGACAGACACTGAATAAAGAAGACACTTAATTGTACATGCATCTTTCAGTGTTGGAGAGTATCTCTTGAATTTATCTGCATCCCACAGCCTGTTTTGGGGACTGAAATTATGATGAGTTAATGGATCAGTTTTGTTCATATCAAAGCCAGAAACCAGCAGACAAATAAATTTTTTCCATACATGAATACAGGAGAAAGCTCATGGTTAAAGTGATAACTATTGCAACATGGCAATTAATGCAATACCTAAAGATAACAAAGGTGAATGGTACCAACAGAGATGGAAGGACTTCTGAGGTTACAATGTGAAGACAGAGCAGAAAAAATCCTGCAAGAATAAGAACTAAAGACCTGGATATCACTCCCTTCTTTTCTCATGGCTACCCCAAAGTACCTTCTTTTATTTGCTTTGATATAATATCATTATGTGAGATAGATTTAGCTGGGTTAACAGTTACAGTCTATTACCCAGTTTAAGACAATAATTATCTGACATTTTGCTACTGGTAGAAAAGGGATGAAAGGTTTGACTCAGTTTGACCATATGATTGGCCTGAGGAGATTTACAGGAATACTTTCATCATTCGTCAAAAGCATTTTCTCCAATGCTTTTGACGCTGTTTCCCACAGTGTCCTCCTGTAGAAACTGATATGTGACGCTCTAGACAAGTGGTCTGTTCAATGGGTGGGGATCTGGCTGGCAGGCTGTACCCAGAGCATAGTGGTAAATAGGTCCTTTTCAAACTGCCAACCTGCCACAAGTTGGTTCCCCAGGGATCGATATTGCGCCTGGTGCAGTTTAAGGCTTTCATCGAGTGTACACTGGCAGAGTTTGCCAATTATATCAAACTGAGTGGGGAAGTGGACATTTCAGAAGGGGGAGTCACCCTACAGAAAGATCTGGATGGACTGGAAGACTGGTCTAACAAGAACTGTATGAAGTCCAACAAAGACAAGTGTAAGATCTTGCACCTGGGAAAACATAATCCACGAGTGCAGCACAAGCTGGGATCTACCCAGCTGAGGAGCAGCCCAGTGAAAAGGGACCTGAGGATCCTGGTGGACAACAAGCTCCATGTGAGCAAATTGGGCTGCTGTGACAGACAAAGTGAACAGGATGCTGGGCTGCATCAAGGGCATCACCAGCCCTTATGACATTATAAAGAAGTCAGTATCCCGCTCTACTTAACACTTGTCAGGCCACATCAGGAATACCATGTTCAGTTTTGGTCCATGTTACACAAGAAGATGTGGACAGGCTGGAGATGATTCAGAGAAAGGCTACAAAAGGACTGCAAAGCTTGGTGTGAGTAAAGGCTGAGTGAACTGGATTTGTTCAGTCTCAAGAAGAGAAGGCTTAAAGGAGGTATTAGCAGCATGTTCTAGTATTTAAAGGATGGCTATAAAAAAGATAGAGACCCTGGTTTTCTAGGGAATCATGTGGAAAAGATGAGGGGTAGTGGGTTACTTCTAGGGACATTCCAATTGGGTGCATGTCAGAGACTAAAATGGTTCATGCCTTAAATATTGTTATGAAGGCATTTTGCCCATTATAGCAAAATCTGTATAAAGAAGCTACAATCTCCGTAGCCCAACCCTCTCTGAAGATGTCTGACTGGAACTTTGGACTGTTAAGTGGAGTTAAGCTACCTAGATAAGATAAAGGGAACATTATTTTCCCATCATCTCAGTTCTAGGGAGATGTAAACAAGGCTGAGGGAAAGGAATGAATCCACAAGAAAGCCAGACTCAGCAGAAAATCATCCCTGGCTGGGTTTGTGGTGGGGGAGGCCACAGCCCACAGAGGCCAGGTTAACATCCATCCTCCCTTACACACACTGGCTCATCTATGAAACCCCCACCAGGAAGGCCACATCTATTCACATGAGAAGCAGCTGAGGGGGTGTCATAACCCATCAAACATCCCCCAAAGCGCTCCCCAGACTTATTCCTGAGGAGCTGCTCCACAGGAATGCCTGTGGTGCAAAATGATGCAACAGATCCAGAGTCTGTTGCCAGAGACTGTATCAAACTTGCCCCCCTCCCCCAGGGAAGTATGTATATATATTAATCCATTGGATTCTGTGTTTTTTGGGGGACCCTCACCACCGAGAAGACCAGCTGGAAAGGATCATGAGGATCATCAGGACACCAGTGGGATCCACGGAGTGGTGATACTTAAATCTGTCTCTGTCACTATCTTCCTGTTTCCCCACCTCTTTTCTATTTCTTTCTCTTCCTTTTTCTCTCTCTCACTCTCTCTCTCCTATTTACTACTAAATAAGATCCATACTATTGATTTTGGCATATGGTCTCATTTGCACCTTAATTTGGGCAGAGGCATTTCTATTAATTTTACGAACTGGACCGTAACAGCACATGAGGAACATTTTTCACAATGAGAATAAACAGCCATTGGAATATCCTCCCCAGGGAAGTGGTAGATTCAGCTGGACAGACTGTTGGGCCATCTTGTCTAGAGTGTGTTTTTACCAAGAAAGGTTGGACCAGATGATCCTTGAGGTCCCTTCCAAGCTGGTATTCTATGATTCTATGAAAGACCCTGCCTGCTCTCCACTTGCTGTAATCAAGGTCCGCTATCCATGAAGAGCTGCTAAAACAACTACAACTGAATGGTTTTCATTTTCTTGCTCCTACATGAATGCTTCTAAATGAAACTGTTTCTAGCAACAGCCAACACTTAAAAATGCAGGACCATATTAAATCCAAAATTAAAGCCATCTGAATATCAGTGTGGCATATTTTTTAAGCAATGGGGCTATAAGGGAAAAATGAATGGGCTCTGTTCCCATACCACTGCCAGTACTGTCACATACTAATCTTAACTTACATGTTACAATTTGTTTATTCACCATCATCAAAATTCTGATTTAGTTGACAGTAATATAATTTTGGACTTCAAGATCATCATGTTCCCCTGCTTCAGGCCAAAGACAAAGAAGAACATTTGGTTCCAAATCACTAATAGCTTTTGCTCAAAAGTCTGGCATAAAACAAATAAATATGCTAGAATGGCATTTATTTCCTGCTTTTATGCAACAAATAAACCCTCACTTTTTAAAAAGGAAACTTTATATTATTATGACATTAAAAAATCTTCTAAAGCTTTCTTGTGAAGCTACACACAGTGACCTCAGCTAAAGGTGGACCAACCATAGATAATTGAGTTCACAGATCTTGCAATAGGTAAGACCTCCTAATTTTTAAATGTTTTTAGGTTAATTACGTTATTTACTCATTAGGAATGCTTTGTATTTACAGAGACCACCATTCTGTGTGCACACAAGGTCATGGGGAATAATGAAGTTCCCCCCCTCCCCTTACCCAACACCCCTCAGAGGCAGCTGCACTCCCCTACCCTCTCAGGAGCAGGGTTGGGTAGGGAAAGAGGGCAGAGGAGAGGGCACTACATTACTGCTACAGTGGCAGTTCTTACGTCTACACTACAGGTTTGCCACTACTGCCCACGGAAAATGTAATAATCTGAATCCTACACCTGTGAGGGATTTTTTCTTTTAATATAAGATCTACGTGGCACAGCCAGGAGAGCATTAAATTGAAGCAGCATAAGGAAGGCTGGTAGATGGTAGAGACTCCTAACATGGGGACATGGACTCTAAAGGCTACCTTCCAACAGTTGTACAGGATCACTAAAGTTACTAAAACCCCCAAATTTAAAATATTCTAATTGAGAAGACATGGCAAAGTGAATTTATTTTCAGTTTTATTGCAGGACATGAAGATAAATAAATCACTGGGCTGGAAGAATGTGCTTGTAAAGAGACCAAAACTGTGATGATAACATTTATTGTGGCCAAAGAGTAGGGCAGTCTGGAACATACAGATCAGGTATTTTTGAAGGAGTTAAAAGACAACAAAGTCAACTAGGAAAAAAATAAATTGTAAAACTCAATTTAGATTTCTTCAAGAAGGTTTGTTATTTGGCAAGAGAGCTATGAGTTCACAGTCAAGAGAGAAGAAACTTTGTCCCTAGATGCTTTTATTGCAGGTGTGAATTGAAAGAAGCTATCACGAATGGGAGAAATCCAGTAGAATGAAACAAAAGAGAAAGAAAGAAACAGATAATAACCAATATATTTTGTGAAGTGAACATAATTGATAAGAGAAGCTAATAACATGACGTCTCTGGGCAACACATAATGAGAATCTTTTTAAAAGTATAGTAGGAACAAATTAAATCCCAGCAATAATACAAACCCATAACTAGAAATGATAATGCCATTTATAATGAGACAGGAAATGCAGGAGTGTACAATAAATAAATCCCTGTTCTGTTTTCGAAATGAAACTGGAGGAAGTGCTTCTTTCAGATGAAGATGATGAAGTACTCTGTTAAGAGCTGAGAAAGATATTAAAAAAACCCAACCCTTGTATGGGGGATAATTGCTCCAAATCAGCAGGCCTGAGTAACTTATACCTGAAAATTCCAGCAAGCTGAGATTAAAAGAGTTGTGAGGTTATCCAGGTGTCTCTAGCACAGGTAGCCTTTAGGTAATCAGACCTAGACAAAATAGTATTAAACCAAGACAGGGTTCAGTTAATTATGACAACAAATATGATTTTGTAATAATCTCAACTACATGTGTGGGAATAATTAATTTTGTTGGTACATCTATTCTGGCTAAGCAGGCTTTTGAAAGGCATTTGTCTTATTACTGCCTGCCACAATTAATGCCACCACAAAACATCAGTGAAGTATTCATTAAATGGATTAAAGTCACGCTAATAGACAGACCTGTGTAACTTGGCACTCATAATCATCTGTGAATGTAAATGTTTTACAGAATCTTGTGTCATTCATTGGCACAGAATTAAACAGAAATGCCACCACTGACAAGATGTTGACTAACATAATGATTGGGTTGACCCCCCAAAACAAACTGACGTGTAATACAGAAAATATGAAATTATGAACAAAATAAGGAAGGCAAATTTAAAGACATTTAGAGGTACCTAAATAACTGTGACTAAGTTTTTTAATTTACAGTCTCCTTGGTTTTCTCACATGCCTATCCCAAAGCACTACTCAGAATACAGAATATATCATCCTCCATCCTAAGAAATGAACTAATTGTAAAAATGCTGACTGTGTGCCCTCTGCTCCTCTTTCCAGGTTAGACAAAACAAAAATTGAAAAGGCAGCAGCCTTTTCTTTTTGAAGGACTTCTGATGTGGGAGCATAGAGTGCTCTTTAAACCATTGCCAGGATTCATCCCAGCAATCAAGACGAGAGATGCAGCTGCCCTGTCTTCCAGATAGGGAGACTCACTGCTACAATATCTCATTTAGTTTCTTACTTACCAACAAGCCAATGTGGGTTATGTAAAAGGTACATTCAAACACTATTGATTAAACTATGGCATCATTTGGTGAAGACTGCAAAAATCCCAGGGTCGGAAAGTCAGGATAGCTGCACAGTGGGGGACTCCTTTTTTAACTTGATTGCTGGGAAGTCTAAGCTATGGCCAGCCACTAGGACAAATGGATCGGCAGTACAGATCAAGAACTGGAGCCCAGGACTGGCACATAACACGTCTTGAGTGATCTTGAGGGTTTTATTTTTCTCCCTTGCTCTCACATTTTGATGGGGTTTTTTAGGTTAGTTGTTTTTGGTTTTTTTAGGTTAGTTGATTTGGTGGGTTTTGGTTGGTTTTTGTTTTGTTTGTTTGTTTAGTGGGTTTTTTTTTTTTTTGTTTTGGTTTTGGAGGTTTATTTTTGTTTGGGTTTGGGGTTTTTTTGGTTTGGTTTTTTTATTTGTTTGTTTTGGTATTGGTTTTTTTTTTCAAAAGGAGGAGTTTCATAAGGACTCTAGAATGGGGGATTTCTGTAGACATTGAGGAGCAGGGAGTTGTAGGTCTAAATGAGACACAGCAGGAGGGAGTTTAGCCCCATCTCCCACAGCCTGGTTTGGGCTGAGTGGCAGGGCCCCATGAGAAAGAGACGATGCTGCCAGCTGTTGTGTTCTCATTCCAGCTGTACTGGAAAAGAAAGACAAGCTGGGATGACCCTTGCTGGATGCCAGGCACCCACCAAAGCCTCTCTATCACGTCCCTCTGCAGCAGGACAGGGTAGAGAAAATATAACAAAGGATTGGGTGGATATAATGTGGGTGGAGATGAGGACCAGGAAGCATCACTAACCGGATACTGTCAGGGGCAGAACAGACTCAGATTAGAGCTATTAATTGAATATTTTACTAACAGAATCAGAGCAGGATAATGAAAAATAAAATAAGACCTCAAAACCACTTTTCTCCTGTCCCACTCCCCTTCCCAGCTCTACCTCCTACACTAGCGGTGCAGGGAGACAGGGAATGAGGGTTATGGTCAGATTATCACATGTTGTTTCTCCTGCTGCTCAGGAAGAGGAGTCCTTTCCCTGGTACATCATGGGGTCCCTCCCATGTGAGACAGCTCTCCAAACTTCTCCAACGTGAGTCTACCCCATGGGCAACAGTTCTTGACAAACCGCTGCACTGTGGGTCACTGTTCCACAAGGTGCAGTACTTCAGGCTCAGCCTGCTCCAGCGTGGGTCCACCACAGGGTCACAGTCTCCTCTCAAGCACCCACCTCAGGCTCTGGGGTGGCTTCCTCCACAGGCTGCAGGTGGATCTCTGCATCCCCATCTCCATGGGCTGTAGGGGCACAACTGCCTCACCATGGTCTGCACCACAGGGTGCAGAGAAATCTCTGCTCTGACACCTGGAACATCTTCTCCCCCTCCTTCTCCACCGACCTTGGTGTCAGCAGAGTTGTTCCTCTCACACATTCTCACTCTGCTCTTCTTTGTCTGCAACAACTCTTTTTTCTTCTTCTTAAATGCACTATCACAGAGGCATTACTCTCATTTCTAAATGGCCCAGCCTTGGTCAGTGACATGCCTGTCTTGGGACTGGCTGACACTGGCTCTGCTGAACATGGGGAAAGCTTCTGGCAGCTCCTCACAGAAGCCACCCCTGTAGCTCCCCACTCCCACCCCTGCTACTAAAACCTGTCTGTGAAAACACACCAGGCTTCTGTTCACAACACCAACCTGCAGGAAACTGTGCTGGGTGGTGTAATGAAATGTGATCCTCATCACCTGTATGTGGTGAAGCCAGAGAGGGAAAAAATATAAGAGGCAGCCTATTCTACCTGAACTAGTTTGAAAGTTGTTGCACTATCAAACTGCTTGCTGATTACCAGCCATGGGCTCTTCATGTGTGCTCTGCTGGCCTGTCATAGGCAAGACACAGTAAGCCGCAACTGGTGGTGGATCTGAATAGTAGGGTTTATCTAAGAACCAGCAAGGTTCAAGCTTTTGCCCTACCTGACTGTCTCAGCCTCACTGTCTCCCCCAGCATTGTGCTCACTTGACCTTGATTTCCCTTTCCCGGAGAGTGAACACTGCTGGCCCAGGAAGGTTGGGCAGAAAGTTTTGTCAATTCCTGTCGTACCACTGCTCATAGGAATCACCCATCAAGGTCTCTGTGTGCCTCTAATACTCATCTTCATCCATCTCCCTTATCACCTGAATCTTCAGCCACTTCCAGGATCTTTCCTCCAGCTGAAGTCTTCATCCCCATTCCTGTGTAGCTTCTTCTTTCCCAGAGCCAAGGCAGTCTGTGTGCAGGAGCACAACATATAATCAGCCCCCTAACTGGTTGTCCTGTCTCATGTCCCTTTATCAAGAGGGGTGTTCAAGATTTGCCATGTATTTCTAGTGCTGGCATTATTAAAACCTATGACTAGCCCTTACTAGCTGGAGCTGGCAAGTAACAGGCTCCTGCTTTAGAGTTCAGAAGTTCAGCTTTGGGCATTCACTCACACATACATGTGCATGTGTTGCCTGTCCACATTCACTCACTTTTTTTTGCCTACAATGTTACCTAGTACAAGTCCAATTTTGCCCTGCATTGCTTTCAGCATTATCCTACTGGCTGACTCCGGGCAGCTTCGTGGCCAAAAGACACTTCTCAGTACTTAACCCTGACTCCAATCCATCCCCATGTGACTTAGATCAGGAAACATTCTTATGGATGAAGAAAATACCTTGTTTAAATCTTCTGCTAAACTCAAAGAAGCTCAGCCGTTAGCACAGTCTGACCTAATCTTCAGATTGTGCATACTCATGGGGGAAAATGAAGCAGGAAGTATCCTTCACGTTTTAGTTCTGTTATCAGCAGTTTCTTGGGAAGAAATGAATGATAATTTCTCTTCCTCTGTGTTTTTGTAATCCCTTATTTCCTTTTATTATTTGTCAGTCCATCAACCAGAACATTTTTCGTCATCGTATTTTTTATTCCAGTAAAATCTTTGACTAAGCCGTATTAAACACGTGCCTCTAAAAAATTCAGATGAGAAGCATAATGTATAAAATACCCTTGGACATCTCTAATATTAAAAGTATGTTGAACAGAGATATTAGAAACTCAGAAGACTATAGGTGGTAGCATAGTGTTTCCACAAGCTTAACTTCTAATAACAAAATATAGTCCATGTAATCATTTAAAGCAATCATCTTCCACAAATTCTCCCTCTCCACTAATATGTAGAATTCATCAACTAGAGTTTGGAAACTGGCCAGCATGAGGAGATGTTTTGCATGCAGTTACATGTACTAAAAGTTCACGCAACTTTTGCTGTCTTGAACAAGATCTAATTAAAAAGAAAATCAAGAAATGAGTAACACCTTGCCTAAATGTCTTCAGATTAACACATGCTATTGAATCAATAGGTCTCACTAACAAATGTTAATAAAATAACTGTAGAATGACTCATGCCAGTGAGACAGATGAGTGAGTATCAATATAAAAATTTTGAAGAGGAGGAAAACAAAATCACAGAAAGCCTAAGGATCCAATCCAGAAAAGTTCAAGTTTTCTCTAAGATTTCAGTCATTAAAGAGAACTGAAGATGTTTATTTCTTTGTTAAAATTAATTGCCACTAAACATAGAAGATGCCAAAATATCAATGGGTTTTCAAAGCAGTTGAAAGCATTAATGAAAGAGACCATTAGTTAACCACAGAGCTGTCTCTGCTGTCAAGGCTCAGCAAATTCAAGAACCGGATGAAGCATCACTGGGCTCTTCCCTTACTGTTATATTCCTGCTTATCCCAGATACAGGGGAAAATGAACACTCGGTCTGATCTAATAGAAGCAATCTGAAGTTCTTGTGATGTTTCATATCTCCTCAGAGAATCTATGTAATATTTCAGTGAATTTTACCTCTGAAAAAAAAATGCAGATCAAGTGTCAGCTGAGATACCACAAGCTGTTTTCTGCTTTACAAAGGGACAGGGCTTTCTCTATAACTAATTGCATACCAAGCACGCAGCAAAGTAAGCTTCTTGGGAAGTAAATGATCCTAGAACAGTTTAACTATATCAGGATTACATACTCCTGGGATTTAGCTGAAGCAGAAGGATTTGCATGGTATGAAACTCCTGACAAATCTCTCAACAAAAACATTTTTTCTTTCTATCACATGGTGTGTGGTCCAGCAGCTGCTACTCAGTGTTCGGATTTTATTCAACAATCCAAATTATTGAAAGACACTTAGCATTCTGAAAGCCAGCTACATTCTTAACAAGCTCTGAATATTTTTTTAAAGTGTAGTCTCCGAGGAAATGGTTATTCAGAAGGGTTAGGCAGTGCTCCTTTTCTGTAGTTGAAAAGCCAGAAACTTGTAGTGCACAGATGAGGATGAGACTTTTGTTTTCAAAAAGTGATGCAAGTATACATATTTGCTGAGAATATTGATGCAGGATAACGTGATGGGAGCTTTGTCCACACACCTTCAATTGCATTTTACTACCTGTTATAAAATCTATAGGCATGGCAAAGTTGGTCAACAGTGCTTGATGTATTGGCATTCTTTGACAGGTCTGGATAACCAATATAATGTGGACATCATTCACCTCCATTTGCTTTAGGTCATGGGTTGTCCTCCAGTTCATAGCTTCATAAAGCTGTGGAATAGCCTTTCTCTAGGAGACCTTTTGAAAAAAGAACATAGTAAAAAGGATTAGGTGTAGCCATAAATATGATAAATGGCTTGCTAGAAACTACATTAAATAGCAGTAATCTCAGCCCAGAGATGGGTACTGCAACAGTCTTTTTGCAAACCTGTGTGGATAAATGATTCACCATGTGCTTGCTTTTCATGGACATCCTTTAACAGAACATCCTGTGTCACTAGTAATTTTCACTCCAAATACAGAATACTTGAGTGTTGCTGTTTACCATTTCATCGCACTTTCCTCATTCTCCAGACCTCTATTAAATGATGGGAAAAGAAATCAGATATGATACAAGTTGTGCCTCCCACTCTTCTGTAGGACTTTATCCATAATCTTTTGACTTGTCCCTCTTGTTGTTATTTTTTTTTTCCCTTTTGCATTTGTTCTTAGGTTTATTTGTATATTTATTTGTTTTCTTTTGTCTAGTCTTGTCCAGGTTTTCTCCACTGTGCTTCTCTACACCACAATCCCCGAGAGGGCAATTCCAGATACTCAGCTTAGTGTCGAATCCTTCAGCAATATCCCAAGTGCTGAGCACAAAGTATGTGCACATTTTGTGCAGTGGCTGTTTTCTGTGTACTGTTTTCACAGTACTCCGGGGGCCCTCACTGAAAACTTATCCAGCAGGTAGGTTCATGGATTACCTGCTCCCTGTCTGCACAGAGTTACACTATATGGAGTTAGTCCTTGTCAAAACTCAGCCCACCACCGGATACAAAATACACACAAAACTTAAAAATGTCAAGGTTCCATCAAAAATTACTCTTTCTACATTTTTCCAAAGTATGTATCTTCTAAATAAAAACACCAAATATTCGTATACTATAGGAAAAGAAACTCACATATTTTCTTAAAGATCATTTGTCTGGCAACAAGTATTGCAGAGATGAAAGAATGAAATAGGAGAGCAAGCCTCAATGATGAAACCAAATGAAAACTAGCAATTCCAGATGCTTGTGGAAAAAAAGTTGTAGCAGGAAAGAAATAGCATTTTCTTTGACAGTGACAGCTAAGATTTGAAAATAGGCACAGAACATCTACTGACAGGATGACTTTATTATAGACTATGTGGGGATTTTTCTCTCTAAGTTGCTTGCAGCAATACATCTCATTCAGCTCCTCAGCCTCACTGATGCACCAAGCTTGACCCTGTGTCTTGGAAATGTACTCACTATCAGTCAAGCTTGTTTGCATTATTGTAGGCCACTTTTATTTATCATAGTAATATACTTCATTTATATTTATTGCATGCTGCCTCCTTTAGTTGAGCTTTGACCTGAGATTGACCCAGATGTTTGTATATTGTACATGCAGGTACTGTTGCTTTTGTGGCTAACATTGACTGAAGAGCAGACCTGCAGAGACACTTGGGACCAGGCTACGTGCAAAAAACCCCAGTAGAACAGACATATCAAATTGCACTTAAATCCAGCCACATTATTTGCAACATCTCAAAAATATTTTTAAACCTCAAGGCATTTACAGCAATTATTCAATGCAGAATGCATATTATTTTAACTGCTGCTTGTAACAGATTTTACAGTTTGCGCTGTAGCATGGAAATCATCACTATCTTGCTTCAGTGTTTAGAGGTAAAATGAGAAAGCTTCAGCCAGTAATGCCAGTCTATAAAACCAGCAGGTTTTATTTGCTCTGATTACTCACCTAACATACCTTCACTGATGTATAAATAAAGAAACCAGACATACTTTTGTGTTCATGGCATTAAGCTACATGTGATCAAGCCACGTTGGTGTGGGCTGACCCCTCTTGCTTGGCATATGATTCAGTGCCTTATGTGAGAGCTCTGGGCTGGAAAGATGTGTCAGACTAAAGAAGAGTAAGAATTGCTCCATGCCCATTATCTCTTTTTGGAAAGGTTTCATAACATTCAGTCTATGGGAAGCCTGCCTCCTGCTTCTTCCAAACTATGGATATAACAGGACTGTTGCTAGCAACCAAATCACTGAGATGTAAGGAGTTACTACCTGGCAGCTACGCTGTGATATCTATTTGCATGAATGCTCCTTGTCTTTTACAAGTGAGAAGTAAAATGTGTTAGCTCAAATAATGGAGGTGGTTTGTACTAGTAAGAAGTATATTATTTCACTGAGCCTCATCTCAATGCCACTTACACAAAATGGCAACTGTGACCTTTGCAATGTTTTAAGATAATGCTTTTTTGTTCCACCTATGGAATAGGTGACATATACACACACATCGAGCCATTCCAGGTCAATGTCAAATGGAAACCTATGGAAATTAACTATAGAGACTCAACTGCTTCTGGCTGTCTTCTCATATCTGATATTTGGTTCAGCTTGTGTCAAAAGTCACAAAAAAGAGGTAGGCTTTGAAATTAGGAGAACTAAAGCCACTTGTAAGTTTGAATAGGATTTCCATGTCCATAACCTGAACTGTTTATGGATTTAGGGACATGGGCAATATAGCAGAGACTGGAGAACAGAAGTATGAGATCATTTATTAAGCTCATTCTCATAAGCTACCATGTCAAACATCAGCTTTCTTTTTCCCTTTGTTTTGAGTTCTTTATCTTGGTCTTAGTTGGGCCTAGGAGGTTTGCTACTATAGGCTTGAAGATGGCTATTAGTAGATCTAAAGTGGTTTTCCACTCCTGTATATTTATCGCTTTAATGTATTTGTTTGCAAAATCCTTTAAGAAACCAATGCTTGGAAATATTAGTCAAAACAGGCTTGAGACTTCTCCCTCTGCACAATGGCTGATGTGGTATATGAATAAGCTCCTGCAAGGACTGAAGATTTCACAGATGGACAGGATCTACAGAAAAGAAAAAGCAAAAGAGTGGAGACATTCAGGTAGTACAGCACTTTCCTTAAGTGAAATTCTAGGGGCCAGATTCCATGTCACTCCACATTGTGTGCACTTGAGTTACACCGCTGGAAATTGCAAAGCAGATATAATTTGCTTTCAGCTCTCAGAACAAAAACACTTTACATTACCAAACACTGCTGTTAGGGGCCATTGAAGAATCTACAAGAGGGTTTTTTTCCCTCCCGTAAAGATGTGAAATGGTCTCCTGAAGAAATGGTACAACTGTCACTGAGTGGACTTTCTCTCATTAAATGAGCACTGGGAGAGGCTTGAAAATATATAGCAGTCTGGTGACCTGGGAGTCTCCTCCAGCTCTAATTTCTGTGATCAAGGAGACAAAGGATAGAGATGGAATTGAATTATGCCTGAGGCACAAGATTCCTGGAGCTGATCACCTCTCCCAGGAAAATGTCCGTCTAAAAGATTTTCCAATACTTCTCACTAGCAGTTTTGACATGTGAAATTCAGGTGTTTCTCTGAACTCTAGCTGATGTTCGTGATAATATTTATTATCACAAATGTCAGGATACTGTCCCAGTTGCTTCATTATTGAACATTTCTTACGTGACCTTCCACAAGATTATTAGTTTGCAGTGATTTGTGAAACTTCAGAAGGCCCAGCATGAGCTTCCTGTGGTGACAGGACAGTAAATGATTAGAAATCCTCTATCTCCACCAGCCATATGGTCAGCAGTACAAGGATCCTTAATACACCTCTTCTGGAGTTGCTTTTACCCTGGTTTTTCTCTTTAATCTTTGACCCAAGCAGTTTAGGTTGAATGCTTGGGATGCCTTTCTCATAGGTTTTGGGGAGTTATATTCAAGTGTGTGCAACCTAGGGAACTCAGGTACAAAAGGTTATAGACCTTCCTCTTCAGAAAGCCCTTTCAAATCAAATGAGAATTATGACCTCTCGTTGCCCGCTTGGCTCCAGACAATGCTACTGATATACCGGTTGATTTTGCTTTCTAAAGATTCAGATACCCATTGAACACTTTGAAAATTCTGAACAAATGACAGAGAAGGGGAAAGGAAAAGGCTTCTTTAATAACCATGCTTTAAAATAGTATTTGACATTGTGGTAAAGAACTTGAGAATCTGCTCCCGCTCATCTTTTCTTTGAGATGATCGTGTGCACTTCTTCAAAGCTGGTGCTGAAACCACTGTCCACCTTGTGAGCATTTTGACTTAGTTTTGCTTCACTTGGGTTTCCATAACAAAGAAAAGCAGGAGCCCTGAGGACAAACATATGTGTGTTTTAGAAAAAACACCCTCAGTAATCTGAAATTTTTTCATCTTTATTTGCTTTCCTCATGTCCCAGCAATAGTACAACCTGCTCTCCTGCTGCTAACACTGACTGGCTGTAACAGATGTTTTCACCTGTCTTTTATGGGTTTTTCTCAGATTTGACAAATATCTTAGAATCAGGAAAAGTACAAAGAGACATCTATTGCTTTATGGTACTTCCTTAATTTTAACCATTATCAAAGCTTCACTAACTGTGCCTATGTCTTTTTTGACAAGCTAATACAATCAACCCTGCTACTTCATCTCATCTAATATCAGTATGGGAATATCATGTTCCGATGAAGTTGTTAACCATTAATAGGCACAGCGCTGAAATATTAATCCATTTTGTCTCTCCAGGGCATTATAATCAACTGATCGAGTAGGACTTAAAGTGTATGTGTGGAGATTGCTACAGTACACAGCACATCAAACTATGACTTAAAACATATTCTGAAGAGATCTGTTCTTTTCATACCTAATATGTAACTGGAATGAGAAATAGAGACAGAATGTTTACCAATCTTTCACAGGAAGATGTAAAAAAGATGTCTACTGCTGCACCATCAACTGTTTTATTCTGCTACTCTGTAAGAGTAATAACTTATAAAGGAACTACCATAATGAACTTCCCACATAGATGAGTTAAACTGAGAAAGAACTCCCACCAGTGTGCATTATGCAGATTGCCTTATTTGTGTCTGTCATACACTTCTACACAAACGCCACTCTTCTTGCCCTCAACTGTCTTGCCATTTGCTACCCGAGTCAATAAAATAAATTCTAGTGTAATGCATGAACCTTCAGTGAGCTTCCACATTTCAGAAAATCATAACAGCAGCTATGAAGAAGGCCCTCTTTTCTTAAAAAACCGAAAATACACCACAGCACTCTTGCAATAGCCAAAAGGTGCTAGCTCTATCTCCAATATTGTGTGTCTGTCATTACCTTTCTCTCTGGAAGGCCCCTCCTAAGGTATAAACCACAGTCAGAATACTTGATGTGTTAGCTACATTATTTTGCTGATAGCTTTACTTTTGTTTTAGAGGACAGTGGCTCTTAACACATAGCTTCGACAATCTCTGTGTACCTCTAGGCTGATTTTTGTTTGATTCTTTGCAAAAAGTGGATGAGGTGAACATCCTAGGGATGATAAACCAGAGATAAGAAAAGAGTCTATTTTTCTTTCCAGGTTTCATCTGTGCTTCAGTGTTTCATCTTACTAAGGCAGCCAGATAGTTCTGCAAAAATGAGATAAACCATCACCATTTTAATGTTTTTTTGTCTTTCCTTTTCCTGACAATGCCTTAAATGCGTTCAGAAATCATCATTTCTGGAATGTCCACAAAACACAGCTCTGATAATTAAAAGATTTCTTGCCCTTAACCACTCATTTTCACTGTGAGTGTGTTAATGTGAAGTATTACCCAATTGTTAAGTCTAGGTATTGATTATTTCAAGCTGTACATGGACTAATATTGTTTTCCTTGTGGAAAGACTAATGTATTTGTCCACAACAAAGGACAAACAGATGTACATCTTTTCTTCAGAGCTCAGAGATTAATTTTCAGAAGGAAACTAGACAAAATGATTTGCACTGCTGTTAAGCAGTTTCTTTCTCTGTTTTCTTTCTTCTCCCACTGAGGGGACCAGTGATAACACAATACTTCCATTTTTTTCACAAGAAAAGTAGGGAGCAGCTGCTTCCACAGAGGAGGAAACAGAGGCTTTGTAGAATAAAGAAAGCTTGTGCACTTTTTATTAAAAACTGCACTTTACAACTGAAACATAATCTAAGGATGAAACAGCTGATATGGCTATTTTGCTGGTTGTTAAGGAGTTTATACTACATTAAATTGACTCCCATGGGTTTAATTTTTCAGTGCTGTTACAGTCACCAACCTTTCTTATTGAGAAGGTCAATAGGCACAATGTGAAGTCTTGTAAATCATTGCCTTGCTATTTTTGTAATATATAATGTGACCCTTTCACACACCTTAAAAATTATAAACCAGAGCACATACTGTATATCAAACAAATAAATCAGATGCTATAAATACAGTCTTTCTTTTGGTTCTGGACAGATTAATTCTATTGCATTTCATATGTTTTAAATTGTTTTGGCTTCAGAGGCAAGATCTGCTTTTGTATTCAGAAAGCAAAGACCCTGGACTTAATCTATTTTAAAAGCTTAATAGAGACAAAGTGACCCTGAAAGCATATTTTAAAATTATTCTGCTAAAAGCCTTAGAACTATAAACATTAAATAAATTAAGTCATTATACTGAAAAAATCTGGTCAATTGATAGAAACTTTTAGGTGAAATTTTGAAAAGGGAAAGAACAAGTGAGAATTAAGCATAACAGTGACTTGATAACCTATTTAGTGCTCCAGGGATGCTTTTTCCCACAAGTGGATTTACAAACGATGTTTCACATGCAAACTGAAATTGTTGATGTGACATCTAGGGAAACGAAGTGACTGAAGAATATATTTTATAATGGAAAACTGTAGCCTTATGAAGAAAAACTTGTTTTAAGCAGGAGACTATTTACTCAGCTACACAGAAAAGCAGGATGTTTTCCCCTCATATTCTTCTGCTGTTTCCTTCATGCCTTTTACCACCTGCATTAGAGTGTATTGGTTCATGCCTACAGTCCTCTGCATCAGTCAGTAGTGAGAAATAAACGTCCTTGGTCATGCTTAGTATCCCAGGGATTTTCCTAGTCCTCATGGTTTCTGCCTCTGCTGTTGGAGGAAAAAGCACTGATCAGAGGCATTTGAAGGGGAAAATAAGTAAGAAAGGGAAATTATCAGAATTAAGGTGATACACCTTTTTAAAAGAAAGAGCTGCAACCTCTCTGAGACCTGTGAGGCTTTGTGTTTCTGCTGTGTCAACTCCAACCTGCAGAAGACATTTCTCAAACACCCCTCAGTGACAGTCCACAATGGAGTGACTTGGACTTTGGACACAGGCAATTTGGGCAGAGGAAAGGAAGGAATGTATATTTGTTGAACACATCTCTCACAATGCTAGCAAATTCCATGTTGTGGAGCTGAATCAATGATGAGATGTCCCTTGAATTTCAGCTGGTGAGTATTCTACAAAGGCTTCATAGCTGTGTTCCTGTGATAAACAGATCATTGTGCTACTGATTTTGCTAAAGTGGTTTTAATATGAGAATTTGCCTGTTTCCTGTTTACATGTTTTTATCTATTTTATCATGTCTTCATTACCTTATTGTTCTGATGACTCTTTTGTTCTTCATTCCTTTATTTCCTCAACCCCAGATGTTTATTCATTGTTAAAATAAACATTCATGGTTCATGCTTACTGCAGTCTTCAAGGACTTGGAGAGACACTGCTCTGACTGAAAGTCCAGGAACAATCTAGTGCATGAGGTTGTCTTACAGTGTCCAAGACAGCTGGGAAGTGCTGTTTATTGGTGCAGTAGCCTTTTATCTAGCTCCATGAAAGAAATTAAATTTTAAGTACAGCGCTTCCTGCATTGTACTTTTATCCTTGTACAAGGCCAGACAAAATTTGACATGATATAAAATACTTTCCCATGAGAAGAATTGGATATATCTATGGATTAGGTCTAGGCTGACAGCCAAGTTGTGAGCTGTACAACTCCCTGATACAGGCTTGCATTCTTATTTTTAGAGAATACTTTTTTTGTGTGCAGCAAGTTGTAACTGACACTATCCTACAAAAAAATTGTGTTCAAGTTATGCTGTAACTGTAATTAAGGAAAAGGTACTGCTTTTTCTTTGTGGTTCATTTAATGTAAGGGCCAAAAGGGTTTGAATTCAATGATCTCATAATCAAATCAGGTCTGCTTGCATTGAATGTTTTATCCATTTGAATTCATTAAAATAATCTGTATGCTCACATTTACTTTTTTTTCAGGCAGAAAATCCCTTTGATTTGAACATCTAAGAGTTTTCCTCTTCCTTTTCCTTCACCTCATCAGGGAGCTTCCCCAAAAGAGTTGTCAGATCTGCCATTCAATTCCTAGCCTTTTCTCTACAGTTCTTCTGAATGGACACAGCTGAAAAATAAGGCATAGTCCCAAATATTTTTCTATCTTATCTCATCCTAAAAGTTCTTGAAATTTACATGCACATATAATGATTTTAGGATAAATCTCACTTTTTTTTTTTTTTGCCTGTGGCAGTCTTATTAGACTTATTAGGCAATAGGCAGAGACTGATGCACAGGAAGTTCCACCTGAATACGAGGAAGAACTTCTTTACTGTGCAGGTGACTGAGCACTGGATCAGAGAGCACTGGATCAGAGAGGCTGTGGAGTCTTCCTCACTGAAGATATTCAAGAACTGCCTGGACACAACCCTGTGCAATGTGCTCCAGATGTGCAATGTGCTTGAGCAGAGAGGTTGGACCAGAAGTCCAACTGTGGTCCCTTCCAACCTGACCCATTCTGTGATTCTGTAATATAAATGGGATGGGAAATGGCCTTTTATGTCCATACCCACTGCACCTGCAAAAACTGAGCTCAGCTTTATTGTCTTGTCTCTGTTTGTTTTCCTTTTTTTAGAACACCCCACTCCCAAACAAATAAACAAAAACCTAACCCAAACCTAATCCCATAATCCTCAGACCTTTTAAGATTTTACTCCAAAAAAGTTAGTCCAACACATTTAAGTTTCACAGAAAAACAGTACCTCAGTCAATGATATAACCTAGTAGTTTCAAATGTAAGACTAGTTGTGGGGGACTTGGACTAAAATGCATTTGTAAATGTAACTGTGATAGGCCACAATATAAAAATAATTTTACGTATTAGATTTTTGTGTGAGAGTTTTTGGGAAAACATTTGGCAGTGTCTTATCAGTATAATATCTACCACATTCCAGTAAGCCACAACATTTTAATTGCCACAAAAGAAAAATAAAATAAAAATATTAAATATGTGAACAGTTAATACAGTAACAAAAACCCAAGGTAAGATTTTTGGAAACCTAAACAAGGATAATCAAGACTGGATAACTTATTAATTATTTGCCTTCATAAAATTTCCTTTAGAAAATGTTTTATATCATGAAATATATACATTCCACATGATAGAAAAATATTTTACTAATAAAATGTCCACAATCCAGCAATAAATACAGTCACATGAGCAGTTATGCTTTTGCCTACTTTATTCTCAAGAGTTTTAGATGTCAGTAACAATTACATGGTGTATTCATTTATTTCCCTATGTTAAAGAATATGCAATTTACTTTGAATGACATTAACAAGCCTGAAAGCTTGTTTAAGCTTTCAAAATATTTCAAAATACTAAAATAATCAGTTCTTACAGTTTTTAAAATAGAATTTCAAGAACAGTGAGGTTTTCCACTGAAAATAGGTGTTCTAATATATACAGTGATATTACTAGATAATTATGTAATTTAAAATGTAGTTCAGTATCTGAACTAACCTGCCCTCTCTAATCCACAATTCAAAGGATGTTGGATGTTAAAAGAATTTCATTAGTTGAAGCAATGTCATATTGGTTGAGTGTAATAGTTTTTTGGGAAATTTCTCAGATGTTTAATCAAAATGGGAGTGCCCAAGGGCACAGGAAATTCCTGCTCTGCCCTGTTGGTCATGGAGACCATGGCAAGATCTCTTCACTGATCCTGGCAATCATTCATTCATTTTATGTGGGTGTCTGAAACAATATAGTGCTGAACAAGTCCTGTTACTTATGCTTTGATTTCCACTCCAGGGTTTTACAGGTATCAGTGGTGTGGAGACCAGAGCAGCTGTGGCAAGGTGTGGGGCCAAGGGAATTGCAGAGATGGGTCTCTGTCCCTTCATGCTTTAACCCGCTTTTGCACCCGTCTCTTTCTATTGCTTGCACTCCTAAAGATATACATGGCACACTGACAGAATGCTTGGGAAGTCCTGTCACATTGTTCTTTCTCATCCTATGAGGAAATTGTCTCTCCTGTGGACTTCTGTCTTCCATTTGCATCTGGATGACCCGGAATTTATGGGCAGTGGAGCTGAGGGCTCCTCCCTCCCTCAGTTACCATTTTTAGGGAGTCTGGTCTGCCCATCAGTCTTTCTCTTTTCCTTTATTGAATTCTGCACTGCAAAGTCAGGATGGCGCTACAGCAAAGTGTGGTAGGGCAGCAGGGCTCGCAGTGACCCTCTGTGGGGAACACAGGGAGGAGAGACCAGCAGTGCTGCACCAGAGGCAGCCTGGTTGCTCCAGATGCAGAACAAGTGCTGTGCGTTAAGAGGGTTTCCCTCTCTCACCTCTGAGAAGATTCAAATCAGTGCTGCAAAACTTCAAGCCAAATACTATTCAGGCTCAGATCTATGTTTGGCTGGAGTTCTGATAGCCTCTTCAAAAGCAAGTTTTATTTTATCTATTTTTAGATCAAACAAAGGTGCTCTATTGACTTACTTTGACAATTTAATAAAATGCACAAAGATCTTTCAAGGGCAAAAGATGGAAAGATGATTGGAGTAGAGATCCCTGCCAACTCCCCCTCCCCACCTCAGAAAAAGGAAACATCCCACATCCCCCGTTCTGGAAGAGCATCTGAATTTAGGTTGCCTCTAAATACACAGGGGCTTCTTTTGCAGAGGAGCCACTGAAATATGAGAATTGCTAGTGCCAGCACTCTGCATGACCCCAGTTGCCATGGGTAAGCATGAGGTAAAAGGTGGAATCCCAGACATTCAGGCCCCAGGCTACATTTTCCTTTATCATGACTAGAGGCAACACTTGGCATGGGAGTCAAGTGTAAATAGGAAGCCAAGGTGTTTGGTGAAAAATTGACTTCATATGTTCAGTTGGATGGTGGCAGCCACCAGCAGGGCAGTGCCATTATGATGTAGGTCTCTGGAAGTGGGGGCAGCCCCTGGGAAAACTCATACCAAGGGACCCACCCGGCTGTTCTGTATCCCCTTGGTCAGTGGCTAAAGCAGTGGGCTTGCCTCTCCTGACTTGTTCAGTCATTTCCCCAGAAAATCTTAGGAATCTAATTTAAGACAAGAGGCTTGAATTTCATTGCCTAAAGGGTGAATCAGGAAATGTTGGTTTTCAGAGATGCTGAACATCTACAGCCTCTGCTGAGCTCAAAAGGCAAAGAAGGCAGCAGCCACATGCTGAGCTGCAGAAGAACATTATACTTGAAGCCCAGCTACCCACTTACTGCACTGGGCTTGGATTTGGCTGCTTCATTTAAGGTATCAGAGATAAATCATTATGGCCTTTGACCTTGAACTCCATATTTCAGTTTTATCTTCCATGAGGCAATAATAAAATCTACCTACAGTATTTTGAACACAATCAGGAAAAATCAGTGAAATACACCATAAGCTGCATCATTGCATAATTGTACATTTTCATTGTATATATAATCAAAAATAATATACCATGCAATTAAAGAACACGTCATCTTTTAAATCCCTGTGATACTGATTTCTTTCTTCTTTTTTTTTTTTTTTTTTTTGTGGATAAGCTGTGAGAGTGTACTCATATGTTTAGCAAAATGCCCTTGAGAAATAAAATAACATCTGAAACTCATTTTTTATTTTGTGGTAAACTTCATAACATTTTCTCAGATTCCATGCATAGGATGGATTTCCAGTTTATCTTATGTGTGAGAAATGACCTTATAACCTATGTGTGACAGTTGTTTGGGTTTTATAAACTGCCCTGCTCACTGTGGCATTACTCACAGATATTTGTGTGCTACTACAGAAAGCCAAGGAAAATTATTATTCTTCTATATTTAACTATGGTGTCTTCATTTAGTCCCATGTCACTTAGAAGAATCTTGCACCAGGATAGGTCTGTTTTTAAATTGGAAAAAGAAAACAGGTTTTTTTTTCTCTGTAGTTGGCTCTGGTTTTCAGTGCTTTGGACACTGCAGCTTTCTTTTCTGATAACAGTTTGCCAGTCCTTTAATTGGCTTTTGTTTAAAGGAATATTTCTATGTAGAAGCTGACACCTGTATGAATATTGAAGAGGTAAATTGATTTCTGTGTAGAGTTCAAGGAAAGCTGTCAGAAGAGGAGGAAATGCATAGCTGGTGTTAGCCCTCTAAAGAATTCCTCTGCTTGGAGCCAGGGAAAGACTAAACCTAAAAGAGTTTACTAATAAGGTTAATTTAAAAATTATTCTAAAGCATTGTTATTACTATTATTATGAGAGAGGTTTATTATAACTTTTCCTATTTTCAATCTCAAATGCCAGCAGTAATGACATCTTCCATGAGAATGATATTCATTATAGTGCCCTGGGGCTGTGCACTCTTCTCACCTTTTTTATCTCTGACTCCTTCTGCTGGTTTTAATTCAGCATTAGGTACAATATGAATGTCCTTGCATGGGACACAAGCTGCTGCACACGTACCATCTTTTCTGAAAGCAGTTGAGAGTCTGCATCTGAAAATGCATGTTTGGTTAAAGTAGTGTCCACAGCACTGCCAGGTATTTCACAGACTCCACTGATGTAAGAATACTGGGGAAGATAATGCTCTAAATCACAAATGGAAGCTTTGGCTGAAGACAAAATGAAGAGAACAATTAGCATTTCCAGCATACTTGGATAAAACAACAAATTCTGCAGTAAGTGTTCCATATTATTAAAAGGTATTGGGATAAGGTTTCTTGTGCAAACACAAAGGCAGAATTATGCAGAGCAGGGTTTTAATATAATTTATTTTTCATGCCTTTTATTGACAAGTAGCTAATGAAAATTACTTATATTTTCATTGTATCTTATCAAGCCTTGTTAATGAAAAGCGCCACTGTTTTGCATGGATGTTGCATCATTTCATAAAAGTTTCAGTGGCCTATGACTCAGTAAATAAAGTTGTCACTCAAACCTCATTTCCTGCCCAACTGCAACAAATCGAAATGGACACTGAATTAATGCTGAATATTGTCTGCGTTTGGTGTCTCTGCAAGATCTCTATAATATCATGTTAGATGCACTCTGCGTGAGGGACTCATCTATTGTTTCTAGGAAAAGATATTACAAATCATTCCCTGGCCTCATCTAATTTATGCCTTTGAGAAATTTTTACAGCAGAGAAATTACAAAAATGGGAAAATCCATCTTTACTTTACAAGACTCCTAGTCAGAAGGGCTTGCAAAAGTAGAAAAATAAGTACTATGTTTTGTTTGCTCTTCTCTGTGTCTGTAACAGTATAATTGAAGAGTTAATATTTAACTAGTTGTCATAGGCTCAGGAAACAAAGTAAAATTCAACCTTAAAGCACTGAGATCTTTTCCTGAGAACTGTGAGTACAGAAAGACTTAGTAATTGCAGTACTGTATTTACAGCTTTGCAGATTAGTATCTGCATTTCCATTATGCATGTGTTAGAGAGCTGTATAATACAGTGAAACAGCAGTAATCCTGTATTCAGTTCCTTAAACTTTTACTTTCAAGCAATTTTTAAGTGCTGAGCAGCTCACACCTTTGCTGCTAATGTCAACACGGGGAAATGACTGCTGTTGGCTGTTCTTTTGGTGTGGCATGCTCAACTGTGCACTGGCAGCAGAGGCAAAGGGACAGCCAGACCCCTCACGTCCCGTTTCTGCTCCTCATCCAGTGGATACAAGGTCTTGCAATGCCCTGCAAGCATTGACAGGAGGCTCAGGCATCCTCCTCTCTGAGAAGTGGTACTCTGGACACTTCTGCCACTGTATGTGTTAGCACATGGCTTGGGAGGTATGAAAATTTGAGCAGCAGAGAAATTGCAATTTGATCTCACACTTTTCCTCTGGGTGGGTCCAAGAGCTAAGCTATTGCATAAGAAAAGATGACAATTTCCTTCTCCTGGGGTTTGTAGGACAAGGCTGGCATAGGTGCATGTTCGAGGAGAAGGCTCGTCAGAGCCCAGAGTCATTTCCCTGATGTCCACTCCAAAGCATCTGCACTTCAGAGAAGGCCAGGGTTAAGAGGCACCCTGCTTTTTGCACACCTATCGGACAAGTTAGGCAGGTCCCTACACAGTGTTTCATATGTCCTGAGTGCCAGTAGGACTCAGCCACGTGGTTTTGGTTGCCTGTGGGGAGGTAAGACCTGCCAGCATCAGGTGGGAACTTAGCCTGGGCTAAGAGACTCAGACTGTTGCCAATCCTATGTTCTTTTTGGGCTCCACCCCTCTGTCTCTATTTTTTATCTTCCTGCACCACCCAACATCAAATATCACAGGTCCTTTTTAGATGATTTAATCATGTGGGATTCTTTTCCTTTTCCTCTTCCTTTTCCTTTTCCTTTTTCATCTATCTCCTATTCCAACTCTGTGACTTCTCTGAATAACATTTGCCCTGGGTGCTGTTGTAGGTGAATTTTTTCTCTCCTATCTTCTTCCCATTTCCCACACAGTGTAACAAAGCTGATTGTTACTGGAGTCTGAAAACTACCTGAAACAGAACAAGAAACCATTAACATTCTACAAGGAATGCAGGGATTCAGGCTGCTTTGCTCTTTTTCAGTGAAATCGTTAAATGAGATGTCACCAATGGGATGGCTATAAATCAGCTCATTCCTTTTCTGCTGTTTCTGAAATGGCTCTGCATTATTGATGATATTTATTTATTTATTTATTTATTTATTCAATGATTAGCAATGCAAGGACACTTAAGAACAAATACAGTGAAACCCTTCCAGCTCATGGTACCATGTCGTTATTCCCATCTTCTCTGAACAGTCATGAAGTTCAAGGTCTATCCTAGCCACATAATTTCAAACATGTTAAAAGCATAGTGAAGTAAGCACAGAATTCATATGGCTCTGCATGGTTGGGATTAGATGTAACTGAAGTATTAGATTGTTTTAAGATTTTATTTTACTTCGAGACAATGTAATAGAAATCACAACTTGAGCTCTCAGTTACAGCTGCATTTTAGAGTGTAGGTAATCTCAACTACCAATAAAACTATTTGATGACACAGGTCTTCTTGTTGGATAATATACACAAAGGTTCATTAACCATCCTGAGTTGTGCTTCAAGCTGTGTAAGTGCCTTGCAGAAGATGTTAATTTTGTATGTTAATGTTTGTGTCATCAGATATTTTTATTTATAGATTGGGACCCTTTTAATTTGCTCGCTGTTTAGAAGCATATTTCTGCATGTTTCTTGCATTAAACATACAATCCTCTTACTTCCACAAGAGAATCCATCTCCATAAGTGGCGTTTGGTCACTTTTATTTAGAAAAAGTTCCTAAATAGTCACTGCTTCATTGGGGAAGTCTGTCTGTGTTCAACATACCATGATGTTGATGAATCTTGTGGCACCAGTGGATGTAAAGTGAGACATTTCACTTCAGGTGAATGTCCTTCTCAAACACCCTCAAGAGAGCTTGGCCAGGACTCCTCAGGACTGATTATATGAGAGACCTTGGGTGGAAGGGGTGGCTGAAGTAAGAGAGAAGCAATGCTCTTCAGTCACTAGAAGAGCTCAGTTAAGAAGCATGTTTTAAGTCTCTGGTGTGTATATGTGTGCCTGTGCCTATGTTGCTTTTGTCATACATTCCTGAAGTAGAAAACTGTAATTCCAGAGTACTTCCATATGGTCAGCATTGTTGACACCACCGAAGGGACCAGAATCCCTTAAATATTGCATTACATGCCTGGAAATTAATCCACAACCGCTGAATCAGAACAAACTATGTAGGTCTGTTGAGATGCAAACTTGGACACAGATCAGAGGATAATGTGTGCCAGAATCCTCACCTCAATAAGCACACACAGATGTGTGCAAATGAAAACTGATAGAGAACACTTTTTTTTTTAACTGGGGACTAATATGGACATATTTTGGAGAGAGTTGCACTGAAGTTAGTTAGCGAATGAGAAAATAGACATTGGTTCTGAGGGTGAAAATTCTAGGGAAAGGCAACCAGTAACAAGCCAGTTCTACAGTCCATTCAAGCAGAGGACACAGGAAAGGAGGAACTGAATCCTCTGACTGGTGAGGGAGCTCTCTGCCTGGGCTTCAGATCAGCATGTGTGTGTACAATGTGACAGGATGCAAACAATGCAGCAGCACATTTTTAAAGAAGCCTTTTGCAAGAAGCTAAAGAAACTTTGGACTACATGGCTCTAGTGGGCTGGCTCCTAACACAGCAATCTGTCCAGCTAAACTGGAAATAACTATCAGGTGAACCATGCTTAATGAAACATTCAAAGACCAAGCATGCAGCTCTTCTGATCCATTCTTGGCTATTGCCTTAAACTTTTTGAGTGATGCTTATTTATTGCTGCTAAAACACCTACCTGTTAAGAAAGTGACTGGTAATAAGGCATCTTACCTTGATGTGTACCTCTTCCATTATATCCCCTAGAAGCTCTAAACATAGTCTGGAGATGCCTGCTTCCAGCAAATAAAACAAGATCCAAAAGTGATTTGATTTTCATGCAGTCTCTGAGGTAGAACTTGATCTGTGTTTGATGCAGTTCTCACAAAAAATGGGAAAATTAGTATGCAGAAAAATGCAGGCACACAGAGAGCTGGACACTGTTCACATTTAATGTTTGCCTGTTTCTGATTTATTAACCCAGTACATATGCACCTGTTTCTTTTGAGCAGTGTCCTATTCTCTCCCCAGTTTTCCACTTACACTGCCAGAGGCACAACAAGAATAGCTGGCTTGCCAAAATGTGCACAATACCTGCTGGCTGGGGAAGGATAAGGACCTCAAGCAGCCACAAACTCATTTAAACACAGGTTTACTGTGTTATTACTGCATCCTATTGCAGTGACTAAAAGCATCACACTTTATTTAAACACAGCATTTTGGCAGAACAGACAAAAATTGTTATTGATGGAGAAGACAAGTAATAATAAGACATTAATTCTTCATGGCTCTTCCATGGGTTCCCTGTGTAACCTCAGTGAAATCACATGAACCATGATTTTCAACCCTGGATTCATATTCTCCCCAAACCACAATGGCTTGGCTTTACACTTGACCCTATATTGAGTCTGGAGCATCCAACTTGCAGCTCAGCATTCTGCGGCCTTACTGAGTATGGATAGGCCAACACACTCACCTCATCCCACCACCCATACAAACACATCCTATTGCCTAGGACTACTTGGAAAGAGAATTAAAAGAATATTTCTTCTGGCAAGGAGCAATATGACAGCTGACTTACAGACCAAATTGTTTCACTCTGTGTAGTTACTAATCACCAGATCAGGGATCTCTCCTTTACATCTATCCACTGTGTGCTCAGTGAAAACCAACAAGCTAGACCCAAGCTCTTTTAAGATTTTATTTTAATGAATCCTCACCCTGCTGTGCATCTGAAATTCAGCTGGAATTGCCAGCCTCCCTAGTTTCAAGTCTGAACAACAAAGTTTGACATGGCTTGCTGCCCATAAACAACCAGAAAATGCTTTTCTGCTTTAAAGCATTGCACAGCTTGTGAGGAGACTTTCTGGAGATGGACTGTATCCCCAGTTACCATGTCTGAGGGTGAAGGGACATGTGAGGAAAGCAAATCAGAAGCACTAAACCTTTCAAGACATTTCATTCAGTCAACATCCTTCCAGTGCTTCAAATAGCAGCAAGAGCAAATTCTGTGTGTTGGCCAGGGTCTTGTGGGCAGACACAGTCCCATGGCCACCTTCCTTCAAGGGGGAACCAGGGCTACTGGATGCCCAGCTTCCACCTTCCTTGTAACTCCTTCCACTTTCTCAAGGCTGGTGAGCAGCACCTGCCTTCTGCACCAAATAAACCTGCTTGAAGGGTCATGGCCGGCGCTGACTGTGAGCAGTGCAAGGCAACAGTGCAGAACTCATGCTTTGTGCTTCCCCATTCGCCAGATACTGCTCATGCTAATGGAATTGTAATGCTTTCTGTGTGGGGATATGATCAGTAAGCAAACTTACTGCAAAAATCAGTTTAAATATTTGATTACTTTGGTTATTGATATAAGAACTCTGAACAATCTGTGAACATACATAATATTCTTGTGGGAGAAAATACTCAGTCTCTAGAATATATGGATATTCTGGGCTGTTGTGGAATAAATACAACTTTCCTCTAACATTTTAACTAAAGATTTTCTGAAAAATAACAGAATAAGCCATATTAAAAAACCCTTTACCCCAGGCTGCTATAAAGAAGAAGAAATGTTCCAAATGTGAACTAATTAAGTACAAAGTAATGAATATTTAATTTGCATAATTTACCAAAATGCAGTTAGGAATCCAAGCAAAATTCTTCATAAAGAAAGTGTTCATTAGACATTTACTGCAGCTTTCATGCAATCATTAAATTTTTTTCCCCCTGTTTTGCTATTACTATGGTATTACACAAAGGTGAATGAACATCTCATGAGAGTGTCTAGAAGGTTCAAAGGAAAAGAAATGAGGAAGGCAGTGGTATCTATTAAATTTAAATAAGCTACCTGTTTACAGTGAAGAAGATAAAAGACAGAACAGCACAGCAGAAGAGCAACTGAGAAAAGGAATGGAAAAGGTAATTGAGTTTTACATTATGGGCTTCTTCACTTGGCAGTGTGAATATTATTGAATTAGCCCTATTACTATAAAGATTACACAAAAGCAGAACAGTGTGAAGGCTTGCTATGAAACTTTAACAATATCAGTGGAGGTAAGTGCTACCAAAACTGCGCACAGGAATGTATCAGAGAAAGAATACAGTGGGATTTTTTTTTTTTCAATAGAACTGAACTATGGCGTGATGTGAATTTTAATAAGAATATACAGAAAAAATGAAAGTAGGTCCAGCGAAAAATGTCCATGCACAAAGGGAAAGATTTCACAGCCACAACCTGCACAGTAAATATCAAGAGGTGAAATATTTGTATTAAAGGGAATGTCCTTCATACCATAGCTTTATTTAACAGACTATCCCTTGCCACATCCTCTCAGTCTCTAGCTTACCAAGTTTCCTCTGGAACAAGGTCACATATTTACCTGAAATATGGATTTCACATTGTTTTATAGATTCTAAGTGAGAATTAAAGGTCAGCAGATTTAAATTACTGAACATGGATCTAAAAACTGCTTTTGTTTGACTGCAGAAGACTGTACTAAAGTGATGCTGCATTGCTTCATCCTCTTTTCTAACTTTTCCTTCCTCACTACAACCCAAATTTATATCTGCTCCCTACACATTATTTAATTAGCTACTGACACAGGTTTTTCTGTAAAGCTTTTCCATAGGATGTTTGAATAATCTCCAAAATCATAGCATAACACACTCAGTATTTCACAATTTTCTTCCAGAAAGTACCAGGGATATCCTGTAAAAATAACTGACTTAAAATCAGGATATTTTGTCCCTACCTCATGGAAGGGGGAGAGTGGGGCTGCTGTACAGGAGAGCTTACCCTGGCAACAGGGGTCTTGATTAACCACAAGAAGTACTAGTGCCTCAGGCTGGTAAGAAAGTTTAATTGGGCATTAAAAGTACATTATTTTGACAAATTATACATTCTAGGAGCGAATATAGGCAGCATGCTGTGTTCTGCATTTTGTCTTCTTCATCTCTGAATGAAAAGAGTGAATTGCCCTTGCCATGGGTTACCCCCATCTATTCCCACACCTTATTCTGCACTCTAAGTTAGCAACACAACCCAACTGGAAGGAGTTTTGGACAGCTGGCAAGCACAGTCCAGGGGGATCTCCTCCCTGTTTGATGCAATTCCTGCCCACTTGAAGACAGAGCAGGCAGGTAGTTGCACAGCCTCCCAGGAGCTCAGGCCTGGCAACTTCAGGCATTGGCACTGGAAGAGCCCAGCAGGGTGCTGGACCCATACCCCTCCGTTTAGCGAGCTGTCTGCAGACCATGGGAATTCAGCATGGAAATGTGCAAATGATGATCCATGAGAGACTAATGACAGAAGGTAAAGCAATTAAAAAAGTGAAATTAGAGGAGAGAGGTAAACTACCATCTAAACATAACCAGTGGTAGGTCCTGAATGTAACTGTGTATGAATAGACAATTTTCAGGTTTTGTCACAGATATTGCTCTTGCAGTCTTAAGGTAATTTAACAGAAAAGTGATTAATTCTCATCTTTTTGTTCCTCTAAGAGAACATTAGTTATGTGACAATAAGGAAGCTGAAGTGAGGCACTAGGATATGGAAAGCAGAGTCCACAGTAGCTGCTAGAGCACAGGGAAACGTCATTGACCTCACTGCTCAGGAGCCTATTATCCCAATGCCAAAAGACCAATTTAACATACTACCTCAATTTGTAGTGGACGCCATTTCCATGTGCCTTAGCTGGGCATATCAATATCTCCCCTGTGAGGACAGTGCAGTTTTGCTGGAGTAGCCAGCTGCAGAGGACAGTCCCTGCTTTAGAACAGGTGTTACACCAGAGGCATTGGTACGATTTTCTGGAAGTCAAAAAATATTCTTATTTTATGAACTATGCCATAATCATAAAAAGCATTGCCAAGATTTCTCTTGAGTCATTGAAGGAGTTTTAGAAAGATGGAGGCTGGAAGGTGACCTCCCTGAAAATCCATGGACTAGGTTAATCTGAGAGTAGGAGTGCTCTGCCACCACCCACAGGTGCGTTGTGCAATGGGAAGGTTTAGCTGTGACATTCCGCAGGTACCAAATGCACCTTATAAGCTGCACCAAACCCAACTGCAGCCCTGAAATCTTCTGTTCCTCCTCCTCCATCCCGGTGTCCAACTCATTCCTTTTCTTCTTTTTCTATCCCTCTGGTAATGACTACTCCCCTAAGCACATTTGCCTCCATCCCATCTCAGCTTTGTGTAAGCATTGGTGAGGAAATAACAGCTCTGATCATAAAGTTAACAGTACATGGGTTTAACTGGGACCTGTGATGATGACAATTGTTTCATGCTCTTGGTCTTGTCTACAATCCAACATGCAAACACTATAAAAAGTGTTATAACAGGGATTAAACGTTCTGAATATGTCAGATGAGACTCGGGAAGACCAGGTTTTGCATGTTTCAGGCTGTTACCATGTAAAACAGAGTTAAAGGAAAGTTGGTGACATGGATGTGCACAGGCATCAGTGCTGAACAGGCATGAGCCAGGCGTGGTGAAGAGGGGAGCAGTGAGGCCAGGTCAGCTGGTGCCAGGGCAGAAAGCAGCTATCCCATTCTGAGCATTCATCTTTCAGTCAGCACTGAAATGTGTTTTGGCCAAAGCCAAATGACAAAACCAGAGCTGAAGTGTGGCCAAATGTCTATAAATAGCCCTTCTCCTGCTGAAATAACAACTGTGTGTTGATGAGAGGAAGAGCAGACAGACATTTTGGAGGAAAACTTAGTACAAAATGACAAATTTCTGTGCTGGCTTCAGATGGGGTAAAGCATTATCCAACCATCAGAATCTGAAATAGTGGCAAAGAGAGGTGAATAGCTATGATGTGAGCTGTGGATCTGGAATATCCAACCTCTTACAGGTTTGCTGCAGCACAGCACCACCAGCAAGAGCTGTGAATTGGACACTTTATAGTGAGCTATGTTCTTCTGGTTTCCCAAAAATGATGCAACAGTGATGCTGGTACTGAAACAGCTAACATCTGGTTCTGCCGGGCAGGGAGTGGGACATTATTCTTTACTGTTAAACTGCGAATGAACCGTAAACATTTTCACTCTGTCTAGCAGATCTCCGATGCAGCCATGCAGTGCTCCTCAGGTAAGCAATCTCCTGAGAGCAGTTTTTTGCTGTTTGGCCCTTGGGACTTTTCAGGGTCATGCTGGCAGCATGGGGCTCTCCCTTAAAGCAGAATTCTGATTAGAAATGCATCCCTACTACAGCTCCAGAAATATAATGAATTAGACTGGGGACTAAGTAATTTGTACTGATGCCTTTCCAGCCCCAAGTGTGGGAGACCCCGTAATTCCCTGCCTTCTTCCTCCTGCGGAAACTGGGAGGAGTTCCCACAAAAGAAATGGGGTGAGAGTGCAGACTTGAAGGTAAGCCTGGCTCAGATGGGAAGATTAAAGGCAATTTGTTATTCACATTAAAATGATTTTTGAGTAATGTTCTATAAATATTACAAATTTCATCAGTTTATTTTTATCATACGTAAGCATATTCCCTCTCCTTCCTGAACATAAATGAACTGCCTTAATCTGATTCCTTTTCATTTAATAGAATTATTATTCCTTTTGCATCTCCCCTGCTGCTTCATATCACTGCTGAGTATTTATTAAGAACTAATAAAATTCATGGATTTTTCTTGCTTGCCAGGTACAGAAAAATACAGAAAGTGGGCAAAGGACAGTCTTTTGTGCTTACTTGGCAGGGAATGCCATGGCTATAACGCACAATTAGATTATATAAAGAAAAGTAGTAGAATTGTTGAAATGAAGCAACAATTTTCCTCTCTCATGACCCAATCCTGCAAAGGGCTGGTGCTGCATTTTTCACAAAAACCTGGGATGATAAACAGGAAGACTGTGGCAGTTTCAGTTGCACAATACTATGTTACGGGAAACACTCAAGACCAGAAAACACAATTTTTCAATCTGGTTCAATCTGGGGATAAGTCTAATGAGTTTTCTCTGGAATACAGATTTTGCATTGCAAATTTAAGTCCCCAGTCAGAATGCTGTCCTTAATCTTCCTTATACCCAACACCAATTTCTTTTTATCTTTTCCCCCCCTCTTTCTTTTTTTTCCCCCATTTTCCTTTTTTCCCCCACTTTCTCATGATTCCTCCAAGATATTTCACTTTCTCCAGGGACCTACTTGTTAAAACTCTACTCTCCAGAAGAGAAGATAAAGACTCTACTTCTCAAAGAAAGCTGTACATTTAATTCTCATCAAAAAGATGTGGGCTCATGTTAGTATGTTTGATATTTGCAAATTCAAAATGTATCTCACTAAACTCCTCTGAAAAGGAATTCTATTCATTATGCATGGAAAATTCTCAGCTCTTACTACTAGTAAACATTTCTTGCAAACCAGTAAATTATTTTGATAATTTTGTTTCAATTTTATGACCACATCTTAATTAGAATAAGCAACTACCAATATAAAACCTTCAGCATGCTAAAAAAAAATAAATTTCAAACACTTGATAATATGTAAGAGTTATGCAAACAATGAAAAATTTGCAGGCAGACCTTCAGAAATAATTAAGAATGTTTTATTCAGGTAAGCCAAAGGTGTAAATCACTTTTTCAGTTTGGGTTGGTACTGAGATTACACTCTCAGCCCTAGTCTCTGGCTCCATAAAAAAGCTATCTTTGTTTCTCACAAAAATGTGAAAAGTGCCACATCAGGAAAGATAACACCTACATATATTACCTGAAAGATTTCTCATTGCTTGCAAAAATGACAATCTTTGCTGCGTGCGCTGTGAGCATCTTCTAAAGAGAAAGGCACTGGGTTCCTTATTCTACCTGATTCCAGCAGAACTAAGGCTGCAAAATGAACACAGAATACTTCATGTTTGAAGAAAGACATTATTGTATCATTAAGAAATTATATCATTCTGGCTCAGGAGACAGCCTCCAAAATTACAAAAATAAAAAAAGCAGAGCAAAACCCTCTAATAAAAGGATTTATGGCTCTATGCTTTCTTTCATGTGTGTACTTTATACTTATAAACAAGTAAGCCAGCATTTTGTACTTCAAAGCGTCACTTTGCATCCATAATACAGGATTATTTAAAGATTCCTGGATGAATTCTTGGCCTGTGTGTTTCTGTGTATGTGGAGGGCCTTGAAGGCAAGCCATTTGAGGAGCAGCTGAGGGCACTTGGTCTGTTCAGCCCCGGGAAGAGGAGACCTCATTGCAGTTACAACTTCCTCCTGAGGGGAAGAGGAGGGGCAGGCACTGATCTCTTCTCTGTGGTGACCAGTGACAGGACCTAGGGGAACAGCCTGAAGCTGTGTCAAGGGAGGTTTAGGTTGGATATTAGGAAATGGTTCTTCCCCCAGAGGGTGGTTGGGCACTGGCACAGGCTCCCCAGGGAAGTGGTCACAGCACCAGCCTGACAGAGTTCAAGAAGTGTTTGGACAATGCTCTCAGGCACATGGTATGACTCTTGGGGATGGTCCTGTGCAGGGCCAGGAGCTGGACTTGATGAACCTTATGGTTCCCTTCTAACCCAGCATATTCTGTGATATAATTAAAATAGTTGTATTTATACACTATACATATACATAGTACGTGTATATGCTAGATGCATACACTCACACACACACGTACATATATATATATATATGTGTGTGTGCGTGTGTATACACATACGTAGATATTTAAGTTTTTCCCACACATAGCTTTGTGGAATCCACTGGGTATTCTTTATTTTTCTTATAAAGCTATAAGGAACTAGAAAGCCATGCACAAGTTCAGCTGTCATATATAATATCATGTTTTAAGTGGTGACCAGTCCCAAAATGGGGGAAAGTGCATGCATGCACAAAGCATGTCTGGAAAATTAAAACTGATTCAGTGTCCTCGTTACTTCCATCAAGGATACATAGAAAGCAGTAGGATTTGTGGTCTGGCTCCTAAACAGATTGACTCAATTAATAAAATGGGACCATGGTGTAAAATGTCTTGATTGGCCACACAGAAATTATAGACATCACCGTGCTGATGGCTTGAGAAGACTTTGTAGATTTGCAGGACTTGCAGAATGTGGAGTGATGCCCAGAAATAGGGAACAATAACCCACATTACAGACTGGTTTAAGGCAACTGGTAGTACAAAAGTTTACATAGGTCTTCAGTTAATGCAGAACAACTTTCAGCTCTGGATGGAAACTTTCAGGAACAACCTGAGTAGGATGAAAGTGTAGGACTGAGAAACCAGTTTTATAAAGATCATAAAAACCCAAGTATTGTGGAGGAAAATAAGGAGAGGAAGTTGTGACATGACCCTCACTTGCACAGAATATATAAAAATCTATTATGGGACATACGGATCCCAGCCTATGACTTTCTGGAAGGGCAGAGCCTGAGTACCGTAAACTTCTCAGTTAGACTGGATCTGTCTCACTAAACTCAATCCACTCACACTATGGAGGATTTGAGCTGTAGTAGCAGCTGGAATACCCTTTCATAAGGTAAAGAAAAAGGGTGCAGGTCAAGGCTGGTGCTGTGCTAATGTTCCACCTTACTCTTCATCCTCCTGAATATTCACTGCCACAGGTGAGCTTAAGGAAAGCATATAAATTGTAGAATACCTTATCCATCCCCTGTCATTAAGATTAGATTCAACTATATTTTAAATGAGTAATCACATTGAGAAATACCACTGGAAGGAGGAAAGGGAGTGTGAAAAATGCTTTTGGGCAACTATAAAAGTGGAAAATTCATATAGAGACTTGAAAGCAAGGGTTCTGAATTTGATATAAACATGGGACCCAAGGAAAAGACTCAGAGGTGAGGCAACAGGAAATTGAGACAGTGACAATTTGGCTTATCTGGAAAAATAAGTGGCAGAGATTAATAACTTGTCTCCTGAAGAGGTGAGAGAAAGTCATGTCACTGACAGTGCTGGAGGTGAGGGAAGCAGAGATGACTTCAAGGGCACTCTTGAAAAATCAGTTCTGGAGGTAGTGAGTTTGATACGGGATGGCAGCCAATCTGAGGTGAAACATCCAAGAGAAGGAGGCATGAGCCTCAGAACATGCATATGCAGCAGAAGAAAAAGTAAATTTGGGAATTATTAATAAAGCCAAATGGATGAATCCACTTAGCAATAAGGACAACACTAGAGGAAGATGACAGGCACAGGCAAGAAACTTGCACTATGATTCATAATTGGATATGACTTTAATTCCCATTTATCAACACCTCATTTACCCAACAAGCAGGTTCATAGGGAGTTACCATAATGAGGAGCATCCTGGAAATTACAAAACAGAGTCGTGAATGTATGGCGCTACAGGGGAGACACAGGCAAATAGTTGAAATGACCTTCACTGTCCCAAACAGCATAAAAACTAGGCACTTCTCACTGTGTGAGTTTGGAAGTTGACTGCAAACTTTCATGCAGACAAAAGTATGACATCCGCCCAGAAAATGCATGTGGGAGCACACTTGGCCCTGACAAAACCTTGATGCTGAAGTTACTGCTTTTCTCATTTTCTCAGCACTGATTCTTTGAAGCAGTGTGGTTTTACCTTACTTCTCATTTCAACCAGGTATTTAATAGCAAACAATTCACCACAGGATCTCTGATGAATATCAAAGACTCATTTGTAATGAAATAAACTAAAACTGCCAAATGTTAAAAAAGCAAATGTGTAAAACAAACCTTTGCCTTTGAAATTAACTAGTTTTGAAATACCTCTTACACCAAAGCACAGCCAAGCAGGAGAGAAAAGGAAACAAGGAACCTGGAGAGACAAGAGAGGATGGAACCAGACCAAACGGCAGATCACAAACCTGGGGAATCAAGTAATATGCAAATAGTGGTAATCAACCAGGATAACAGGAAAAGCATGATCAAAGCTAAACTCTTCTGATATAAATGACTCCTATGACATGCTAGAAGAGCATTAGCACCCTGTAACCACAATAAAGAGCCAAACTAAGTAATTCATATCAAAGAGTAGCATGCAGAAAGAAAGAATTCATTAAAAAGTAACATATGGTAAGCAGGTTCCACCTCCTGCCTATGATTAATTCAAGAAAGTGAAAAATGGTCTTATAGAGCTGTATGACATTAAAAGAAAAATTTAGGAGGAAAAAGCCCCCAAACCCCAATAATGACAACTGGGAAAAAATGCAAACCAGCAGCAAAGATTCTGCATAAAGGAGCAGAAAACATTTGAAGAACTGAAAACATGCTGAAACATAGCAAGCCTCTCAGGACCATGAAAATAATCAAGACATGGTTCCTAGAGATCCTCTATATTCCTCATCTTCTCTGGTAATAAATCCATCTCCTTGTGAAGCCCACCTCCAACATCTGTTACCTACCCTTTTCAATACTTCAAGTTCCATCCACACTGCTAACCCCATGGTCTTATGGGGACTCTTATCATCCTTACAGCCCCACAGTGCCCTAACAACCCCCTGACAACAGCCTCATTTCCCCACCCACATTCCATGTTCCTTATGCCCTTCAGTGACACCCTTCAGCACGTTCCACATTTCTGGCATCCCCACTTAATAGGTTGTCCTCACTCCCATGTGCCTTATGCTTCACCAAGTCACAGAACTGCAGAGATTGGAAGGACTTCTGGATGTCTCCAGTCTGACCCACCTCACCCAAGGAAAGTCAAGTAGAAGAGGTGGCTCAGGCCAGTTAGTGTTTGAATACCTCCCGGGACGGAGACTCCACAGTCTCTCTGGCCAACCTGTACTCACCCTCATAGTAAAACAACTTTTCTTATTTTTAAGTGGGATTAACCATGCAATAGCTTTCTTCAGTGACCCCAATATATTCCCCAGTGCGACCAACTCTGAGCCATGCCCCATTTACCTGCTCAAGTACCTTTAACATTGAATCTACGTGTCTTGCACCTACACACAGAGGTTGTCATCTCCCATGTCTTCTACCAAACGTGTTTTACTTGCTGGTCAGGCAGAGGCTGCACCCCTGGCCAGGATGTGATTGACCATATGCATGAACAGCTGGCAGCCTGTTGGCTGCTAGGCAAACCAAATATAACCATCAGGGCTGAACTCCCTCTGTTTACCCTTGGTAATTGTCTTAATAAGCTCCTTTCCTCCATACAATCATCACTTGAGATCTCTCTGACGTGTAGCTGTCCCCTCACTTGGCTCAAAACAGGCAGTGGCTTAAAAAACTTTTGACAGGTGCTAACAAAGAAAGCCCAGACTTAAATGAAGGTGCTTATTCCTTCCTATTGACAGTGCTTTTAAGTTAGATTCTGAAGCTACTTTTATGTGTCCAAAGGTGGGAGGAATTAGGCCTACATAAGCATCAAGCCATAGACTGCATTGAAAATAAAAAGAGATGAGACTGGATATGGTTGTGTGACCCAAAGAGACATTTCAGATAAGTTCATGATGGATATTATTACCACTTCTCTTCAGTCAGGGAAAATACTTGAGAGCCAATAGTAAGATCATTTCTGAAAAAAAGAGTATACTTCAAAAATCTTTAACCATGCAATGTATTCCATAAAAATCACAGGTACTATGTTCCCTGGACATTGGTCTTTTTAACAATGCTTTCAGGGAGCAACATAAGAGTTGAGCAAAAGAAAAAAAGGCATCATGCCAAATTCACATGATAAATCAGTGAACAGCAGGCACTGAGCACACCTTAAGCTCAGAGACCATTTTTATTTCTTCCAAGAAATCTGCAGAACAAGATTCATATAGAAATAGCTTGTAATAAAAAAAAAGGTTGCCTGGGGAAAAGAGTAAAACTGTTCTAAAATAGCATCTGAATCTGTGAATGGAATGAACTAACTTAATAACACTGAAAAATATTGCAGAGACCAACTTCCAGCTGCGGCAGGTTTAGTAAAGCACCTCCTGGCTCAGTATTTTGGCTCACCTGGTGGAAATGCACTGAGGGTCTCAGCTGGAAGCTCAGCTGTGCTAATGCGCAGGACATACATTGGAAGTCCAGAGACCAGATGCGGGATTTTGCTAACTGCTTAAATTGGCTTTCATGTCTGGCCACCAGTTGGCAAGCACAGGATCGTTTTAGGCTAGTATTATGCTAAAAAGCACAATAGCAGTGGGGGAAAATGAAGAGCACAAAAGCAAAGGTAATCCTATTCTCAAGCAAGCATAGAGGTGGTTGCTTTCTGTGTGGTTATAGCAGTCTTGTGTTTACCTTTTAAGTCTGGAATGTAATGATTCTCATGTTAAAAGAAAATGCAAATAAAAAAATACAGTGTACATTCTACATGTATGCACATATATGCTTCAATCCAATACAGCTGATGTCTTGATCCCTTTGTGACCATTGAAATAGGAATGATGAACATCAGTGCCCGAGGCTCCGGTGGCATGTGGATTGCAGGTGATTCTGGATTGGAACATCAAGCTCAAAATTTTTACAGCTATCTAGGGACATCTATCTCATTTACAACATTTTGCTAAACAGAGACCTCTTGTATTCTTACAACCAAGTTACCTTTCCAGAGAAAGGAAAGGACTTTTAATTTTTAAATTTAAGAGCTTTTATGCTCCTCTGAGATGGATGAAACCATTAGCCTGTGGTAAAGAATACACAAACTGGGTAAAATTGCAATGGAAATCAGCCATTCTCTATAAATTACAGAAGAAAGGTATTCAAGACTAGTGTCTCAACACAAAAATCTCAAAAGAAACTCTCTCTTTAAGAGAAATTAATAACTTTTGCTGATAACTAGTTTTGATTTGTGAGTCAAAAGGATATAATCATGAGGATAAGAGGCAAATAATCCTCAAGTGGAACAATTAAATTCCTATCAATTGTGACATAATAACAGAACAGTCTTCTAAAGCTCTGGAGATGCCTAACCTTTCTCTTTATTAAGTAAAGATAATCTACAATTACACTGCTTAATTATTTGCAAAGATTCTCAATATTTTCTGTCTCTGTAAAAATTGCTTTTCTAAATTGGTTTGCTATTAGCATGTTTATTTTTCAACCCTCAAAAGTAAATAATTTTGTTTCCTCTTTCTTATGGGGTGTTGAGCATTTTGGTTGTTTTACCCCTTATCTCATAATACTGAGCACAATTTTGTAGCCTGGGTTGGATCCCCATCACAGCTGTATGCAATGTTTTTATGCCTGAGGTGATGTTTGAGTTTGTCTTTCTACTCAGCTAGCCAGCCACTCTGCAAAGGACAAATGCCATGCCACTGCTTTTTGCCTGAACAGCCATGGGACCCATCTTCTGCACAGGTGTCAATGCAAGGAGCTTCCAGCTCCGTGTCCTGAGGACTTTATGGTGACAATCAGGGACATGCTCTGCAAATAGAGCTGCTGGTGAGGGTGTGTAGATGGGTCAAGTCTGGATCTGGGGCTAAAACCAGTCTTAGGTACCTGGATCTACATGGCAATACAGCTGAGGTGTGTGGTACAGCTCACAATTCACACAAAATCCCTGTGAGTGTGGTTAGCTTTCTTCCTCACCATGCATTCGAGTTTTGCTCCACAGAAAGCCAGGACATACTCATCCACCCATGTTTCTCCTCAGTTGCCTGTGGAGAACCAGCCCAGCTGTGCCATGAGGGGTGAGGATACCAGCACAGGCTGTCCTGTCAATGTATAAGACCCCATTCACTCCTGGGAGAGGCTCCTTTCTCTCCACGGAGAATACAGGGACCCGGGGGCAAGCAGGCTCCTGTCCTAAAACCTTACAGCAAGGGGAGATCCATTCAGACAACCTTTATCTGAAGCAAGCTGACACTGGCACCTGTTAAGTGGGGCTGATACAAAATACAGTCAGGTTTAACTCAGCTTGTCAGAGCTTGTCAAAGCCTATTTAAAAGAAATCAGAAATTCATTAGGAAACTTAGTAAGATTTTCTTTAAAATACTGATGTTTTGAAACCTTTTTACACTGCAGGTACTTATCTCACACTTAGAAAAACGGCAGTGAACATTGCCTCCGTGTTTAACAGGCATTAAACTGTTAGGATTTATTTATTTATTTGGTTCCTTAATTTTGAGGTTTTCCTTTGTTAATGCACAAATTTTCCCTTATTTTCAGGTACAGGTATTTTTATTTTCAGGTACAAGTCAATCACATAATAAAAAAATCCTCTGAGTGATACATATGTTTCCAAGAGGGGCAAGAAATGAATTTAATGTCTAGAGCATTTGCATTTCTTCTTCCTCTAAAGAGGGTAAGGAGTATAATCTCAGCATTATCCTGATTTATACTTCATGGGAATGTATGTAAAAGAACATAAATACTATTGCTGCAATTTTATATCATATTTCATGTGGGGTTTTTTTGCTTTTTCTTACTAGTGCTTCCCAGTTTCATCTGCTTACTGCTTTCCCCATGAAAGAAATGAGCATGTTGATATAAAATATTACATCAAATACACCTGTGAACATGCACGCCTGTTTCCAGGATTTTAGAAAATAAAGAGTTTTTTCCAAGCTTCTGCTTTTCTATGTAGAGAGGGGATAAACAGCTTTGGTTAATATCTTTAAAAGTGCTGAGAGACATAAAAATGTAAGCTGCCTTCCTGCTTCATTCATACATTAAAAAGGGGTTGGAAGGTACTTAGGAACAGAAGGAAGTGGAATTAGAAGAATAGGCTTGTTTGGTGAAGTAACTAGAAAAGTCCTGGGCTTTGGAGTCGGTAATAATATCAGAATTAATGTAATTAGCCATATTGCCATAGTCTGCAGCTGAGGAAAGGATTCTGGAAAAAAATGAAGAGTTGTGTATGTTTTTTACATATAATGGCAGTTTCTTTCCTAATATTGCTGTTGGAGCAGAAACCATATTTCACATTAATATCACTTAATATGTTATTCATTGCCCTGGGCTCCAGAAACGAGAAGTGAATTAGGTCATGGTGAATAAATGCCTGTCAGTGTCCATCAAATGACATTCCTCATCTCCTTTCCCCCTTTTTTTCTTTCATGTGGTATCAAAATCTCATTCTGTTGTTTATCAGGCAGTACATGACAGAGCAAATCTTTCTGGGGGCGGCTATAAATATATAGCTCCCATTACAGCTAGCGTCAACCTCAATACAAATGGTAAGACTGATGTAAATCCCTTTCATTTTGACGAGGTATGTGCTGCATTTGGTCAAATGAGCACATTTCAAATGACCCTGAACTAATTACCTCTCAGTGATATGGCATGAGGCCAAACCAAGGGCCAGCTCAAGCTGCTGGAGCTGAGGGGTCTCCATGCTGTACCCAGGTCCATCATTCCCTCTCCCTCTCTTTGCCTACAGGCTTACCAGAATGGATTTTAGCAGATGATGGCATATGAACAATGACTTCTGAAGCTGCTCATCAGCAACTTATAGTTGCCCAATCATTTTTTTTTAATTATTCCATTTTCCTTTTATCTCATGTCCTGCACCTCAGTTGTTGATATATTGCTATTTTGATATACACTGACATATGGCTCCTGAAGTGCTACATAAGTGATTCAGGCTGCTGCAACAGTTAATTTATAGCCTGCACACACAACCTTAGCAGCTCCCAGTGACGCTTGGACTACGTAAAAGTGGCACTCTCCATCCTGCAAGGGGCAGGTCCTCACACCTCGGCATTAATGGATAATGGGAGTTTAGCAATCTACCTCATCATGATGTGATCAGACCATTAAAATTAATGGGATAAGTAAGATTTATGCATTTAGCAATGCATAAGTGTTATATGACTTTATTTGCCAGTGACCTCTGTCCTGGGCTCACCACTGGCCCTCTGCCTGCTGTGTTGTGTTCAGCGAGACCCCAGTGCTGACTGCCAAAACTGACTTAAAACTCACCAGGCACTGCCAAAGAAGGAGTGAACAGAGGTCTCTTTGTAGAAAGTTTTCTGGAAAAACATTTCTGGGAAAACAAGATAATATGCTTGCAACCTGAATTAAAGAAGAAAAATGGGCTTTTTTTTTCCTGTGTGATAATTTCAGTCAGCTGATAAGAGGATACTGCCCTTTTGTCACCTGTTGGAATGACAGCTAGTTTTGGCTATGTAGGTTCTTATTAGGGGAATATTCACTTTAAATACCTATTACCTGTTACTATTTTAGGGGAATGCCCTGAAGGCCTTCACCTTGTTCCTTCTATTTATACACTTACACTGCTTTAGTTAAGACTGTGACAGCAATGCTGTCAGAGATACTGTATTTTCAAGAGGCCATGGGATCTTTTTTAACACTGTAATGTGGTCATAAAAATGGGCTTTGGGCTGCAACCTGTATTACAAGATGTGAGCCAAGAAGCAGACTCATTTGACCAAAGAAATCCTTCCCATCTCAAATAGCTGGATTTTTTGAAATTCTACATGTGCAAATAATGAACATATCTTAGTGACTAGAACAAAATTTTGCTGGATTACCTTTCAGCAAGAGTTCCTAGCACTGCAGGGAATACAGAGGAGCATGCATGCAGCTGTGAGGAAAGGTATCTGTCTTTATTTCGTGCCAGAAAATAGAGATAAAATGGAACATCATCCTGACAATACAGTATCACTGAGCACTAGACTAAAAAGCTGAGCCATGATTAACCCCAGCCCAGGCTGACAGCAATAATGTTAATGGTAGTGACATTTTTAGCACTAGGATCATGGTCTTTCCTGTATGTAGGTTTTGTAAGACATCAGAGAATGAGCCTGTACTCATGGAATCTGACTTGGGTTTACTTCATTTATTTGGTGCTTCTTCTAGCTGTGCTTCATGTGGTGAAGTTAGAAGAATCTTCCTGCCTGAAACATAAAGTAAACATCTATATCAGGGAGGAATTTCACTTTGCTATGGCAAGAGTTCTAATAAAGAAAGCCAAAATTGTCTTTTGCCTCAGCCACAACACCACAGCTTTTTAAAGAACCCGCGGACTAACAGACATGAGGGAAATGGTCAGGGAAGTTGAAGTGAAACAAGGAAAGGTGGGAAGACAACGTGAGTAAGCTACAGAACATTTAACCACTTGTGGTGCTTTCACGTGGAAATAAATGTCCTTTACTGGCTGTGGATAACTTCTAGAAGGCACTCAATGTAAGAATGCAAACTTTACGTATTTAGTTCACCTCACCTCTTCAGGGTGGCCTGGTGCAGAGGAACCCTAGTGAACACAGCTAGAGACTCTTGTCAGTTAAACTGGATTTCTGCAGGTAATTTCTTTTTATTTAAACTGTACTCAGATAAAGACTTAAACTTTCTAAGCTACTACTGAATTTTAAGGAAGGACTGATCCAGACTTCAGATCCTGGTCTACAAAAGAAGAGGGTGTTCTTTTGGGTGGGTGGGAAGGAGTCCCAGAGTCAGTGTAAGAATGATTGGAAGTAACAAGTGAGACTATATACTTAAATACTGGGGTTGATAATGTTACCGGGTGAATAAAGTAAATGGACAAACCTGGAATTTTGTACTGATAAAAAGCAAGATAAATGTTCAGTGAATAGGAAAAATGTCTGTTCTAATTCAGTAAACAAACTAGGCTTATTCAGAATTTGCATACACTGGACAAGACTCAGGGCAGTTTTGGAGGAAGAGGTTTAAGTTTTGACTAAAATAGGCTGTAATATTTGGCTGTTTTTTAAACAATTCTCTCTTTCTTGAATATGGGCAAACACCCTATTAGCCAGCAATTACAGCTTTAGGGGGTGTGCATGAGAGAGCCATGACACCTAAGTCACACCTGAAAATACAATAATGCTTCAAGTCCATCTTCTGTCTGACTACACAGATAACATCCTGCAAGGCTGGAATGGCCCAAGGTCGAAACAGGACACGGAATAAGAGTCAAGGTTAGCCATGAAGCAGAGTGGTAAATGAAGTGCTGGTTGTTTTAGGGATCATGTTTACTCAATACCAGTAGGCTGGACTTTTTAATGTGCCACACTGCATAGCCACAGGAAGCCTCTCTTTTATTGTGAAAGGGATGCTGGAGATAGCTACATTTACATTTACAGTAATTTGTGCTAGTGTGTGGCATCTCAGTAGTCTTTTCTACACAATATCTGAGAGTCTGAACAACTTTGTACTGTCCTTGGAATTATCTAGGGTGTACAAAAAATCCAAGGGGACAGTGATTAAAGCTGGGGTAGCTCTAGCTGGCAAATACATTACAGATAAATTGGTATTACTGACCATTGTTTAAAGCCACTGGACACTAGATTTGGCAGACTGATTTGACTGTGTTCTTTTGTCTTTTCCCATGGATAATTTTTATCTTCTCTTCCTTCAAAAGCTAACTCGCTTCCTTTGAAGGACATTAAGCTTGACATGGTTCAAGCTAAGCTTCTTGAACTTAAATCCAGCATGGATATCCCCTGACTGAATCAGCTTTAACTTGAATTGTGTGTATCTAGTATTTCACACCGTTTCAATTATACTCCACAGCAGCTGAGGACTATGTGAATTCTAGCGCTAAATTTAATCAAGTGCTCCTCCAATGTGGAAGAGAATATATCTTTGGAATTAATGGAAAGAGGCAAATTAAATCAATCCCTGGGATCTTGGTTCTGTCCACTCTACACCAGAAAATGTCCCAGAGAAAAGACCTCCAGTAGCAACTGAAGCCTGAAGTCTGATAATGTGAGAACTTAAAACTGCAAGGTATGAAACCCATGAAGAATGCTACACTTCATCTGGACTGTAGAATCAACAAGAATTTAATAAGTTAATCAGATCATCACCATTTGAGTGCACATAAATTTGAATTGTTTCCCCATTATGAAGTGGTTGTCTGTAAATTATTGCAGAGAAAGCCATTTTCAAATTAATGTTTGAGCTATTAGAAAATACAGAGGGCATTTTCATTAATTGGAAGCAGCTTTTCTTCTGCTCTCTCTATCATTACCTTTGTTGCCCAGAATCAGTTTAGTGCTCAAATTTATTGATGTGTATGATTCAGTGGCATTATTTGTTTAGAATTTGTCCTATACTTGATGGAATAAACTCATTAAGTGTAAATGAATAGTTATGTAGTCATCAACTAAAATGAGTCACTGCAGCTCTCTGAAGTCATTACAGTGCCTTTGAACACAGCTGGAAAGAAAGTCTCTGTGAAGGTTACAGCTTCCCTCTCTGAGGTAACCACATTAATTTTCATCCCTTCTTTGGTACGGCTTCTTGTTTACAGACAGTGAGAATCATTCTTCAGTAGAAGACAGTAGGTTCTTCTTTTTTCCAGGAATGTATCAAACCAGCCTGTGAACAGTTTCATATTTTTGCTGCCACAATGCATTTGTTTTCACAGTATATAGAAGCTGGGATTCAGAAAGGAGACCATTGTTTAGGAAAATAACTGCTTTAAAATAATTATTTTTTGAATTAAGTATGATGTACATCTCCTACATCTGACAAACATTCTGCCACTGAAGGTTGAAAGAAGAGGAGGGATTGAAGAATGCAGAACCCATTGTGTAGGTTCTCTATTTCAGTACAACTGCCCACAAGGGCAGGAATTTCTGATTTCATGTTACGACTCCTGCAAGGGAGTGTACTATAAGAAATTAAGGTTAGCTTGGGCATGGGCTTCTCTTTTTGAGAAATAAGTGTCTCCACAATATTTGCCTACTTGTTTGTATGCTTCATAATATAGGTAAACTGAACTCTGTTTTGTTGATACGCACACCATCCTAGCACCTATTTTGATGTCCAGTATGATAGAGACTTGTAAGGTGCTAGCAGCAAGGCAATACATCTGAAGGGAACAAAGGATTCCTACCCACTTTTTACTGGCAACTGGAACATCCCAGTGCACCAGAGGTAAATATCTATAAAGTGATGCAACCTTTTTCAAATTCAAAATACATCACACTGTATTTAGCATAAGCCTTTTGAAAATCCTATTGCTTGAGAGCTGTTTCACTGAGAATGCCGTATGCTAGAAAAACCATAAGGAAAAAATCTCACTAAAACTGACAGTATCTAATCATCTTGCTCACAGCCACAAGCAGCTCAGTTACTTGAGTTTCTCATCAAAACAGTCCTAATGCATTTTGTAAGCATGTTGTTTATGTTTCTTCTCCCTGCTTGCGCAAAAGCTGTGCTCATTTGTCATGAGGCCAGAGACATCTATGAAGGGAATATCAGCTCTTTATGGCCTTAGGCCTGTGCATTCCAAAGTACTTTGGGCTCCCTCCACCTGGTGGAGCACAGGTATGGTCACAGCAGTGTTAACACAAGATTGGAGCCAAGGCCCACTGAACTCAGCAGCAATATTTCTTTCACATTCTGGGTATTCAGATCATGTCTATGGTTGTGGTTATTTCACTTCAGACAACAGGAGCTAGTTCTAACTCATTTTCTTATTTTTCTTTTTTTTCCCTGGTGCAGGAGCATAATTAGACTTGGGGAGACATTTGAAATGCAGCCAATGAGACATTTGATATAGCATGTGTGAAGTTTCCTTCAATTAGGAATGCAGAATTGTATTACTCAGCATATTAAATGACACGTTAGCAGATGTAAATGCTTCCATTGAACTAAGACTGGTTAGTTTGCCTGTAAGGTTATTTTTTGTTACAGTAGCTGTGTAGTTTTCAACAGCACACATAAAAGAACTGATCCAACTTTTCTTCTCTATTTGTGGGTTCTAGAAGTGGACCAATATAGCTTTTCTACCTGAACCACTGTGTGTGATATGGCACATGAAAGCATCAAAGAAAGGAAATGTTCTTTTAAAATGCACGCTTAATTCCTATAAAAAATTTCAAACTTCTAAAATTCAAATCTATTTTAGATGTCTTCTGCAAACTGCTCCAAATATTATTTCTATACAGAGCATCCATGTTGTAAGAACTCATCATTTCTGAAAGTAAGAGAATGGAAAGAAGAGCAGCTGAAAAGGTATTTACAGGAGAAAGACAGCAATGTAAAACAGGTAACCTCAACTTGGTTGAAAAATGCTGAGTTATCCCCCAAGAGGTTTTCTCAGGGAAAGATATTTGTGTAGAAGGCAGCTCTCCAGTGCAGGAGAACAAAGCAGGAGTCAATAAATCAATGCAGAAGATACTGCTGGAGCAGAAAGGGCTCGTTGCTGTGTCTTCATCTGCAGCAGATTATCTTGTCATAAAGATTTGTTTGTAGCAAAGCGGCACCTCAGGCAAACTGACCTCCCAGAGCCTTTTTGTCCTGCACCAGTGTCACTGGGAGGGTACAGCAAAAAAGCCCCCAAGATGCCACTGAGTTACAGAGGTCTATTCTCTAACCCACACTGTACCTGGGACACATAACTCCTAACCTCCCACCCCGATTCCCTATTGAACCTAAATCCAAGCATTTGAACTTTTCATGGGATAGAAGCTCAAAACCTGCCGATATGTCACAGGATAGCATTGCACCATGAGCCACCTTAGTTGATTACCTGAAGGGCAAGGAGAGAATCCTCTTTCTGATCCGGTCCTGAAAAATCTTCCCTTGTTTCTGGAGGTGCAATTAATTATTACAACTACTCAGAGACCCCAGCTGAGATCACAGACCTTGGCAAAACACTGTGTAGCAGAACTTCTGGAGAACTCCCACCTTGTGAATGCTCCACTGAAGGTGTTTCTAGTGCATCTCCTACAACAGGGAAGCTCCTTATTTCCAGGCCAGGCTCACCTGGGGATAGTCTTAGGTATATCAACACTGACATGTGCAGAGAATAAAAGCCAAGGCAGCTCTCTGAAGCACAGGGACAGGCCAGGAGTGTTTGCGGTGGCCAGGACACTGGATGATACTCAGCACACCACAGGGAAAAACTGAGGCAGCTTTTTGCCAAAGCCTGCTCTCCTTAAATGCTGATTCTGTCTTGTAGACTGGAGTTAGATTTCTGAGACAAAGACTTGCAGACCAGAGCCATCTCCTGCCATCTGAGTTCTGCATGAAACAGTGCAGGTCTGGCGTTACAAAAGCACAAGCCCTGGTCTGTAGAATTGGATGTGTTTTCTGCTTTCTTTTCCAGTCCTTCTGGCCTTGCACTGCCACACACACAATGGCCACCCTCAAGGGCAGCCAGAGACAGAGCTGTCCTGCCAGGATGTATAAAACACTCATGATTCCTCTTGGCATTTCCATTTACTTTTGCCTTCACAGTCCTCTGAGATTCCTCACACAGTCATGAAGCACTGTAATATTTGCTTTCGGAGCTCTTCATTCAGTCAACTTTGAATCTACTCACTGCATGAAGCATGTCAGTAATATTGTCCCATTTTCCAACAACTTTTATGTTCATTTGCCTTGTAACCAAGTCACTCAGAAATGAGAAATGAAGAGTATACTCTTTTTTTCAGAAGGATAATGAGTTTTAATTTCCTGATTGGAAGACTTCTGACCTTAAGCAGAGGAAAAGCTGCAGCAAAACCATATCTTTGCTCATTCATCTCAGTGTGTAAAATCAGATCATTATAAGCGGCCGCAGTTTAATCAAGCAGCCTTTGAAACACAAAGGCCTCTGACTCAAATGGAGTTAATGGAGTTGGGTTTTCTTTTGGTTTTTACTACTGCTCCCATAATGTTTAAAGTCATTCACGTTTCCACAGAGTGCTTGAGGATGATTATAAGCATCGAAGCTTTGGATCCAGTTATACCTGTGCTTCCATCTGTTGTTGCAGAAACCAATTCTATTATCATTACTTTCTTGTTAATGACTTACTTCTTGAACTCCCTTGCTCTCTTCTTCATCGACAGTGTCAGTGGAATAGCTACTTTTATATTCAAATGTCCTGAGCACAAAAATTACCAGTTGAATTATATCTGTCCTGGGTTTTGAGCTGGAGAGAAGAAAACACATTCATTTTCTACAGCTTGTAATGAACTGCTTCTCCCGTTGTTGAGGCACATCATCTGACAGCAACTCCTGGTTTGGGAGGATGTTTTTATATTCACTATATGTCATTAATGAGAAATGTACTTATGTGTGGATACCTGGGAAATGATCTGGTACTCAGCCGGTTTTTGCTTCACTTGCATATTCCCAGTGAAAAATTGATTTATTCCAACAGTACAACGCCCACCAGAAGACTGTTCAATGGGATTTTTCTCCTTCTTCATGGATTTTGCAAAATGCAGTTGTGGACTGTTCAAGAAGATGCTTTCTTCTGTCCTACTGTCTGAAGAATATTTTCATGTTACTTTTGGATATTTTTGTATGAGCTGCAGTGATGCTTCACATTAACTTATTGCCTGGAGCAGTACTGCATGACATTTGAAACTCAGAGACTTGTCTTTACCCATCATCAATAAAACTCATGACCCCATTCTCTCTGAAAATACATTTTTTCTCTTTTTCCCCCCAACACTCAAGCTAAATTACCTATGTCTCTGTAATTTTAACGTCTTTTACTCCATCCCAGGATTTGTTCCCCCTACCATCTCTTTTCTCCTCTGTGTACAGCAGCTGGGCTTTATTACTGCTCCTCTCAGTGCTGCATGGCTGGAAGACAGATCCTCTGTTATGTGTCCTCGGAGCTTGTTTCCAAAAGGAGCACAGCAGAGTCAGGCAGGTGTGGGAATTGCAACAAATATAAATCTCACAGCAAATACAAATCTGAAGTAGGCTCTGTTGGAGAAGGTGACTTAATGACACTCCTGTTTGGTGAAAAGGTCCCATGTATGTGTTCAGCAACATCCCCACACCTTGTGGTAGATGAACATGGAGTGGTAGAACTCTCTGCCCATCATTGTGCTTCTGCCTGGTGCTGAGCACTGCAGCTCAGCATCACCAGTCTCCATCACATCATATGATCAAAGACATAGAAAGTAAGCAGGCATAGGAAGAAAGATCATCAGCGCTTACCAACCCCTTCAAACCGAAATGCAGTCTATTGCTTTTACTTCCCCCTGACACTTTCATTAATGTCCTGTGTCTACTAAAGCAGATAGGCAATACAGTGAGAGAAGAGAGCTGGTGTCCTGCTTTACTGGGTGAGAGGACTACTGTAATATCCCAGTTTATTTTTTGGACATGCTGATTTGCAGTGCATGAATAGACAGGAGCTGTCAATACTTTAACATCTGGGAAACTGGTGTGAACTTTGCTGACTGGAATACCATAACTGAAGGCATTTCTCCTCTCTCTGCTATAATGACAGGAGAATTTTATGTGATCTCTCCTCTCTTTTCTTTCTTCAAAGCAAAGAAGATAGTTGAAAGAAATGTGTGTGTGAGAGAGATTATATTAATGTGGCTAAGGCTTGTAACCAATTCACACGTGGTGATGTGGTAGTTGCATTTGGGTAGAAGTGGTGGTAATGGTGAAGTTTTATGGATATTTTGTAAAACATTTTGGAATAATAAAGTAAAAATGACTCATTCATTTAGTACTACCGCTGTAAACAGAGTAATGGCTATTATATTGGTATTTTTATGTTTGCATTTGAAAGCAGATTTTCAATAACAAAGCTGGAATCAGTCCAAGTCAGATCATACGTATAGTTAAAAACTACATAGTAAAAGACAGAGATAAGACCTTTCATTACTGATGTGCAATAGAAAGTCCTAAGAAAAATGAAAAAATGATTTGATGTCTCTTCCGACCTCCTTAATCCCCGTGTGGAGATTGTGCTTGTTTGACCTGATCTAACTAGATTTAGCTCACTTTGTTGTTCCTGCAATGTATTACTCCAAATGCTAATGCCAGTATATTCACTTTATTGATACAATCTGCACCACAGTGACAAGAATACCCAGCTCTTGCATCCTGTAGGTCATTTTGCTGTTTCTTATCCTTCTGGGTATGCATATGGTTTTCTGCTTTATTATTGTACACTTGGACTTCACAAATAGTTTGAGAAAAGCAGTAGAACAGGTGCATTGAAATTTCATTATTAAGCCAATAAACACTGAATATGTAATGACTTTTACCTTGTCTACAGCAGTGGTACTGTTTCAAAGAATCAATAGGAAACACATAAGAAAACTGTATTTAATCTCAGCTAGTCCTGGTCTTGTCTGCCTGAAGTCAATTGTTCACTCTCTCAAAGCTACACCACTGGATAGCACATTCACCCTTACTAACACAAAGGGTGTCCCTGACTTTTCCCCTGGATTAGCTGCAGGATCAGCAAAAGGTGGTTGACAGGCTGCTCCAAAAATGAGGAATTGTGAATGAACAGTAAATCTGAACTTCTGGCATAGTCCTGATGCTGCTCCTGATGTTGGATGCAAGGACCCAGTGGGTCTGTACAGTGGTCCAGCTGGGTGCAGAATGCTCCAGCCTAGCTCTGAACTGTCTAGTCCAATGCAGCTAGTGAAAAAAAAAAAGCAACGGGTTGAGTTGGGGTTTGGCCTGACATTTTGCCAATATGATTCTCAAGGAGATAAATTTGGATGAAAACCTTCAGATTTTGGACCAGTTAGGCACGCTGAATTGAATCAAATGAGCAATGAGCACAGAGAAGTATAGGCATTCAGACACTTGTAGAAATACCTCATTTTCATCTTTGTTACTTTTCCAAGGGATACTTTTCATATCTGCAATAATTCTGCACTTTTGGACTTCAAAATTAAGCTAAAGAGAAAAAATGATTGTGCAGAGAAAAATCAAGAGCCAACTCTGTGTTTATATTAGTTTTGATTATGAAATGGCACAGCAGTCTACTGCACTGTGGAAGTTACCAAAACTAAAAAAAGTTTTTGGAAGCTTTTTCTGCACTGAAGATGAAGATGTTTTAAAAAATTTTGCTTATACAGTTTCTCTATACTTTTTGAAACGTTTTGAAAGGCTTCACACAGGCTATCAACCATCTATTTGGCCACATTATATACACCCAAGAAGGATGACAGGCAATTTAGTAAATTAATGGTGATTGGGTTCATTTTGCGGTATTTACTTTCATTAAGACCATCATAATGCTGTACAGCATTAGGTGTAATTCCCTGTGTAAGGTACCAGTCCCTTAGTACTCAATTTGTTTACCTGTTCTTATTTGTAGACATTTAGTGAAAATAATAACAGTAAAAAACCAGCAATATCCTTTGCCATCCCAGTGAACATAAAAATTAATAATCTCTGTGTCTGTATTCAACCTGACACTGCGAGCAGTGCAAATATGGTACAAAGTCTATCTTTACATTTATTTGCAAATGCGTATAGATATGCTTCATATAAATTAATCCTCTATTTCATTATAAGGAAGGAATTATGTCTGTGGTCAAAAGGGTGGGGTACTGTTAATCTGATTTAGCACAGCATGGGAAAAATTAATTGAAAGTCAGAACTGCATAATGTTTATTATAAAGTAATTTCACACCAGCTCAGGATTAGCATGGTAACAGGTGACAATAGGTCATTACTATGTTAATTGAAAGACAGCATGCTTTTATAAAAAAGAAAAAAAAAGGAAAAAAGGAAAAAGGGATAGAGCTGAAATGAAAAGGAAAAAATATTAAAATGCAGTATTTTATCTAGGATTGGGCTGTAGTTCTATGGGACATGTTCTAGGGAGAAGATAACTTCTGAAAAGAATTCATTGGCTTTTGGTGATAACCTTGCATTGTTCACTGTGCCATGAAGCATGGCAGATGCTCGTGCATATCTCCTGCATGACTTAAGCTGGCCACCTCTCCTTCCACAAGAACAGGCTGCATCTCCCAATCGGTGGCCTGACATTTTCAGCTTGCTGACACTGCTCACTGGCACAGGCATGTGGAGGCGAAGGCGGGCACAGGGAAGCAGGGCCCATCTACCTACCTGGCTTGCCCAAAGGAAGTGTGGGTCCAAACAAAGTCATGGGGAAATACGAGATTTTGCAACAGTGTTTAGCAGAAGAAAAGACTCTGGTTTTGTTACTTGAAGAGAGGGTTAATAAAATAAAAAGGCTTTCAAACCACCAATGGAAAATTGCCTGTCACTTTGATAGCACGCTGAAGCATGAAGCCAGGGCAAGCTCATCCTTCCACTTGAGCTGCAATGCCATTATCCCAGCTCTGAATGGGGATGGGCTGCAGTGCTCGGCTGCTCTCCTATTGTGCAGTGTGACAGACACCCATGTGTAGGCATTTCCCATTACGCGCTGCGACCTGAGTAAGCAGTCCTGAGCTGCCAGCTTTAGCCTGTCGAAAGAAATCAGGAACCTATTTTTCCCCTTTTATTTGCATAATAGAAAAAGGTGTTAAATCAATTTTGGCGGCAGAAGATCATTCTGCAGGTTCTCCAGTTGACAGAATACAAAGGGCACAATATGCACTTGTGCCGAGGTGAGCAAGACAGAAAAGAGCTCTGTATTAACTGCAGTCACTACAAAAGGACCTTTGCTAATGGCGTGTTATAATTTAAAAAAGGATCCTTTCTGAAACCAAAAAAATACACCAATGTAATGAAGTTAGCTCTTGTTCAAAGTAAATGGAAATTCAGAAGCACAGTGGGACCTTAAAATGGGAAATTCTGATTTTATTTCCTGGAAGAATTTAACCGGATACCCTCATGCAGCCTGATAGATGAGCTGATGAGGAATGTGACCTTTCTGCTCACCCTACTTCAGAAAAGTTTGCAATTCAGTCTGATGCAATCTGTTGTAATATGTTAATTTCAACGGAGTTCTGCCACAAATACTAAGGGTGATCCCTGAGACCTTTACATCCCAGAATACAATCTGTCCAGACGTCATTCTCACCCCAAAACATGCTGATTAAGGTGCCTACTTGTCAAAAGAAAGGAAAGTGTAAATGTTCTTTGATTACTTACTACAGAGGAAAGAGCTCAGACAGAAGATGTTGCCCTTACATTCAGTGCACAATACAGTGTGATGTGGTCTGCTGAGTTTGAGAGCAAAAGAGTAGAGCTGCTCTTGGTCAGGTCAAACACCATCATCTGCAAATCTAAACTACTGCAGAGCTAGGGTAATAATGCAATATAAGTAACCCTGCAGGTAGAAGGGGTACTTGTATACTCCTCCTCAGCCACACAAAAAAAGCAATATAATAGAAATATTTGCTCAACTCCAGCACGAAAATCTCTCAGGATAATTAGGGCAAAACATGGCCTCAAGTCTGACTATGCCCAGGAGAAATGATTTTCCCCATGATAAGACCGAGTAGTAAAGTGGAAAAGTAAGTGATCAGGTTCACCTCTACAAATACAACATTTCAAAAAATATATTAGGACTGGTGGTTTCTTTTGTGGCCATGGTCTAATTATTGCTCAATAGAAGCATACAATTACTATTATTTTTAATGGTTTGTCATGTCTTTGCATCTCAGTCACAGTAAGTCAAAATCCCGACTCAGGCATTTGCAATAGGCACCTCTGCTCTGATGCTGTTCCTCCTCTGCAGCCAAGATGAATCATAAGCAGCAGTGCTGCTCCCTGCTCATCCTGCTGCCCCAGCTCAGCACCTCGAGACCAAGCTGAGCCACCCACTGCCAGGGTCTTCCCCTGCAGACTGCCAGAAAGTCACAACCAGCATGTCCCCTCCCCTTGGGCTTGCTGTTGTGACCGTGGCTTTCTGGCAGCATGCAGGAAACAAGTAATTGCTACAGGCAAGAGTAGAGCCAAGGGACTTTGAGACTACAATGATACCGCTGCTGCTGCAGCTGCTTCAAAGTGCCACTGATTCCCTTTCTGACATGTTCTCCTTTTTGCTCTCCATTTAGTTAAAACAAAGCTAAACAAAAAAGAAATAAGAAGAAAACAGCCAAACTCTCAAGCAAGAAAGAGAGGGGCAGGAAGTGCGTGTTATAAATCTGCTGGTAAAACTGAGGAGACAAAATAGGAAAAACCTGTGTATGAAGCTGGAGCAAATGTAATCTCAAAATGTTTCTAAAAGTAATTTTCCCCTATTCGTTTGTTCTTGGCTGTCTCTGCTGTTTACTCTATTGTTCTGCGATCTTTAGAAATAACAGTTCCATTTAAACTTTGTGCAGAAAAGGTTCTGTCTTCTCACCTTTCTGTACAGCTCAAGGATAGCTTACACAGCTGTGTTATGGCTTTGCCCTTTCCAGATGAGGAATATGTTGATTTGGTTTCTGCTCATTAACTCCCTAAGGAATGTCTTCCAGCTTAGCTGTCTGCAAGGCCAGAATCACCCATACTTCAGGACGAGGGCTTTTTTCATCTTTAAACTTCTGAACGGGTGTCCCAATAGGCACAGACATGGCAAGGAAGCCCAATGAGCTGCAGGATGTCCTTCACTGGAAATGAGCTTCCTCTCTAGGGATAATGGAATTTTGTGTGTTGCGTTTGGTGCTCTGGGATTCATAAAGGTTATCAGTAAGGCATTTATAATAAAAGTTCTTCCTGCTTTTCGTGGCATGCATGGGGAAGATGGGAGTGTTATCACTCTGACATTTCTGTCAGAAGTGGTATTTGAACCACTGGATGATTCCGACAAATGCCACTGCCGTCATCTGCTGCTCAGTTTTAATTATATCTGACTGAGTCTTTCAATGGCAGCAAGCAGAAAACTTAATTAGTTGGTTTAAAGGCTGATCTTCAGAGTCTGAAGAATCCAAACAGCTTTGCAGCATTTATGCAGGGAGACTGCCATTTTCAGTCTGATGATGCAAGTCAGAAGAATTAATGGTCCCACTCACAGGAAGGAAAAACAGAGAAAGACTTACAAGGATATACATCTACCAACCCCCACCGTTTTTGTACATGACATATCAGTGAGGAAACCTCATGTCTAAGAAACTGCTGTGCTGGCTCACAGGTGGGTCTCAGACAAATGGTAGCAGAATGCAGGCAAAAGATTGGGTGCTCATGGGAACATACAGCAAATGAACATCTGTTACCTTAAACAGAATGTATATGTTTATTCTGCAGCGGACTGCAAGCACTGCACTATTTGGGAAGACTCTAAAAGGCTGGCATTTTCTCATACACCAGTGCACTGTTCAAACAAGCTGCTTGAAAGGAGATTGCATTAACAATTTATACTACCTCTGTGTTTGCTTTCACAGTGTTAATATGATTCTATTTCTCAACTATACCCTGGAAAAACAAGCATTAGTAAGATGCAACGTGCTAATATGATGCAATTAGAAGTTAACATTACATTCATATCCTGGTTGCTGGTTGCCTGTGGGGAAAAACCTCAACAATTGAAAATACACTGTTTTGTTCCAGAAATCCCAGGGCTGTGGGTTTGGGCACCGCCATGTAGATGTGGGCTGATGGACTTTGCTTCTTTGTGAGAACACATCCTCTGGAATGGTGCTGCTGGTGTCCTTTAGGATATTGCCAAATTTCACCATTTGCAGGGAATGGGCTGGATTTTATACAAAAAATGTGCCAAGAACTCTGTGTGAGCTGCAGTCAGGAAGCAAGCACTTGATGACTTATACAGCCCACATGACTGATCAGCTGTCATTGTCCTTCCCTGCATTCAAAAGCTTTGTGCTTGTAATTTAGTTGACCACAGAATCACAGAATCACTGAGGCTGGAATGCACATCTGGAGATCTCCTCATCCAACACCCTTCTCAAAGCAGGGTCAGTGAGAGAGAGTAGTTTGATCAGGAATGCATGTGTTCAATCAGGTTTTGAATATCTCCAAGGCTGGAGACTCTCCAGCCTCTCTGGACAACGTGTGACAATGTTTGCCCACACACATCAAAGAAAAGCTTTTTTTTCTTTAATGAGATTTCTCTGTATTTCAGTTTTTGGTCACTGTCTCTTATTCTTTTGCTGATCCCCACTGAGAGCATTCTGACTCCATTGTCCTTGTCTTTCTTCCCTCATCAAGTATTTATACACATTGATTAGATCCTCCTGAGACTTCTCTTCCCAGGCTGAATTGACAAAGCTGTCTCAACCTGTCCTTTGTTGACAGGTGCTCCAGTCCCTTAATCATGTGTATGGATCTTAACTAGACCCAGCCTAGCATATCCATGTATGTCCTGTGGGGGAGCACAGGACTGGATACAGCACTCTCCACTGATGTGGACAGGGCATATTTCTGGCTCATGTTCAACTTAATGAACACCAGGAACCCCAGGAACTTTTCAGCAAAGCTGTTACCTAGACAGCTGGTCTCCAGCTCTGGTGCATAGGATTAGTCCTTCCCAGGCTCAGGGCTTGGCATTTCCCTTTGCCGACCTTCAGGAGATGCCTGTTGGTGCATCTCTCTAACCTGTCCAGGTCCCTCTGGGTGGCAACACAAGCACCTGGTGTGTCAGCAACTCTTTCCAGTTTTGTATAATTTCAAACTTGCTGAGGGTGTACTCTGCCACATTGGCCAGGTCACGAATGAAGAGTTAAGCAGAGGAGGCAGGGGGGAACTGACTAAGGAAACTTTTTGGCTTTTATCACTATATTCTCAAAAGTCACAAATCTATTTGAGCTCACCCTGCCTGGATGCTGACTGCTGCTCTGTTGAATGCCAATCCACTGGACCCACACAGGTCCGTGAACCCACAGGTGTATGACAGGTGACAAAAAGCGTACAGTCAGTTTTGTTGGTCTCCTTCTGCAAGCAGAGGGGACTTTTTGTCCACCTCTCTTCTGCACTATCAATGGGATAATGAGAATATCCTCCTGCTGTGAGGGATGCTTCTCCTCTCCTCTTTCATGGATTATTGTGTCCTTGGTGACTCACCCGTCAAGATAAGTATAAAAAACACAATTACATACCTCCCTGTAACATTTTACTGGAGTTTAGTTAAAGAAGCTCATTTTGCCTTGGACAGTGCTTTTGCCAATGGGCATAAAGCAGTGTATTTATAGGTTATGTGATATGTATTGTTTATCTTTGACATTTTATATCTTAACATTTTCCAGCAAAAAACTGCTGCAGTTAGAGTAGGTCCCACTGTGGCGTGGGAAGAGCTCCTGTGGATGTGAGTCTGTGCAGGGGGCTGTGAGTACTGTTGCTTCTGTACAAATACAACCTCCTGCAAACTGGTGCTTTGGTGCTAAGCTGTGCATGCCCACTACGTGGTAGAGGATACAAGAAATCACTTTATGCTTAAGTGCTGAAATTACTGCTTCCATCTTCCATCTGCAAAACACTGCACTATGTTTATTCTTCAGCATCACCATGAGGGAAAGAGACCATCACAGTATCTTCTACTCCTTCTCATTCTTCTTACTCCTCATGCCCTGACCTTAGTGGTTCACAGAAGGTTTTTCCTGCCTCTGCATGTTTGCCATACATTAAAAGCTCTTAGGTCATGTTCATAAAAAGTTTCATATTTCAACTCTCTTTCATTGCCATGTTCACAACTGAACACCTCTGTGCTGTGGCATCCTGCTGAAGGAGAGGATGTGGCTGGCAAGCAGCCCTGCAGAAAGGGATCTAGGGCATGCTGTTTGGCAACAGGCTTGATGTAAGTCAGTAGTGTGCTCTGGCAGTCAGGAAGACAAACCCCTTCCTGGGGTGCATCAAGCACAGCATCACCAGCTGGTCAAAAGAGGTGATTATCCCGCTGTATTCAGCACTGGTGAGGCCTCACCTGGAGTGTTGTGTGCAGTCCTGGACTCCACAATTCAAGAATAATGTGAAGGTACTCAAATGTGTCCAAAGGAGAGCAACAAAGCTGGTGAAAGGGCTGGAAGGAATGTACTATGAGGCATGGCTAGGGCTTTGGGTTTGTCTAGTTTGGAGAAAAGGAGGCGGTGGTGTGACCTCCTTGCTCTCTACAGCTTCCTGAGCAGAGGAGGTGGACAGGGAGGTGGTGATCTCATCTCCCTGGGATCCAGTTACGGGACATGTGGGAATCATGTAAAGCTGTACCAGGGGAGGTTGAGACTGGACATCAGGGATCATTTACTTACTGAGAGGATGATCAGACACTAGGCTTCCTGGAGAGGTGGTCTGTTTCTCAATCTTTTGAACAATGCCCTTATCAGCATGCTTTAACTTTTGGTCATCCCTGGATTGGTTGGTCAGCTGGACTAGATGATGGCTGTAGGTCCCTTCCAACTGGTATCTCCTCTCTCCAGCTCCTCAGGGCCTCACATGCTTTGGCATTTTCTTTTCATAAACCTCCTGCTAGGCAAGCAGCAGCTCTCTCTCTCTCTCTCAAGGAAGCACAACTGTAATATACTGAGATTAACCATAATAAATCCACATCTTACAGTGCATCAGTGTTTTCAGAGGAACTGGGGAGTTGTGGCAGGACATCCCCTCTCTCTCATGGCTGGGGCATTTGGAAGAGATAACTCAGGCCAGATTAATAGCCCAGCAAGGGGTCAGAGAGCCCAGCAAGAGGCCTTCCCCAGGTGCCTGAGAGTCTGAAACTCCAGCCCCAGTACACTTCTTGGTATGAGAGCAGATGTGGAAAGAGATAAAAGAAAATAGACATCGGTGACCGAAAGACATGGTTCTTATGTCTATAAAAGCCCACATGAATTATCGCAAAGGCAGAAGTCTCTTACACACTCCTTGGGAATGTGTGAGAAGATTTCTCCCCAAAGCTGGACGCAACTTTGAGGTTACTTCTCCAGAAATTGAGAGAAAGGATTTTCGATGTGTACTCCATCGAAGAATTGGATGGTAAGAAACACTGGATCCTAAGTTATACTATTTCTTGGCTAGCTGTAAATTTAATGGTACCTTGGACTCCTTGTGTATTGTACTAGTATCCCCTTTTTATCTTATCCCTGTGTAGTAATAGTCTAAGTCTTATGTCTGCTAGTTTTGTGTGTACTAATAAATCATTTTATAATAGACCGAATCAACCATTATTAAAGAACTTGTGAATGAGAGTGGGTCTTGGGGTGCTGGACACCTCAATAACACAACTGCCTGCTGCTAGAGGCCTGGGCAAAAGGCAAGGACTGATTTAAACCCACATCATCCATTCATAACAGGAGTGAAATGGCCACATGGTCAAAGTGTCTTGCTGAGGCTCCCAGGATGCAGTGAGTCTCCTTACCTTCTAAAAAGATTCAGGTAAATGTCAGAACCCTCTTTTTGCAAAAGCCTCTCATAGCCCCATCCCTTTGCTTGGTGGGTGCAGTGTTTGCCAGTGCAAACTCAGCCTTTTGACTGAGTCGTCATTCTCCATCATCTAGCTAACACAGATATTTCTGTATTATAGACCCATTATTTGACACTGAAGATATCTGGTTAATACATCAGCTAAAGGGATATTGAGAACAGTATGCTGCCTTTAGCAGGGAATATTGGATGCTTTTGTCTTTGAAAAGTCCCACTGGTCTTTCCTTTGTGAATGGCTGTAAATTGCTTACTGGAACTAAAATGCCCCTTTTTGTCCAATTCTTTCTTGATCTTACCCATGAGGTACATAGAAACAGTTGATTAAATCACTTGGTGCTTTTCTCTTTCTAAGACAGACACATGAGTCTCTCAGCATATGCATTTAGGATTCTTTAAAAGCCGGTGAAAGATGAGCTTTTTGTAGTTACCTGTTGACTATCCTTTTTTTTGAAAGGCATTAACATACTTTAAGACAGACTTTTGTTACTTTTCTAAAGGTATATAAAAGTTAGAGGTCCAGCTTGAATTAGTTGGACAAATACCCTTCACAGGACATCCTTCCTTAAAGAGAGAAGTCAGCTGTCTTTTGGAGGTGTCTCTCTGTATTTCTGGAGATAACTTAAACTCTTAACCCAGATGGCTAATTTAACTAGTATCCCAGTTTTGAGGTCATTACAGTTAGGTGAGGTGGTACCCACCAAATCCTGCAAAGTTTTTCAGTAATTTTCTTCCTTTAGGCATTTTCTCCCTTTTAATTTTGCAGAACAGGTAAATTCTAAGGAACATCTTGGTTTTAGAGAATCCAGAGATTATGATAGTGCAGAAGCAAGACAAAAGAAAGGAATAATGCTGACTTCTTTTATCTCACTCCCAAACCTCCCAGTAAGCATACACTTGTTTGATAGTGGGAGCCACTTCGGATCCACTTCCATTCCTCAGATAATGGAAGTGCAAAACCTGCAGAGGATATTAATCCTTTTTACTCCAGTAGAAATGGTAAGGCATTCAAATTTGCACTGAAAATTGAGATGAGGTAAAAGATGAGACACTCTGTAAATATAAACCCTTTAAAATAAAATACTACAGATGACATAAAAGTATAAAAATTGTTACTGACATGAATAATTCACTAACTATTGAATGGTATAAGTCACCAACTAATGTGTATTACGTGCCATTTAATAGTGGATGTAGCTGAAGAAATATGGAAATTGGAATACTTTAATAACTTTATATATGAAAGATGATGAGACTGCCTAAATGATTAAGAGGAAGATATGTTATAATGAACTAAAGCCACTCGAGTGTAAGGTAATTTTAATTCAAATCTCCATCTGCTTATGTATAATTAAGACTCATTTAACAAGTTAATGCCTAACAGAGAGAACTGATAAGTTTGGTATTAAGGAGCTTAAGAGAAGTAAATTAAACTGTCTAGTTTGAGGAGCTTTCATTTGAATTCCCTGTACCTAATCCAAACACAATCTTCCAGGTGCATTTCTTTACCCTGACTATGCAGCCAGGTCCCAAATTTGGGGAGAAAAGGGAGGTAAAAACCAGAATATCTTTGTTATCATTTTAGATATCATGTCAAGTCAGGAGTTTGACAGCATCTTTGCTCATGTGAATATTTATACTGTTCAACCTGCTCTCCATATAGTGTCTATACACCATTAAGAAGATATTTTGCATTCCATCAGAAAAATTTATACATTGCAGATATTGCCAACGGGGTTAAATAACTTATGAAAATAAGAGGATTGCCTTTGATGTGCACAGAAGGTAATATTTTCATCAGTGGTAAATTTTATATGTTATTCACCCACTTAACTTTCTCTTTCAGTCTTTCTCCAAATATCTTTCCTGCAAGGTCCAGTAGTCAAAACAGTGGCTTCAACCTTTTCATCTTTCATCATGCAATTTTAATTTTCATCTTTTGGCTTACTCACTGTCAAGATGAGAGTTTCCTATATTCACTTCATACTTAAAATTCTCTGTGCTTTCAATTTTTTTTGTCGCTGGAGCCAGACATCAGCTTTGGTTTGCTCCTAGTGCTCAGGAATAAATTAGATACTTTTGGGAATGTATTGGAAGAACAAATACCACAGTATGTCTAATGCTTATTGCAGTGCAGATGCTCCCAAGTGATGACAAAGTCTTAAAGCTATAAGGTTTGCTGACCAACACCCAATCTCAATAAATGACCAACACAGACACTGCATTAATTGAAGTTTACTGTTTTGTACCTAGGCTGAAACAGACTTTAGCATCATTCTGCTTTTGTATCAGTCTAAGTGCAGGAAAAATAGGGACTGAATTGTTTAAATCTGTTAAAGAGTAGAACCAATGTCTTACTTCTCAAATTGAGTTTTAGGCAATGGAGGTCCTTAAAATTCAACAGCAACTGAAATACTTCTTTGTGTATATAACCACAGATTAATACAAGTCACTGTTTGTAGCAAGTCTCTTCATTATAAAAGCATTTGGGTTAATATGCATTTTTGTATATTACTGTGTATCTCACAGATAAGTGAGCATATGTTTTAAAAGGTCTTCCTTTTCTCCAACTTTTAAAAATGCACTCTGTACTGAGACATCACCAAAGACATTTGCAGCACTTCAGTAGAAACAACTTCAAGTGGCGTAGGAAACATGCCAAATGAACCAAACCACCTAAATTGGCTACAGATGAAAACTTAGAGTTACAGTCAGACAAAGGTCTCTGTGTTGATAAGCTGATCTATGAGAAAAGAAATTGCTTCTTTTAGTGAAGTCCTTAGAGAGCCAGTGCAATGTGAGTTTAGAGAGCCAGGAAACTAAAATTTTAAACCAAAATTTAAAAAAAAAAACCAACGTCCCATGAACTAGTCTGGATGAGGAGGAGGCCAGAACACATTGTAACCTCCTGGATGACACCGTCAAGTTATAGATTTTTGTATCCCAGAAGGACATCTTTGTTTTGGGACATCTTTGTACATTTACTGAAGAAAAAAGCTATCAGTAGGGAATACCGACATGAGACAGACTAATTAGTGAGTAAGGACCCAGTCCCTTCCCAGGGTCTAGTGCCTGTGAAAAGCAGCACATATTTTACAGCTCACATCAGTTGTACGCAATATGCCTGTAGCTCAGCCCCACTACCCACAGCTGTCACAACCAGGGTGGTATATGAGCGTACAAGACAATCCTTTCTTTGAGCTCCATCTAAGAAATCTTTACACTAGAGAAATTTGACCTCTTAACCTCACAGGTACTGAGGTTCTGAACGTCTACACAAATGCCATTTTTTCCTGGCTCAGAACCAGATAAATTGGGTGAAGGAAGCCAAGATCCATAATCGCCAGGAAGAGCAAAAGCTGCACATAGCTGAAGGCTCTGACAGTGAGATGTGGACCCTTTTCCCGGAAGGACAGGAACCTGCTCACTCCCAAGAAGGGCCTAGGGAATATATACTTGAGCTGGCTGCCTTGCCAAGTGCATCCCAAATCCCAGGTTGTAGCTTGTCTCAGAGGTGTCATCCAAAACCACTCCATTGTACATGTACTAGTTGACATTAGAGCAAGATTAACAACATCTGAAAATCCGGGCAAAATCTGTACAAGTCTTTCAAATGCAGGATTTGCCATCCAAGCACATGGAATGCTCTTCTTTAAACAGAGAAACATGTTTCAGAGCAAAGGCATTTAAAGATAAAAATACCTGCTCACGATCCCTCTGCAATATCCTTTCTCCTCCTCCATGTATTAGCCAACTGGCCTCTCTAAGTGTAACACCACCAGGTTTCTGATAGTTGCCCTGTGCTGCTGTAGCCAAATGCCAGCCCCCATCACCTTCATTTTATCCTCGTTCCCAAAGAGCATTTAATACTCTGAAAAAGCAGTGGGTTCATAAAATGGATATTAATAGAGCACTTAGCACATACATGTTTGTGATTAGCAGTTTAAAAGGTTAAGAACCCAAATAAAACGTGGGGTGATTCCAGCTTTGAATCAGGAAGTATTTTAGCACCAATGCCATGTCATGAAAAAAGGGTGCTGTTCTATAATTTGTACCAAGAAGTGGAGGTAGAAAATAAATATTTGTTAAACAAAAACAAAAGAAAAAAGTCAAGCATCATGATATTAATGAATATTAATGAATAATTAAATCCTCGCAGGTCCAGAAAGTGTAATGCTAAAGTTGTTGTATCATCTCTTGTGAGGTTGTTGTGCCCTCTCACAGGGCAATGTATCAAGCACAACTAGATTTCATCTCTGATTTGTCAACTCAAATAATGTTACCAGTCTCTTTCTTAAAAAAAATAAATCTGATGCAGGTTTAGTTTATTGTCATGATCATACCCTTCTCCCTTTTAGGAGACTTACACTGGAGAGGATGATTCAGGGATCCCACAGATTTTAACCTTACTTATGGTGAGTAGTGCTCCTAAATCAGTTGGCAGTACAGTTGTCAAGAGGCACAAGCCTTTCTACAAGGCCATTTGTTGGCTTCATAGGAAAAATTACCTCCCACTGGTCTCAGCTGGGTACCAGTGTTGGGGGAAGGATGAGCAGGACATTAACTCCTTTCCCAGCAGCGATGTGGCCATGGTAACACACCCATGCAGCTACTCTTCCCTGACTTTTGCTCTTTATCTCAGAGCAATCCTGCTAAGCAAGATCTGGTCTTGTTCCAGTTGGAAAACATTTTTATGTTCTTTCATACGAAAAAAGTTCTCAACAGACAAGTTTTTAAAGATTTATGACAACATAAAAAGCATCTTGTTCCTTCTCTTTTAATTTGCCTTGGTGCTAAAATGTTATTTTCCTCAGTAAATATTATGACTTTTTAAAAAAGTATATGCAGGAATAAACCGCATGTGGGATGTCAGCATTGGATTTCACTGATACAAAACTGCTGGAATGAGAGAGTGCAATGCTGAGTCCTGCCCTGCAGAGAAACCAGCTGAGAGCAGTGAACAGTAAAACACTGGCCTGCCGTTCAGCCCCTGTGCACCACCACCCTGGGTGGCCTCGCAACCCTGCTCTGGGGCTGCATGGTTATCTTCCTGCTAGCAGGAATGATCAAGGCATTTCATCAGGCAAAAATGAATACTTCTCCCCAAAACTGCCCAGGGAAAAAGGGAAATGACACTTAATAACTGCAGTTGAGAAAAAAGGAGAGAAAACTGTGGGCTGCTTGAAACTGCCCAGATCAAGGATTAAGTAGGGACATGATATTTCAGCAGGTGAAGAAAAAAGAAGGTGGCTGGGCGCTGGCAGGCATGTGCTGAGCTAGAAATCACATCATGTGTGCTACCAGCAGTATCACTGTATCACCTCTTGCTTTTCTCATTTGTCTTACTAGACTTTGACAGATCTCCCCAGATTTGGACATTTTTCCATTTACAGCCTATTAGTATACTATAAATATTGTTTATTGCTTATTTGTTTCTCTAATTATTATATATTACTTAGCTCCTCTCCTCTCCACTTAGAGCCCCCACCCCATCACCCTCCAGTTAGGACTTTTCTCTAATTGGACATAGATTTTCCTACTTTTATTTCTCAGTGATGAAATAATGATGTTTTCTGAAGATTCACGTTGTTCTCTGAATTTGAATGTCACACTACCTTGATGGGAGCTCTGAGTCGTGATTTAATAATGGGAAAAAATCAGTAAGTACTGTATCTAAGGGAAAAACATAACAGCAGCCATTGTCTTGAGTTGATAGCAGCTCAACTCTGATTAGGAAGGAGACCTGTGTTTGAGTATGATTACTGGAATGCAGTGAGGGAAACAGCCAAACCTCTGTGCTTTGATGTCTGCAGAAGAATGTGTACCTTCCTAGATGATTTAGGTTGGTCAAAGACAATTCCTAGGCTCAGCTGGAGAGACAATCTGGTATCAGTCCCTTGAAGCAGTACTGTATCACCCTATGATCCTTTCTGGTCAGGGATTCCACACTTTTTCTAATTTAACAGAAAAGAGTGGAGGTGTTTTTCATTGAGCCTGAACAGCTGTATGTTTAGTGAGGATTTAGCATGATGTCTCCCTGAGTCTGGAAAAGACAATTTTCTGATTACCAAACTGTGAACTGTCAGTGGCATAATTTTCCTAAGCACTTGGAGAGAAATGTTCTTATGGTATTTACATGCCTGCATATGCAAAGAGCACTGCCAATGTCAACCGATGCCATAAGTGGTTAAAAAACAAATGAATGATTCCCAGAATTAGGTAGTTTGGAAATACTGCAATGTGCCCTTCTGCAACTTTAAGCATATCTTTTAAAGCCTGATGCCAAGTGACTTCAGCACCTAATCCTGCTATGGAAAGCATGACAATCAGGAACTGCTGTGAATCAAGCACAGGGACTATGAAAATGGAGCTATTAGGGCAGGTCTTCAACCCCACTGACTGCCCAAGACTAGTCACTTCACTAGTCACTGGCACTGGGCTGCCAGGAGCAGCAGCAGCTCAGAAGATGCCCCTGTGGCAGCTGAGATGCCTCTGCTGCATGGAGAGTCAGGGACTCCATCAGGCACCCAGATAGCAAGTTGCCATTGATCCTGAGCTCCAGCCAGCTCCCAACTGAGGCTCTTCTAAAAGACCTGGACGCTCCTCAACAATAATTTTATACCCTTAACTCAGTTGCTTTTCATTCTCTGTTTTTCCTTAACTCACATTCTATGAAAATGTTATTGCTAGTTTTTCTTGCATGAGATTTAGTTCAAAGTTAGGCAAAAACTGTGTTTATATTTTGTATGTGTAGAACAAATAGCAAGGTCAGCCAGGGAGAGGACTCACAGCAGTTACCTAACATCTTACAACACAATAATATATCAATGAATCATTTAATTAACTAATTATGGCAGGTAAGGAAAAGCCAGAAAGACCCACTCAATATATGTGTTCCACAAAATTAAAAGCTAATTCATAAGAAATAGCTTACAGAATTTGTTCTTGAAATCTCTGTATGCTGTAAATACCTTGCACAGTGAAATTACTTCTACTTAAAGGGAAATTCTCAATCTAAATAAAACAACACTTGCCTTTTTTTTCTTAAAGATAAGCAATAATTTATTTCTCTTTCATCTTCACAATTATCACATACTGCCCAGCTACAAGACCAGTGCCACAACATAACACAGGAGAATTGCCCACCTACACTTTACTTGGACAAATACAATTACAATTTACAGATTAAATGTACTGTAAAATATGTAGTTGGAAAAATTCTTATTCTTATCTATATGATGGGATGTGGCATATGATTTATGAATAAATTCAATCTAAGATGTAAAACTTTAAAACTTGTTAAGCCAAGGATACAGTATAAAGCATTTTGGTTTGGTATTGTATTGTTACTAAAGTAGAAAAAGCAAAATTAGAGAAATAAATCCAGATCTTAAGTTACAGGATATGTGTTAGGTTAAGAAATTAATTGGCTTCTCCACTTTTTTTTGTTTTGCTTTTCTTTTCTATTTTTTTTCTACAAATGAAAAATATGAATATATTGCAGGATAAAGAAAGACTGCCAGATAAAGAAGTACTGTTATATGAAAAACAAATGAAAAATACCAGGTCATTTTGCTTACAAAAAGATCAAACTATAAACAGTCACAAAATATATAAAAATGCCGCATTGAACGAGGCAATTGTACTCTACCTAAACTGGTAGTATACTCTCTGATAGAAGTTGTGTTCATACAGTAGTAACTGATAAAAAGGCATTGTGCACTCTTGTGCCATCTGGGGATTTAGCACCATGTGTCATCAGTTCTTGTATTGTCATCCAGTTGTCCAAGATTTTCTTGTTTCTCTTTTTCATCATCTTTTTGTGACTCAGTTCAATAATGTTGATTTCCTTTTTGCCCTCACTGCCACTCTGTGGACTCTCCTTAAGACACTCCAGCCTGCTCCTCATCATGAACTCCCGCCGCCTCCTCTGCTCCTTAGCACGCACCAAATGCTGCTTCCGCTCTTCTTTGCTCCAGTAGCGACCCATCTTCATCTCACTCATGGTATCATCATCTGTCGTCATCCCACTGCGCTCCTCTTTAATTTTTAAGGCACGTTCCTTCAGGATTCTGTCTCGAACTGGTCTCTTTGTGATGTACCTCGTCCCATCGCTCCTTATTTTCACTTTCCATTCCATCTTGGGCTCCGCACACTTCTGTGAGTCTTTGCACATGCTCACCAGGCTGAGCTGGCTTTGGGCATACTCCACAGCAGACTTCTGCTGGATCAGTTGCATATAGCTTTGATAATGCTTTGCATGAGCAGGTATGTTCCCGTACCTGTAAGAAGAACTGTGATATGGAGACAAATAGGGAATGTGCTCACTGCCTTGCCTTTCCTGGTCTGTAAATTTGCTGCTTTCTGATGCCAGCCCTGCATTCTCAGCAGCACTGTTTTGCTCAGTGAGTTTGGATTTGGCTGAGGTTGTCTCCCTGTTGCTTTGTCCTGAGGATGACTGATTAGCCACAATCGTGCTCCTCAGGTTTTTCCTGTTGGTTATGCTGATCACCCTCTGGAGAGAGTTATCAGGGGATCGCTCCACAGTCAGTGGAGTGCTCCTGCAGCTTTCGGCAGTGTTGTAGGCACTGGAGCTGTCCTTGTCAGACTTCTCAGGGTGCTCCATGATGTCATCCAGTTTGCCTCTTTGTACATCTATGCTGGTGTTATAATTCCTGAAACTTTCATCATGTAAAGCCCAAATGTCTCCATACTGATCTCTCACCTTTTGGAGCCGGTGAGCCTGCATAATATTCTGGCATTCAAGTTCAATGTTCCTCAGTTCCTCATTGAGTAGCTGCAGCTCATGCTCGACTCCGTCTTGCTCTCTTCTGTTGCACTCTATCATGCTGCTTGAGTAATACAGATCATACTCCCCATGGTTTCGAATCTTGCACTTCAGTTCCAACAGCTGCCGAAACCTTTCACATTCCTCCTCTGGGTTTCCTATGAAATCAGATTCAATGTATTCCCCAGACACAAAGCTTTCATTGCACTGGAGCTCAATACTGCCTAATGTATCCTGGCTGTGGCCCAGATCCCATTTGCTCTGCAAGGTAGCACTATTCTGCTCCTCAGTTGCATTTTCCTGCTCTGAGCTCTCATCATTACGGAGACTTTCATCTGTAGGTCCCACCCCACTGTCCTTCTCATGATTGTTGGACGATGAGGTTGCAGTGTCTGTAGTGCCATCTTCCTCCTCATGTTTCTTTGGCTAAAAAAATGAGTAAACCAAAATGATTATCAAATGCAGACCATATTATTAGAGAATATTTTCCAGCTCTGTTTTGCTTAAACAGCTGGGATCTGATTTAAGCTGAATTAAAACAGATCACTAAACAGCAGTCCTAGTGCTCACAGCTTTTAAGCATTTCTGAGAGTTATGCTGTGGTTTCCATACTGAGCAAAGTAAGTGAATTACAGTACTAGTGATATAGCTTCTAAAGTCCAGAACGAAATATTTTCCTCTCTAGCTAAGCTATCTCTTTGCAGTGCTTAAAGATAATGATCACCAGATGGTGAGCTGTTTTTGATTCTGGATTATGGCCAGAAACTGGTGGAGCTGAAATCTTCTCAAACTTGAGAGAAAGCTTCAGTACTGGTATCAACTCAAACAAACAAGCAAGCAGCCAATCAAGCAATGACTAGCACAACCTCACAGGGTGCAAAAAGACTGCTGTTTCTTTTTTTAAACAGTGAACTTTTGTTTGCTCCATTACACCCTCCATGGCCTTCTCCTACACTTCTTGTGTTCAGCAGCCTTTTTCTGAAAAAGTGTTCATTTTGAATTCTAGGATTTTGCTCAGAAGGACCTCAATCCATTTCATCCCCGGAAACTCTTTCTGAAAACTCATTTATTTCCATTGTTAGAGTTTATGTTCCTTAAAAATAAAACCAGTCTTTCAATATTAAGTGTAGAACAACACTGAATGCTTTGCCATGGGCATAATGTTAAGCTTTTTGGCTGTTGATTAGCACTCCACTCATTGTACCTCACCTATTTATATTCTCAGCCTATTTATATTCCATAGAATGTGAGATAATACCTCTCTAAAGAGACAGACACTTTTTTCAAACCAAATAAGCAAAGAATCATGCAGAGTGCAATTTATATGACCGAGTACCTAAGTGCACATAGTACCAACCAAACACCATGTCTCTTTTAGGAGGCATAATTGCATAATTATGTATAATGACTGTAATAATCAAGACAGAGAAAAGGTAGAGTGCATCCAGTGAAAGGAAACAAACTCAAAGAGGCCTCTGTCATAATTCCCTTCTTATCTACTTTGACAAACAGTAAAACAGGATGAAAATGTGTCTCCTATATCATCCCTTCTCCTCTCTTTGTATGTGGCTCATGATCACATACCCTTCATCTGGTTTCATTTCTTCAACTGTTAAGAAAAAATAATAGCCTAGCGTCAGAAAAACAAAAATAACTTCCAGCCCCAATTCAGTGTAAGAGTGGAATAAAGCAAATATTGAAAGAAACACACCACCAGGAGAATTTAGTGTCTGTGACAAACTAGTTAAAAATTTCTGAGAAGATGTCTTAGAAGATTTAGGTTTAATTTAGTATCTTTCTAGTTCACCTCCTCCAGGTAAGTGCCACTACCTATGCTATTCTATTCCCTTCTCTCACCTTCTTTGGAGCTGCTGCAACTTGCCTTGACCTCCTCTGCCTCCAAACCTTTCAGCAGAGAAGTGACACCAACCTGGGTAGCTTAAACTTCACCCCAGCCACTGCAATGTGCAATCCATATTTCTCACTGCTCTGGAAAATATTTAACTACTGACAGGAGAGAGAACAGCTCCACCAGACAACAGGAGGGCAGTGCAGCAGAACAGTCAGGAATCTAGGTGCCTGTTCCAAATGCAGGGCTCCATTCACATGACCAAGCAAGGAGGGTCAGGATCTGCTCTCTGAGTGATATAACACAATTTGCATCTCTGTGACTAAAACTCTGAAGGGGTGGCTTATCCATAATGTGTTAGCACAGTTACACAGCTTAGAGGAGCAGAGCTTCATGATGCTTCCTCTGATGTCTTCTGCATGGTACTACACCACCAAAGCACATATTTGAGCACTTCTGAAAAAAACCACTAAATGAGGCTATTTGTATAGGTGTTGGTAAGAGACATTACAGTTGAGGCCTATGCAATCAACACTTTCAGAACTGGTAGCTCTTGTTTTCCACACCACTTTTATCAATAATTTAAACTTTGCTTCTTCAACTTGATTTGTACTGACATAATATAATACACTGCCATCTACTCAACTTACACTACCTGGAATTAACATGCACACACCAAAGATGTAAACAAAGCAAAGCCCATCTTTTGAGTCAAGTAGAAACCAGATGAGTGGGATTGATCTGATGAAATGTAAGTGCCTATAGTACAGGCATCTGAATGTCAGATAGTCACTGCGGGTTCCCTCGGGAAAAAACAAGTGTCTATACAATCAAATTCTTCTCAAACTAATGCAGACATCCATATCACAATACATTTTTCCCCAGTTTGTGGATACTTACAGCTAAGTCAATTAGAAAATGGAAAGTAATACAGATATTTATTGTACTGCATGTTTGTGAGATATATTTTCTTAAAAAATCCATTGTGACTCAAGTAAGGTAGCCTCTGGCATTTCTGTCCTGGACATTTCATGCTTCCCAGAGCTCCTAAACATGTGCAGAATGAGAAGTCTTTTACAGCATGAGATAATTTTAATTTTATTTTGAAAGATAACAAGCCTGATTCCATGTTACTTCCCTTCTGAAAAACAAGAGAGAGTCCACAATTTTCAGTGTGTTGCTTTTTCTGGTGTTATCTATTATCTATTTCAAACAAAGTGTTTGTTTTCAAACATACATTGTCAATCTCTTCTACAATTATTTCTGTTTGAAATACCAAAGGGCTCCTTAGGCCTCATCTTTGCAGTGAGAACTCAGATAATGAGAAGGCAAACCCAGCAGTGCGTACAATCAAGCAATAAATGAACCTCAAAAGATTCTGCATTTCAGCTCCAGCAAGCATTCCTGCCTATAAAATGGCTAATCTTGCAGGAATTCAGGCACTGTTCTATTCTCATTTTACAATTTATGATGTATATGGGGACTCAAAACCCATATTGCTACTAAAGTCTGAATGCAGTAAGATTCAGTTGAAGGCACTGACAAACACAGCTGGGCTCTCTGGTCAGTCTCTGACAGTGAGAGGGAGACTGGTCACAGGAAGAGGAATCTCCACTGGCACGCTAACCATGAGGTACTCAAACCATGAGGGGAATTTGGAATTGTTTTCAGTGGTTCACTAAAAGGGAAAATGCTCTTCTGCAAACAAGGCTGGTCTCTTAAAACAAGCCTCCCTCAAATAAAAAGGATTTTCCCCCAGATATTTTCACTGTATTTCAGCTTTGAATGGACTAGAATAATTTTTTTATCCAATTCTTTCTTCTTCTTAATAGGTTCTGATATATAGCATCAAACCAATAAGAATTTCTGCATGGCAAACGTATGGTATTCTTCTGAAAATTATCTCTGCTGCACAATGAACCATGATGTTGTAAAGGAACACAATGAGTTATAAAGAATGGAGAATTACATCTTTCCTTGAGGCTTATTGGACTATTCCATACAGAGAAGATACAATTCTTGACTGAATTCTACAGAGTAGGTCAAAAATATACAGAAAAGACATGACTATCTACTTGATTCTTCTATTACAAACTGTACCAAATTTTTCTGTGACAACTCACATTAAATGTTAAAATGGCATTCGGTATAACGGACTTGTATTTGGAAGGATATTCTGACAGAGTGTATTCATTCCTGCAGCTCTCAAGATTCATGATGACAGATGATTATGAAGCCAGAGGACTATGTTTTTGTTCACAAAAATCAAGGCTGGTCTCCATGGCCAACCAGGGAGCTTGAAGATACTCAGATTTGCCACTGGCAGCTTCAATGAGAGGGTTTTCATAGCTCCAGTGGATAGTGTGAATCCCCTCAGGAAACTGCTAGGATTCCCAGCCTAACAAGGAGTAAAGAACCAGTTTTCTGACTTGATGAGTCACTACATAGAGTCTAGAGAGACAGCAGCTGTCACAAATTACTGACGCCCCATTACACACCAAGCTGCATCTGGTTGATTCGATCACTCATCAGAAGGGCAAAGAAATGTCTGGCTGTCCTAGAATTACTTCAAGCAATGCAATGTCAGATACTGACAGATCATGAGTAACCACCATTTTTTTCAAGTGTAGTGTTCTTTTACAGTAATATAAAATCTTAATATGACAAAAAATACCAAAAAAAAGCTTGGCAAAAGACTCCAAAGGGGAAAAAACAATTTCAATGGGTTCTGAGAAACGACTTCACAGAATACCACTGTTTACTAATTGACACTATCCACAACCCAAATTCAGTGAAAAAGCCAAAGCTTGACAAGAGCTCTGCAGTGGAAGGTCACAACTGTAAAATGATTTCAAAGGTCCCACCATGTCACTTGAGGGCCTAGTAGGAGTTTGTAGATACAGTTGTTCAAGAATTTCTACCAGAACCTGGGGCTTGTGTGAAAATGTCACCATACAAATGAAACTGATTTGCAAAGAACAAGTGCTTTGTCTGACAGAAAATCTTTTGCTATCCAAGATAAAATTTTGGTTGAAACAATAAACAAGATGCCATATATCAGCTGAAAGTAGCTAGCAGTGCAGCAAGTTAGCACATTTAACCTGGGGAAACTGTGGTTTGGCTCACTGCCTGGAAAGGAGAGCCACAAGTAAAAGGCTGGTATAAATCCTGTTGCAGGCTCCCTTCGCCTCTGACCCTAGAGTTATTCCACTTTGTGTAAATAATTAAATGCTTATAAGATCAAATATTTGTAATCTGATCTATCATATTTCAGATAATTGACTTAATTATTCTGTCAGTGTCTCTGTCCCAATGAATATTTCATTTATGTACAGGGAAGAGCTTTACTATGAACTATCGCCTACTCAGTGACCCAGTGTCAAGGATTTGGGTCCCCTCAAGTGGAGGGGAGGTCAGGAGGAAACAGACTAAATGCACATTCAGGCCCCCAGTGTGGACCAAGCAGAGGGGCATTTGAAGTCAAAGAAGCTCCCTGGTTTCCAGAAAAGAGAAGGCTCTCCTAGTCTTTCTCCCTCTCTTCACTTCAAAGAAAAATGTCTCAGGCTCTGTTTCTGAGCAATTTAGAATGGGGAAAAAATTGTAAGTCACAAAGTTCTGTGGGTAGAAAAACAGCTTCTTCCTAGCTGCATAAATCCAGAAGCCAGGAGAAGTTGAATTTTATTTCTTTGACTTCAGAGGTGTGCATACTGACAGATCATCTGATCCAGGAGTGGGTACTTACACCTTCCACAACAAAGTACTACTGCGAAGACCCTTTGATGAAACTGTATGGCATCTTTGCCCCAGTCACATAGCCTACAGAACGTATGGGCAGGTAAAAGTCAGGAGAGTAGCAAGCTGAGACTATGCTAACAACAGCTTATTTGTCTCCATTAACAAAACAAATGCTGAGCTGTGCACTGTCATGTAAGAGAAATACACTTGCATTACCAAAACACCTGTTGTTTATTTTAAACACTTCTTCTATCTTGTTTTGCAAGCTCTCTGGTGCAAGGCTGGCTCATACATTGCATGCATACAACAAGAGGGGTACCTATCTCAGCTCAGAGCTCTAGGTGCTACACCGATAATCACAGATTCACAGAATATTCTGAGTTGGAAAGCACCCAAAGGGATCATAAAGTCAAACTCTAAAGTTCAATCCCCCATACGGGGATTGAACCCATGACCTTGGTGTTATTAGTTTAAAATTACCAGTTTTAAAAAAACTGACATAAAGTATATCATCATAAATCCCAAACACTTCAGAATTAATGAAGGAAAGCAATATTATTCTGAGAGTTCAGAGAAAAGGAGAAATCTGCACGTATCACACCCTCTTAAATTGTTTGTTAACTTGCCATACCAGGGCTAAGCATCTATTGTTCTCCTTTTCCTTACATACAGTGTGCCAGAGATCACAGCATTTGGAGAGAGAACTCTATCAAAGCCTTTTGACCCCATTTTACAGCATACTGTTTCATTTTTTATGAATAAAAAAGAATACCCAGAAAAATTTCAAATGATATGTTTAGTAGTGGTCCTACCTGCTCCACCTCATTGGCTGTGTACTGCATTGCTTCATTATGCTTCTCTTCCAACATTTCCAAGTTTAACTCCTCTAAGAATTCATTCCTTTCATCATCCAGCCACCCCTCCTCCAGCTGCAAAGAATACATTATTATGTTATTTTATGTTAGCAAGGACACATGCTAAAATAAAGTAAACCCAAATGGCAATGTCTGACTAGCTCTTTTTATTCTAGTGATTCTCTTAAGAAAGCCAGGCGGTAGGAGTTCACGTCTCAAAAAAAGGAAAAGAAAAAGGATAAAAAAATGGGATTCATGTCTCTTATCCTTTCGTAAAACAGTATGACTGATTTTCTCTCATGATGAAGGAGACTGCACAGCACAGACATTATTTCCTTTCAAAAGGCATGAAAGGCACAGCGCATAATCCTGAAGCTGTCATGTTCATTACTACTGAGAGACCCTGCACTGAAAGAATGGCAATACTACTAATAGGTCCAGGAGGCAACTGGGCTCTTTTCTCTAACAACCTCCATCCCAGAGATGTGCCCTGCTACCACCACCTCAATAGAAACCTTATGCTGCGCTTCTGTCACCATTTTCCCATTGATCTTCCAAGTAAACAAATAAACAGATGTGGTGACTTGAAGGGAGGCAATTTTTGTTCTCCCGGTGTGTCTGGAAGCAAGGCTTATCTGTTTGCATGTTTTTTTCTCCCCATGTGTAAAATAGTACATTGACATTTGGTGAACACGGTGTTGCAAAAGGACAGGAGGGGATGCTATGTTTTCTCTCAAGTAAATAGATCCTCTTCTTGCACCCATTTCACACCCTTCACATCTTTTGAAACTGATAAAACAGGAACCCTGGCCTAAAATGCTCTTCTTCCCATTTTGTTCATCGTGCTCATGTGTGCACATGGCACACGTCCTTTGTACCTGCAATCCCTTGCCAGATGGCACACTGCATCAAAAAGAAAACCACTGGTCAGTGGCACTCTTGGCTATAATGACAGGATTGTAGCAGAAGGAAACACTTATTGTTTTGTCATTGAAGGAACCACAGGGCGACAGGGATAAAACCATGCTAAAAGGGAAAAGCCTCAGCATAAGACAATTACAAGACTACCAAGAACTCATGTCCCAAGATGGCAAGAGCAGTGAAGCACAGGCCACCACCTACAGCGGAATTACCACTGCCTCAAAGCCAGGATGTGTCTGGTCACAGACGTCAGTCAGAAAAGCTACCTGAAACCAGTAGTAGTAGTAGAAGTAGTAGTACTTTGAACCAGTAGTTCAAAGCTACACAAGGAGTGACTGATGCTGTGCAGTACTTCTAATGGAATACTGGAAGAACATCACTGTTTCCTTCACAAACTCTGATGTGGTTTTGCCCATGTCAATGAATTCTTTTCTTTTATAAAGCACATAATAAGCCTTTCATCATTTTGCTTGGTAAAGCCAGCCACCTACAGTTTGGGATTAGGAAGAGACTTTTTTTCTTGAGGACATATAACTTTTTATGTTTGTCCTTAATGGGGCTTTCGAAACATTCTATGAAACATCTGATAGTTTTGTTTACTTGTGCTGTTTACTTTTTTCCCCCCAAGGAAAGCATGAGCACAGCCTTCCTCTACTGTAAAGGACACAGTTTAATTCACCTCACTTGAGGAGATTGCAGAGATTAACAAATTTGGAGGACGAAAGATGAATCTCACTTGGGCAAATCTGCTGATTTGATTGTGGCAGACCCAGTATATAACTAATGAGAATGCTTATGTTATGTTACAGCTTTTAGAAGAAAACTAAAAAATGGCTTAGCATACATGTGCGCTACCATACACTGTGTACACATTCACACACGGGAGTGCACGTGCCTGTGTGTGGTGTGCTCCCCTAGTGCTCTGTTTCAAAACTTCATTATTCACTGCTCAAATAAGTGGTCTGAGGGGTTTTATTCCCTGTTACTGAGTGAATGTGCTCAGCAATCATCCTTCAAGGTTGCAATACTGCCATTACCATTTTCTATCTAGAAATAATGCCTGCTTAATCCTGCTGTCTTTTACCAGAGTCAAAGCAACATAACTACCAGAAATCAGTTGACAGCCTGATCTCTGACATACTCTGGCTTTTTCATCTGTTTTGTATGAGTATGTTCTTAAAACACATAAACTAAGCAAAAAAATCCAACACCAAAGGCCCAAACCTAAACCAAACCACACTTTCATTATTTGCAAAGAGTATTCATATGGGAAGTTACAATGCTACATATAAGTAACTCCTTAACTCATACAGATTTTATCATAATGACTCCTTACTTCATGCTGATCAGTCTAAACAAATAGAGAGACTGAACTTTCTCTGGGCATGTATTTTGTAAGTGGATGAGTTTCTGTTCCTTAATGAGCAACAGAATCCTAATGAAAAACAGTCGGAATAATACTGAAAAATCTCTTTCAAAATTTCAGAAGTTGAGGACTACAGTTTTGCACTATAAAGTGAGGCACACCTATTTTTGCTGTACTTTGTTGCTGGTCTTATAAGAATTGTTTAGCTTCCTGAAAAACATAAAGGATATGAATGCTGAAATTGTGACTCTCATAACCACCGTATTTAAGTAGAGATTCCAAGTGGCACTGAATTAAACTTACGTGATTTAATTTATACAGAATATGCAGCTAGTGAGACTGAAAATATCAGATCAACAGCATGAGAGACAAATGGCAACTTAACCAACTCTAAATTGTTGGCAGATAGAGATAATATAGTGACCTTTTGCTTTGCAAAGGCCTACAAATAGAATATAAAGGGATGTAAAAACAGTAGTCTTCTACCACTATAACTCTTCTTTATCTGATAATCAATCTAACATCTGTCCCCTGCAACGATATTCAAAATTCTTGGCATGGCAAGATTATTGGCACTGGCATAATTTTATTTTCAAAACCATAAAAGTATTTCTAAAAACTTTTGAAAATGCACCTCCCAAGATGCAGGCGTGTTTTTGTGACCAGGGTGCTGTTAAAACAATTAGATTTCCATTTGCTGAATGATAATGTAGTGAAAGTCCTGTAATTGATAAATAGATGAATCATTTACATGTCTGCTTATAAGCACAAAGCATAAAAAGCCCCCTCACCAATGAGAAGCTACAGCTTTGTGTAAGTTCATATAAATGATAAACTTCATGTAAAAGATAAAATTGATAAACATAAGTATGGGAAATTTATCCCCTGAACAAACCAGAATCATCTAATGAGTAATGCATAGTTTTCAAGTTCTACTTCATATTTTACTAATGTCATATTGGTGCTGCCAGCTTTATTTATATACCTGTTCACTCTGCTATAAAAGAAATTGTTTCATTTGGGGAAAACAAGCCCTAGTAATATCATATTATTTTCTTTGCTGGATAAAAGAGGGCAAAGCTCTGCAATTATCTGTTTTTTCCTTTTGTCAGTAACTTTGGCATTCCTATTTCTTGGCAGTTCATTACTTACAGTGACAGTGAATGCATGGTATAACCCAGGTTCTGGCTCAGTGCATCTATTTAGTCTAACCTGCATCTCTGGCCTTGCGACCAGCAACACAATTTTCTTGCATTCTTCGCTGGAGAGCAACGCCACTGCCTCTTCCCGATTCTGGACATCCTGGCCATTTATCTAGGAAACAAATGAAAGTGGCACATTAGTTTCTATTTCCACAAAGCAACACACAATAAAGGGCAGATATCAGCTCATTTGTGCTGAATGTATGGACAATGAAAATTGCGCAACGGGCTCATCTTTGGCCCCTCAGAGGTAAGTGCCTTCACTCAATTATGCGCTTACTGTAAGAGCTGTATTGATCGTTGAAGGATGGTGGACATCAGAGGAAGCAGTTATGTTCATAAATGTCCAACCTGCGCCCTGGTAACATACATCTAGCAACACAATTAACCAGCCCCTGACAGGTGACGTTCATCTTTCTCCGTTCAGAGTAATGGAAGTGTCACTCTGAGATAATAGTGCTGGTGAAAGAAGACTGGTAATGCTACAGCTGAAATCAGTCACCCTGAATGCTGGTAGAGAGCCAATTAGAGAGCTACAGTATTATCTCTCACCAGGCAATACTTTCAGGCCACTGCTTGTTGCTGCTCCATTTAATCATTTCATATTTGTGCAGACAGCTTAGTAGCCAGTACCACATAAAACATATGTATCCCTCTTACAAGGGGATAATCAAAATAAAAGTAGTTCTTTGATGAAACTCGTCTTTTCTTACCTTTCTCCTATTCTGTAACCCCACTAAAACAACGACATTCATGACTACATGGTAATAAACACAATTTTCATTGTCCAAAACCATTTATGAGGGAATCAAATAGAAATCTTATTTCCCACATGAATTCAGTTTTGTCCAATTCACAGCACAAGAAGTGGATTATTCTCATATTGTCAACAAAACCTCCAAAATGTGGTGTATTTCAAAAAGAGTGAAAACAAAACTGAAAGGCAGAAGTACCTGAATATATTTTGTGGAAAAAAGTCTTCTAATGATTCCATTACAAAGTAGTAGGAACTTGTAGTTGAAAATCAAGAGAAAGTTGCATTTCTGTACATATGTTTGGCCTGAAAGCCCTGACTCAAAACCACAGCTTTAATTTAGATTAAAGAAAATCCCAGTGCATCCTGATCACTCAAGTGGCAGTGAGTGAAATGTCTGAGACCCTTCAAAACTTACATGATGGGATAGCTGTGGTCTGCGGGGGACCAGGTAACACAGAGCTGCCCTAACCTGAAAAGCAGAGATGTAGCCACAGAGAGGCTCAGGAGCAGATTTCCAGCCTGTGTAAAACACTCCCAGACATGGTGGCTGCTCCAGTAACACCTATCAGCTGCTCCCCATGCACCCCAGAGGAGGCGGCTGGGCTGTCCCCATACTACCTGGAGGTGCCCACCCCACCCCAGCCTCACTATCACGGGGGAAGAGCAGGACTTCAGCCTGCTCCATAGACTGTGCTTAGCTCAGAGGTTCACAGCTAAATATAGCAGAAGTTTAGGAAACTCCCACTAGGACTGCCCTCTTCCAACTTTCCCTTGACATTGTAACATTTCATATAAAGTACTTGGGGAGTTTTCAGATCCTTAGACTGTGAAGATTGGTGGTTTCTGAGAGTGAGAAGGGGGCAGTTAGAACCTCAAAAAGGAGAGGAAACCTGCTGTCATTTTGTGAGGAATACACATAACAGAGCATTCCCCCCATATCCTTAACCAATGCCACCTGCCACCCACAGAAAATGCCCCGGTGCTCAAGGATCTGTATCTCTTCCAGCCTCAGTGTAATCCCTCCACAATGGCAACGTCACCTTCTGTTTCTCTGAGCTATGCCACCAATAAGAGGAGATAGAGGGTCAATGTGTTTTCAGATATGAAAGTAAACCCCACATAACCCTGTGTGTTAACTTTAAAGATCAAATTCATAGCTATCTATCAGCACTGACATTAAAGTAATGCTCCAGTCCTCAAGAGGATGGCAGAATTATCTACGTTTTCTCTCAACCCTGGAGTCTTTACTCATAATTGAAATGAATTGAATTTCGTTAGGAACTGGAGAACATTCGCCTGAACTGCTGTTGGCAGTCCACCCAGAAATTTTACCGAACAAGGAAAGGAGTGGAAAATGAACCTACTCTCTCTTTCCTTATTTTGACGCAACTAGAGTAGGAATGGAAAATTGTTTCTACTCAGTTAAATAAAAAAGGGGTGTTTTTCTGGTTTTTGAAAGTTAAAAATACTGTTATTTCTTCAGTAGGTATTTCATATAAAGAGCCGGAAGGCAGTGCCCTAACTTTTCCTCTCCTACGTGCAGCCCATGGTATGGTCCTTTCACCCCAAGTCCTGCTGAGGACGTCACTGCCCTCACACCATGGCATCTGTGCCTTCTGGGGGAGAACATCATCCTGTGAATGTTTTCACAATTCCAGCCACACAGAGAAAAAACTAGCAGCCCCCAAGTGAGCCCTGATATTAAAATCGAATTGATTGTTTCCTCTCTAGAAAATGGACCACTTTGGTAAGCCAGGTAATAGACACTGTTGTGTAGCTAGGCTCTCAAAGCTGATTTAAGCTGTAGCAGGATAAGAGATACAGGTTTCAACAAAGGTATTTCCTGCAGAAATGAAAAGATTGGAAGGAAGGAACAGACTGATCTTGTGAAAACCTGAGAGCTCATCTGCTTAAATTAATGAGGGGTAATTATGGAACATGTTACAGAAAACCAACCTGTCATCACCAGGAGCTTTCTCTGGCGCTTCAGTGAAAAAAGGCCAAAATACAAGGCAAATCAACTTGGAACCAGAATTAAAATGCTACAATACAGCAAAAAATTTCCAGTCAAGTGATTTTTGGTACCTGTTTCATGATTTTGTGCTAGGGTGGAAAATGCACTACCCATTGTTGGTTGAAAATGGAAACCCACTGCCATTCTAGCTGTTACCCTCTCTGTACAGGTACACTGCCCTGTATGGCAGCCAGCCACCCTCACCCACCTATGCTGTAACACACAAACCTATCTTTGGGGTAGCTCTTTAGGCAAGTGGATCAACAGAAACAAAGGGTGAAAAAAAAGCCAAGGTGGTGGATTAGAAAATAATTCAGAAGAGCAATATCTTATTGGGGGAGGAAAGAAAATATTAACAAAAACCTAATGAACCCCCTCCTTAAGTATGTTCAAGATCATCCTTCTCTAAACAGCACTTTTTTTTTTACGAAAACTCTTATTATCTATGCTTAGCATAAATGAGTTTTCCCCAAATTTATGCGATTGGTGAATGATCAGCACGTCTCTGACACTCATATTTATGTCTGCAGGATCCTGTTTAGAATTTGACACTGAGATGAACATAGTGGAAATGAGATTTTCTAATAAATATGGAAAAAAAAAAGACATGAGACATAAGTGCATGAGCCAGAACGAGTTTGTCAGTCTCATTTCTCAGTACACGCACTCTAGCTCCCAGCTATTGTGTTAAAAAACAGACAGACATGGATTTTCTCATTGATCACAGTAACAAAGAGAAACACCTTCCCTCATTAACAGTCCACAGAGAAGATGGCACTGCATGTTTGTCTATAGAAAGAGTTTAAGGAAAAGTCTATTTTCACATACTTGCAAAATGCGGTCTCCTCCACGGATCCGTCCATCTCTGGCAGCAATGCTGTTTGGATCAACCTGCACAGGACAATAACCAGTAACTGAACATGAAAATATTTAATGGGAAATTAGAACAGCTGCACAATTTCACAAGCTGAAAAAGTACCATTTTTAGTCAGTACAGAGGCAATCTGAAGTTTCCTGTACAGCCACAGAAATGAAACAGTTCTTTAAATGATGGTATGAGCTTGTTCCAGATAAAAGCCTCAAGACAGAAAGGGTTGGGAGCATATGATTTTCAAATTAATACTTTCCTATGCCACTGTCAGGCATTAATCTTCAGCTGTCAGAGCATTAAAAATTAATGACAGAGACCCCTTTTCTCCTGAAGTTCACTATGGACTGAGAAGCTTCTGCAGCAGTTGATACCTCTATACAAATGGGCCTGTTGTTGGGCACAATTCTTTTTCCTCCATGGAAGCATTTACTAATAAATTATTACCTCAGTAATCAATCTGTTATTTCCTCTGGAATTTTGCAGTTAGTGAGGAAACATCAAAAAAACCCAATAGACCCAGATTGTATAGATCACTCACAGGTCCTGTAAATCATTCCTAGTCTGAACCAGTTAATTTTAAGTTAGTTTAACCTAAATAGATATCTAGGGCTTCAGTGATAGTTTATCAAAAGACACTACAGCTTATCTCTGAGCAATGACCTACTGTTTGTTGCAAGGCAATTCAATCTATCACCTTTCACTTGATGGTTATCTTATCATGCCATAAGCTCTTTTTTCAAACCAAAATTTTGAGTTGAGCATTTAGTTCACAGGCTACATCCTCTACCTGTTAGATATTATTTTCCTCTTTTGCATTGTCATAGAAAAAACAATGAATCTGAAGTCCTTAATCAAGTACAAAAGATAATATCATTACATTCACTTTCAAAGATCTGAGAAAAATTTATCATGTAGGATAAACAAAATATTTCAGATATAATCCTGGAATATATTAAGAGATTCCTGAACTTTCTTTGCCCTCACAAGGTCAAACAGAATTTAACAGTACAGCTTATACAACTGATGGAAGATATATTCTTACGTAACTTATTTTAATTCCTCATTCTTGCTCCAAGGCTGTGCTTTTCAGCTGCTTTAACATTGCTACTTGCCTGTTTATGTGCAATCTTGCCTTCATCCCATTCACTGATACATAGGAGAATTGTCTTTACTGGTCCTCTCTGTCCATGAGCTTCACTAAGAATTTAGAATCACAGAATCTCTCAAGTTGGAATGGACCCAATAAGGATCCCATTAAGTCCAAAAACCTGCTCCTCACAGGACTACCTAAAACAAAACCATATGACTAAAAGCTTTGCCCAGTTGCTCCTTTAATTCTGACAGGCTTGCTACTGTGACCACACCCCTGGACAGCCTGTTCCAGGAACCAACCACCCTTTTAGTGAAGAACTTTTCTCTAATGTCAAAATTTGGTTCAACATGTCAAGAAAGTGAGCAATTGGGATCACAGTTCGTGCAGAACAATCACCAGTGACCTTGGACTCAGAAGAGCTCTATTTTACCCAGAAAAGAACCCCTCTTTGAATGACTGGACACTCAAAGGGAGATGGTGGTCTTTGAAGTCTTGCGGACTGACCTTGTGAAACACTAACAATCTGTGCTGGGTGCCACATTTTCTGAGTGGAGCCAATTAAAACCTGAGGATTCACCCCATCTCAGTATCCAGAATTCTATTTTTCAGTTTTCCAACATATTAATCTCCCAAGCTACTCTCTCCACCCATCTGTGATATGTCTGTGTGTACCACAACTGTAACAAACACAGAAATAATACAATAATGATTGACCACTGTTAGGATTACTGAAGCCGTGGCAGAGGGAGAGAGAATGCAAGCAGGGTGTGGAGAAGGCACTTTTCTCCTCAAAAGCTCTGCCTGATCTCCATAAGGACACATTTCTTTCAAAATTCAGACCATGCTCAGACTGCTTTGTACTTCACTAACTACAATGTTGTAGTTAAAAGCACTTATACTAAAGAAGCCCACTAGTAATATTACTCATGATTTGAACTGATAATCTAAATTAATTGAGAGTGACATGAGCTGGTTGATGGCCAAGACTTCTTCACTCCCATCTCAGAGCACTTGCTTGTTCATTCCTTGGCACATTTAGCCCTCCATGAGCATCTCCCATGCTCCTCCCCAACGTCATGTCCTTACCTCACTGACATAGATTCCCGTGTCCTCCTCATCATCGGTTCTGTAACAGACAGTCAGCCCCAGCTTCTCCTGGCTGCCAATGCGGCACAGCTCCACCTCCTACAAGAAAATATACAGGCTTTTGTGGTGGCTCTTGCCAAGGGTGGAAAAAACTGTACAGCACAAGGGAGCACCAGGCTGCTGATGTACTCATGCTGCCCATCCTGCTCAATCTTGAGACAAAATGTTATGGGTGGATCTTTAAGGGAGAAATTATTCCATGAATTAAGAAGGAAATCCCAGTACAATGCAGGTTCAAGCTATATAGAAACTGTACAGTAAGACATGCCAAACTTTGAGAAATATAGCTGTGCATTGATTTTTCAGGTCTTTGACTTCTGGGTAATAGAATCTGACTTACAGTAGATTACATAGTCCTTCTAGTTGCATCACACCCGCTGATTTATAGCATATAAGACAGACTGGCTACCATCAATCAATTCATCACACAAGTGCCACTCCCTTCTGACAGCAATCTAAGTCATAAAACAGAAATACAGGCTTCCATTAATGGCATAATTCCTTCCCTGGTCAGTTTAGTGGTGCTTCATTGCAGAAGCTGTTAGATAACAGAAAGATGCTTCAAGGAATCTCCTGTGGAGCTAAACAGCCATGGCATCCTCCTCAATTGTGAGATGATGCAGAAAACACATTTTTAGTGCCAGATGTCCCAGAAGTGGCATCTCATGAAAAGTTCAAGTTTTAGGGCAGATGACAGTGATAACTACTACATACACCCATCTGAGTTAAGCATCTTTAGGGTTTCATAGGGGAACCATTCACAAAAATGCAAAGCTGCACTTTGTTTGAACATTGTGAAACAAGTAATTGTAATAAAGCAGGATGAACCCAGTAACACAGAGTATTAACTTGGTTGCAAGTGGGAAACTTTAGTTGGTGTTTGTATGTAAAGGGAGTCTGCAGGTCACAGCTGGACCCTGACAGCCTCTGCTCCTGTGGCTATGCAATAAAAAGAGAGACACCAAACTTTGCTTCAGTTCTCAGTCTGTGATACAGAGCTTGTTCCCCCCCATCCCCAGAGATGTCATGCAGACTAATCCACAAACAGACACAGGGTGCACAGCAGTGAGGACTCACTACTGAGTCCATCAAGCTGTGGGGACCAGGTGTCAAAATACCACAACTTACAGAAAAACCTGTGCCTCACAGACATGGGTTAGCCAACGAGCCTTGTGATGTTTTCATTTCAGCTGAATATCTTTCACGAAGTGCACTGCTATGGCTTGCTCCCCTGCTCCCTCACCAGAGTACAAATCTACATGGGTTCACTACCTGCACAAACCCTATAAGCTTCTCCCTGGACTTTGGACATTCAACATCTTCATGAAAACAAAGGGAATGTAGAAAAAAATAATTAAATTCGTAGTTTTCTTTAGTTTTTCTTAGATATGGCAGAAGTTCTACATAGGATGGTAAAGAGTGGAATTATTCACCAGTACATGTTACACATTGGGTTTGAAAGAAGAAACACAGAAGCATGTTTTATTAGGGAAGGGAATTATGGTGACCTGGTTTTGGCATTGGGAGCAAAAGTACCTGTACTGGAGGGAGGCCTATTCAAAACCCACAGTAATTGATGCCTCCAGAGGGAAAGACCACTTGACTAGAACTGTAATATTAGGGAGAAATTACAGTAACAAAATGGCTTCAATTACAGCAACAAGGTATACTTTTAAGGAATAAAGAAGTTTGCGGCCCCTTGGAGGCCTATAAGGAAACCTAAATACACCATAAAGGACTGAAACTGGGACCTTTAAATCAAGGCAAATAGGGAGCTTTGCACAAGCTGAAATCCATTAACTTTCTTTGTCCTGCTGGCACAACCTCCTGTAACCCCATGCTGAGGCTGACAGGGGCCCCACGGACTGCTCTGAACACAATTTCTTCAGATGGGAATGACCTTGAAATTCTCGTGGATGATTTGACTCAAAATGTTACTACAAATGTTTCAGGCTGCAAACAAACTGAATCCTCTTAGTGAGCTGGCTCAATGGGCAGACAAAATTAACCATTTAAGGAGTGAAAGTGCAAAGGAAAATGACGATGAGCCTACAGGCTTCAACCTGTGTCTCCAAGAGATTTGCCAAAACTGGCTCAGGGAACCAGCTGATGACAAGTATCAGTGACTAACATCCTCTGACTGGGATGCAATAGCTCTGGCTGCACACAGTACTTGAGCTACCACAGCTTTCACTTCTCTGCCCAGTAACAGATCTAAGAGCTGAGGTTAGTAGTAGTCTTGGACTACCTCTTTCCTAAATGACTATATGGGGTGTAGTCTGAGGACTGCACATAGCTGTGTCTGCTTAGAAGATTTAGATACCTACAGCTGAGATCTTAGTACTTAGTATTAAAGGCCCAACAACCATTTCACATTTTTCAGTCTAGATACAAGCACATACTCAAGTAATATCTCATTCAGCATGAGGGAGGTGGATGAGGTCTGTTGCTTTGCCTTGAAAGTTGTTCCAGATAACTGCCTTTTGCCCATGGCACATTTGCACTACTAACCTTGTTGCATCTTACATCCTGGTCACAAGCAAACAAACCAAGTTGAAAAATATTTTTGGAAAATTTTAAAACATTTTGCACAAAATATTAAATCATCTGAGTAACAAGCATATATGAAACAACTTCAGTGGAAGAGCAGCAACTGAAACACTAGAGAACCTGTCAAATACATTTGACACAGTATTTTGCAACAGATTCTTTATAGTGTTGTGTGGTTTTTCTCCTCACAACTGGTCTTTAACAGAAGAAACAGTAAGTTTGGCAGCAGCAATGAATATGTAAGGACATAATTTCCTCCTCTGAAATCTTTTTTGATATATGCACACATGCCCACACACAGAGTTGCTTTATCTTTGGCTTTTGTCTGTGTGCATGTAGAACTGAACTGCTAGTCTTCAAAACTCAACATTTTAAAAATCTGTGAGAAACAATATTTGGACATTCATGAATAGTGCTGACAGACAGATGGTGGGAGGAGAGGGACTGAAGAGAGAGCTCAGGAGATGACAGCCTTCCCCTCTTTTGGGCACACTGGGGGCAGCCACCTCTCAAGACGAAGAATACTCTGCTGCCAAGTGACAGAAATCAATGCCAAATTGCTAAATCTTTGACTTGCTGCTTCTTTTCTCTTTGTAGCCAGAACAAAAATTCAGTGCATTTCCACAGTAAAGATGATACTTTAAAGTGTTTTGCCATAAATTATTTGGTTAAAAGACAGACATGGAAATTAGAATGACTATCCCATCTTGAAAGACTGGGACACAAATTTACAAAGTAGCCAATTTCTTCAGACATAGAAAAGACAGCAAAGAGATGCAGATCATGTAGGATTGAAATTGGTTATATTCGTCATCTTCTAAAGTGATGGAGAAGTCGCTGTAGCCTGTGGCTCCCAGCTAAACACTGACATTTGCTTCAGTGATGGAAAACTAGTTTATAGACTGTCAGCCTCAGGAGACTTAAGACCAGACAAGGACTGTCACCTCTTTGGGGAGGGAAGGCTAGGTTACTACTGTCATTTCTCTCAAGTGTTAGAAAAGTCAATTATGAACACCAGCAATTTGGTTTTTGGCTTTCAGGAATTGCTGGAAAGAGGTTAAGGGGGATTAAAGGAGATCTTGTAAAAGTTTGCATCCATTTGCAGTTATAGTGGGTCTTTCTACTAAGAGCTAGATTACACAAAGTAAAGCTGATGGTCTGCTACAAAACAGATCATGAACCCTTCCATGATCAGTCTTGAACAGTTGTGTGGGGAGAAGAGCCATGAACTCTTCATATTTTCCCTCCACACACTGCAAAACAGATTACAACCTAAGAGGAAAGTTGGCAAAATTTCTTCTCAGAAGAAGTTGACAAAACTTATTCATCAGCTGACCCTGTGCTGGAATAACTGCACACATGGACGGCTTACTCTGCCACGTTTTTCTTTATTGACCGCTCTGCCAATAGTGTCTAAGAAGACATGCACACCTTTGAATCCTTCCCCCACTATCTGTAAGGATTAGCTACTCCCTGTTCAACACTGTTCACCACACTTAAAGTGTGGCTGAGCTCAGCCCCACTGCCTGACATTCCCTCTCACTTCCATTTGAACCATCCTACCCCGACACCCCTCTCCACCAACACAGTCCTGTTCTCATCTTCAAAATCCATCTCGGTTCACTCTTTCCCTAAGTGACCCTCTGCCCATATTCACAGATAGTAGCCTCATTATATTCTCCCTTTTCCCACCAAATGTTTACATTCTTAGTAAGCATCCACATCCACACAGCCCCCACAACACCTCTCTTTTACTTTCACCTTATAACTCATCCTGTTATCTCACCTATAGAAATCTGTAAAGAAATTATTGTCTGGTAAGCAGAAAGATCCATCTACTAAAGTGACCACTTCACTACTTATGAAACACACATACAGCTGAACATTACCAAAATAACCTATTATTACTGTATTTCATTCTCCCTCCTCTGTCTCACCCTCTGATTCTTTGTCTTGCCATCTCACACTTCTATGTGATGAGATGTTTTTGTATGGGTAGAAATAAGGCAAACAAGAAATTAAAGCTCAATACAAATTAGTTGCAATGAACAGCATGATACTCTCTTGCCAAGGTAGGAGACTCAAAGCTTATACAAGAACTTCCAGTGTTTGGAGGTAATTGAGTGACTTTGAAACTCATAATATACTTGAAATCTAATGTGTCCATTGACCCAGAACTCAGAGGGAATAAACAGGTTTATGGAAGCCCTCACACTCTCTGTGTTAATATTATTTTTATTGAATTTGACCTACTATATTCACAGAGTTAGTGAAGACATTCTATGAATTCTTTGCATGGAACTGTAACTCTTGGGCTGCTCTAATGCAAGGGAGGTTTAATGAGAAAAACACTGCCTTATTTCTAGAGGGTTTAGAGTCCTGTTGCTAGACACTTTAATCTTTTCTCATATCATTCTGTGCTCATTCTTAATTTTTGTCCACTGATGACTTGCCATGAAATGCAAGACTAGTTTACTGTATATACTGCAGACCACCATAACTAACAAAAGTTAATCAGGTATTCAACATTATTTTACAGTATGAAAAAGGTAAACTATACTTGGCTATGTCATGTCCAAACATCTATCTATGTCTGGGAGTCTCCTGAGACTATGATGACAAAAAAACTTGCCGATCCCCTTTGCAATTTATTTGTGTATGGAAACACAGTAAGCCATCTCCAGAATGGAAAAACTTTAATAAGGAATGAAGATGAATTTTAGATTACTGGGCATATGTTTGAGATTCTTTCTTAGATGATGTGCTGTAGGAAGGGAAACCTCAAATTCATCATACTTTAAAAAAAAATTAGGAAGATTTTGCCTCATAAGACAGATTTTTTTAGCAGAGTTCCAGAATTTTCCTGCTTTTAAGTCCCTATTCCCTGTTCAGTTGTAACTGCTTTGGTACAGTCATCTCATACAACTTTTTGTGACTGGTTTTCCTTATCTCTAAGCAGAAAACAATGCAAACACTACCAGAGTAGCAGCACACTAAAGAATACATTGTTGCAGAGCATTTGAAAAGCACTGTAAGAATACTATAAATACTCTACATCCTTCCAATAATCCCCGTCTGCCTTTATAGCAATTGTTGAACCCACTTAAAAGACCAAGAGAGACGATCAAAACCATCACAGCTACTGAGTATCCTTCACGCGTACAGTATGTCAGAGTGTTGGGTCCCATGAACCCTGGTAATGCCATTAGAAGGGGCAGCATCAAGTCCAAAACAACAGTATTTTTCCTAAATGGACATTGTGTGATCAGTTAACATAAAACTCCTTATTACAATGAGAATATCATCTCGCCATTGAGACATAGTCAAAAAACAAATTAATTTTAATTAGTGTTACTTACCCAGTGTAACAGAACCTGTGATTCATAGTTCAAGGTTCATATTTTTGTGACATGGTAAGACAGAAGATCCTAAACATTTTCAGTTTGTGATACAGTCAACTATGTAATTTCTTAGCATTAACTAGAATCTACTCATCCCATTTAGCTCCATTATCTTTAGAGGAAAAGATCAGTATAGTCTAGCCTGTAAAACCAAAACACTGTGCTTTCTTCCCTCTCTGGTTCAAACAACAAAAAAAAAAGACAGAAAGGAGAAGGGAAGCTTTGCGGTTTACAAGTATGAAAAAATCCAGGTTTTAAATTAAGAGCCAATACAACAGTACACACATGTTTTAGAAAAGGAAATCACCACAGCATATTGAAGAAGGATTCCTACTCCATCAGCAGAAAGATAAAATCCTGCCAGTCTGGAAAACTCCTTGTGTGGTGAAACAAACAATCCAGTTCAGAGATACTTTATCTTAATCCTAATATGTGTGAAATATGGCTGACTTCCATCTACAAAGCTCACAGTAATGTAATGGTGTTTTAAGGCAAAAAATTCCAAGAGATGCAGTCTGTGGACATTTCTGTGGGTTCAGCAATTTTTCTGTACCAGTGGAGGATTACTAGTACCTTTTGGACCAAATCCAGATTATAATTCTTTCAGTTGATATTATTACAATGTCAAGGAAAAAAACCCAACCCAAACAAAAAATAAAATGTTATCTTCATAGCCACCCAGAACAATGCACTTACCACCAATTAGTGAATTACTGCCCACGGATAAGTAAGCGGTCACGTGCAGATTCTGAAACAACCCCAGGTATGAGATGAAACACCTTTGTGTTTTACCCCTTTACAGTCTACTACCAGGCAGAGCTCCAAACTCTTTACACAATTTACCTCATAGTGGGATGACCTAAGAGTTAGGAAATGCTAAAATACACAAAGGTTTAGCTGACAGGTTTTATGATTTGGTCCTTGTTTATCTGTAAAGCAGTGTCTTGTGTCAGGCAAGTTATTCTGTACCATAGCCCTTTCAGAAGAAAACAAGGCTTATTGAATGCAATGAGGGGCCCAATATCTGATGATCCAAGGTGGAGAAGCATAGTATTTAGCATACATTTTAAGAAAAACCAACACCAAAATAATAAAGCAAAATAAGAAAAGAATAGTTACTTTTGTCTTTTCTTTTCCTTTTTTACCTGTAGGAATAGCTGAGAAGCTGCTTTTACTGTTCATCTTGCTAATGGTATAATTGACAGAATGAATAATTGAATGAATGAAGCACAAAAGGCCAAGATCAGAGTACTTACAGAATAGCTCAATGAGGAATTAACTGAGAAAGTACATTAAAGTCTGACTTATTAAAATAAACTAGTTACACTGAAAAAAAAAAATCCTCATCTGTCTGAGCTAGTGTCAGTCTTCTGAGGCATCAAACAGAAGTCCTAAGGGACTACACGGACTACACACACCTTAAGATTAATTCTGCAGTATCATCTTGATTCTGCATCTTTATGGGTGAGATCAATGTCCAGTTTATATGCACAGCTGAATTTTGGCTGCTTTTCACACTTTCTGTCAGGGTTGCTATATGGAAGTTCTGTAAGCAAGATCATTTTTTCAGCTTCTTGTTAGTTTCTGCAAACTATGGAAACTAAGCAAAGGTCAGTCTCATAAATGTGTTTAGTAATTCCAACTCCGCGCTTCTTGTCTCATCACTTATCTTGCATTTCACTGATGCAAGCATTCAGATCATTATCAAACAGAGCTTCAAACACCTGGCAGCATCTTGCTAATAGCATTCACTTTCTTGGTATCTTCCTCCACATAACCTGAAGGATATAGCTTTTCCAGGCTGCTAAATCACTGGTCATTTACATTGCTACCTTGTCTAATATTTAATCTTCTTAATGCCACACACTCATCATCACTGGCAAGTAATTCTGCTCATGAAATAAAAATAATACAAACAGAACCCTCACTCTTCATACAGGAACAGTTCAATCTAATGAAGCCCTAAGAAGACTAACAGTGGAGCTACTAAATAGAAAAATTCATCTCAAATTCAAAAGGGATGAGAATGGTATGACGTTACATAAAATCATGTGTTGCAAATGAGACAAGGTGTAATACACCACCAGCAGAATAAATGCTATTCTTTAGATTTCATTTTAAAGCACAGTTTATTTCACCTTTGAATTCGTACTGTGCAGGAGGGGTTGTGTCATGTACAAATGATCAGGGTGTGTACAATGGGTAAGATACACACTTAAAACAGACACTTAGTGTTTCAAACAGGTATCATATTTCACATTACCCAAATCATGCTTCCAACACTCAGCATGGCTTTTTTTAGAGGTTATGTCTTTAATGGTGACCAGAAGTAATTTGAAGAAACTCAGAAGAAAGAGATGTAAATCCTAGCATTGGTAGAAGTCATCAAAACTATTTCAACTATGATTTTTTTTTCTATGGACTACCTATTTCTGTTTAGATGAAGAGAGTCTGTGACACCTGCACTGTATATTTAACAGAGTAATTTCATACTAAGGTAGGAATTTTGTTTTCAGGGTTGGGGTGGGTGTTAAATATTTAATTCTTTACTTGCACGTGCACATGTCTATGTGTGCAAACTTATGTATATGACCGTATAGGCATATGTAGTGCTTATATATCTGTGTGTAAGTGCATGCCAGGCAGGTCAGTTACATTGCAGAGAGTCTTTCCTGGCAATCATCTAAGAGTTAATTTAAGACCATGATTACAATTCTTGAAAACACAGTGACAGGGTATATGCTTATAATGAGAAAGTGAAAATGTTAGATCACTCCACAATTCACAGAATCAGAGTACTGACATTTACAGCCATCTCTGGACTTTACTAACTTTTCATGACAAACCATATAGACTACCTATTTATTAGTAACTGCAAAAAAAGTAGTGGCAAAAGGAAACAAGAAATTTCAGTTTCTAGAAAAGCTCTTCTGTCATAAGATAGATCAGTCAAACATAAACCCCTTCTCTCACTTTACCTCCGTGACAACTGAGTGTTTAGGATGAGCTACTGTAAAGAAACAGCTCACAGGAGAGCCTATATAGAGGAAATGTCTATCACTGCAGCTTTCCTAAGTGTGCCAATAAAGAAAGATCAAAACCGCCTGGGATTCTGGGGCTTCCAGACAGAAGGCAAGTAATACCGCAGGCAAACAAAGGCATCCTAGACCTGAGAACTATCCTAACACCATCACGAGTTATGCTCTCCTGTCAAAGGGATTTTCCAGGAAATACATTAATGTCTATGTAACACAGGCTAATTGTAGGCTATGTTCCAGAAGTATTCAGCGTGAAACAAAGTGCAATGAAACAGCCTTCCCCTTCACAGGTCACTGCAGGGTCCTATTGCGTTCTTTTCACAATGAATAAACTTGTATTTAAAAGCTTGCAGGGGATTTAATTTACAAACACTCGCCACTTTCACCAGAAAAACAATGCTTCTATCAGAAAAGCAAAGCTCTTAGGTCCTCTGGTACCTTCATCATGGAAGGTTACAAGCACTGCAGGATTTTAGCACATTATAGATCAGTTTTAGAACCCATTCTGTAAATGTCTATGGAGATTTGGTAGAGTTCAGGGTTTTGCTTTTAAAATGACTGACATTCTCAAGTTGTGAAAATAACCTAAAGAAATAAATTATTTTTTCCTCTCTCTAGCAGTCCCAGTATGCTCTGTTATTCAGATTTCACACAGGCACATCCACAGTGTACTTGGGGGCTATTTGGATGGAAATAGAAAAGCTATGGAGCAAGACAGAGCCAGCCTAGATGTAAACAAGTTGGAACTGCTGGCAGCTGTGCTGTTACAAATAAAATTGCATTCCCCAGTGCCTTCTCACTTATCAATTTTGACAGAAGACTGTCCTGACTTCTCATAAACAGCATCGAAAAGGACAAATCACATTGGGTGTCAGATTTGCCAGAATGGATTTGGTTGGTAGCTTACCACAAAGAAACAGAGGGTTATCTCCATTCCACATGGTAGGGAAAAACAATGCTTAGTCCAAGGGGTGGGGGCTTTACCTTATTGGCTGAAGTCTCATTTCATCCTCATTTTTTAAAGTCAGGTTTAGATTTAAGAATCTCTGACACAAGAGTTGTTTACATCAAAGCACAAAGTAGAAATATCAGCAAGCATTTTTCAAATGCATAATCCAAACCCAAATACAATGTAGTATGAGAAATACTTAAAAACAAAATCACTCTCCTGCTGATGCCTGCTTTATAGCTACACTCAGAGCCTCATGCTGTTTTGTGTCCAGACAAAGAATGCTTCATGATGGCAGGATAATGTAGACAATGATACCGGTGTTAGAGAATAGAACAGAAGGGGAAAAAAAATGAAAATAGCAGAAACCCCCAGAATTAATATGCTGACATATAGGCAGCTAGTAATAAAATATCATCTTGCAACTGGGGGAGCAGAATTTGGCCCTGTAGCTGATGAATCCTTCAATAATAAAGAAGCTCCAATGGATGTGGGAAATCACTCTCACCCTGCAGCTCTGGAGCGAAAATTTTTGGTGTGCATTACATTTCTATGTAAAAAATCAAACATTGGAGAAACTTAAGGCATGGTATCCCTGCCAGTGAGTATTCAGCAGTCTGATGTGCGATGATCAGTAACAGCCTGCTGGCCATGAATGGGAGGAGAAAGACACCCTGGAGTCAGATGAGACTCCCTTTGGGTGAAGACAAGGGGGCAGATAGCAATCATGGAGCAGATGGGAGAACTGGTTGGGCTAGAGGAATGATGGAGCTGGACTACAAATATGAGAAGCCTGTGATCACTGTGCTTTGAACAAATTCAGTGTTGCAGTGGGAGGAGGGGTCTAAGCTTATGGGGATGAGATAAACACTTTTAATTCTGTGGGCCTGGCAGACCTTCTGTGGCCTGACTCGCATTTAAAGGATATTTTAGCTTAAAGACACATGGTAGACTTTAGAGTGAGTGTATGTCACATGGAAGTCAAAGAAGGAAAAAAAAATCCTTTACAAATTATACTCTTCCTGGCTGCTAAAGGTTCAACAGCTGACAGTGTATCTTCCAGGAAGTCACAAACCTTCTAAACTATCACATTGGCTTGAGCTCCTTGAGGCTGGGGAGAACAAACCCATCCAACTTAACAAGTGCATTTTTTTCCCCTTTTGGAGCTTTCCAGAATTTGCTTGCTCTCCAATCTGTTTTCCAATGGAAATGGTTTTGACATAAAATGTTAGAATGGACCTCTTCTTGGTTATCAGGTAGGAATACAGTACTCCATATCTGGCTAGAAGTCCATTAACTAATTAGGGGGCTGGAGTACATCTCTAACAAGGGGAAGCCAGGAGAACTGCATTTGGTTAGCCTTTTGAAGAGAAGTCGTCTTCTCAATAAGGAAATATTATTGCTTCCTTCAGGTATCAAATGCAAGAGTCCAGAGAAGTCAGAACCAGACTCTTCTTTGAGGTGCATTGTGACAGTCACATGAGACAACAGACATCAGTCACTACTCAGGAAATTCCGATTAGATACTTGTACTAGTTTGAAAACAAACCAGTGGGAGGCACCAAGTCAGAATAACAATTTAATAGGGAAATTAAAAAAAAAGGCAGAAAACACTGGTTCAAACAGACAGAGCCAGGATACAACCTGACACCCTGTTAGTCAGGGTGGTGGTAGCAGTCTGATAAGATGGTGGTTGCAGTCCTCTGAAGTGGTGGATGTGGTTCTGTTGAAGAGTGATCCTGTAGTGATCCTACAGCCCAGTGGTGGCTATGTAGCTCCTGTCCTCTGGAAATCCAGTGGGAAGGGTTGTCCCTGGCATTTAGAATCTCAGATTATATCCACGATGGGATGCTTGGTTCCTCCCTCTGGGTGGAGCATCTCACAATGGGGTAATGAGTCATGAGGCAAAGTGTTGATTAGGCTCATTAACAGAAGATAGTCCGGAGGGAGTTATCTGTGAGTAATGCAGCAGGGCATTGATGGGCCATTAACAGAAAGATAGTCTGGGGGGAGGAGGCAAGGAAACACTGCCCCACCTGATTTCAACAGCTCATGAGAATGGTAATAGAATACACTGCAACCCAGGACATTATTTAGGGAAATGCTTCTTACTATGAGGGTAGTCAAAGACTGGAAGAGTTGCCCTGAGAAGTTGTAGACTGTATACTGCAAAACATAACCTACTATGTCAGCTGTATAATCAGCATCCATTTCTTTGCTCCTCTACAACAGGCTCACTTCAATTTCTGGACTTGCCTCAAATAGGGATAATTGAAAGCCACTTGGAAAATGTAGTGGTAATGTCTACTGAAGGGAACAGGACAATATTAGCACATGAAATCAGTGCTAAAATCTTTAGAGTAACTTCTACATTTCTGTTTATCATTCATTGTGTTGGAGATTAAGGTCTGGAAGGGATCCAATGCCTGCAAAAGCTCTGTGTACTTGGAAACCAGTCTCCACACTTGAGACTGTCAGATATATACTCCTTTGTCCATGAATGTCCTCTTTGATACTCCAGAGTTTTATAGGCCCTAATGGTATAAAAACGTTCAAATCTGACACGCTTCACTGGGTAGAAGAAAACCTATTGAAAGTAAGAATTCTGATAAGGCCAGGAACTTCAGGTCCCCAGAAGACAGCTATTCTTCCAAAAAACAGATATACCTCAGCTGTTTCTGGTTCCAAATTCCCTTAAGTTTAATAAAGAGCCTCTTCATAGCTTACAGGTCTTTCTAAACTGTAGCAAGCACCTTTTTCTAGACAACAAACCTTAGAGAGAAAAAGTCCAGAGATACAAGGGGCATCAGAGCTGCAGTTCAGATCAGCTGAGAATCACTTAGCATAGCTAGCTTTCACAATACAATAAATTAAATAAATTAAAACAATAAAATACATTTCACCTACTGCAGGTAAAATCATACTTTATATTTGCTGTATTTCAAAATGTTACTGCTGAGTACTTGGCTCTGTAAACATCATTGTTAACTGCTGCCTGCCTGCTTTGGGCCTGAAATGTGTCAGAAGATTTATCTGCCTCATCAGCACTTTCTAAACACCCAGGCAGCCAATTGAAATAGGGAGGCATAACAGATGTGCCAACATCTGCTGCAGCAAGTGTTTATCTGGACAGTGGAACATATAGTTGTAGATTCAAACTCTTACCCAGTTACAATTCCATGTATTTGGACAACCTAGATCTACAACTGTGTGAAGGCTGTTTTGGGATATTACTTGAAATCAAGTTGAAAATGTAGTTTTTCAATTACATTTGTGAGAAATATACCTTCCTGTAATTCAGTGTATGCCTTTCAGACACAGTAAAGGCAAAATACTATGAAAAAGGTAATTGTAAAGTTAAACTTACAGAATTAGAAATTCTTAGAAAGCACTATTAAAATTCCATCCCTTCCACGCTCTTGTTTACCTTGAGGTACACACATGTTAAAACATGTATAGTTAAAATAGGCAAATTTTAATCACATACATGTGCCCATAAATCAAGCACATGAAGCAATAGGTAATGACTTTCAAAACGCACCTTGATTTTCCTGGCACCAAAATGAGGTCTATGGGCACCGTATCCATGCTGAGTTTCAGCTGCTCAAACTTCTGCTGCACACGGAATGCCCTCTACCCCCAAACACATACTAGTGCAGATTGATAAAATCATGAGATGAAATACAAAGCAAACTCATCTTCTGCTTTTTGATGCACAATGCAGTTTCACCTGTATTCCTGCTCACCAAACCATGCCCTCTAGGAATGACTATCACATTCTCTTTGAAGAGATCCCTCATTAAATAAAAAAGCAAACTCCCAGAGAAAAGGCCTCTCCTGCTTTTTTTGATTTCTCCTCTGAAGGCCCAGCATGCATAATACTGAAACCTTGTTTAAAGTCCATTTTCTTGTAAAAGGTTCCCTCTAGCTAAGGGGATTCAGCCCATGCTTCCTGTGCTCTAGGATTTCCTAGGATACTAAGCTTTAAAATAGCAACATTATAATAAGGTGGTTAACATGACTTAGGCTATTTTTAAAAGAATATGTAAAATAAATTATTCCCTCCCATCTTTTGTCTGTATAGCTAGATTTCATGTTTCCAAGACAGACTACATGAACATTCAAGTAGAAGGCATATGAAAAATAGCATTAATAAAACTCTTAGAAACATTTTGACTGTAAAGCATATATGGAAGTATGTGTGATAATAATGTAAGAACTGTCTAAACAAAGACTTTCTCCAAAACAGAAGATTTATAAACCAGAGATTTCCACAAATGCAAAAATATTGCCTGCACCTTTCTCTACCTTCACCGACTGAAAATCACATTCCATATATTGTAATAGCAATGTAGTGTTGCTGAACTAAATTCACTTTTCTTCATTTTCCTGGAAAAACATAAGCTCTGACAAGTAAGAATTTTTATTAGCTTCCAGGTGAAGTGAGGAGTAACCCTGTGCTTGTTTTATGAAATCATGAAACAGAATGAATATCACTGACTTGATATATTTTCCTCCTGTTTTAAAACGCAATAAATGGTAATAACCTTGATAAATTTGCCCATGTCAGTTTTGTGTCTTTTGCTCTCCATTCTCTCATGATCCTCTGCAGTTGTGGACACAACTCAAATCCCTAAATTGGGATAGTCATTACTTAGGGGAGGTGAGATGACAGCAACTTCATTCACTTTGAATGTCAGAATTTTGTGATGGTACACAGCAATATGCTCAAAATCAATGAACAACTGTGGCAGAAACTACCCTGAAATCCCCTTCTATCTAAATGACCCAATGACTAGTAAGGAAGAAGAGTGATTTAACAGCCAAAAAGGAGATGCATTACAATTAAAGGCTTCTGGCTTTTACTGCCAGTTCTGCCACTGATGGACTTGGCAAGTCTCTCGATACAACTGTCCTTAGTTCACCTGCTTGTGAAGACATGTATTGCTACATAACACTGAAGACCCTCAGTAGAATGGTTTTGTTTAATTTATTTACACTTGAAAAGTGACTTCAATACTTAAAAGACAAATGAAAAAGTGAAAGAAAAGGGCTGTTCCTTTTACCAATCCTTTGTTCATTTACAGTGTACAATTGGCCACAATTAGGGAGAAATTCCATGTTTATTATTGTCTATGTGTAAATTATACTGATGTAAATTCACAGGTATTTTAAAAATAAAAATGCCAGTGAAAATACACCATCTTATGCTGTTTTAGGCCAAATGCATGCTTAAACAGTCTTATTTTAATTATTATCCAGTGTTATTCAAAGAAATACAGCAAAAAATATTGCAGTGCCACTTTCTCCTTTCAACTGTGACCTTTTCCACTTTTAGTCAGTAGTTGCAGTCAGAAGGATCACAGACTGGGTGTTTGCCACTCAAAACTCTTTTTGAGTTAAAAGGAAAAAATCACAAGGAAGGGTTTTAGAAGCCCTGCTCATTGTAGTGCTTCCTCAGGTCCAAATGAAACAACTCTAATAATCTATTTACTAATCCAGGAGAATTCCTCACAAGATAGCTTTAAAACACTGTCCATTTTTCTCTCTATTTGTATGATACTACAGGTGGAATAGGGAAAAAAAAAGCCCAATCACCCCAAGTCCCCACAAACCAGACTCCCCTAAGCAACCAAGACCACAGATTACAGGCACACACATATCTATTCACTTACTTCATGATGCTTATTATCAGCAGGTACTACATAATATTAAGAATTGCCACCAAAAAATCAGAATAAAGGTGTCAGTAAATGTCTCTGTACCATGGGGCAACCATGATTCAGCCGTAACTGCTAGGTCGGAACCAATGGTCAGAAAATCAACACAGTGTACCAAGTCTCTCTCCCATGATAACAGACTGAGAGAGTTGGGGTTGTTCAGCCTGGAAAGGAGAAAGCTTCAAGAAGAACTTAGAGCAGCCTTCCAGCACCTAAGGGGGGCTACAAGAGAACTGGAGAGGGACTTTATACATGGGCATGTTGTGATACGACAGGGGGTAAGGGCTTTAAAATGAAAGAGGGCACATTTAGATTAGATATTAGGAGCAAGTTCTTTACTATGAGGGTGGTGAGACAGCCGGAGAAGCTGAGGATATCCCATCCCTGGCAGTGTTCAAGGCCAGGCTGGAAGAGACTTTGAGCAACCTGGTCCAGTGGGAGGTGTCCCTGCCAATGGCAGGGGTTGAAACTAGATTATCTTTAAGGTCCGTTCCAATCCAAACCATTCCACAATTCTACAATGAAGTCCCAGCTTATTTTAGCCTACCCTGATCTGTCAGTTCAGTCCCTTCACCACAACAGCAGCTCCATAAGGTAAGGCATGTGGTGAGAAGTATCTGCTTTTTCCATTGAAAATCTACACCATAGCAAGTTTGTTCCTATTTCTCCTACCACACCAATCAGGTCTGACGACAATGGAAAAGACACAACTTGTCCACAATTTCAGCTCTTCTAAACTACAATACCCATATGTCTAATAGGAACCATATTTCTTGAAGCCTTCTCTTTTAAATTATGTCTGGTGGTTGCTGAATTAAAAAACTGCCTTTTATTTCCTAGAGGTGGATTTTGTGATTTATTTCCAATTTTAAGAAGTTCAGGGTAAAATATAAAGACTCCAATCACAGTAGGAAACACAGTAAAAACAAAAGCACAACCTGATAGAAAGTCACAGAGTTAGCTTCATTGTACAGAAACACTCATCAAGCAACAAAACAAAAGAGCCTGACTGCAGCTATCAGCAGTGCTGACGGTGTGTGCACAGAAGCTGTGTCCATAAAAGCTGTTTGCTCAGGTGCTAGCAATTGAGGAGGAGCTCCAGTTGTGTTGCCACAAGTTCCTGTAACGCTCACACAGGGGTGTTTGCAGGCTATCAGAGCTCTGGAGGGAGCTGTTACAGGCTATCAGCTCAGTAATCCTCACGTTCAAAAGGCCCTAAATATGTATTTACAAGATAGACAGACCTGTTTGGTTTACTGGTTAAGTAATCCATGTGTTCAAAAGGTCTTAAATAGGAATTCACCAGGCAGGCAGGTCTCTCCTGGACTATTACAGCAATGGTCGGCTGTTCAGAATGTCACTGATACCACACTTCAGTGGCCCATGAGAGCCTCAAACCATAAATACTTACAGGTGTTCAAGTAACTTTATTCAGATAAACAGCCTCACTCAGACTGCTAATCTGAAATTACTCCTTCTTTATTTCTAAGGAAGAAATACCAATAAAATCAATCACTTCAAAAGTGCAATGTCACAGAACTGGTAAATTTGAATTTGCTCCCGAAATACCTTCCCTCATCACAATGGGATGAGTATTACTGGAAGAGTGAACCAGTGTGTTATGGCTGCACTGTATCTACTGCAATGCTCAGATACAGATAGAAGAAACAAAGAGAGCAGGAAAAAAAATTTTCCCCTATGCTACTTTTAAGTGTCCAGTGAAAAGACGTCTCCATAAAGACTTACTCTTACCTTCCGAAAGGTTTCTAGCTTATCTCTCTTCAAGCTTATCTCTCTTTTTAGTTGTTTGTGAAAACAGCTGACAGCTTCTGATGCAGAAATGCTCAGGTCAATAGGAAACCTTAGGAATTTCAGCAGGTTTGGATCACGCCAATTGTAAACTTTAGGGACTAATCTAAATTTAGAGTTAACAGATTCATGAGCGCAAATAGTTATCAAAACATTTAAATGAATGGCTGTGCATAACCATAAATTAGCATTTGCAGTCAACATGCATACACACACATTTATTTCCTTATTCTCATGGAAAAATCTGTCCCTTGGGTCTAAAAATCAGAACATGATCTTAAGAGTAATAAATTTTGCCCCGAAGTATTAACCAGCCCTCAAAGCACAATGAGTTGCTGTGCTTAGGATGAGGATGATGCAGTAAAGCAACTCGCATATGAATATTCTAATTTCCAGAAGTCTTATTTTCTACAGCACAGGAAGAATCCAAACAGCATGTGTGTAGCTTCTAGCTCATGCTCAAAGAGGGAAAAATCTCACATGGCTTTTTCTTAAAATACTATGGCCCTCGTTGCTGCTCTTTCCTCCAAGAACTCTTATCCTTTCATTGCCTAGACACAAAAGAGTCCATAAAACCTGACCACAGAAAGATTTTACCTGCACATGGCTCATGCGGTTGTCTGTACATTTACTGTCATGCACAAACTTTCTGAGCAAAAAAGTAACATAAAGCTGCTCAATGATTTCTAAGTGAAGAGCATCAGAATACCTCATAATTTCATGTAGGGTCAACTCTATCCTTAGCAACTTTTCACAGGTACTGGTCTTAAAACTGTCCCAATCTATCAGGACCAGCATTGGCATGCATTAAAACTAAAGTCATCAGACACAGGCAGGCTAACACAATGGCTGCCATTCTCCCTTTTTCACTCTGAAATGTTTCCCTCCTGCCATGGTGGACTCTTGATATAATTTCCCAGGCTCTTAAAAACTGAAGCAATCACTTATGCCTAAAAATGAAAACAATCAGAGCTGGAAAGTCTTTTAGGCAATTATTCTGGTTTCCTTTGTGCATCCCCATTGACTAACATCTGAACTTCCTCCAAAAACAACTCCTTCAATGTTGACAGCAAACTTAAGTCTAGTCTTCCTCATATATGCAACAACAGATAATGCAACCCACTGCTATTCCTTCTCAAGGATGTCTACTCTTGCTGTTTGGAAGAAGCATTCAGCTGGAAATGAGAATATTTTCCTATGTGAGATATATGAAATTTTAAAAGCTGTAATCCCCCAGCAGAGAACACTCACCTCCCATTTTGCTTTTGCTCAAAAGCTACCTCAGTACATACATGGTATGAAGGTCTCTGCCCTTGGATAAGGACCTGTTTGACTAAACACTACCAGCTTGTGCCTGCTTGTAACATCTCATTTTCTTGTCTCATTAGACTAAATACGTAGGACCAGACATCAGTGATACTTTCTTTTGACCAGTTTTGTCTTTACAACATCATTTGTTATTTTTCTTTTTCTACTGATTTTTCAACTGCCCCACCATTTAAATGACTCTGTACCTTTAATTTCTGTATTATTGTTAATGTTCCAAAACAAGTATACGAAGTTTCTCTCTCCTGCATAGTAGGTTCAGAAATTTTATTAAATAAGTGCACATCCATTAGCTTATTTGCTCTTCCCTAGCACCAGTATCCTCTATTCTTCTTACAAGGACAAATTTTAGAGCCACATTTAACATAGATTTACTGCGGACTGTGATGCTTTTAGTCCTTTCACCTCATTGGTACCAGCAAATGTGACGTATACTCTAAATGCACGTGATAAAACTCCAGCAGCACAAAACCACTCATAGCCAGACTGGGTGGGTTTGTCCTGAATGTCTTTGGCTCTCTTTCAGTAATGCTGGCTGCAAGTCCAACTGAGCACTTACAAATCAGTCCATTCCTGCTGCTTAAAAGTCCTCATGAGTATCTAGCTATGCAAGAATTACAAATCTTTTGATGCCTTTCTGCCGACACTGACTGACGCTGGCTCTGCCTTCATCTCAGTATCTACCAGCAATTCAGATTCTTTTTAGGACAACTTTTGCAGTAGCAACATAAGGATGCTCAAGGTGGCAACTGGCAATCCCCCAGCTTCATCATCTTCCCAGGCATTTGTTTAAGGTATGGTACTGTATGGAGCCTAATGAGCCTCCCTGGGAGTTCATCCTTCCAAGACAATTGGCTCATACTTGAGTTCATTGCGTTGCGACAATCTGAATGCAGCCCATTGGGCTTTTCTAGCTTACAATTGGAGTGAAAGAGTCTTATAAGTGTCTAATCCTACCACTGCAGGTATAAATCCATATCCCTAGTGCTGGCTATCATATGTGATCCTCCTCTTGGTCTCTTATGGTGCTAACTCAGGTACTTATACACTAGCACATATTTGTAAGCAAGAACCAGTGATCAGAGTTTTTCAGGGTATTCCCTTTCTTGGAAAACATTTTTGTTTCCAGCACCTCATTTGCTAGTCATCTTATTTCCTTACTTCCTAATTTGGCTGTGTATTTTTCATTTGAGTCTCAGAACTGATGCATTCTTCATTTACAAACCAATTCCAGGAAATAATGAGGTGTTGTCGTTCTAGTTCTTTTTTTGCTCACTATCTTGTTTCAATTCCTTTCTGAAACCTCCTGGTTTGATTTTTAATCCATTTAAAAATTTTTGTGTTTGCCATGGAGACCTGTGAGCTGCTTATCTGCATCTTTTTGTACAATGGGAAGGCTAATGCACATCTTGGAAACAGAACCATGCTCTTGACACCAGACAGGTTTTTTGCTGTGTGTGATTAGATGCAGTTCACACCAGAAAGTTGTTACAAGTTAAAAAACAATGACAAAATCAAGGAAAAGTGATAAAATCCTCCTTCTAAATAAAGCATAGTAATAACAATAAACCTCTTTCCCCTAAACACAGGACAAATCAATCAGTGTGAGATAGAGAACACTCTGTGGTTCTTCCATCCAGCCTGCAGACTGTGGGGTGGCATGAGCAGGGCTTCTGCACCCCCTCCTTGCTGCTTTCACCCTAACATGGTGGATATGATGCCTTAAAAATCTAGAAACAAAATGCCGCACTTTTGAGACAATACTAATGTAGGAAGTAATATAAAAGCTGGTCTTTAATTGGAGGCCTCCAGGGCCAAGTGTGGAAAAATGCCCACGTCACATAGGCTGAATACAGTTTTATAAGTTTAGCAAATTAGCATAATTGACAAGAATCCCCAATTAAAAACACAGGTGATGAGGTAATTCCCCCACTTGGTTTAACCTCCTCTGGAGCCCCCTTCTTCTTCTTGTTTATAGGAAAGTGTCTTGGGAGGGTAGCTCGTCCTTGGTTCCCAGAAGAAAGATTAGGATAGGGTCTTTGGAATTTGTTTTGTCTTTCTGTCTATCAGGGTAGGAAAAATGCTGGAGTTAGCTAGGAACTATGTAACTTTACAGTAACAGTCTACAGAGCTACAAATATCTGAAGAATATATGAAAGGAAAAATCATCTTGGCATCAGATGGACAGTGATGATTTTTGTTCATTTTTTGTCACTTTTTGTCTTCCCAAGCACTCGAGCATTTTTTTCCTTCCCTGTTGCTGCTGCCACAGTGGAGGAACTTGTGGTGCTATGCTGGAAATTAGATCAGGCAGCAACACTTCTAAAATTCTATTAAAAACAAAAAGAAAAGATTAGTTCTCCCATCTGTTTCACAGTAAGTAATTCTGGCACAACTGAGGGGCCAGAGTACATCAGGGCAAGTCCCTCCGTAGAGGAACTCTGTGGCCACAGCAGGGTACACCTAAGGTACTACTGCTGTAGAGTCCATGACAGCATTGGACCATAGCCTCTACTCCACCCACTGTCCTGCTGCTTCTCCCCAGGACTGGCAACAGAAGCTGGGAAGTCCCTTTTGACTCTGAGACTTTTTTTGGGGATGGAGATATACAGCTCTGAGGACAATGCTCTCAGTTTTTCCAGATCCCTAGTTGTGTCAAGGGAGCTTAATAATGTCTTACAAAGACCTGAAATAGCAGATAATACAACCAATGAGTAACCTAAACCATAATATTACCATATGGGTTTAAACTTTGGGAATGTCTTTCATGTCTAGATCTCTGCTAATTAAAGGCTATGGGATGTTCTTGTTCCTCCTACAAAACTTTCATATTTAGTGGAAACCATTCTTCTCAAAGGAGTCTAGAGAGTTTCTTTCCTATTTAACTTTCACATGAAACACTTTATTTCAGTCACTCAGTGAATATGCCTTGGGCAACTGAATCACAGCAGACAGCAAATTAATGACGATGATGTTGTGATTAGCAGAGATTACAGGCAACTGAGAACCTGCCCAAACATTTGCTGTTGTCACAATAGCTATGCAGGCCTTTATTAGGGATTAATAATGGCCACAAAGAGGACTTGATTCCACCAGGTAGATCCTTTAAAAATTATCACTGATATTCTTAATAAATGGTAAAAATTATTTCTATTTTACCATTTAAAAAAAATTCTTTCTAGATGCTTACATTACTAATTAATTTAAATATTACCAGACAAAGTAGTTTCTATCACATTTCAGAAACAAGTATCATGAACAAACACACTTGACAGAGAAATTTAATATTATATTACACAGGGGGAGTCAAAATAGAACTTAAGGTCTAGGACTCTTATGCTGTGAGATACCACACCAAAACCCAACTGGGAAGAAATAATCATTTCACTTATCCCTAGCAATGATTTTTTGAGGAGTTCAAATAGAAGTTTGCTTGTTCTGATGAGATTCACTAAGTAGATGTTATTTGATTTTTCTGCTTCCAGGGGGAAGGACTTCATATTCCCCAGGCTGCTAGAAGAACAATGGGCTGAACTTGCAGTTGAGCGTCCTAGATGCTAAAGATACAATAAAAGTGAACTCACTGCATATTTGCCAAAGCTTTCCCCTTTCATTTAATTTCCAAATGTCATCCACTTATATGAAACCTTTGAAAAGGTTTCTTAAGGTAGAGCAAACAGGAGGAAAGGATGTTTTTAATCTTGTATTAAAGATTTTTAATTATTTATAATCATTCTTATTTAAAATACAGTTACTTGAACTTATGAAAAGACTCAGCACTGTTTAATAATAAAAAGAGCCATCTGCTTCTTATGCCTGTCCCTATAAATATTTTGTTACTAGATGACAGTGGAAAACATGAAAAGCTAATGACTGACTGACAAGTAGACTATTAAGATATTGAAATGAAAATCTAATGACTATCAACATCACTAATCACACGTTATCATTTTGGGAAGCTTCACATAATGATTTTCCAGTGACTCAGAAACACATCCACCCTTGTCACCAGAGAGTGAAATACATTAGCAGCAAAGGGAGATTTGTGGTACAGAGCACAATTTCTTATAATTGCAATACAAATATCAGAGAGCAAGTAATAAAAACTATATTCATTTTCCAGTTTGAAGCGTGATCTTACAAACACTTAAGCACATACCCAAATATCTAGAAGACTGATTTCTAAGGCTTGAAATACAAGGACAATTGATTCTTAAAATTAGAGGCAGGAGGGGGAAAGCAATTAAGCTTCCAGTAACCACTTTTAATTGTGGAAAGGCCTGCTTTAAATTGTTAAATCTACTAAAGAGAAGCATCTGAGTTGCAGTCTCCAATGTACAAAGACAGAACACGTTTAACAAGCTTCCTAGACTAGTATGTAGTCACCCACTGCAGAATTCTGCTTTCATATTTCACATCTTTAGCCTAACCCTAGTAAATCCTGTGACATTGCACAGGTATAACACAAAACAGGCTTTTGTGATGATTTTTAAGAAGTATTCCCCACTATTCTTTTTCTCAGAGGAGCCTGCTATCAGCTGTGTAAATGCCATATCTGTAATAACAGAAAGAGAGGCTGAAGTATGCCCATGATCTTACCTCATACTCAAAGTCCTCTGCTCTATCTGCGTCAGCAGGCAGGCTGGAAAGATACTCATTACCTTCATAAAATTCATGCTCCACTGGATGAAGAGAATGGCAGCTATGTGGAACAAAGCAGTACAACAACAGTAGATGAGACAATAGGGTTTTCTTAAATTAAAAGGTGATAAGCCCACCTCACCCCCCCACCCTCAAACCCCCCACGCCCCCTGCCAACCCAGCCCCACTTTGTAGTTTTCATCTAAGGAGTGCTACTCTGAATGGCCTGACAGCTTGAAAGGAACTGTATCAAGAAGCAGCACAGGCTGTTTTCTTTGCAAAAGCTTATGCTCTGGCTGAGTTCATTCTGCTGGTTTCATCTTTTGTCAGATTTACACAGGGTGATTTCTTAAAAGGGTCTGGTTTGGGCAAAACTGCTTCATTTTAACACTTTTTGATTCCTTACTCATAAAGGTACCTAATTCCAGATTCAGGTGCTGTGCCATGGCTGAGGGCAACTCACTAATTATCTGGTCATAGTCTTGAACATCCAAAATCTACAGGCCATATCAGGCTCACAAACTGTGCAAGAATTTGCATAAAATAACTTGCATTATCCTTTGTTAAAGTGGTAACAGGGTGGTCAAGTGAACTTGAGCAACTGCACAGTTACAAATGTCAGTAAACTGTACTGTTAAATGGGATTGGAACACAAAGAATGAGGTCTTTGCAACAGCTTTAGATGCAAAGCTGGATCCCAACCATGAAGCACCCAATGCAGATCTATCTTAGCAGAGGTTGAAAACTCTTCCCCATGCTGAGGGCAGGGGAACTTCAATCATATTAGCCCGCAGTTTAGAAATACCCAGTAAAAACTCAGAAATACAGGTATGCTGTTCCTTGTAGTGCTGCAGTCAGTGGTAAGCCCAATCCATCTAACCTAGAACTTCTAAAAATGGACCTACATAAAATTCAAAAGTGGCATGTTCTGCATTAGCATCAATTCTGCAGAGATGCACACCATGCCAGCAAATCAGCGGAAAAGCTCTAGGGCTATCACAGTTTAGCAAGCTGCAGAGGGTCTGTAGGGTCACCTGAGGTCACCCACTGCATGATGTTATTTTTGAGGCGGAGTCAAAAGAGGAAGAACCCTACACCCTACTTATGTATAAGCACCACCTGCTGAGGTTTGCATCCGATTCAGTTCCAAAGAGGGACAATTTAATTAATATACTTTGTCATATGAAAAATGAAATGGTACTTTCTGATCTCTATATTTTTGCAATTGTTTTGCTTTTGATAAGGGAGCCCTTATATTAAATCACTTGTTTCCTTGATTTTTTGGTGAGAAATTTGGAAGAACAGAAAACAAGACAAGCTCTTTCTAGGTCTGAAGAAGCCTTTTTTGTACTTTGGAATACAGAAGTGTTTTTCTTCTTGACTAGGACTTAGCTTTGAATGAACAGACATGTGAACACAAAGTAAACATGCCTGAGATTCCTTCCTGTAGCCCTAATTTACAAGCAGAGTTTAGGAAAGCTGCCATTGAAGCCTGAATGGGATAGTGGTTATCAACAACATTTATTATTTATTTAAAGTGTTCCTGAGACTTTTTCAGGAGAAGGCTAGAAGACCATCACTGCAATGCCTCAATCCCACAGGTAAACCGCAGAAAAAGATAAACCACACCTATCTGAAAGTAGAAAAGGGCAGATATCAGGAACTGGTGGTGTGGAAGGCCTTAGTTTGGCCAGAGCCATAATGTGCTCAAAAGTGATGTCAGTCTGAGTGCTGGCATCCATAAGCCGAACATCCTGAGAGCTACTGTGAGCTTTGGTAGCTGGGGCTCTTCGTAAAACCTGAACTACAATGGGCTCCTTGGCATTGCGGAAAGCTTCCACTGCTTCTTCATGAGTGGCCTTGGACAGGTCCTTCCCATTGACCTAGAGAAAAGAGAAGAATATGGCAAAGGTTAGAGAAAAGGCAGCATAAAAACATGGGTGTAAGATACAGGGGGATGAATTATTTGTGCACTACATCAAGCCATCTGATGACATTGATGATCTTATTTTGGTATCCATGCAAGAGAGAATATATAGCTGGGAGCAGAAATAAGTTCTTTAATCTTTGCCAGAAATTATAAATGGTTTGAACTCTTCCATAACTGTTCCACCCAATGAAATCCAAACACAGCAAAGAAACTACAATATTTAGAAAGTAATTTAAAATTATTTCTCTTATCCTGTTTTATTAACTTTGTAAAATACAACTAAAATAGGAGAGGTGCCTTTAATTTTGAATTTCAGCATTTTCTGTGGCATGCAATTGCTTTAAAGGATTTCTGGCTAGCATTGTTACTAATGCAGATGTCAATAGACACGTCTCTGATGTCTAAAAAGAAACAAGGACAATTTTCGATGTTTTGTCACTTATCTGCTATGGCTATTATACAACCATTAAGACTGAAGATAGGAAGATTTGACTAGCACAGTCAGCTGCTGCTCTTTCAAGGAAAGAGAACTCAATAAATAATTTGCTATGAACAGACAAATAATCAACCAGAGAAAATTACATTGCAAATGCAGCATAGCTTGGCAAAACTAAAAGACTGTGCCAAGATTTCTCTCTGCTACAGGCAAAGCAGCAAATTTTTCCTGGTCTAGATGAGGCCTTAGGGTATTAAAAAATGTAACCTCAAGGTTGGATTATGCTAAATTTATACTAATTCAGGTGTTTGGGGCAAGATTTGCAAGCATCAGCCCACTACAAAATGTGAAGGCTAATTGGTCAATGGCAGTCAGTATCTAAGCCCTTGAACACAGGGTTGTTCATCCTTACACAGAAAATACTATTCCACCTTCTCCAGAGCACTGCTGACTGCTACACAGGACCTAACTGTTGTGAGCTACTGTGAAAATGAGATGATCCTGTGCTGGGGTAGAAAGATAGGGTTTTCTAGTAAGAAATATGACTATCTGAAGGTACCAAACCTGATTAAAATTTATATTCCTGGGAAAACTTCTACACGGGTGGCAAATCAGAAATAGCATTCTGCTGCAAGGTCATGCTCAAATTTTCTTTGTTGTATAGACAATGAGACATAAAACTTCATAAGCCTTAATGAACTAAGTCTAAACCCGTCCCAGAAATGGGACAGACCTCATAACTGACTTTACCCCAGTGTTTGCAAACACTGGTTGAAATGAAAATTTCTTTGCCACATCACTCCTTCGTTCAAGAAATTCTTGGAAATTTCTAGTCAAAAAGGAAGAAGGCAAACAAAAACAATGTCAGCAAACTCAAAAGAGCCTCAGTAACTCCGTAGCCTTCAGTAATATTTTGAAGCTACTTGTGCAGCCATAGTCCTGTCATATTTATGTGCATGGCTAGGATACTGCTGACCATTAATTTAATGTATATATCAACTCAATACATTTCCAGAGTATGTGCTCAAGTACAAAGTAGCATCATCTTTTTCCTCTGACTTAACTTCCAAAGAATCAGCACTTTCATGCCCACGTCACTCACGAGGACATGCAAAATAACCACACTGTAATGTAGCCACCAATGCAAGCGTCAGCTGATCTTTCTAGCTAGCCCTGATGCTGGATGCAGTGATGAGAAGCCTACAAATTTTGAACACATTTCTATACATATAAAAGCTCAAACTCCTTGTGCTGAATGCCTGGGACACCCAAAAGTACCACACCACTGCAGCCTAGACTGTGACCAGGTAATTCAAAAGGCAGCTAGCTTGGTCATCTAAGTTCAATGCATATCTATCGTCTGTCTGATAACCGAAGCCAAAAATATTAAGATTTAATGTTATAATTTTATCATTTAAATTATCATCCATAAAATTATAACCTAATTATAATCTAATTTACATGGAAAAAATATCAGCGGTATCTAAGACGAAGAGCCAGAGCAGTCAAAGAACAAATTATAAGAAAACCAAAGAAATTTCCCCAAGGAGAGAGCTTCTGCAAACCCTCTCTTGATAACACAAGTCACACTGCCAGGGTGCTCAGATTCAGCCCCATCTAATGGAGGCAATTAGAGATAAAGCTTCAAGCCTAGGTCTTCTAGCCACTCTTCAATTCCAGTCTCTGCTTCAGTCTTGTTTCAAACTCAGATCCTATCAAGGACACAATTTCTCAGTTTCTGTGATTTTTGTAACAAGAGTGTCCTAAAGGCTGTCTGAGGCACTCTCATTTCTAAGGCCCTACGAACAGAAAAATTACTTTCATGACTCCCCAGTCCCTTTCAATACTTCTTAAGCTTCAGATAACTATATGGTGTTTCTCCTAAAAGTAAATGCTTGGGAATAAATACCTCATAGCAATGTATCAATTTTTTCCTCTGTTCAAGTATAAAACACACAATCCTTCTGTATCCCAGCTGAACCACATGGATTTTGGCACAAGATAACCATTTTATTACAGATCCACATCAGCAAATCTAAAAGATGTTTGGGTAGCATACAAACCCCATTTTTTTTGAAAACCAGAAGCTCTGTCTATTCACATCAGTGAATGCTTATAACTTATTCTGAAGAAATAGACATAAATTCACAATAATGCCATTTACATGCAAATTTTATTTCTAAAGGATAATAATATTTTAAAATCACATGAATGTGAAAAATCACAAAAGATACACATTTTCATTTATCCTGGGAACCTATGGCTGACCTCTATTTTCATTTAAAAGCTTATTTAATTTGATGACTTTAAACACATTCTCTCCTTTATTTGGTTTCTTATGAAATACAAGCACATTGGACCCAATACTTGTTTAAATTGTCACTTGAAGTTCATCAACACACTTTGTCTATCTGCATAAAGGTCACCTAATTTACAAATGCCTCCTTTCTCAGAAGAAAATCTATAGCTGAATTACTCTATGCTGGCAGCTGTCCTGCCCACTTGGGGCTGAGAAGAGAGATTTTTTAAAAAAACTTAGAGCCAGTACTACAAATGGGGTTGGAAACTCCGTGCAGGTTTCTTTAAGGATTTTCTTCCCCCTGCATTATCCCCCAACTTAACACTCACATATAGTTACCCTGAGAGTCGAAGACAGCTGAGCACTTATTTATAGCAAGCCATTTACAGGTTCTTAGTGGATGATTAAATAAATTCCTTTCCTGGTAAGGTTACTTTCAGTGGAATCCAGGGTACTATTTTAATCGGATAGAGAAATCAGTCACTTCTAACAGTCAACACAAAGACAAGGGAATACATTTGTTGTAGCAGATGGGCTAATTAATCCACAAGCAAGTTGTGAATGCTAAGTAAAGAATATATCTTTTCTTATGTAAACCATCCTCCTGCCCTCTTTGATTAAGCTTTTGTTTAATGAATGCTCTCTCCCTAGTCCAGGCTATTGGACACAGTGCAAAGTCTGGGCCACTTGTCAACATCTCCCCCAGAGTGACTAGTGGCCACTGCCTGGATCCCTGCCATCCCCTTTGGATTCTTGCTCTAAACCCAGACACATGCAAAACTTCATCAGCATCAGAAGATAAACAAGGAAATGGGCTTTGTCTTCCATGCAAACATCAACTGACATGGGCCAACTGCCACTTCTGATGCCAGCACCAGTGCACACAGGCTTATTCCCACTCAGAGCTGGACAGCAGAGAAGTAAGGACAGGACTAAATAACAAAACAGTGACTATGAAAAATGTAGACAAATGGTTGTTAGGTTATTCTCATGTTCTGAGTTCTAAAAAAAAAGGTGAAGAAAAATCAGACCTTTGATGAAGACTGCTTCCAGGATTTAAGTGCCTGCGACTGAAAATTTAAACTGCCTTGTCTGTCTTCTAACTCTTTTCTGTTTTTGATCATTTAATGCTGGCCATAATTTTTGAAACAAAAGAGCCAGAAATGTTGATATGTTTCCTATAGTCTTTACTTTTCCCATATTAAGAAAAAAAGGAAAAAAGGAAAATAGTGCAAAAAAAAAAGAAAAAAGGGGAAAAGTATGTATAGTCATGTGAATGCAATCATCACAAAAGGTGTTGCATTAGCAGCTCATGAGATAACCTCCTACCCTCAGCAAATATCTGGCATCTGCAAGTTTAAATTTAAGATCAGCTCTGCTGAAGTAAAATCCTTTGAGACGCTTAATTTATTCAGTAAAGGCAATGGGAAGAATAACTGAAGTGTTCTGCAACAGCAGAGGTGTCTAGACACATAGCTTTCCTAGCGAAATGACAGAGATGCTGTCTGACATGATGATGGAGTTCACACAAGGCTCACTGTCCTAGGAGATTTCAATACCCATGCAGAAGATGCCCCTGACCTGACAGGTGCTAAATCTGCTCTCATCACAGCAGTCTCTTCACCTTCAATCTCTCACCCTAAACACACCCAGGCTACCATTCCCTGGGTGCATCCTTGGACAGCAGAGTGGCACAAAGATCAAACACTGTCCTTAAGTTTGACCAGTCCTTCTTTAAGACAGGAATTTGAGCCCTTCCTAACTTCACGCAACAGAGCAGAAAGAACAAAAACATACCGCCTTCCTACCAGACTTACAGCTTTTGGCATATAGAGACTTTAGAAAACTTCCACTGCTGAGGTCCAACAGCTGTGAGGCACATGTGAGCTCCCACTGACACACATGCCAGAGAGGACACCGTGAGTCTTTGCTAACACGAATGCGATAGTTCATCTACAGAAGGGGCATTTGACACACAGACATTTTAGGTTACAGTTTAGTACTAAGCTGCATTTCCTCAGCAAGTTAATCTGAAAGCTAGCAAATTCAGCCATTATCCAACACCACTATCTCAGTCAGGGTTCACACAAATTCAGTAAAGGGACAGCTTTTATTATGCGGGTTAATGACACTTCCTCTTCCCTGGCCAGATGAGTTAAGTGACTCTTGCTTCAATTTGATCCTTTGCTGGCCTGACTGTGAAATCTTGTCATCCCTCCTAAAAGCTATACAAGCTGCTGAACATGCAGGCTCTGGGTGCTTCCCTCAAGCTAAACCACAGGCTCACAACAAGAATTACATCTCTATTACCTGGAGAGCTGAGGTTTGTGCTGTTTGATAGCTGGTTTGTGTAGTTGGTTCAACAATACTGGGTAGGCCGAGGCAACGCCCAGTACTGCAGCCTTCTGTGTATCTCCGTGTATAACCAGCACACCACTTCTATTTCCCAGTATTTAGCAGAAATCTACTGTGGCTGAAAAGCCTATGGGCAAGACTTTATCTAAGCAAGACAAAATAAATGCTACAGAAACTGGAAAAGTATAAAAATATACCTATTTCCACTCTACAAAATTTCCTCTCAGAGGGAGGCAACCCAGTGACTTCTTGGCAATTTTGATCATTTAAACAGCAGTTGTCAGAAGAAAAGCACCCTCCTTTCAAGTGACCTCAAGATGATGCTTCATTTTGTTGGAGTCGTTCACTGAAAAAACTGTATCTGTGGCAGGTCTGAAAACTACAGCTTCTCTCTACGAAGGACATGACACATTCCCAAAAGACCCTGGCACAGACCTGGACACTGCCTGGAAGTATTGCCTAACAAGCTATCCTAGCGAATTCAAAAGGTTTTTAAACTGGAATGGAAAAAATGTCCCAGGTAGATGTACAGGGAATGGACAAATAGTTCTCATCACATCTGCAGTTACAGCAAACTAGAGAGCAAGATAACCAATATGGATGTGCTTGTACAGCTTTGGTTCTCCAACAAATAGAAACTCAATATCTTTCTTCTCCATGATTTTGTCTTCTCTACCCAGTCATCTCTAAATAAAACAAAACCACTGGTAGAAGCATCTCCCAAAATTCTGTGTGCAGAATCATGTTCCATGTTTTGGAAAAACACTTAAGTCTGTTTTAAGCAAAGCAATCACTGAAGATCCCTCCCACCTTCAGGAGGAGGTTTAGGGTTTTAAATCCCAAATGTATTGACTACCTAATTGCATTTATGGTACTGAGTAAAGGAAATGGATTGTGTTTTAGATGCATGCCTATAGCCTGCTTCCAGCTGGCTGTGTGAGGTACAGTGATCATTCACTAGAAATGCCTGTGAGCATTTCAATCAACACTGTACGGGACATTTCCATACCTAAAGACTCTTTGTAGATCTGGACCCTCACCTTGGGACATCTCTTAAAAAAAACACTTGGTTGCTACAATTCACATCTCCAGGATAACTATCACTGTTCCAACAAGTTTTAAATCATTACTGAGTTAGCAGCTTTGATTTGTAACCAAAATGCAAGCTTCATTTCTGCACTTCATAACATGAGGCTTGGCAGTCGGTGTAACTGGAGAATATTTCCTCCAGCTCATCACTGTGTTTTAGAGCAATGCACATCTCACAAAGATCTTTTCAAGTTTTTTAGTTCTGATGTCCAACATCAGAACAGCTCAGAATTCAGCTCAGAAAGTACAGCAACAGCTCAGAAAATACTCACCTAAGTTTTGAAAGAGAGAATATACTATTATCTGCAATTCTCTTGGTTTGTGTTATCTGCATTTGTCTTCTGAGTGAAATGAAATCACCAAATTAAATGCAAGAATTACTGCATTAGTTTCAGAGTGAGCTGCCTGGAGACAACTGCTGGTAGACATAGTTGTCTTTTTCCAACTCCCTCAGTCTGTCCTGTAGACCTGTGACTATTTGCAATCAACATCTTTCTTGCATCCTCTTCCAGCTTGTAGTCCCAGCCTCATTCCTCCTTCCCTTGCTTTGCCACCTCTGTTCTCTCTCTTAAGCTGTCGGCTCTTCTCACTCTGCCCTTGTCCTTCAGTGCAGGCCCTTCTTTACTCCCTAGGACTCTCATGCTGATTCCAGAACCTTCCATCTTTCCTTTCCTGAACTCTTCTCTACAAAGACCTCCCACTGCCCTCTCACTGAACCAGTCCCCTCCCCACAGGCTGGGAACGCTGGCACTTGTCATCCTCCCAGGGTGACAGCTGGAGAGCTGAACACGCATGAGGCCTGCCTTCACCAGCACCTCCTGGTACCAACACGAATGCTCAGCTAACCCAGATGGTAATGTTGCAAGGCTGGGGTGTATTTACTATGCAAATTGCTTTTAATATTGACAAACAGTTTTTCTGATGATATTAAGATTCTGCCTGAGGGCAATAAAGACTAAACTAGCTGTGGCATGCATAAAATACGTTGTGTTACATCTTGATATAATTAGAACATCATTTATTACATTAATCATTACAAACTTTTTCTCTTTGGGGATAGGACATTAAATAAATCTCTCATGAGATCTACCACATACAGTAATCCTTTGATGGTGGGGAAAAATACCGTCAAAGGCCAGTGTGTGCTCAGAACAACCACCTTTTATCTCTAAGCCTTTGCACTGAATGCTGTAGTCTCCTGTGAACTTCATGGTGTCTCTGCTCTACCACAAGCTCACTCTCCAATTTCTTTTACAGGAGGTGTATGTACTTTTCTCAGAGAAGAGGCTCTTCAGAAGGTAATTGCCATTAAAGTTTTAGGAGATCAAATTAATTACATTCTTTAATCATCTGCAGTTTCCAAAGAGTAATGGAAGAGGCTGAATGGCAGATTTTAGGACTCTAAATAACGTATAGTCACTTTTTTCCTTTCCAGGGAGTCATACTCTATGTTTCACTAACAGAAAAGTTTCACTTCTAAAAAAACCCCACTCTTCCATGAACTCGGTCACGGCTGACATCGCCACATGAATGTTACACTTATCACTGTCATAACAATTCATCCACATACAGACATTCCTGGTCTCCTCTGAACTGAGTAGTTTAAAAAGATAGATGGCTGCCTTCTGGCTAATTGTGGGAGTTCTTTCATTACTATAAAAAGACTTATTATATCTCAAGTGACTTTATAAGCAGTGAATAATGAGACTTAAAGTCTTTGGAAAAGAGTTCACTGATCAAATGCTGGGATAACTTATGGGCACAGTGACCTTTTCCTCAGTAAGATACTCCAAACTGCTGCTGTTGGCTCATTATTAAAATTCCCCATTTAAGGCATGCAGTTAAGCACAAGACAGACTTTATTTTTTTATTTTTAAATTCAATTTAAGGTAGCACAGCAAGACCTATATCTCTCCCAGCGTGGAGTACTAACTCCTGGCCGCTCCAGCTGTGCAGGAGCAGGACAGATGGCTGTGGAAGTGCAGGCAGCTGGCTGGGTCTCACCATCCTGCTTCTGACAGCACTGCTGGCACCAGGAGCCTGCATCCCCTGTGCCACAATGCTCCTCACCCCAGCAAGGGAGCTTCTTTCTGCCAGCATGTCCACCAGCAAGCACCAGTACACTGGGCTGGTTCCTATGATGCTGCAGAGAAGAGCAGCCGACAGCACATTGCCTCCAGCCTGTCTGGTAAGCTGAGTTTGGCCCTGGCCAGGAGGGTGCTCCATGTGCCAGCATTTCACACTGCAGAGCTGTAGAGACATTAAATCCAACATCAGCGCACTGAGCCAGGTGTCGACTCTGGCTGATGCCCTGGTCAGTTCCTGGGTTCTGCCACACATCTAGCACAACCCAGTGTCCTGCTGGGGTGCCACACACACGAAGTGCTAAGGTTAGAGTGATCCCTAAATACACCTGTGCTTGTTTTTTCAATGAATGTACAACAGACTGGCTCTGCTTTAATATGTATTTCTTACTGTGCATCTGTTTTAATTTCATCTTGAAGGAATAGAAAAGGGTCCTCCTCTTTGGAAGCAAAACTTGGAGGGTCTCTTTCATTACTTTTCCATTCTTCTCTCATGCTGCCTTGAAACTAATTTGACACTGTTGTTCTCTGTTGATTTTCATGGCTTTACTCCAGAATAAGCATATTGGCAAATTTTTTTTGGCATAATAATACTTTCAAAAATTAATTCCAGTGTTTTACAGGACTAAATATTTAAAAAATACTTTTGACAAGCTCACATGTATTTAGATTTTCTCAGTCATACAGACTGACAATATAATAGATGCATTAACTTCATCCTGCCTCTGGAACATGGCAACTTCCTTGATCTCTTTTTCAAAGAAGAAGAAAATGAATTCAGAGGAACCACTCATTTGATAAAACAATGCAAGTAATGGGGCCTTACCTGCCATTCAAAAGTTCATCAGATGCTTTTGTACCAGAAAGTTCCCTGTAGCTTTTAGGAAAGCTTAGCAACAATTTTTATTGAACATCAAGAGAGCAGCTGTAAACTTGTAGTTACACACAAGGAACACAAAAGAAACTACATGTAGAGGCATAGAAAAGAAATTTGATGAAACATAATTGTGACTGTTTCATCCCTTTTGTTTCTCTCTCTCCCACTTTGATCCTCTTTTAAAGACTACTTATTCATGTAGGATTACTTCAGTTTTCTACTGAGTGATGCTTGCTGCACTGACACAGAAATATTTTAAGTCGCTTTTTCTAAACTTTATTTGCCACATTCCTTCTTAGCAGAAAAAATGGTAAAGGATGTGAATATTAGTACCTGCTTAATTCTCTTATTTATACAGCACAGTGACTGTGTATATATCTTCTGTACTAAGAGCTGCATCTCCTTTCTGGCTAAAAATCAATTACAGCTGCTATTTCTGCCCCTGTGTTTCCAGCTCTATTCTTCCTTCCTCTCCCCCTACCTCTGCCTTCCTTCACTACTTCCTTCCTGTGTTTTATTCCAGTTGCCTCTTTGGCTTCCTTCCCATATCTTTCACTTGCTGCTTTGACTCCCTTTATCTTCTTGGATTTGGTCTCTGCAATGTTAGAAGCAGCAGCAACCACTCCTGTATGGCTTTAGCATTTAACACCTGCAAAGGGAGTCTCTCTCTGAATGAGGTCTACACAGGAAGTCCCTCCATACAGGCTTTAGGAGAGAATGAAGCAGCTGACTCATTTCTCCAATGGACTCTCAAAAAATCAGCAAAGGGCAATTTCTGAGGAAGATCATGCAATGCTCATCAGTTTCCTTTTCCCAGGCAATTCCAGGTGTATTGCAAGGCTATCAGAGCTGCTGTTCCAGCTCTCCAAGGCATGTCAAGGCTGTTAAGGCTCAAATGGCTGAAAAATACATCAGTGAGCTTACACACTGCTGGTAGCCAAGGCTGTGCTGTTGACTGGTCACAGAATACGTTGCACCATTGCCTTGCAATACCACAAATTTCACTGAAATACAAACAGATTTTGAAGAATCTCTTGTGTTAACTCTTCAGGAAAAAATCTCGCCTTTGGATACATGTGGGCAGTTTTTGCAGCTTTCAATTGCCATGCACCAACATCAGATGGTGCAGTTTAGCATACAGAGCAGAAAAGACCTTTAGTTATCAGGAACAGAGTAATTCTTTCTGCTCAGAAAAACAGAATTTTACTCTGAGAAGAAATTATCAGACAGGCTTTTGATTATCTTAAAAGTAGCATGAACAACTTAATTAAAACACTGAAAAGAATATTGCAATCCACACTTTATACCTATTATACTTATGTATTTGGAAAAAAATGCCTAGGCAAGGACTGTCTTTTTGGTTGCATAGTATCAAGCATGATGGAGCCCCAAAGTAAGTAGGGCCTGCTAGATATTGCTGTAATAAAAATAATGATTATACATCTGTGCTGAGAATTTAGACAATGAATTATAAGGGGACATGAATTAAAATAGACGTGCTTTAAAATAAACTTTATGGCCTAGACAATGAAAATACTTTAACCATGGCACACTGGGGGATATCAAGACAAGGGCAATGTTGTCTTTGTTTTGTCTCAGGAAGAAAGTCCTTCGAAAAATGAGGCTTTCTTTTTCAATTTATATGACATTTCATAACATAAAAAGATTGGTACCAGTGAAAGAAGAAATAAGGCCCCTTATTTTTTACATTATATATCAGAAAAGAAGTGTTAGGTACACATGAATTCCTGATGGCAATATACAGATTATATACACAGGATTATTTTATAAAGGGAGATGTAAATTCTATATGTACTTATAATGAAATGATTAAGAGTAGACTATATAGAAAAGCTTTTCATAAGTTATAAAAATAGCACAGTGTTTGTGAAAACAAAGTTCCTGAACAAATGAAGACATTTCACCAAAATCAACAACACTGAAATGCTTCTCAGCTGAACTTCTTAACTAAACCTCACAGATTTTAAGATGTCTTATTTGTCATCTTACCATGACCCCTGCACTGAAGTGTTTATTCACACTAACTTCAGCAACTTTCATCAGCAGGAGGCAAGAAACTGTGGTAAAATATAAAATATCTACGCCGTGCACAAGGATAGACCATAGAGGAGTGGTTGACAAGCAGTCCAGCAGAAGGGGATTTGAGCATGTTGGCTGACAGCTGGCTCACTGTGAGTCAGCACTGTGCCAAGAGGGCAAACCCCATCCTGGGGTGCATCAAACACAGCATCACCAGCCTCTCAAGGAAGGTGATTATCCTGCTGTATTCAGAGCTGGTGCAGCCTCACCTGGGGTACATGTGTGCAGTTCAGGGCCCCGCTGTTTGAAAAGGATGTGAAGGTACTTGCATGCGTTGCAGAATGGCAACAATGCTGGTGAAAGTGCCGGGAGAAATGTCCTGTGAGAAGCAGTCTAGTACTCTGTGTTTGTCTAGTTTGGAGAAAAGAAGGATGAGGGCCAACCTCATTGCTCTGTACAGCTTCCTGAGAAGGGGAAGGAGAGAGGGCAGTGTTGATCTCCCACGTGTGCAGTCACAGGGCACAGGGCAATTGTGCAAAGCTGCACCAGGGGAGGTTTCTTTACTGAGATGGTGGTCAGACACTGGAACAGGCTTTCTAAAGAGGTGGCCCATGCCCCGCTCCTGTCACCATTTAGGAGGCATTTGAGCAATGCCCTTAACAACATGCTTAAATTTTTGGTCAGCTCTGAAGTGGTCAGGCAGTTGGACTAGATGATCATAGCAGTTCCCTTCCAACTGTAAATACTGTATTCTATTCTAGTCTATTTTCACAGAAACCAAAATATGATGTTGCAACATCACAGCTTGCAAAGTTTTTGTTTGTTTTTAAATAGAAGGTGGGCAGGGAGCAGCAGCATAAGCTTGCAACTAGACCGATAAATTGTAGTGAAGTGCAAATTTCAACTAAGTCCTGTGTGTTCTAACAGCTCAGATGTACCTGGATTCAAATGCTTCTTCTTGGCTTACTTGTTGAAAAGGTTATGTTTTAGAATGGCTCTGTTGAAGGAAAGTGTATTTTTCCCCTTGAATTTAAAGTCAAGTGGGCTCCTATTTCAAAACCCACATCATGTAGGATTTGAGAGTAGCTTTCTTGTTACTGCTGATAGATATATACTTTAAGAAAGCCGTGTTCCTTTAAACTTTCATGGTAAGGTGGCTTTACAAGCTAGTAAAGTAAATGTCACAGCATAAAATTATTGGTGAAAAGAACTGCATCTGAAAAGCAAAGACTTCCAATAAACTGAGAAATGTCTGAAGCCAGCTCAAAATGGCAGGGCAAAATTTAAACAAATCTTCCCCACCCAAGGAGAGGCAGACAGGCATAAATCATTCCCAGCAATCAATTCTGCTATTTGAATTTATCCTGACACTTGTTGGGCTCGGTTGCTGATGTGGAACCATGGCAAAAAGGCCAGGCCACCAGGGAAATTTGGCCAGCCTCCACATCTGAGAGTGAACCACCTGACTGCAGGTCTCCAACCCTTATATTGCTTTTCTTTGTTCCAAGCATAAACTGTTTTGCTCACTGTTTCAGGTCTGCCAGGATAAAGAAAATTCTTTGATTACTATTCGTATAAGAGATGGGAAACACTGGAATGGTAAGGTTGTTTTTCAGGCAGACAGTTTAAAAATAAACCTGCCAAGTTAATATTCATGTTTCTGTTTCTCACTGTGGCTACTTTGCAGTTAATTATTGATATTGTTAGACAACAAAGAAAACATCTGAGAAAAAGGACTGCAGCTTTCTAATTTGTGAAAATTCTGTGAAAATTCAATATATACATACATTTGAGACAAATCTGCTCCGAATGGAAATTCTCAGAAATTTTTGTGGGAAAGAATTTTCATACTGGCCTTGAGTGCCTTCATTAATACCAAATGGAAATATCATCACACTCTCAGTTGTCAGTGCGCAAATCTCACTAAAACACCGTTAAGGTAGCCAGTGCTCACAGATATTCAGAACATGCACTTCTTTCCTGTCCTACCCCTCTAAACCCTAGCCTTAGAAAAATCCAGAATCCTGCAAGGTCAGGTACCCAGCCATGCAATCTTAATCTCCGGCTTCTCCCAACTGCCCGTCGCAGTCAGTGGAAACAAGCTGCAGGCCAGCCATCACATCCTGTACGTCACACAGCTCTACTGAGCGAGACAGGGATTACCTGGAGCAGATTGTGATACTGTGATCTCAGAGAGGGCAATGCCATCCCATCTGACATCCTCATGTGTGATCAGCAGCCAAGGTGCACGGGTACCACAAGGTATCAGTATCCTCATTTCACCCTGAATTATGTGGGTAGGAGGAGGCACAGGGTCCCGCAAGGCCTGCCAGCAGGAGATGCACGTGGTCCATGGGCCAGCAAAGAGCCACTGTGCACAACAGGCTGGAAGCAAACCCAAAAGGCACTTTTAGAGCTGTCATCAAAGCCTTGCAGTTAAGCAGGCACGTCTCCCCATTAGGTCTATGCTTCTATTCCAGGCCCAGGACAGTCAGCCAGACTTCTTGAAAAGTTAAGTCAACTAATGGAACACAAGACTTTCCCTCTCCCTTAAAAAATGAGGACAGTATGGATTTGGAGCAGTAGCAGCTGCATATTGACACAGTAGCCTAACAAATAAGTTATTTGCCTAAAAATTGGAAAAGCTGAACTGAGCATAACTGTATAAAATCACACCTTTCACTCTGCAAGGCCGTCTTCCCATCAGGTTACTGCTTTCTGAAGCTTTAATTTAAAGTAATAAAATATAATCTAACCACCTATCAAACAGGGCTGGGTTTAAGGAGTTAAGTATGGGGTTAGGTGGAGGCTGCTCTTCTGAAATGCTTACTCCATCCCCGTCAAATGGGTACAACAGCTGTGTGTGGAATCTCCCAGTAGTGGAGCAAATGGGAAAAATAACAGGTCTAGTGTCAGCCTCTGCTTTCTTCTCATTATTGCACTCTGATTACTGTACTTTCATAAAACATGACTCATTATGGTATGTCTCTTTTTTCTCCACCTTCTTGCCTCACCATTTAGCCTTCTCCCCTCTTCCCCTCTTTTTCCCCCTGGGGTTCCCAGGTAAACCTCCCAGTCCTGCTGAAGCCATCAGTATTTTAAAAGACATTAAGCATGTCATTAAGAATTGGCAGGTGAAGTTTCCTGATATTTCTGCAAATGTCACTAATAAAAGTATTAAATAAGATCACTGCAAAGACGAACTCTTCTGGAGTTCTAGCAGTAACCTCTCCCCAGCCTTTCACTTTCCCTTTTAACACTACACACAGATAGATATACCTCCAGAGTCAACTCCAAGTCCTCCTTAAGACCACTTCTCTAAGATGCTTCTGTTCCAATTTAGCTAGTATTTTCCTTTATAGTACCAGATCAGATATTTTTGTTTATCTGAAGTCCAGATAAAGAGGACCTACCACATACTCTTTGTGAAGACAAAGCATTTGCTAATCAAAAAGACTATCAGGTTAGCCTGGCTTTGCAACCATCCACCCCTGCTTAGTCTCTGATTCATTATGCTGCACTTACCCTTTGCTTTCCCTAAGTGTAATCATCCTTTTCTTTGAATTGTACTTTAACACCTTCACACTGTGTATTCTGAACCTGAAGGCTGGGAAATCCCATAATGATCCTAAGCATAGGTACACAATTTAATTTTATTCCATGAACTCCTCCATGCTAAACTAGATTAACAAACCTCCCTATTCATCCTGGCTACTGCTTCTCTCAACACTTGAGAGTCCCTTGCCTCATAGTTTTGTCAGTATAACTACTTCTAGAGGTTATCCTGAAAATTGAATCTCTGAGAGATCCTGCTTTGTAAATAATCTTTATTAAAATGTTAGGGTTATTTACCCTACAGACAATTGCCTTCTCCCTCCATGTTACCCATGTTCCTCTCAAATCCTCTCTCCTACCCCTTCACTCTTCAGGTGCTTCTCCCATCCACTCAAAACATGTACCTGTGCAAATCTTTCTGAGAGGTTTTAACCCTTCTGCTTGACACATATTGTTACTCCCCAAAAGGTAGAAAATCTTCAAAATGGTCAGACTGTGATAAAATGACTACTTTCCTGGACACAAGGCACAGGCAATGTACAGTAAAGCCAGCCAGATCTTCAGGTTGAAGAGGAGGACAGGAATGGATCTTTAGTACTAAACACCTCACATTTGTGTGAATATTCTTTCAATTTACCAAATGACATAACTTAGGTTTTGGAGGTCTCTAAAAGGAAAAAAATTAGGTATTAAAATCAGTGAAAGACAGGAAGAGAACATTTCAAAATACTGAAAAATTATAAAGATTTATTATTATGGGATTTGTTAATCCAAGGAGAACATCTCTATTAATAGATAGTAATATTCAAGGGTGTTGTAAACCTATTTCCCAGGATGAGGTCTGATTTATAGTCTTGGACAGAAATTATTCTTCCCATGTCTTACAAAAGCAGAAAAAAAGCTTTCACTCAGCATGGTTTCAAGTTACACAAGTACAACACAGCGGAGACTCTGCTGCCTCTTGATGCCCTCTGCGTTGGTGTAAGTTAGCTCAAAGATGGCTTTATTTTTTAGAGCAATATTTTACAGGCTGTTAATCCAGAAAGCGGATTATTGCCTTTGGGTATTTTGTGAAAAAATAAAATAAAAGAAGTGAGGTATTTCATTTATTATAGCTGTTGCTGTGCATGGGCAATCACTTATTTTTCTCCCATAATATATTAGGCTTCTCTGCACTAGAACTTCCTAAAGCAGCTTCACCAACATAGTTAGCTCTAAGTCCCTTAGAGCCTGTCTTGTCAATTTTCTGTGAATTTAGAAAGACTTACACAAAAGATCATAATAAGCTGGGTTTGAAAGAGACTGTAAAGGTGTAAGGTATTTATACTGAAGCTTGGAACAGCTATGGTGGAGATACATAGTGTGCCAGGTCTTGCACTCAGACAATAAATGCTTTTTCATTTAAAAGTTAAGTTAAAAAAAAAGTGGAAGCAGAGCTGTGAATTGGATGGGGCAGAACTGGAAATGTCTGAGTTCTGCCTTTATAACTGGCATAGCCCTGTCATCTTTGCACAGTAACTTAACCTTACTTAACTGTATTTTAATACTTCACTGTATTTTAATTTTTTCCCTGCCTGCTGTTATGCTGAAGATAGTCAACTTCTACTCTGATTTCAATAATAGACTGTTGATTTTTTTAAAAAATATTTTTAATAATTTTTATTTTGTATATGGAAAAGATATAATATATAATTAAAATATAAATGATATTATATAAAACAAATTAATTATATAATATATAAAATATATTTTAAATCTATTTAATTTAATTTTATTTTACATATAGAAAAATTCTTTTTCCATATTTGCAGACAACCTTCCCCAAACATGATGCGTGCTTGTTGCACCACACCTCAGAAATGCTGTGGCTGAGTTAATGTTCGCAAAGCACTTCAGAACCTCAAAAAAGAGCACATTCACAAAGCAAAAATTGTAATAAGGACAGATGTTGAAGTTTGATAAAAGCTGCAGCGATAGCACAAAGCAAAACCAGGCAAAAGTCATGACTGATATGTGACTTTCATTCATGTATCTCCAAAAGTCACCAACGTTTAAGACTGGTATTGGATGAGTTACCATGAGGGGAATGATAGCACAGTGTTACGAAGAATAGGACAGTTCTTGTGCCAGCATATCTGCACTTCCAATCTATTTGACAGCTGAAGGACTCCATTTACGGTCTGCACATTAGTTGGCAGATACAGATGTAAATGGCTTGCAGGTACGGCTCCTGGAAAATACGATGACTGCAAAGAACAACTCCCAATGTGAGCATTTTACATGGCTCCATCCAGCTCTGCCTCTGGCACATTCCTTCGGCAGCAGGCTGGCACCAAAACCAGATCTGACCTCAAGTTTCTGACTCTCAGCTTCAGTAACACAGTGGATACAGGCACAGTTAACCACAAAGCTGGGGTCTCTCTACGGCTGGGTTAGGACGCTGCTATACTGGTTTGCTTTTAACTTGTGACATGTAGCATATGCCTGTTTGCACCTGCAGTCTGTTCTTTGTCACATGGCATGAGAGAGGCTTTTAAACCACCATTCACAGGATGTTTAACACATTCAGAAATTCCCTTCTGTGCCAAAATAATAAAGTGGAGAAGTCCTCAGGATAAATAGAAAAAGCTAGAATATATGTAGTTGTATACACTGATTAGCCCCCTGGAAAGGCTTGTGAATGCAAAATTAATTAAAAAAACCCCAGTTTTGTGAAAAAAAGTTAGAGGCATATTTGATAGGAGACCAGAGTATTGTTTCCTGATGTAGAATGATATTTATAGACCAAAATGTGCAAAACTGGAACATTGTTTTTGTCAAGGACAAATTAAGCTAATGTACCATTAAAAGCTAGAGGCTCATATACATTAAAATCATGAGGTTAGGACACAGACTGTGCTATAACAAACTAACTGTGCAGATATGACAGGGATGATCCAGCATCCAGCTAGGAACTTGAAAAGCAACTTGCTGCTTCTCCTGTGGCATGTTTGGGATGAGCCTTCTGAATATTAATATTAGTCCAAACCAAGGCGCTCTTCATTTTTGTGAAAAGAACTAACAATTGGTAAAAAGAACAAAAAGATATGAAGCCTAATGAGAGCTGAGGCACTACTTCTGGAGACAGTATGTATCATTTTATTATGATGTACAGCTCTTCTTTAAGTTGGATCTTATATTCCTAACCCTGCAGCAAGTTCTTGAAGCCATAGAGAGGAATTTTGCTGTTCTCAGGAGGAGAAGGAAAAAGAAGGAATAAGACAGAAAAGAAGCTTATATCCCAGAATCGTAAACTCAGCTTCAGTCAGAGGACATTGGAGATTATCTTTACACTATTTTCTCCAGCTTCAGTTAAAAAATAAAATTTCCTTCCATGATGACTTTGCCTACCTCCCCTGTAGTGCCTCTCTGACCTTTTTGGTAATAGATATTTTTAATACTAAAAAATCACTTGCAACTTTGTCCCATCTCATTCATGGGAAATCACACAGAAAAAAAGACAAAAAACAACAAATGAGAATTAAAAAACCCCACAAACAACAAAGCAAAAACTGTTAACTGTGGCTCACATATCTTCTGAAAAGTGAACACACCCACACGAGGCTCACGGTCTGACACAATGACATCCTCACAGCTGGAATGGCCAGCAGGAAACAGACGACCTGACTCCAAGGCCCTCCAGACCCTGGAGGACTCAAGCCTTTGTGGGACTTTGCTCTAACCACAGGGCCATAAGATAATGTGCTCTAGGTAGCTCTGCTGCACCCAGAGGAAAAGGACAAATGGCCGGTGAGGGACATGAGATGAGACACCTCTCTGAGAAAAGTGCAGTTGGACATGTGTGCTCTAATTCCCTCCTGGTCCACCACCACAACCTGTGGGGCTGCCATTCCTGTCTCTGGAATTACAGGTGCTCCAGCTAGCGACAATGCACCCCTGACCCAAACCCAGTCTTCATTTGTTTAACTTATCACTACTGTGACATAAAGGGTCTGTGACCTCCATGCATGGAAGCAAATGCATGGAAAAGCCAAAAATCACAGGCATTTATACTTTAAAAGACACTCTGTCCCCTCCAGGGAATGTTACACCATCTACAAACTAATCTCTCAAAGATTTTTGCTGAGAACATTTCAGCAGGAATGAGAAAGAGTGATTTCAAGAATACTGATGGCAGACAGGAAAACAAACCCTGTGGATTTTTGTAGGAGCTCTTTGCTTTCTCAGTCCCATTGGAAAACTCAGCCCTAACTTTATTCATAAATCATGAAAGAAAACATAGCCCCAAGCCACCTCCTAGCCACACGAAAGTCAGTTCAACAAAACAGGAGTGGGGTGCAAACTGCCAGACAGCACAGAGAGATTCCCAAACTTTTGAGGACAGCCAACAAGGAGCCTGCACCTCTAGAAACAAAGAGAAGCTGCACACTGAAAAGCAAACACCTCCATCTCTGTAAGTTTCCGCTGGTGCTTTTTTTAACGTGTGGTTGCTATGCTGTTTTCCACATTTGCTTCATCAAAACAATTATCATCTGCAGCTTTCTGAAATTACTTTCCAAAGATAAAACAATTATTTCAAGGACTAGTAAAAGCTCTTCACTGTTCCGTATCTGCACAAATTACCTTGTATTTCAGATGATTTTATGTACATTTAATCACTACAGATTAATTAGATGGCATACAGCAACCAGAAAAACTGAAGAGCTAACTTCAGTTTAAGTACACAAGCAGCTAACTTGTGGCTTTTTAGAACAATTTTAATTAAAAGTTCTAGAAAAACCATCCAGCTGAAAATATTGGGAGCTTTGGGATGGGCTTAGCATAGCTAATAATTTTATATTTAATCAAAGCAGCCTTTGGCTGTAATAAAAATCTATTTTCCTCTGGTAATAAATATAGTAATTCTGTGAAACAGAATGCATAATGGGCAGAATTTCATATGTACAGAAGATCCATGCTGAAAAAAGATCATTGCAATCCCAATCTTCAGAGAGCAGGTTGTTTTCCTGTTAAATATGCAAGACTATTTTGAAATCAGCTTTAAATATCATGCCATAACAGCAATTTCTGAAAAAGATGACCCAAAGTGCCTTGGATTCCTCCAAAAGAGGAAAAATAATCTAAAACTACAGTAACTTTGAATGAGACTGACTTTTCCAGTGAACCATGGAGAGAATGCAAGAAATGTCCCACCAGCTCAGACCAACCACCTCCACCTAGGTAGCTTGCTTCCAGCAATGGCAATGGCAAATGTTATTCAGAGTGAGCACATGAGGCCAGCTACTTTTGGCAATCCGTTCCCATGTACCCTCCCAGGCGCTCATAGAATTTTACACACCATCCTTTAAAAATGTCATTTGCACGGAGAACCTGGAAAACAGCCTTTTCCACTTTGCTTCTGCATAATAGAGTATAACTGGCAGATTTCCAGCTCTAGTCAGCCTGGCCAAATGCTGGATTTGATCCATGCAATCAGATGAAAACAGCCCCATTAATACAGTATAAACCTTCCAGCTTTGTGAGTCACAAAAACACTCATCCGTCTACTTACACAGTGACAGCCAAGAGCTGCTGCAGCATCTTTTCTACTAGAGACTTCCTTTCATTTATATGACACAAATTCCCAGTTGTGCTGCTGTAACATGTTTTTCATGTGGTCCTCCACTGAATTATCTCCACTCCTTTATACTGGGTAGATGCAAATTTAAATAAAATAGCTACATTAATATAACATGATGCATCTTCTGCCCCTAAAATATCTAATGTTCTAATATAAATAACACCTTTGACTCTCTGTTTTCTTAGGTCAGAATGCAAAGCGTTTTTGCTGCATTGAAATATTTCATTCATTTGCAGTTGTCAAAATACTTTCTTACCTTTTTTTTCAGTTAACACAAGAGACTGACTAGAAAATTATTGGTCTGATGCACCCTCCTAATACAATTAAATTGGCAAACAGATTAGGTATTGATCTGCTAGCAAACGTATATTGATGAATACCAGCTTATTGGGAATTAGTGTTGAAATGAAAATGGATGTTTCATTTATAATATATATTATGTGTATATGCATGCACTGCAACCTCTGGTCATTATGACTGAATTGTAGTAAATGTATAGATCCTTGCTTTACTATAAACACTTGCCAGTACAGTTGATCTGCACAGATTTTGGGAGAGATGTTATAGGGAGACTAGCTATAAGTGCTTTTCCTGTAGTAAAACCTAATGCTGCAGTTCTCTTTTGTTGTCTTCGTTTCTACTTTCTGTGTATGTTACAAGGATATTCTCTCCCTTTCCTATCTAAGAATCAAAACCTGCTCTTCCTGATACTCATGTTGCACGGATTTAAGGTTGTTAAGTTGGCAGCAGAAAGTTTCTTGAAAGCTTTTCCCAAGGACCTCACTTTCACAGCCTGCTCTTCCAGCAGGACACCAAAAAACTTTGGTGCTGCAGTCAAATAGTTGCAACACATCTCTAAAGTCATCTTTACAACTCAGCAGTGTTTTGTCTAAAGTGTTTACATCTCAGCTGTACTTTGTCTAAAGTACCTATTGCAAAGGTAAAGCATTTAAATGACTTTTCAGTAAAAGTGTGAAACACATTTAAGTATAAATGCTCTTACTGCCTTCCAAGATTTACAGTTAGGCCTTTTTTCCATAGCAAAGAGGTCCTAGTCATAATCAGCTAGTTCATTGGTTTTGTTCTTGCCCATGCAGAAAAGTCTCTGGAACAGGATTCTTCAAACTAATTACAAAGGGGCTTACTCTGAATATTTACTTTGTAACAGCATTTCCTTATAGCAAACCATTCTCAGGATTAAGCCACATGTTTCTTCATTCTGTTGGGTCTCACTGTTGTTAGTTGCAATTCATTTGGGATACTTTCCATTGTCCAACATATCATCACTATTTTTCAAGACATTGTCCAATTACATGATAGTGGATATCCTTGGAATAAATACATAAATGCATATGTCTGTTTCCTATACCAAGAATATGCAGAGAAAAGCACAAGTCAACAATTCATATTTGGGCTCCATCTTGATGACAGGCTTTCCTAGTATTTTCCATCCAGCCCTGTATTTAGATTTCACCCCAAGGATATGTTAACCTTACTCAGGCAGTTTGCTCTATAAACAGTAAAGGCCAGAAACATCTTTGTAGAAAAGACAGATGTTGAAGAAGAATCAATCAAATCATAACCATTGGAGGTATCAAACCCTTCATTTCCACCAGTGAATATTCAAGAGCAAGACACTTATGCCAAGGTGTACTGCCTTAGAACTGACCAGAAGATAAGGATGATGCTTTAAATTAGTCAAAATTAGCTTTATTGATCAACAACTGTGCACTTAAGAAGAGCAATAAAGACAGATGAGGCAGTATGTTCACCTACACATGGTACCAACATTTCATATAGCACCTCCTGAAATGATAGAAATCTTCATATCTGTAACATATACTATGTATGTCCTTGAGCTTTGCCTTCTGTTCCTTTACACAGTTGTTTCCCTCTGCATATTTCATGGGAAGGAGACTGGAAAGAGGTGTGCTTAATAAATGGAACCATTAAAAAGATTGGATTGCTCTTGCTTTCACAGGCATTACTGCAGCAGAAATAATTCATCTATTCTGCTTTGAGTAAATTCTGTACCTCAGTCTTAGTAAAAATACAAGTGCATCAAGACAGTAAAAATGGTAATCTGATTGATGACTAAAACCAATCAAAATGCTGCTTTACAGGTCCTTGTGCTGATGCATACCTTCAGGATCTGCTTTAAGAAGGTACCAGAGCAACTGAACATTAGGAAGAAAAATCAAAACAAAACACGAATACACAGTATGTCAGAATATGCAGTATGTCTCATTTCTACTATAAGAGAGTAAGTTGTACTTGATCTCATCTCCATTGTTTTCAATAAATGATCTAACAACAGAGCATTTTTCTGTTTCAGTGACACACAACACAGTGCTAGTCATGGTGTTATTGCTACTATTATCTAAAAACATCAGAGTAAAGTACATAGAATGTGAAAATATATCTCACACAAGAAAAGGTCACGCAGCAGTTCCACAATTTGCTGATCCTAAATATATGTACAGTTGTATCACTCTGCATTATAATCACATTTCTGACATATTGCTGGCGTGCATGATAGCAAGTTTATGGTACAGTGCCAATTACATGACATTGTGGGAGAACAGACAACTGTTGAACCAGCATAAAGTTAGGATGGTGCAGACAGATGATATCTGATTTGGTATTAAGCATAAGCCTGCTGTTAGGAAATTAGCCAATCAACATTTTTTCCACAAAACTGAAAGATGAATTTTAACACAGTCAATGGTATGTGAGATGCAGTCACAGAACTGGCTCTCTTGTATTTGTGAGCCTTAGAGCAGCATTTACTGCATCACTGAATGTCAGCCCAAGAGCGATAGGGAATATACACAGAATTTAGCCAGGAAAGCCTTTCTCCTCATCCAAAACAGGCACAGCAACTTTAAATGAAATGTGGACTGCAGCAGTTGCTCTGATTTAAATGCAGATGTATTAATTATACAAAGGCTAAGAAAAGGGTAGTTAGCACATCTAGAGTAAGAAGTGGTGTAAGCAAGGAGTAAGAACCCACAGGGAAGAACAAGGAATCAGCAGGCTGGAACAGTGAAGGGCTAGCTTATTCAGATGCAGATTATAAGATAATAATATAGTATGCTCCAATGTCTCTATCTAGTTCATGATTTGGTGTATGACTGACATTGATTGGTCTGTCTCCCATGCAGAGCTTCCTGTTTTCCAGGTCCAGTTATACAACAGATTTTACTACATTTGCATAACAACTTTTCATAGTAGATGTTTTCTGTTAATTGATGAAGATTGGCTCCATCATTACAATGGAACAAAAATTAGATACTGTTGCTGTAAGACTCTAAAAGTGAATTTTCTGTGTAAAAGAAATGAAAAAAAAAAGAATCTGTTGCTATTACAGGACAATACCAACTAAAGCTGGATTTAACAAATTCTAAAACAATATTGACTACATTGGCACAAGTTAATGTCAAACCACATCACCAATTAAGAATAGAGAAAAATACTGCAAAACTTGAAAAAAGTATACAGAGATAATTAATCCTCTAATTAGGTTGCTAAAATTAGATCAGGAATTGATGGGTGAAATGTTTTAATCTTCACTTATCTATGCAGAAAAGTTTCCATTTTTTATTTTTAAGAGATTATTAATCTTTTCTGTTCTGGTGTATCAATGCATTTTTTCCACTGGTATATGACAAAGACGGTAAATCACATGTGAACGCCTGATTTTGAGAAATTTCCTGTCTTAGTTTAGGAATGTACCCACTCAGATATACTGGAGAAGCAAACACATCATGAACGTGCTTTGGATTTAGAGCTGAACTGAGTTTCCTGAACTTATGAGGAATTTAAAGCTTTTTAGGATACGTCTGAAAATCCAACCCTTTACAACTTTTCTGCTCAGGAAGCATTAGCTTTTCAGCACCAGCTATTATGCAGAAGTCTTGCACATAGAAGCCTATGATCCATACCCAGATGTCTTTTTCCAAAGACAGAAGTTCACTATTGAGATTACTGGGCATAATCAGTCTTCTTTCATTCTTAAAAGTTTCAAAAATAATAAACTGCAAACCCAGGCCTTGAAATCATCAAGAATTAATCAACAGTAGATCCAGTAATGTGAGTCAAGGCTAGAAGTACCATCATGTTGCTGGAGAAGGGTTAGTGTGAAGAGAAACAGAAAGGAAAGAGATGAAAACAACCGGAGTATCTGCTACGACTTCATGACAGTCTTGCACCAGGGAAAAGTTTTCAGGTCAATTTTATCTGTCCCTCAGGGCCACAGCGACACTGTTTTTTAGTCAAGGAGAAAAGACAAAGGATTTGCTACATCAGTTTTACAATAAGTCACACTTGGAAAAGCAAGTTAAGTAGCCCAGACACCAAACCTGCCATGACTGGAGTTTGATCAAGACAGAGTAACACTTAAAATGCAGGGCATACCACATGTTACAAAAAGATCTGCTTCCAGCCCCTGCTACCACCTGCCCTGGTGGCTGTGTCCTGGCTGGTATATAGGCAGGGGAATGGAGAGCAATGGGAAGTAAACTTTTAGGTTTTCTTCTTCAAACCAAATCCAGGAATAAATGTGTCTCAGCTTTTAACTCTCACAAGTTTAAAGCACATCTGTAGTTATTCTCTAAATTAGATAAGGCACCAGGATCAGATACAGTACATTAAAAAAGAAATCCTGTAGAGAAAGGCAAAGCTTGTTCATTCTTGTTACGGACCACTTACAAGGTCTTTTTTTGCTGTTCACATCTTTTTTAAGAGCTATTTAATTATTTTTTTAAGTTGCACGACTTTTATTGGTGAGGAAAACAAGAACAGCAGGAGCCAACTCCTATCTCTGTAACTCTTTCATCTGCTTAGCTGACTGTATTAGCCACTTTCCCCGAATGGAGAATGGGGGAAAGTTCAACAGCAGACTGACATAATAACGAAGACACAAAATATAGATGAAAGGAATACATGCCTAAATGTCTGATGAACTGATATTAGCATATAAATGCAATATATGTACATCAGCAGCCTTTGAATTAAAAGACAAAGAACACTGTCTACTTGATTAGTTGTTTATTTTTTCTTTTGAGGGAACACATCAGAGCCACAGATTGATACTTTAATAAGGAACACGAAAACCTTTAGTCAAGATTAAAAGGACTAGTAGTTAGATGACATAATTCATGGATAGTGATTGTGCAGGACTTTGACAAGAACCATTAATTGTCACTGTGTAGCTTCCTTCTGAAGTCACATACTCAATTTAGTTCTTATAAGATGTGGTAGGATCATTAAAGGAAGCTTGGGGCTAAGCACTGATAATAGGAATATTTTAATATTCTCAGTACTTTCACAAAGGAACAGCATGTTGTACATCTGTTCTACATATTGCAACTAAACTCTCTAAAGGAAAAAAAGTCTTTTTGTTGTCTCCACTGTTACCTAAGACAGTGAGGTGTTAGGGTTTCTGCATTCTTTTGCAAGCCTGTGGTACAGTAGAAATCTGAAAAAAAACCCAGAAAAAGGCCCAACTCACAGAGGGCTTTCATATTTCCTTTGTACCTTTTGGACTAATCTTACAGATTGACTACTCTTTCACAGTAAAATGAAAAAAAAGTAAAAACAAAGGGTGTCTTCTTTCTTTCTTGGAAGGTTTCAGGAGTTCTAGAAGGTAAGACAATTTTTTTCTCCAATGACAGTCAGAATGGATGAGCCCTCAGATTAATGTAAAATTAAACAGAAACTTTCCCATTCTCCTTTATTTTTTCTCTGCAGTTGCTTCAGAGCAGTAAAACAGAAACATGGCAGCATAAACAGAGGCTAAATGTGCCCACGCAGGCACAAAAGCAGAGGAAAAACTCAACATGAGCACAGGTCTCAGTGCTCATTATTAAGGCAATAGCAGGGCTTAGGTCAAACAAATAAGCATAAGAAAGGCACGGAGGCAAAGAAGGTTCCCTCAGGCCACTGTGTCCCCCCTGCCTGAAGATCTATTCAGGCAGGTTTATTCCACTACAGGCTTATACTACCATGAAACCACAAGATAGCATCCACCTCACCTGCCTTTTAGATATCTGAAGCTATATGTCTAAGTGGCTGCAGGCTTCCTTTGAAGTCCATGGGGAAGAGGGCAGCTTCAAGCCAATGCATCTGATCTATTTAAGCTCTGCTAAGGAAGAGCTTAGCTGCTCTCTCATGGTGCTTGTTCCTTACCCTGTTTTCCCCAAGTCCAGACACATGGTTGAAATAGGGCAGATGAATCTTATTCAAGCATCACTCATTTCATGACAGCTTGGCTGTTGACCTCAATGAGTTACTATTTCATCTAGGAGCAAATGGGCATCAGCCTCCATGGAGAGGAAAATATATAATTAAAACATCCAACAGGTGAATAAATAAAATAATACAATAAATAGCTTAACTAACAATCCACCAGAAGTTTTCATTCAGATAGCCTTACTTTCACTTACATTTTGCTAATTAAATGCAGATGTTTGCTAATTAAGATCACCTTTCAGTGTTTTAATGGATTAATTTAAATACTGTCATTGTTCACACAGGACCACTTCCAGTCTTGCTTCAGACAGATATGGAGCTCAGGATCTGGGTCTATGCCTCAGTTACAGGGAGTTTTGCTTTTTCTTTTATTTCCCCTTTTCTTTTTTGAGAATCAGTGTGAGCTATTTCTCAAAGTGAGACAACAAAACTGGTATTATTTCAGGATGCTTCAAAATGGAAACTAATTCACTCTTCACAGAAAAGGAAACAAAGCTCTAGAAGAAGGTTCAGCACTGCAATATCCCCTGAAGTTGACCAATTACTTTTGGTTGATTTGGAAGATTCAAATCCTGCTTTGTTTAAAACTCATTCTATATTATTTAACATATTATCACTGTTGACATCACATTAATTAAATAAGCATAGAGACAGATTGTTCCAGCTCTTGAAAACAGAATAAATAAAAGACCCCACAAGAACAGATCTCTCTTCCTCACACATTGCAAACACCAGATCAGAGGTAGAAGTATTTTCTGTCACAAATTAAATTGATATCTACCAATCTTTCAGCATCTGAGCAATTTCTGTTTTGATTACACACAGCACATCATAAATTAAAAACTGACAGAAGTTTCATGATGGCATTCCTGGAGCTAGTAACCCGCCTTCTGCATCTCTTTCTCTCAGATCACATGCACCACCAGGGGAATTAAGTGGACTCAGAGGTCACAGGAAACTTGTGTATGAGGAGGGAGTTCACTCTCAGCAGCCCCCGAGCAGCACTGATGCCAGACTGGAGTCATGTTCTCCTTCCTGTGCCCTGAGGATTTGATTTAGAGCAGTCAAGGAGAAACATGTCTGGGAAAAATATCACAGAAACCAGTTTCTAGATAGTGAAAACCATCAATTTAAGTGTTTACACATTGATACCATGGCAGGGCGTCCTAGAACAGCTAATCTAGCTAGTTTTACCATTCAATGGTTACTCACTCATCAATATATTCCTGATGCTGCCAATGGAAAAGGGAGTATTTCCTTTGGTTCCTGCAGACTGTGAAGGCTCCTGCTGAGAGAACATCCTGTTTGGGATCAACAGCAAAGCAAGTACCTTGTTGGATTACGCTGTTCTTAATCCCTTCCACTCAGAACAATCCACACAGTGCAGGACTGCTAATGTTGTGTCTCCTGCTGAAAAGCTACAATTTCTCTCTTCAATATTCTCATAATGATTTTCCCTTCCACGTACTGATTGCAAGAATAAGAATAACTGCAGATGTTTCTGTTGCACACCTTTTTCATACTTCCTTTTATGCACTTTTGTGTCCTAACTCCATCCTCCTCTCCCAAGCTAACAAACCATCTCTTGACCAAGGAACTCCATCCATGACCTCTGTATCTCCAGATGTTCAATCGTAATGGATGCACTACAGAGAGTTCATTTGTTTCATATAAGTGGACTATGGGAGCACCTTGGAATGACCACACATATTTCAGGTGTGCTATTAATATCAAATAAACTATTTTAACACATCCTTAATCTTTCTTTAATAATCCATTCTAAGTAAATTATCTTGAAGCAATGCTGGACTGTGATTGATGGGTCTCTCTTTAAAATCTCACTCTTGGCTCAGCACAAAGAAATACGTTACCAATTACAGAAAGCTCACCCTGGATATTCAAACCAGCTTCTTGAAGAAATAACAGGATGGAAGAGAGACTGGTATTTCTAAAACTAGTCCAGCAAGTCTTACATTCTCTATGAAACAAGATAGATGCCTTCCTTTGCCTGCTCACAGCACTAACAACTCGCAGTGTGTATGCATCACCAGAGTTATCGCCAAGTGCAGCATCACTGTACATGAAGCACCAGCACTTTCATGCAAACATCCCTTATCAGAATTGTATTTGCACATCTATACAAGGTGACTGCTTTAAAGGAATGGACATTTACTGGAAGAGCCTGTGCCCCATGCTACTTGAATTATTGATCAATTACAAACAGATTACTAAGAACTCTAATTCGTTAAAACCTTATAATAAATCATGTAGATAAATAAAACATGCCTAGGGTGAATAATCTTCTTTCTCTCTTCCTCTTTCTGAACTCACTACCAGAAGCATGGCACTAACCTATTTACAGTAAGGCCACCCTCTAAAAGCCCAGAGTCAATATTTAAAAACCTGGTGGTCCTTTGAAGTAAAAAAAGCACTTCCTCAGGCTTTATTATCTCAGCTGACAAAATAGACACTTCTAGTAAGTTTACCCGACAATACCTATGCCTCTGAAAAAACTTATCATAAATAATTGACAAATATGGTAACAAATTGCTTTTTTGTTTCTTTTAAAGTATTTTCTTCCAGCAATTTTAACAAACACAGAATCCTTGAAAAATGCAGTTATATTATCTAGCAATACAAATCACAGTGTCCTAATTCAGCAAAGGCAACTGAATAATAAAAATAAATAAATCTTATTGATCAGGTAAGGTAAGTCACAGTACCTGAGAAATTAACTTTGCTGACCTATATGTCATTATTAATATTTTCTGATTTCACAAGGAATTTCTGTATTTCATTGTAGCTTAATTAGCAAACAGACCGCTTTTTCATTCCCCAGAAGGAAAATGTTTAGATTCTGGTTCAAAGGCTCCCAATGCCTAAAAGAAATAGAAAATGTGAAGTTTAAAAAATACTCAAGATCCTAAAGACTTTGCTGGATCTAGGCCCTATTGCTCACACCATATGGTATTACTTCATGTATCAGTTTTCTCTGCCTGCTGCTTTACTTTGCTCTACTAAAGGGTAATCTGAATTTTACTCACAGAATATGCCACCAAATTTGGGGTAGACCTGGGTGGTCCCTGAAATTTTACCAGAGCCATTGTCTATAGAAAAAGGAATGTGTAGAACATAAAAGAAAAAGACTAATACTCCAGATTTCCCTGTCGTGATGTTGGTTGCTTAGAAACTCAACAGAGTATTTCCAATCGCATTTTACTGTTTATTTTTTTTTCTCCAGAGCATAACCCAGGCTGAGCAAGCTTCACATTCTTTCAACTCACATAGCAGTTTATTCAGTGGAAGATACATTTGTCTTTATTCTACATACCTCTGAGTCTACAAATAAATGCCAGTGTGGATTCCACTACAGAGATGGAGTCCTTATCACCACCCACATTGCTACACATGCTTCTACAGTTACAGAAGAACTGTAGTAGGACAACAGATTTTACAAACCTCCGGCACAGAAACTGCCCTAATTTCAGAGTCTTCCTAGATGCTTCAAGATTATGCCCTTACAGAAGTAACATAATTCATCCCAAACTATAAAGCATTTTTAAACTCAGAATAAATATGTATGCTGTAATCCAAGCAAATATTTAGGCAAGTGTGACTTTCACTACTTATTCTGCAATTGCTCATGCAAGAGGCAGACTCAGAGCTGGAGCTGTCAATATTGTGACTGTCAGTGCCAAGAAAAGAACTACACTAAGGCTGCTGCGAATATCAAAATAAAAGAAGAGTTCAAGCCTTCACCAGGACAAGTAAAGCCATAACAGAAGCCTTCCCCAGCACTGCTGCAGACATCCTCTCTTGCTGATAGAAGTCCTCCTTGCCTGATCTTTGAAGAGTTTTGATGAAACACTGGGCAGTAATAACTTATCTTGTCGTACCCTAGTCATGATCATCACTTCTGTATCCAAGTGCATCTGTATGGGATGGTTAAATAGATGCAGCTTAAGATGAGTGGCCCTTTTGACTCTTAAAAGGGGAGGATTTCTACAGTGGAGCATCCTGCAGGCAGAAGCAGACCAGTCTGCTAAGAGCAGGATGAGTGGGAGGTTTGATGACAAGGCAAGTGGCTGAGCAGGCAGGCAGGGGCTTGCTAAGGAGGTCCCTTCCAAAAACTGGAATAGGTTAAAGGAGCATAAAGCATGCTTTCCTCTTGATGCTATAGATAGTAAGATAATAGTGAGTTGCTACAAACACTTTGGGTTTTACCCTATTCTCAGGGAATGCATAAAAACCAAAGGTGTTTGCACTGCCACTCAGACACTACTGCCCAAAAGTATTTGCTTTCTCATACACATACAGGGAGGGACATATTCATAAGGAAGCACAGATCAGTATTATCAATGTATGTTAACATGTTGACAGCTATACAATGTGGAGGATTTATCAGGAAACTGAGGTACTCTCTTTGTATGAATGCATAACCAACAGTATGTACCTAGAAGAGTTTGTATATTAGTATATAAGCAAAATAAACAAACAAAACCAAACAAAAAATAAACTATAAGGAGGAACACATTGACAACGAGATTGAGGAATTTGCTATATCAGAATACTATTTATGTCATCATCTCATTCTGTAATTTACTACCGATGTTAAATCATCTCTCTCTTTTTAAGACTATAATTAGTGCTCCTTTAATGATTTATGGAATTATGAACAACTTCAAGGATGCAACAAAAGGTGAAAAAGCTTCTAAACACTGGAGGAAACTGGACCTTATTTTCAAACAAAAGTTTCTGATTCTTCAGCTAATGGAAAACAAACAAAATCCCAAATACTGAACATCTTTGAAGATGTCAGCACTTTGATTTTAATTAGATGAAACTCTGTCAAACTGACTCAAACACACATCAGTAATTCCCAAATGGATTCCCTTTGTTACATTTCAGTAAACCCCATGTGGATTCTTTCATTTACTTGGGAAAAGAAGGAAATACTTTCTTGCAATATATTGCTTTTTCAGAAGAACGATTTTAACTTTAGGATTGCTAGTTAGTCTCAAAATAGCATAAATTATCCTGAAAATGCTATTAACACAGAAGGAATATGAAGTTCTATCACTTAAAATTAGTGGCTTCTGCTAAGACTTATAAAAGCTGTGCAAGACATCAGGCTATCTTGCTGGTTTAACCAAAACTTCAACAAAAGCTGTTTTAACCAAACTGAGCTGAAATAATTTGTAACTTCAGTGCTTTGTTTTACATCCAGAAGCCAGAAAGTCAGTCCAATCTCTGAAGACAGGTTCCAGCCCTGTGAGAAGACCAAGGGTTACTTTACTGATGCCACCAACAGTACAGAGAGCACAGAGCCAGGCTGTCCTCAGTGGGCACGAGTCAAACCCAGTGAAATCCCAGTCAGACATCAGGTAAAAGCCTTTGCCATGAGGATGGTGGAATACTGGGACAGGTTCCATAGGGAGGCTGTGCAGATTCAACCCTTGCAGAAAGCCCTAAGCAACCTGAACAAAACTGGCTCTTCTGTGGGAGGGAGTTGTAGCTGCTGGTCTCTAGCCATCCCCTCCAACCTAAACAGTCCATGAATCTGTTCACAGCATGTAACACAAGGGAAGAGAAATGAGGAGAAATAAACAACTTACCAGCCAGCTGGGCATTTTAAGGGAAATGAAAGTGGCCTTACCTGAAAAACATAAGAGAAAGTAAAATGTTAACAATTCATCAAAATCAGCAGGGTAATGAATTGTAGTAACTCTCGGTACATAAACATACACAATTATGCATTCACAACATTGCAAACATTTCCCCCAAGATGTTCAAACTCTGTAAAAGAAGACACAGCTATGCTGAAATGCATACCAGGGTCTCCCCACATGTGCACCTCCTGCAGCTCATGCCCACAGCTCAGGGAAAATAAGTTTGTCATCTGTAGGCTTTGTGACTTGAACGTTTTCATACTCACTTCCTCACTACTTCAATTTCATCAGACATGTGCCAACATTTCTTGTAGACAATTTTACCTTGAGTCCCTGCTGAGGATCTGTCCACTAATGACCATAATGAAACATGCTTTGTGTGAGAGCCTGTTCATTTATTTTCATTCCCGTGAGTGCCTTCAGAGACCAGTGTTGCAATCACGGCTACTTACTATTTAATTCCCAGCCAAATTTATGGCCAAATTGAAAAATGGATGCAGGCTGCCTGATGCAGGATGCTTTTGTCTGAAGTGTCCTCATGGAATCATTATACTTGCATTAATCTTTAATCTGCAATTAAACAATCAGTTCTATGTAAAAGATAGCTGCAAACAGATCTCCTGAATGTGTACTAGGCAATATATCTTAATGGATGTATGCGTGCTGTCGAGGGTCTGCAATTAGGACAGCATCCATCACTGGGCCCCAGGTCAGCAAAAGGTTAGGGGAGAACCAAACCTCCCCAAGGTGCTGAGCATCCATCCGTGCTACCTGTCCTGCTCTAGGGCTGTGCCTGAGAAAAAAGCCAGGTGGGGGTGGGAAAGGGGATACAATGGATTTAGGCATGGCCTCGCAGATAAAACTGTCTTGGCAGAAAATGCAACCTGCTTTGAATCTGTTTCTTTCCAATTAAGAGCCCTGCTTCCAGCTTGGGCAGATGCTTAATTGGAGACTGAGGCTGCCAGACAGGCACCAGTGCCATGATCATTAACAGGTAGTTTGAAGCCATTAAGGTGCTCCTGCTTGTCAATTCCCCTCTCATATACCATTGACATAAATAAATGCATCTTCTTCCCCACGGCACCAAGCTCACCTTGTAGAGAGATTTGCACACGTGTGTTCTGCAAAAACGCCTTTGGTTTCTGGGACTGTGAAGTTATTACATTAGCACCCAAGGCATGGGATTCAGCAGGGAATAAAAGGGGCCTTCCTGCCTGGTGTCAGTGTAATATTAGAATGGTACCAAATGGCTTCAACAATAGGTAAGCAGAAGGGCATCTGTTTCAGATCTGACTAAAATTGCATAATTAGATCTTGGTAAGAGATCCGTCTGCTCACATGTGGTTTCATCAAATGCTCTTGCCTAATCCATATGAGGAACCAGTTTTCAGACCTCAGTGGACACCGTTTCTGATGCAAACATGGGCACAACCCTAAGAAACTCTACACCTGTGCAGAGCATTCTGTATGAATAGATGACTGCAGCAATACAGCAGGTTTTTAATTACAAACATGGGGAAACAAAGCTACAATGATACCCATGAATGCTGTCTTATTACAGGACATTTGTCCCTTGCCAGTTTTAGTCTTAATAATTCACTCACTGGTTTAACTCAAAAAAAAACCAAACCGAAGACACCCCACTGGATTAATGTCAAGCACTGAGATTCATTTTATCTTACAAGGATATCCTGACAAAAATTCACAACTGTCTCATTTAATGATGTAAAGAATTCACTACCATGTACCATTTGCAGCTTACAAATTAGCCAATCTCGACACATATACACTAATTAAGGGCAAGAAAGTAAAAGGCATTTATTGATTGCAAGGTCTGAAGCACCAGAAAACTGATTAAATATATGTTGTTAAGGAGTTAATAAATGAATTAACTCTGCTATGCCATGCTCTATGTACACACAAGCCTATGGTAGCTAAATGGCAATTCAATGCTATAGTCTTCCATTATTTCCAATGGGCTAACAAGACAAGAAATTAGACCATTGTCTTCACTTCAAACCACAGCATTAACATACCCCCTATGTGCAAAGGAATAAATGACACCCATCAGGTGGGGACAAAACTACCATATATAAAATATTTTGCAAATAGAAGACCCATTTGTTTAAAGAGAAGTCTCAGTCAGCTGCTACATAAAAATAATAGAATTTTACAGCTGCACAGTGATCACAGGAAGTTCATGGGTAAGGTCCACTACAAGGGAGAAAATTCCTACTTAAATATATAATCTTTAGAATCGATTCTATCCTCAAGTTAATACAGACCACGATGGACTATGACAACAGTAAAATGATTAACCAAGACCCCTCTTTCTTCCAAACTGATTCTTCAACAACATGCTGCTCATGGTTCAGTGAGCAGGGTCATCATCCTGACACAGGGCCAGGTACCCTTGGAGAAGTTACAGATAGGAAACATAGGAAGTTGTCTTTTGCAAGCTCATGTAGATGCTAACATATTTATTCCCTGCCCTAGATGGTGTGTGGGTGCTGTTGGGCAAGCAGGAAAAAGGGCAGCCTAGCACCCTGCTACCACACACCAAGGGCAAGGCATTGGTCCCTGCCTGAGGAGCTTGCTGCCCCAGCTGAGTGCAGCTGGATAGGAAATCACAGGGTGTCCTGTGAGCCATGGGATGGGGCCATATCAGAATTGATGCTCAGGTTGAGTAAAAATAATCACATAAATGAAGCCATATACTTACTACTTTACATCCCTTTCTACCTCCGAGTGATGCTATACTGCACTTCTCCTTATCACACTCCCGTGCTGCTTTATAGAATACCAAAAGAAGACATGGCATTCACTAATTTTCTTTTAATTGCCCATTTTTTCCTTTGCTTCTAGAATACACACAATACGGAAAGAGATCAGAGAATGGAGGGATGTTTTGCAACTTCCCTATGAAGTAAAAATAATCATCCCTCCTTTTTCTCTTTCCTCACACATACGCACAAGCACAGCACACACACTCATGATGTAAAGTCATGGAACAACAGGCCTCAGGAGATCACCTAACCTACCCCAGTCTCATGGATTTACCTGAGAGGAGTTTATTATGCCTACTAGCAACTCCCAGCCATCCTTCTTAATCTTGTGAGGGTATTCTTGGATTGTGGTGGTGCATCCCCTACCCCCGTCCGTAGATCATCCTCAGACCTCATCTCAGAAGCACCTGATAAGATGTGACCAAACCATCTGAGTGGTGAAGCATCCCTTGACTGTTCCAGCTGTGGGGCACTCTCTGATCATACCAAGAGATCTTGCATGGTAGAGGTGGGAACAATCAGAAACACCAGCTGCCCAATCAAAGTGGGAAACAAAGGATAAGCAATTATCCTTTGCAGCCTTGGTAAACCATTTACTTGAATCCTAGTCGAAGTGGAGTAGCACCATTGTGAATTGTAGCCCAAGTGGAATGGTACCATCTTACTGCACTTTGGGAAAAAAGCCCAGTAGCTACCGACTTGGGTTATGGCCAGAATGGAAACTTACTGACGACCAGATTCAATCATCTTGCAACCATATAGACAGTGGTCCTAAGTGAGGCCCTTTGAGCTCTCCTGGACTGCAGCAGGCTGGGCCAGCACCTTCCTCAGAGTGGGACACCTCTCAGAGCTCATGAACCCTCCAGCTTCTGATACTCAAATTGTTGCTGATGATGAGGTCTAGGCTAATACCGCTCCCAAGACACAATTCCATGCTCCTCGAGGTGCAACCCTTGCCTGTTGGGAAATGCAAAGGAATTTGATGTGACTATTTCAGTGAACCTGAGGGAAATTTTTATTAGGTACCTTTATATGCAGAGAAATAGGTGTACACGTAATTTTACCTGTGTGGGTATGAATTAATTTTGGTATGAACATTACTGTCTCAAATCTATAGTTAAGTCACTGTTACAATTGGTAGTGAGCCCTATCAAACTGCTTTGTAAAGGGTAAAGTACTCAATGATTAAGTGCCACTAAACACTTTTGCACCCTCATTTGTGCCTCCATATCCTTTGCATCCTTACCCCCTTTTGCATTTCCAGCTTCCATGTAAATCATTGCAAATTGCTTCTAATTTGATCTTCCTTTGTATGCTTTAACCTGTGTAGTTAGTAATAGAGTGAACCTTGCAATCAAACTCTGTAAAGCTGCATTTTCAAAAATATATGTTAAATCCTATAATTCTCAGTTACTTGCATATTTATTCTTCCTCCTTCTCCTGTTTTCCCCTTCACATAAATTATGAAGCTTTACACACTGAGCCATGCTGGATATCCTTAGCAATAATGGGCTTGCTCCAAGAGTACTTCACTATTTTGACAATGCCAAATTTAAAGCGAAGCATGTGTTGCTTTTCATCTGTCAGTAGCACTCTCCTCTGAGGTCTATCAATAAGCACAAAGTGACGGGTGGTCATCTGAACAACACTTTGTGCTTCCATATTCAGCTCAGCAGTCTACACAATTTTAACCAGGGAGCTGCAAGCACAAGGAGAGGAGATTTTTTTTCCAATCAGGTTAAAATGTTTCAAGTGGCCCATTTTCACTTTCTGTATACTTCTGAAAGATGACTAGGAGTCAGTGTAAGAGATTAAGCTCTGCTGGAGGTGCACTGTATTCATAATATATTAATAACCAAGAATGCCTCAATTTTGGTTTTACACTGGCAGTAGACTAAACTACAAAAGGACACAGAGGTGAGAATGAAAACTGAAGGTAGTGACAATGGATTACCCTCCAGTAGTAGAGGACCTTCGAAAACTGTAAGAATGAGGTTCTGTTTGCAAAAATATGGTAAACCAGTTGTTGCTGAACAAATTTCCACAATGAAAAACTGTTTCTAGGCACTTAGCATTTTAAACTCTAGGAGAGTCCCACGAAAGCCTGTAAGTTACAGCAATGGAAGGAAAGTGGTGACGTGCTGTTCAGATCTCACAGCTTTTTTATGTTGTTATAGTCACATTCACATTTTGGAGACAGCCCCATTGCACCAAACCAGTGTACAACTGGGATTTCCTCCCCAGCCAGCTCACCAGGAGGTTAAGCCTCTTCAGACAAATGAGTAGATCCTATCTAGCTATTAATGCTTTAAATAAATACTTTCTCCAATTGAGGGCAAACTTTCTACTCTGAACATACTTTCAGAAATCATGCATAATTGTATTTATTTAATTGGAAATAAATCTATACATATCACAGGCTTTTAAATGAAGAAGGCATACAACATGTAACAGCTCACGTGAATAATGGCAGCTGGAAGTCAGACTTTTCGGACTCCAGCCAACGACCCTTTGACACCCCAACAGATTGGAAACTCAGTATCTCAGTGGGGAAAATGTTTTGTCAGTCAAGATGCTTCTTTCATTACTTCTGGAAACAGAAGTTTTTAAAACTGTTTTTAAACAAAATCCTTCCTACTAATGAACAAACTTCTTACTGGACTATGTCAAAGAAAAGATGTTTCTTAAAGGACTGTGCTAATTCAGATTTTTCTGGTTGCTTTGTTATTATTTCCTTACTGTGCTCCCATCTGAGATTGGGAGACTCACTGAACTGAAAATATATGTAAGATTCACTTTTAAAAATCTGAAGACATAACATTACTACAGAACACCGGCTTGAAGCATATCCCGCTTCCTTACAGAGGCTTCCAATTTCCTTTACCAACTATGGAAATTCTACAGCAACTATATCCTTTAAGTATTTCTGCAGGCTAATCAAATACCCACCAAATTTTGAAACTGACTTAATCTGTATTTAGATATTATTTTGCCCATATTAACTGAACATCCAAACTATATGCTCAATGACCAGAAAAACATCCAACCCAAAACAACCAAAACACCAAACCTCAAACCCCCTTGCTCTTCTGTACCTTTATTTGCAACTGCAAGTGAAGAGGAGAAAATGATTAATTAACTTTTATAGCAGCAATAACAAAACATGATCATACAATTGTAAAACCAGAATCAGAAAATTATTGTATTGATCCCAAAATCTGTGAAGGATTGGTCATTGCTGTAGGTTGCCCACAATCTGATAAGGCACTTGCTAATGCAAATTTTGGCCACTTCATGACACTCTGCAAACCTGTCTTACACACTGCTGGGAACTGTCTGCAATCAACAGCTTTCCTAGGAATAATGAAACCCCCAAAATTCTTAGCTCTAAGGCTCTCAATGCTTCATAGCTCTCTTCAAATGTCGTTCTTTTGTCTCTCAACTTCCATTTGTAATTTTTCAGAAATATTCCAGCAACAAAGTACTCCCAACAGAATAAGAAATTACGGACCTCTTATAACAGTGCTTTGCTAATATTTACCACCCTTCCATCTTCTGACACTTACCACATAATTTTTTGTACTGCCATCAGCTATTATCAGCTAGTGGAAATACAGAGCGTATAAACATATACGAACCACAGACACATAAAAAGTGCCATACGCATAAATTCAGGAAACTTAATGTCCAAGGAAAATGACCAGGGAAATAAACACTAGGAAGGGAAAAGGACACTAAAGAAGGCAAAGGTTATTTATAAATTCAGGGTATTCTTGTCTTCTATATCTGAAGATCAAGACTGTGCATTGTAAATGGAGCTAAGATTAATATATATTCTACAAGTCTTGCGTGTTCTGTGGTTATTTTCCATTGCAAACATAGATGTTCTGTAGATCAGGGATCTGGTGGTAGATCATAACTTTAGTGGAAGGTGAAGCCTGCATTTGTCTGTGGGTCATGGATTTTTATACTCTTTACTTGTGGTAGGTAAAGAATGAAATATGCTTTACCTGTATGATCTCTCTCTGACTTTAGAAGTAATGATTTTTTTTCCCTTGGGAATGAATCCTGAAGAATAAAACATAGCACAATGTGTATTCACTTATATTTCACTAGAAAATATTATGAGTGTGCATGTGAGTGAAAGTGAAAACAAGACAAAAACCAGACACAAGAAAATCTCTGATTGGGGCTTTTTGTACTGCATCTTCAAGAATGCCACGAGGATTGGTCTGTTGATGTGTAGATGCTGCATTTACAGGCATTACCTATGCAGAGAAGCCATCAACTACCATGCACTTTATTTGGCATTTGAAGGAAGTCACAAAATGTAAATAGGAAGGCATGATATATACCGTGATGTTAGTTCTGTCTTGTATTTTTCCTTTACTTGTATACACCCTTTAAAACTTAATCTTGCCATTAACTACTCTAAGCAAAATAAAAGAGAGGGATGGGCAGCTCACTATTGTTTAAGCTTTCTTTTCTTCTGCAAAATTTCAAACTTCCTAACAACCTTTCCCCCCATACAGTCTACTGTCACCCTTAGATGTCATTGAAACACTGTTAATATTTGTAGCTGGGTATGACACTCAGCCACCAGGAGCAAAGCTATTTGGCACTGTAATGCAAATGACTGCATTCATCAAATGAGCTTTGTTAGTTATTCATTGTGTTCCTTATCATTCCTTTCCCAAACCCCAGTGCTTCTGCAGTGCGCACAGAGGTGTGTCCGCAGCAGCATCCCCGCTGTAAAACCCACCCTTATCAGACAGAGCAGGGTGCCACAGGAGTGACCTGCCAAGTCACTGTGTCCCCTCTCCTCTCCCTCACCCTTTTGTGCCCAGTGTTGCTCTTTGTCCTCATCCACAGGATCTGTCTCCCCTTGCTCAGCTCACTGCACCAACCCTCTCCCACAGCTGAAAGAATGATTTGCAGTGAAAGAGACTCCAGAGAGATGGGTAATTCCCTCCTTCTTTTACCCCACCTCCTCATTTCCCTCCAAAACTGACTGCACCAACCAACTTTATGCTGAGTTAGGCTTTTAAAAACAACTACAGCAACAAAACTGCCCAAGCCCTTGTGTGTATTGAGGCAGCCCAACAGGCTTGCACAGATGGAAAATGGTATTGACAGGTTTGGAAAGGGACAGACACAGACTCTGATGCAGGAAGGCACTTGGGGCTTTTTTTCATTAAATCTTTCACTGCTTAACACAGTTCAACATACCATTCTGTACCTCCAGAGAAAAGCTTTTGGGGGATGGAGCCAGAGCTTAATCCCTCTGTAATTTCTACTGCTGCTGGCAATACTAACTGCAAAGGGATTCTGGGAAAAGATAATGGCACTGTTAACTTGTAACCTAGGTGTAAAAGTGGCCTCAATAAAACTGGGATGGTTGAGGCCCCATCAATAACCACCACACACCAATTTTATTGGATGTAACAGATGCAATCTGTTTGATGTGGTACAGGAGGCTCATCCCAATATGATAATTACAAGAGGTTGAGGAGCCATTCAAAAAATTATCTACCACAACAGGGAAGCATCTGGGACAATCCAGTCAGTTTAACCTCTAAAGCAAAGTAAGGAAGTAAAAAGAGCTTATGTGTAAAATTGCATTTTACACTGAAGAAAGATCCAGACCAGTACAAGGACTGGTCTGGCCCTTTCTTCAGTGTAAAATGCGATTTAAGCAGGATATAAAAACCTGTGTATAATTAAACTAGTTTGGAATGATTCTGCAGATATTCTGTAATTAGTGTTTGTTTAAGAACAGATTTTCTGTTTTGCAAGAATCAGCAGATAATCAGCAGTTGATTGTTAACCTGAAAAGATGCTGATCCCTGCATAATTGATTTTACATATACCTACCCTTCCATGAAAACACGAGACAATTTCTCTAGCCCAAGAAGAGGTGTAACAACACAAGGCATAATAAATTGTTCCCAAACAAATCAAATTCTATTTTTCTGTTTATCTTCAGCAGAGTTATTTTTTATTTTAAGGAGTATGGAAGGGAAGAGTTAGAAGCATAATTTCATGTTCTTGGCACTATACATTATCTTAAACAAAACTTTCCTGTACATTTTTTTTTTCCTGGTACTTCCTTGTCTCAGACCAAGGTTACTCTATTAGACTGATGGATGCTTTGATACCATGGTTAGGGTAAATAGGATAATAGACTAGAGTAGTACTATCACACACCCTGTGTAATTTACTTACAGATGTTTTATGAACCACATGCAAGGTACTTAAGTCTTCTTGTTGAATAAGAAGAGTACACAAAGATTTGTAGAAGTTAAAGGCTAAAACAGGAAGAGAATACTAGGAATTTATTAGTGCGATAAAGAAAATGGGAGCTATTTAACACACTGAGATAGATTGTTTTCACTGGAATCTCTTATGCCTCTGGTCATCTCCTCTCTCAAATTCTCATGAGCCCTCTCATCATCTTGAATCTTCAATCTGTTTAGCACTAATGGAGCAAGAGTCTTCATCAATGGTAACTAAAATTAGATTTATCCTAGCTTCTGTTGAACTTACCTATGCATTTTCTGTGCCCAGGTCACCAAGAAGGCCAGTGGCATCCTGGCCTGTATCAGCAATAATGTGGCCATCAGGACTTAGGGCAGTGACCATCCCCCCTGTCCTCAGTGCTGGTGAGGCCGCACATCAAATCCTGTGATCAGTTTTGGGCCCTTCACTATAAGAAAGACATTGAGGTGCTGGAATTTTTCCAGAGAAGGGCAAGGAGGCCTTGGTGAAGGGCCTGAAGCACAAGTGCTGTGTGGAGTGATTGAGGGAGCTGGGGGTGTTTAGCTTGGAGGAAAAGAGGCTGAGGGGGGAACCCCTTGCTCTCTACAACTACCTAAAAGGAGGTTGTAGTGAGGTGAGGGTCGGTCTCTTCATCCAAGTAGCAAGTGATAGTTTGCACCAGGGGGGTTTAGATTGGATATTAGGAAAATGTCTTCACAGAAAAGGTTATTGCACGTTGGAATAAGCTGCTGAGGAAAGTGGTGGAGTCACCATCCCTGGAGATGTTTAAAAGAGGTGTAGACATGTCATTCAGAGACTTGGTTTAGTGATGGGACTTGGCAGTGTTAGGCTTACAGTTGGATTTAATGATCTTAAAGATCTTCTCCAACCTAAAGGATTCTATGAATCTATGAATAGTCAATACTAAGGAATCAGCTCTCAGTTTCTAAAAGTGTCTCCTAGACTTTGATAATATCTGTTGTTATCACTAAGTTTGTTCCCATTTATGATCTTATCTTACTGTGATTAGGAGAGCAGTTCTAATGTAGCAGAGAATCAATTTACAATAATGATAAAAAATATAACCTTTAAGGCATGCCTGTGTTAGCTCTGCTATATATTTTTAGTAACTATCATTCACAGAGTTCCCTTCCTCTTCCTCTCATCTTTTTCCAATCATGTAAAATTACCACTGTGTAGAACACATCCAAAGCTCAGACATCTTTTCAGGCTCTTTGTCTAGGACGTATAGACCATTATCAGAAGAAAGGTGCCAAATGCCTGCTGTAACCTTCAGTCAGCTGCCAGGAGCTGAAGATGGAACAAGCTTCATCCCTACAACTGGTCGTAGTGCGACAGGACTAGCAGAGCATTTTGGGAAAGATTGCTCAGGTATATCTCAAAGATACCACATTCCAATTAAATTTGGTTGGCTCCATCTAACAGGGTTGAAGACTGAAGTGTCCATAGAACACTAAGAAAATTGCTGAAACTGCTTGAAATTTAATTTTGACAAATACTGGGTAAGGGTCTGGGTAAGGGTCTTTGAAAATCCTGGACAAAAAAACCTGAAAACAGGAAAAGCAATAATATAGAGGTATAGAAACACAAAAAACTTACTCTGTCTAAAGCCAACAACATAATTTGCAATTGTATAAAAAAGACTGAATAGAACAAACTACTTATCAACTTGTACAATATTCATCATGTCTGTACCAGCTCTAGTGACTTATTTGAAAGCACATTCTACACAAAACACCACCACTAGAGAAACATCTAGGAAAAAGGAAATGTTGTTTATAACCCTGGTATGCTGAATTAGTAAATGATACAAAAAACAATTTAGCTGCACATTTTTTACCCTTAAAATGGGATACAAATGTATTATAGTGCAGAAAAATCTAAAGGTGTACTTACTGCAATGGGAAGTAAAAACCCGAAGTATTAGATACTCTCTTAGCAGAGGAGAAAAATCTTTCAATTGGCCACAAACTCCATAGCACAGAAGATTAAATTTCAGTAGAAAATTATCAAATCAGCAGAAAATAAAATTGATCGTTCCCATGCATACTGCAAAAGCAGTATTTTACTGAAAAGACTGAATACCTCAAATACAACATAAAAGCTTGCCATAATGACAGATAGTTCTATTAGAAAAGGTACTGAGTGCATAATTAACCACTGCTAATACCTATCTGAATATCTGAAAAGAAGAAAAATTTATTCAAGTGAAATATAAACTATTCATCAAAGCTGAAAAAAAAAAGAAGAAAAAGAAATTGCTGCACTGAAAACATGCACTAGTCAGCCTATGTTTATGATCCCCTGACAGAAATGTATAAATAGGAAAAATTTACCACTCATTCACTAGGGGCTAATGAAGCAGAACTAAGATCACACGTACACCATCACTCAAATGCAGAACATTTGCAGCTTCTCAATTTTATATGAAACTGCCTGCTCAAGTCACATATTCTGTAACAAAGGTCGTATTTTTTGTTTCAGCCTAAACAGTAAACTGTAATTGGCTCAGAAGTTTCATTTTTCTTAAACTAATGTTAATCTAATGAGTATTTTCTCCACATTCCTGGATATAGGTGATGAAGGACTTTGCTTTCTCAGTTTCCCATTATCAATCAGTTATATATAGCAAGGCATAAAATGTAATATTTAATTGAAGTTTCCTGTTCTGTAAAATGATTCATACTCTTGGATAAACAACCACAGCTCTAAAATTTTGGATTTTTTATAGCAGTTTGCATAAAAAGAGGAAAATCAACCTTGCTGTGTCCGTACTATCTAAGCTACTGCAACTATTTAGCTGCAAATGTGGAAACAGTATGTATCCGTAATTTTACAAAATGCTTCTTGGAGCTAAAACATTTGTAAAGGATAATCAGAAGTTTACACTGTGTAGGCAGGTGCAAGTAAGGTCTAAATTCTCAAACAACAGCAAGTTTCCAATCCCTGAATGTTCATTTAGCGTAACGCAAGCTGCGTTACTTTGCAGCCAGTAGAGGCATATGGACAATATTTCTGAATATACTCTCAGCTCTGAAAGTTGTAACATTTGCCACTTGCAACTGTAAACAGAGATCTGAATTTTTAGCATCGTCTTATTCTGATCTGTGTCAGGTAGTATTTTCTAGAAGCTGTTTGTGAATGAAATATAAATTGGGGAGATTTGAAGTATTTCCCCCGAACTTACTTTCTCAGAGGTCCTAGCAAAAATGTTGCCCTGCAATTTTAGTCAGGTGATTATCCTTGATACTTTATTTTCTTCCTAATTTATTTACAGAGCCTATACCTCACTTAACAAAGATCTTAGCATGTGAGGTATTCTATGAATGCTAAAAAGACAAAAACTAAGGGCCTGTTTCTAAGAAGAGGAAACAAATTTTACCTTGTGCTTCCACCAGCATGTTGGGAAATTATTCTCTGGAGTTCTGCCTCTGTTCTTCAAATGGGCCCAACATACTGCCAATCCGTAAGAAGTGTAAATTTTTCCTGCTCTGAATATAAACCTACACTACACTTACAGAAGTGTCCTTACTGGCAGGTTTAATTCTGCATATTGTTTTCTGTAAGCATGCAGACAGCTGACAGAACAAAGAGGAAATATCTTACAGCACCTGGTCATGTATCTTTAACTTCACTCTGCCTACAGTTACACGTCTGGAAAGGGATGACCAATACAGACCTATTGAAAAAAGGTAACCATGAGACTAGCTTGCTTATGGATCATCCTTTGATCCCCCAAGAAAAAAAAGAGCACCCTGTCATTGCTGCAACCAGTGCCACATCCTGTTCAGTAGAGGCCAGGGCTATCCTGTCTTCCTTCTGCATGGGCTGAACAAAAATCGTGCAAGCTGAGGCAAGGCAATGCTGTATTTTCTTCTTTAATAGCAAGGTAAAAGACCTAACTGCCCACTAGGGAAAAAAAACGTACCCCTGGAACAATATTCACAGTATTTTAATTGAGGATAGTAAAGTTTTTTACTCCAGAATGTTGTACATATTACTAATGCCAGTGTAATTTGTATTATTCAAATGACTACACGTGTGCTGCGGAGTAGAAAGAAAGCCAGTCAATCAGAATTCAATAGTTACTAGTATTGAACACATCCATACCAAACATATCAAATCTCTCACTAGAGGAAGAAAAGTAGGAACCATAAAAGACCTTTTGGTTGACATGGCTTGAGGAGCATTTTCACAACATTTTGTACAGATGGCACATTCGTTGTGGATGCATTTGTAAATAAATCTTACAGAATGGCTCATATCTTTAATTCATTCACATTTTTTAGTTGTTGCAGAGGTACAAGAAACACCTGTGATACTCTAATTTTGTTTCACCAATGAACAAAGATTGATATGGTAGTCAGAGAATCAAATTAGAAGGAAGAGACAGGAGTAAATATTCTGTCAGTGTTGTTCAGTGTTCCTGTGCAATAAAACGAAATCCAATTTTCTCATCCCTCCTCTTGCATTCAGATTTTCCTCACTACAACAAAAAGCTAAGCAATTCTCAGTGTCTTCAAAATCAAAAATGTGGGAACAGCAGCCTTTCTGAAAATCTGTTACCACAAGCTTAGAGTAGATCCCAACTAAAATCTCCTGAGGTATGGGGAGGTGGAAGGCTGAGACCTATTCTTTCTCAAGTCATACTAGAAATGAACAGCACTATTATTTGTATGATGACCTTTCTGTATAGTGCTAAGAACTGGTTTTCTTTGGCTATAGAATCAATTCATTGGGACCTAGTCCCAGCAGCTGCTGCAGTCATTGCAATCCAGAAGGGTAAGCTGAAATTTCTCTCCCACTTCCTCCCTTTTTCATATCCCACTGAAGACACATGCATGGGAAAGAGCTATCATTACACACAAGCATCATCTATGTGCTGCATATTTTTACCCTACATAAAATACAGAATGCATTCTTCCACCAATCTCTTTTCTACAAGTCATTTTAGCACAGAGTAAAAGAGAGGCAATATGAAGTTCAAGTTCCTCTAATGATAAGGGTGAGAATGTGCTTGAATAGTCCAGAGCTGTCCTGCCAAGATTAGAGTACTAAGTAGGATCTGACTAGAGGTCCATTGTATTTTTGCTTAGCTTCCACTCATTTCAGGAGTTAATTACCTGTAAGAAGGTTATTGTAAAATCATGAATCCACTCTCAGCTGGAGGTCAAGTAAGTGACTAAAGAGAGAAGAGACCTCACAGAGAAATTACTAAATTAAGATTCTTAAAGTCTTATTTGCCTATTTAAATCTTAATCAAATTCCTCTTCACAAATTCTAGATGGGAACAACTGTCTTTATAGTAATCCAAGTGAATCCACTCCCAATGTAAAATTATTATCCACTTCACAGTACACCATCTCCAGAATGACAAAAATGTTGGACAAAGCAACAGGCCTTGAAGGCTATCAGCAATCTTAAATAATTACAGATAATGGTGTAAGAAAGTCTTTCAAGACTCAGAGTTCTCTGAAGCATTTATCAGCCCACAAGCCAAACACACTTTATGAACTTCAGACAGAACACCTACTAAGCCTGAATTACCAAGACAAAGGATTAACATCAAGACAAAGTCTAAGAAACCCACATTCCTTCCACAGAGATATAAAAATTGAGAACATATTTTAACTTTTTATTTTGGAAATAAACTTTAATGCATCTGAGTACCACTAAGTAAGGGAACAGAGCTGCATACAGCACTTGCTGAAATCTCTACAAGAACATCAGGGAGCCTAAATGGGCCCATCATGTTGCATTTGGGGGGGCATGCAAATACCCATAGTCAAAATTCAAATTTGAAAAAAAAGAAATGACATTCTCATTACTATGCACAAAGGGGTAAGAACTGTTGGCTGCTATGTTGAGAAGGCTCTCATAAATCTATATATAATCAGACATATGGCCACTTGGGAGCTTTTCCTTCTGAATTCCCTCAGTGCTTCGTCTTCAGTTGTCAGTAAATATGGCATCTGTCCTCTCCATCGAGCTGGCTAATGGCCCTCGTCTAACTCTGAAACATTGCGCTAGCACTTTATGAAGCCATCTCTATCCAGAAAATAAAGCCAGTACTACAAAGTCTTTTGAATTTCTAGTCTACCATTAACTGTCCTGAAGAACTTAACATAAGGTAAGCAAGCACTTATCACCAAGCAGAACCTTGTGACAACCTACAAAAGTGCTCTCCCAGCGTACAGGAACTGTGCCCAAGCAAAGGGTTCTTCCTCAGGGGAAAGGCCTGTGCTAGTCAAACATGCCTCCATCCTTCCCTGAGGGTAATTCAGACATGCCAGCAATATCTCACAGGCAGGATTACCAGAGGCAGCTGATAAATCTAAGAGAGTTTGTATGTTCACTTATTGACACAAAATTAAAGGAGAAAATATTGATGCAAACTTACTGCTCTCAATATAATATTGAAAAAGCAAAATAAGGGATCTACTGATAATATTAAAGTGATATAGATAAACTCAGAAATAACTGTTCAATTTACTCTAAACAGAAGTAGAGTCTCATTTGTTCTTTCAAAGGCATAATCAGTTGAAGGGCACATTTTTCTTCTTTGTTCTTTCCCATCAATTTTAATAGGTGCAGACCATCAGTCACATGAAATGTAATGGGACAAGAAGATGGATGAGTACATTTGAAGCTACTAGTCACAGGACAGAAAGCATCCTGACAAAGTGACACTGGCAGCATAGGGTCCAACAATGGAGCCTGGACAATATTTAGTAAGTGAAACTACAGTGCTACATGATTTGGTATTTTCTCACTGGGAAAAATCTTTCTCCTGTCACTGTTCATCATATTCCCACAGGTCAGACTTTCAAAGACATTCTTCTACTGTACATGACCAAATGACATTTTTAAATCAGGGAAATACATTAATCTGGGGACAAAGAGGTCATTTGGAGATAAATTGGAATGATCTCCTGTGTTAAGAACTTCGAACTACTTCATCAAGAAGACTTTAAATGGTTTAGTAAGATTCACACCTGAGATATGAAATATATATGGTTATAGGAGTGACGAGATTTGGTATCTATGTTGAACTGAGAGCAACAGGACACCACTACTGATGAACAAATACCAAAAATCCCCTATTCCTACTTGAACATGAAGAAAGCAATACCAACAAATTAGCAATTAGAAATTCCTTCACACTAAAAAGCCTCTGATGTGCACAATACAACAAAATATATGAATTAAAAAGCAGCATGTCCCATTAGCTGCCTGAGAGGTAGTTCTGGGGAAACTGTAATGAAAATTCCTATCAAAACTGATGTTTAGTGTACAGTGAAGGAAAAAGCTGTCATCCAACAAACCAAATCAAACCCTTTCTGTATGCTGAGGAACCACTGGAAATGCAGGCAGGCCTACACTCTACTGTAATGATCCACTTGTGTTACAAAACTGTACCAATAAATGCTAAGTGGCTCCATCTAGCACTTCATGATGGTTATTGTGATCACTATCATCATTATTAGGCAATGCTAATTCGGTTTCTTCATTAGCCATTTGCCGAGATCTCTAAAGCTAATCTTTAAAGCTCTAAATAATACCAAACTTTAACCAACAGGAAAAGAGCAACCAGAACCTCTTAAAATATACCCACAAGAGAAGGAGTTAGAGCCAGACCTCCAAGTCTCACTGCTGCAAAAAATAGGCCCTATACCTCAATATACTCTAATCACCCATCCAGTGGTGTGCAATATGCAGAAAGCAAAAAGACAGCTTTAGGCAAATTCTCTTAAACAGGGCAACATTCCTCTCTGGCATCACAACATGCACTGCGGATTCTTTTTCTGTCAGGTACCTTATTGGAAGCTGTTTACAGCTACGACAGCTGTTCTTGCTACTTCCCTCCTCTCCCACAAGATAGAGACTGCTTTCAAACAAAATCTCTACAAGTGTATGCTAGTAAATGCAACTGCACATAGATACGAGTTTCCCACAGTAAGTCACATATTTCAGAATGAGAAATCCAGAGAGAATGGAAATCCCACATCAAGAGAAGTTCTGAGATTTCTCAAACAGTACACCTAACTCTGGAAAGAGTAAGACACTTTTAGATAAAGGAAAACTTGACTTACTTTTGGCTTCCAAATTTCATAGTACATGAAATAACATACTGTTCCATAAACTAGTGAATATGTTTCAAAAGTTAATCAACCTAAATATTTAATTATGATGGTATATAAATAACATCCAGGTATTTCTGGAAACTTTTTCCCTATGTTTTTTCTCTAAGCCCATGTTTTGATGAAATATTTAAAAATTTTATGAAGAATTTCATTTTGATGGAATTATATTCCTCAGTGAGAAACAACATAGATACCACCCACACTTACTGTATTCCCCATGTATAAACTTATGTCTCTGTTTTTCCCAACTGTAATAGTAGACTACATGACAAATTCAAGTGAAAAACTATATTGCAATGAAAGATGTCATCCCCCCTTTTAGCAACCTTGACTTCTGAGAATGCATTCCAAATTATGAACTTTAACTAATAATCAACCTTTTCTTCCATTAAAATTTATTTTGAGTTGGCAGTTCCTATGACCCCAGATATCATGAGGAATCTGAATATTTCACATTCTAGCCATGGGGAAGTCTAAGACCTGAATAATGATTGTTCCCTGAGCATCTTTCCCTCCAAATTCGTCACTATAATATGCAAAAAGCACGTTACAAATACAATCAAACATATAACACAGGTCAGTCAATAACTCTGTTATATTACGGGTAACCAAAAAGAATCTTTCTCTCTGATTATTTCAATTGTTCAGTCCTCATAAAGATGTAGCCAAGTTCACCCAATCTCATGCTCCTTTTGGTCCTCAGGACACGGGTTCTGCAGTACATGCAGTACAAAGATGTACATGCAGTACATGATCTTTCTGACACTGCAGAGCAACTGAACACGTAAGAGGTTTGTGCCTCTTTCCCAGGACCTTCAGCAGTTTCATGCGCGTGGACACAGAAGTTGCACTGACATTTGCAGGCAGGACAGTCCCTGAAGGCATGTCTGCAGATCCCTGCCAGAAATAGCCTGGATTTGCGGTGTACTGAAACAGCCATGGCTGGCTCCTGTTGGCACTGAGGTCTCTGGGCAAGCCCTGAAAGTCCAGAGCCAAACCATTCCCTCCTTCTCAGGGCCATGCACCGCTGCCATGCACACCCCCCCCACCCAAATACTCAAAGATATGAAACAAAAAAGAAAAAACTCTCCAGCTGGGTGAAGAACTCAAAACCTATGTTTTATCTAGACAAATTAAAGACACTTGTAGACTTTTTGCAGATGGAATCCTCTCAGGTTCAACTCTGACATGAATGTACCTGAAACACAGGAATTCTGGGCGTGATGTGGTAGTTTGGAAGATTCCTTGTTCCACTGTGCTGATGTTGTTTCAGAGGTCAAATGTCATGGCCAAAACCTCTAGAGAATAACCACTACTGTAAAAAGTCAGATGACAATTCAAAAAAAATAATGCTTGTTTTGCTTCACTTTGCTGATTATCAGGGTTTGTTTTTGTCAGTTAAACATAGAAACAAACAAACAAAACCCCCAACCTTCATACTGGAGAAGGAAAGAATGTATTATTTTTTCCCAGCTGAGAGAAGAATATGTAAGATATCCTAACTTCCTCAAAGTGAAACAATAAAAGCCCACAACAGTGAGGGTCATGGAAGTCTACATCATCCTATTATGCAGAAAGGGCCAAATAGTCACCCTGTTCTCTGCCTCTCCACAGCAGTATTTTAAACTAAAATACAAACAATTATAGAAGAGAGTTTTCTGTGCATTATATAAAGACACTGCAATTTTATTTGTAGCTCCAGTCCTACAAATGGCATAGAAGTATTTTAAAAATTCTCTTTCTGACCCACTATTTGTTATAATAGCATTATAGATAACCTTTGAACAGTAGCTGATTTAATATCCTCTCTTAACAGACTCATTTTTGTTACAGTTACTGAGCAAAATAAAACAAATGACAAGCTCATTACACAAAAAAATAGAAAAGCTATCTTCACTGCAATGATAAAGTAAGTGTATCAAGAATAATCAGCATAGAATTCTTAAATTCTTTCATGTCTTGATATTTTGAGGTGATGTTTGCAAACTTGGAAATCTTGCACTTGAGAAAAAAAATCTGCCTAACAGTATCATCAAACTACTTTACATTAAACTAAAAGATGAGAAAAGCCTTTGTGATTAAAATTAGCCAGTGGGTTCAAAGTTACGGGGTTGACAGAAAAGCAAATATTATTACAAAAAGCTCATGCCATTTAAAATAACAGGTCAAACATAGTCTGAATAGTCTTAAAGCCAAAGATCCAAGAATTTTTCAGTATTTTTTAAAAATTATTTTTATAAGACCTCAATAAATCCCTAGGGGTGGAAGAACTGCAACTTATCACCAAGCCCTGCTGTATATGTCTCCATTAAACTCTTAGCTCCTGAGAGAAAACTGGTGAAACAATCTACTGTCAGTTAACTCTACACACATGCTGGAGTGTTTGTCTGACATTTTAGTCCCCTTCCTCTTCACTGAGCCACAGAACAAAAATACTGAACCTCTAAAACATGCTTCTTTTTTGACAGAATGCTCAAGGTAGTAAGACTGGCTTCATCACACCACTGAGGTATAGAACTCACATAAAGATACATATTGCCCTAGGCCTAAGGATTATATCCACACCAAATCACATCAGGAAGCAAGCCTCAAGAAAGGATGGCTCTGTAAAAACGTATAAAAATCTGATCGTTAGAAGAATCCTTAATCCCCATTGTCAAATTCAAGATGCAAGGAACAAACAGTAAAATGACAGAGAAAATCATGCTATTCAGCACCTGAACCACTTTTTTTTTTTTTTTAATTTTTATGGCATTGCATACAGAATCACAGAATCATAGGATATCTCTGCAGATTACAGATATAATCTCAGTATGGTTTTTTATAGCTGCCTCTGTTGTACTCATCCCCTGAATTCTTATCTCACTTACTATTGTCTGCTTTCTTATCTCAGGAGGACTCTTCCTTTATCTTTCCTCTTGAGGTATGCAGAGAAATTATATGCCTTTTACAAGACAGTAAACAAGGACAGAGAATGAAAGCCTGGCCCCAGTGAAGTCAGTAGCAATGCTTCAGTTTCCTGGATTATACCAGAAAAAATGTGTTTTATCAAATTCTGTTGGTTTGAGATCAAAAGTAATACTTAGGTACTTGGCATATAATTTAGGCGTCAAGTTCAAAAGAATGATCACAAAACCTCCTAAACCTGGTTTAGGTTTTTAGAGAACCAGATGACAATCTCCTTACATGTGTGGTTGTATGCATGGATGTCTTCTCTACAGCCACCATCCAACCAGACAGCCAGAGCTGGTTATTTCAAGCAGCCTGTGTGTTCCCAGACCCAAATCCCAATCCTCCTGGCCTCCTCAGGGAGCCTTTACACCCAAACAGAGCTCTGTGGTAAGCCTAAAGTCAGACAAGAGGCGGCCTTAAAGATGTCATCTCTTTTAAGCAATTATTTTAAGCAAGAATCAGGGGCTTATCACTTGTTTTAAAAAAGTTAGAGGAGCAAGAAGAAAAAGACAGGAAATGCAGTAAGATCAAACCGGATCTACTTTTGCTACCGATTTAATTAAACTCATGTAATTCAGCTAATTTCCAGACAATTAAATACAGATTTTTTTCTTTCATATTCTCCAGAGGTAAAAGTGTGCTGCTACAGAATTTCTAATAAAAAGAGAGCTTAGATATAAACCAAAAATGTGTTTGCGCTGATGCAACACAAGCTAGTATTTTCCCATTGCTGGTGAAATTCATGAAGGGCATTTAGAAGTGGCAATGATACACAGCAAACAAAGGTACACCAAAGCTGTGGCAGGTATCTACAGAAAAGAGTGAGAGCTAATGGCAACCACCACACCGAGGAATTGTCGTGTAAATACCTCACATGGCATAAGTACCAAAAGAGAATATTAGTGGCTGAAGGTTGGTTCAAGGATAAGTATCACATCATCTAGTTACTCAATTAATCTTCTGAACAAACTCAAACTTCATCAGAGAAGGCAGGTCTCAGTGCTAAGGAACAGTCTTCCTTATTCTAATGTCAGCTACAAGCAGCATCTCCTGAAACATCCAGAAGTGTCTCTGCTGTTACAGTGGGCAGGCTTGATGTCTCTCTTGTGAGCAGCTTTGAGTTTGAAGAGATGTACCACTAGACCTTAGAACTTCAAGTAGTCCAAGAGATATCAAAATGAACATAAAATCAGAACTCTAAACTGGTAAAAATTATGGTAATTATGGAAACCAACATGAGAAGCAAACTGCATAATAAGTCTTCATAGGATTTGAAAATGCTGCAAGCAAGCTCTACTATTATCCCAGGTCAAATGTAAAATATAAACTTGCAACCTTCCAGTTTTAATCCCAGGTCCACCACTGACTTTGTGAGCCATCCCAGATAGCCTCTGTTTTCCCTTCTGGCTTTCCTCCTTTCTCCCTTTCAATTCTGTGCTCACCTGAGCTAGATCTGCTTCTTAACACGTAACTCAAAAACTAAGTCTGCACCACTCTTTGGTTTACCTCTAAAAGCAATGTTCTCTCTCCTGCTTTCCCCTCTTTTTCTCTGGGTTAACTGCACATTTTGAAAACAAAGCACAAAAATTCAAGCAAACAGAAATTATTATATGAAAACGACAATGTTCTGAAGAAAACGTGCATTTTCTTGAGTCTCAAACAAGGCTATTGAAGATTACTGCTGATTCCCTTCAATCCTAGCCATATTTCTCTTATCCTTTCTGCTAAATGGGAAGAGTCCTCATCATGCTGCTAAGAAATGACTTTAACTCACTTCTTTCCACCCCTGCAGTGGAAGGGAAAATCAGCTGAGAATGCCAGAAGTCTGCTCCTAATGGATATGAGCATACACCAGATCCTACCCTCTCTAAGTGACTTGACATAGACTTCCTGGATGCACACTCATTAGCTCAATCCTGCTTATACAGCACACAGGAAATAATATTAAAGTGCTTCATGAAGTAGCATGTAGGGCCATAAATTTCAAATTGAGACATCTTTCATTTCTGCACTGGTAGGCATATGGAGAAGAGGACCTGATGAGGGTAATATGCCTTATATCTTCCCTCAGTGAAGCCAAGAAATAAACCTGAGCCATGCTGAGGACTGGTGAAGAGGCACTCAGAAGCACAAGGGTTCTTCACCAATGCGTAGTGGTATCTCAAAAGCTTTCATTCTTAAAATATGACTATTTGGCTTTTTATTTTGATCCCAATCTGCACCTGAAAAACACAGTTATCAAAATAAACATATCCATCACACAAGCAAATTATGCTTTTGGACAGGGCCCCCATGGCTCTGAACAGTTACCTCAGCACAAGACAAGTCTGGAGTAAAGGAATGGGGGGAAGAGTGAGAAATTATACATATTCTAATGATGTCTTCATTTTCCAGCAGCTCTACAACAAAAAGCTCTGTGGTGCTGGATCTGACCTCACTAAAAACAGTTGCAGAAAACCTGCCCCACTACAAGCATTTGCATGGTTTTCCTCTTCAAACATGCTTTTCTTTATTTACTATATTTTTAAGTATATGAATGCAGAGACCACCCACAGTATCAGGTAGCCTAGCATGGGAAAAGTGACAGATGAAGCTAGGATTGCTTCTTTATATGAATATAAATTAATCTATCTGATCCACATATGCTAGTGAGCCACAGCTCATCCTCAGTCAATTCATGTCCCCGGCAGGCTAGCTTGTCCCAAGCTCTCCAGAAATCATGTAGATGAAAGAGCCAAGCCTGTGGTATAGGAATTACAGGATTGGAGAGTTAAAAAGGGATTTGCAAATCAAGTAGTAATGCCTGCCTTGGCTTAATTTAATTTATCATATTCTACTGCTGCCCCCTCCCCAGCAGCAAATCAGAATTGTACACAGAAGCAGTTACGGTATGAGACACTACCTGATCTTTACAGCAGCACCTGGTTAAAAATATGCTCAGTATCCTTTGGGCTCTGACCTCCACACACTGAAACAAAGATAGGGATGAGTTTACAGATGAACACAGGATCTGGCAGCGAGCACACTAAGTCATTTCTCTGCTCTCCTTCTGCACCTTATCAGTGACATTTCCCTAACAGCACAAGATGTAGCACCAGGCTCACTGCATTTCAACTCCCCAAGGAAGCCCCCAAGATCCTCCCAGGGATAACACTTTATCTGGCAAGCACCAGAGTAAAAAGTGAAAGCATTAGTTAATTTTGCACCTTGGTTGCTCACATCCACAGACACTCCAACTCAATAGCATAGAAGATAACAGATAGATGGAAGAATTTCTCTAGAATCTCTTAAAACCCCATCTTTGTGTTTGCTGATAATTTCAATCACATTTATTACCATGCAACATTACTGCAAGGAATATTTTGAAAATGCATTTGCTGTAAATCAGACACAGCCTTTTTTACACATACACATGCAGCCCTTTAAGAAATGTCTAATTCCTTTCACAGAAGAACCTGCATTTCTTATTCCCTGGCACAGAAATGCAGACACCGACCTACTCTACTCCATTTTACACTTTCAGATCAGTTTGGCAATCCAGAGCTGGGGACAGGGAAAGGGAAGAGAGAGAAATGTGCTGCTGCTATGCTTTTCCCTATGCTATTGCTGTAAGAAAAAATGATGATGGGGTTACGACTAAATATTGAACTAAAGGGAAGTGTTCCACCTAGAGACCATATTCACCAGGCAAGGCAATGGGCATGTTACCTGCAAACGGACACTCTTTTAGGATTGAATTCACTTGCTGATTCTGTGGTAAAAAATGATGCAGAGGTATGGCCCCCAGTAGTAATTAACAATGTTAATCTTCTTCTTTCCCTCTATGGTGATAAAAAGAGTCATTTTTATATTTAATTAATGCAGAGGATCATTCTGGAAACTGGCTAATGAGGCTCTGATCACATTACCATGAAAATGTGCATTAACACCACAACTGAGGAGGCTGCTTCATGTGTAGAGAATCCACTTTGTAATTAGCCCACTGTGAAGTGAATCACGTCAGGAGGAACTCGGAGGGAAGCAGTCGGCACTGGGCGCTTAGCTGCTGCTGTGCCAATGGACCACCAACATTCTAAGCTGTTTTTTCTCCCCTGCACTGCCTGTCAGCAGCAGTGCAGTCCAAAACTGCCAGTGTTCAGCCTCTGTCAACAGCAATGTGTCAAAGCCAGAACAAATTATAGAGAGGGAAAGAACAGACGCTGAAAGGCACTAAACTTTAGTATGTGTGAGTCTGCTATGCCAAGAGGAAAAAAAACAAACAAAAAGCTGCAAATCAAATACTGATTCAATAGGATCCGAGCAAAAATTATGGGCTATTGTGGGAAGTACTTGTTTCGTCTTTTCTCATCTTATTCTCAGGGAGCTGGGAACACAGCAGCAGCAGACTGCTACTCTGCTGTGCACTACACTGTTAGGATGCTGAAAGAGACACCAAAATACCTAAATGGGATTATGATCTTTGTCTAGTAGTATACAGAAATAATGCACACACAATGAATGAACAAGCAGCACATCTCACCCATGGAACCCTGTTGTACTCAGCACCTGTTTAAAGGTGACATGTTTCAGAATTATTTCAGTTTTAATTAATTAATCTGAAAATTTAACATACTTCTCAGCCAGCACAGACATGCCATAGAAACTTTGTTCCTTAACTTAAAAATACCTGAGATCACAGACCTAAGGCTTGCAGAGGCAGCAGTGCAGTTTATCTGAAATCAGTCTTATTACCCAAGCCAAGGACTCCCTTAAAACATCACTGATATGGTTCAACGAGACTGCTGCTACATGACTGACATCTTGGCAGAAGATGCACAAAAATGTTAAAAGAATCCCACAGGAAGTCATATGAAGGGGGAGTGGCATACAAGCAGAAAACAACAGGCACCCAAAATACTAATAATTACCAACATCCCCCCAAAAATTTTGCTAGCAATTTTGCAAAGAAAAAAGGCAAAGCAAAACAAAAGCATCTCTACTTACTCTCTGTAAAGCACATACATTTTTACTCTGGAGATGCTGGTATTATCCTCTGCACTCACCTGTGAAACTTCATAGAGCAGTTTGTAGTGCTCCTCTCTCTTCTGAAAAGTGCACAGATTGCAGCCCATCCTAATAAGCAACACAAGAGCAAAGCCTCTAATTTCCCCAGCACTGAAAGGCAAATGCACTGACGGGGAATCACCCTCCAGACTTGTCTACTGTTTTTCATCAGTCACTCCAGCCCCGACACACAGGCACGCCACTGTTAGCTGGAAGCACAAGGCAGGGCAGTGTGTAGCAGCATGCTCTTCTTCCCTTTCCCTAACTATCTTACACTCACGTATACACGCACAGAGTTTCGACTCAGTTCATGGCAACACTCCCCCTGTCTCTGCATCAGTGCACATGACTACACAGATTCCCACTCATGAATATTAATAGCCTCTCATTGATTATTTATGACAGAACGTGTTAGCGGGGAGGGGTGTCATAGCTGCTGCTGCTGACAGATGAATATTCACTAATTAAGAAGCAAATGTACTGTGGTTAAACAAAATCCACTTGTGTCAATACCAACTCTGTTTATTAAGGTTAGAGAGACTAAGCTGCATGGATATTACCCACACTTGCCTCAATTTTTACAGTAATTGTGAGACTAATTCATTAATGGGGGTGGGAAAGGCACAAGTCAAGTCTTATGTTAGGTCTCCACCTTGTGCAACAGGGATCACAGAATACATTTTAAATATTTGCAAGCATTTTAGGAGAGCACTTGTGAAACCTGAGCTGATGTTGCTAAAAATTTAAACTAAAGAAGGAAGGAGAGAAAATTAACCCAGATGGCTATACCGATAGCTCCAGCTTTGACACTGCCAAATTTAGCCAAAATTTCACTGTACTCATAAAAGGCATAGGTCCATAACAATTCATCCTGCATATCCAGGACACAGGAAATACAATTGTGCCTGACCTGGTGCTTTTTACATATTTTTATATGTATAAAAATATATATATACACATTTTACTGTTTATTTAATAATCTCACATTTGAGTTTCCTTCTTGCTTGTATAACAGATTAATAGTAATTATAGGCCAAATTTCTCAGAAACTCAACAGATACACCCTCTCAGACTCCCAGATACCAAAGCTATTATTTTAATGTGTCATTATATTCAATTTTACCATTTGTAAATTAGATTTTAATGGTGCCACAATTTTCAATGTGTGTATAAAGGAAAAGATGCATTTAAAATTAAACTAAACAGACATTAAATATTAAGGCCAATGGAAATCACACTTAATTCAAGGCTGACATTAATTCCTGTATGGTATAACATGTAATCTGATGGTAGTTATGCAAGATAAAAAGCCCAAGCCATAACAAAACAGGATGGAAAAAACAGAAGTTGCTTTTATTTTATCTTTACTTTCTCAGCAACTTTGCTCATAAAGAACTGTATCAAGTGCTTAAGTCAAAACATTTTTAATCGGGAGAGGATATCAGGTGGGATCCAAAGCAGAAATAATTACTTGGAAACCAATGAAACCAATTAGTTAAGATTGACACTGGGCCCTAAAGAGTTGCATTTACTAAGCAGCGATGTACTGCTACTGTTTTTTTTGGGTGCAGTTTCCTAAAAGTGCTTTGTCAAACATTTAAAATCGATAACAGGAAATGATTCTAATGAGCACTAATTGATAACAAATTGGCTTTGCATCTAGCAGCAACTCAAACACCAGCAACACCGGGTAGCAAGCAAATCAACAATCATGTGCTGCTTATCAGTTCAGTCCCTTGGGATATAATAATCCGATTTTCTGGGCCCTAATTTTACCTAATAGACAGGATAAGAGCCAAGCAGAGAAACCTACAGGAAAAACTGGACCATTGCTGCAAACTCTGCATAGTAGTAAAGTTTGCTAGAACCTCTAGGTAAATTACAAATAGGTTGAGACTAAATCTTAATTAAATTTCATCTCCTTTAATAAATCAGTGGAGTCAGGAAGAATCAAATAATGACCATTAAGAGAGCAAGCTCTTCACATAGCAGCTTCCAGCACTGTTCTGAAACAGAACAGTAAGATTAATTTTTATTTGGCGGAAGAACATGAGCAGGTAGGTTTGGTTACGAATTTCCTCCAAAGCCCAAGGATTTCAAAGATGAACCATGGAGGCAGGTTCATCATTTTTAGAAAGAATCAGCCTCTGTTCTACTCCTCCACACTCACATGAAATGGTATTCACGCTGAGAGGTTTAAACCCATGTAGCAAACATCAACTCAATCTTTGAAGATTTCTGTATTGTGAGGTGCAGAAAGATTCTCAGATGTGTAAATTTTGAACTTAAGAAAGCCAGATCAATGAACAAGACAACAGTCATGCAAGGACAACCCTGCCATCTTTCGATGAAAGTGTTCTCTTCTTCCACTGAAACGTCTTCCTCTGACACACACACGGTTTGAGAGCTAAACTACATTCTTGAAAGGAAACATGATTAACCCTGGTATATTTTTGATACTCTCTTAAAATTAGTTCTTAAAAAATTGGGGGGAAAAAAGGACATATTATTACAGGATTCCAGTTATATAAAAGAAACAAACAACACCAACAAAAACCAATAGACAAAATAAGCAATAGAAAGCTACAGTTAAGCTTTCAGCAGTTTCCCCTTACAGTGTCTATTTTTTTTGTTGTTGTTCCTTCTCTGGCTCTTTTGCTTACTTCTCTGGAGACAACATAAGCTTCTCCATTAATTTATCAAGTGCCTGCCCTCTGCTCATACAGAGTAAAAAGGTTCTGTCTTCTGCTTCTGCAACCACTGCACAGTCTGAAGGGCTGAATAGATTTATTTGAGAAGGAAAGGTGTACTTCCAGATTCCTGAGCTCTATGTAAATATGCAACTTTGATCTTACATGTGGTCAAAAGACTAAACTTTGTGCAGCATGGAATGACATTCAAGGCAAAACTTGGTGGAAGTATTAACTAAAAAGAAAGATGTGATGTGCTCTGGTCAAGTTGAATTTGATACTGGGAAGAAAGCAATCTCTTTCTTTCCAACTTTCTCATCTTTATTGCCCTCCAACATTTTGTACCTAAAGGGATCAAAAAGGTACAAAAACATAATCAGGTCATTCTTATTTTATATGTAATTCATAGATATTTCAATAATGCAATGCTTTTCTTAATTGTGGAGTTCTCTGTGTTCATTGCCTACAATTTAATCTTACCATAAAGATTAAAATAATAATTTACAGTGAAACCAGCAATCAGTAATGCAAAGGGATGAGGTTTAAGAGAATTACAACAAAATTTGTTAACACTTTCAAACAATATGTGCTTGTTTAGGTCCCCTAATTAATTTTAAATATCTAGGAGATGACTTGCATTTGGTATATAGGTACCTCACTGAGCTATATCAATGCCTAATTATAAGCACCCATGCTTAAAAAATTCAAGACAATGACACTGCAAATTAAAGATCACTCACTTCTGTATAACTTCTTTATCACACAGCTAAAAGACATAATAAAATAGAACATTCATTTTAAGTGAAGATAGTGAAGCTGTTGGTCCAAACTCAGTGGTGAAACCCAGTGAAGCATATGTGGAATTCCAAGCTTTCTTTGCAAGCCCTTGAATTCACACTCTCCTCCTGATGTACCAACCCTACAGCATTTACTCTCTAAATTTTAAGGAATTCCCAGAAATCTGGCTCACGGAATAGATGGCAATGCAATTTATAGTCTAAGGGCTTCATAGCTGTAAAACAAAAGTATCATAAGAAAAATGGAGCTGGAGAAAGCTTTTGCATATCCTCACTGTTCTTAACAAAGGTTTGAACTCATAAAGCTTAACCTCAGTCTGGGTAGATCTTCTAGTCCGTTGTGATATTTAATGTTTTTCATAAAGCCTCAGCTGCTGGAATCAGGTGATCATATGCATCAGTCAGTTTGCATATTAGAAAAACAAGGAATTTTCCAGACCTATGAATGCAGAGAAAAACTTAAAAATCTTCATTAAATATAACTCAAAGACTCAGAATTTGCATATAAGCTAGCCAGCTTGAGCTCTAAAATAACGTAATGTATATATTAACCAGTAGGCTAAATGAAGGTGCAAACTATGGAAGTACAAAGTCATTGAAAGGGACTTAGGCTTCAATAAAATGGATTTTTGCAAATATAATAAACCGGAAAATCTCACCACACTCCCTACAAGATACATTAAAATCTTACTCAAAGTAAAAATGCTGTATGTTTTCTACAGTCATCAGAGCATGCTTAAAAATGCATGAACATAAAAACGAAAGAATTTGTGTCTAGAACAAAATGCAATATTCTCTGGAACATTAATTTAGGAAAGACACTTGTTTGACCTCCTATCCTTTACCACAGCTACCAAGACTTCATGCACTGGTCAAAGTCACAGCAAAGTAAGGGTGGCAAGAGAAAAGGCAGGACATGGAATTCCTGTGTTCTGTATTTCCCAAGAGGACTGTAATTTCTCTTAAGACTATTTAGGCCTGCCTGACTGTAAATCAAATGGGCTCCATAAGTGGAATTTTCCATTGGGCTCAAATGCTTCCTGGAAGGTAGGGGGCACCCATAACATCATATTACACAAGTCCAGTCTACTGATATCTATTTATTGTTTTTCCCATGCATGACTAAATTCACATGGGATCTATGGGATCCCATGGGATCTATGGGATTCCTTGTCCAAAATGCAAATACCTTTCTAAAGAGAAATGGAAAGCAAGCACATGAGGAATCCTCATTGCCACGATTGTTTACAAGATCTACTTGTTCCTTTTGTTCTACACTGGAAAAAAAGAAAATCACCCCTCTGTTTTAACCCATTTATCTATCAACCCAATGAGAATGAGCTGGCTAGCATTCTTTGGGCAAAGTACGATTCCTTTTACAGGTCTACTAGCCAAACTTCAGACTGCTCAGAAACGTTTTTTTTTCTCTTTTCTTTCTCAGTGTCATCGAGGATATTCTTTCCCAAGGTTTTTACTCTGAGCAGCTTCCTTATCACTCTTAAACTGGTGCCATAATCATTAGGGAACCGCAAAAGACCAAATGATGCCTATACTGAACTTTCAGGCCTTAGGAATAAAAATTGGTTGGTGTCAGGACTTTGTTAACATATTCTAGAAGGACCTTGACTTTCTCTATCTCATCAGTTAGTTATAAGGAAACCATCTCACACAACTTCACTGTTTTTAAACCATATCAGGAAACTATCCCACACAACTTCACTTTTTAAAAATAATATGATCATGTGAAATCAGGCTGATGGCTCTTAACTGCACTAGATAGTTGTAACACTATGGAGTATACAGAGTATAATTATTCATAAATAATCTTGAAATGATTTAAAGGAAACAGGGATTAATCAGGATGGCCAAACCTAACGTGTATGAACAAAGTTGTGGGGAAAAACTCTGATTATAGATAAATCTAGATGTGAAGTCCCATGTCAATAAACATTAAATAATGCACTTAGGGAACATTGCTAAAATATTCAGAGTCATGGTCTTTAAAGTAATTATATCTACTCAGAAAATAGGTTTGGAGTTGTGGATAGTTTCCTCAAATTGCCTGAGGAAAAGACTAACAATGGAGCAGGAACCATTGAAACTGCAGAAACACCAGAAATATCCATATTTGAATGCAGCCAGCAGTCCTGGTCTTTCCATCTCTAAATCATCTAAAGAAAATGGAAGAGCTATGAAGCACAAATGAGAAATACAGATATGTAATAGTTCACTTTCCCTGCATCTTTCATCCAAATCTATATTTATTCTCCTGATACAGAAGGCATTCCTTCTCACGTTACACAATAAAATGATCCGATGATACATTTAAAACAACAAAAGGAAGCCTGGAATTTTTTTTCCGAGTAATTTGACAGTGGAATGCATTACCAAAACTCAAAGGAAGCAAAAAGCAGAATAGAGTTCCAAAAGGTATTAGACCTTTATTTATAACAGATCATTCACTAGTCATCTACCTGCCTAGGAAGTCCATAATTCACCAACTCCTGGGAGCTATGAGAGACAGAACAGCTCTGAGATTTCCCTCCATGCAACCCTTTGCTGATAGCTTGCCCATGTTTATTATTTGCCTCTCCAGAAATCTTATACTGGCAATATGATCCCTTTACTCTTTCAATTCTAAAGCTCCAAATTTACCAGTTCTTGCACAAAAACCTACAATATGTACTTACCTGGAAGTTCCTTAGCTAATGTTAGCTGCTAATACAACATAGAGTCCAACAGCATTAATGATCACATGATGACTTTGAACTTCAAACACACTTCAAACACATTTATAAAAGTACATTTTATTGCTGTCCTAATTGGTTTCAAAGCTTTCAAGCTATATCTGCTTAAAAAAAAAAAGAAATAAAGACCATTTGGATCTGAGATATGCCATTTCAGTCCCAGATCAAACAACGGTAAATATCAATGAAGAGCCTCAATGAGAAACTGAACTCACAGTACAAAACTAATTCAAGTGCTGAAGCAGCAGGAACTGGTTCAGAGGATGAGAGCAGTGGTGAGAAACTCCTTGGCTCTGTTCTTTCCTCTGATACCTGTGTCATTAGAAAAGCTCTTCCTTTTTACATTCTTATAAAATAAGTAACACCAGTCTTGCAAGGGCATCAATTCAATAAGCCTTTTAAGGCTTTACAGAGCTTTTCAAAGAACGTATTATGGAGGGCTGTTACACCCATCCAAGTTCTGCTGTGGCCACCCTTGCAGTCTCCAGCACTCAAATGTAATTATCATGTCTTGTGTGTTTTCTCAATTAAAAGTTTTAAGTTTTATACCGGTAATTGGTATAGAAATACAAAATGAAAAATTATTCATTACTCATGAGAAGTCCCTTGCTAAGAGTCCCTTTGAGTGTAAGTACCATTAGTTGGATAAATCTGCAAGAGTAGTTTTGGTACACCCGAATATTTCAAAAGTGAAGATGCTGAAAAGAACAGTTTGTCATGAATATGGCACTACCAGTACAGAGACACATTTACCAATATGGACACGCCACCATTCACTTTCAAAGCTCACAGAAGTGACAATCTGGAAAAACTGTTGAGGGATACAGCAATAAAGTAGATAATTCTGTCTTGCCCCATATAAATGGCCTACTGTGCCCTAGAAGAACACAACAGGATTAGGGAAGTTTTCATAGCCTTGAGTGGAGAACTGTACTGAATCAGGCCATAAAAGCAGCTGCTTTTCTCCTCTGCCAAAGTATAAAGATGTTGTAATATAACTGTCAGAAGTCAACATTACTATAGTAAAAAATAATTTTGTAACACAGGTATGAGCTATGTCTTTAAAGTAGTTAGGCAGAGGGGACTTGGATACTTACGTGTAACTAATCATGACTTCACCACCCTAAAGATAGCATTAGGTGGTGAATGTGATTGAATCTCAAACCTGGCTCCCAACACACACCTGATAGAATGATGGATGCAGGAGAACACCACACAATGCTGCAGGAGGAACTGCCCACACTACTCTCAACTCTGTCAGCTAGTCAGACTACCTGAGTTTGGTTTAGACTAGCTAGCTTGATTTAAAATAACAATGTGAACTGAAATCAACTCTGTTTGTTGGCAGTCAGTAACTGACCACCATAAAAGCACCATTAATTCTGTTGTCGTCAGCAAATGTTTTGTAACGATCTAAAACTAATGTAGCTTCCTCTCCTTTAAAATCCCCAGAGCATCAAAGGTTTACTTTGTACACTCTTTGGGCTTTCTAAAGCTTAAAATCACTGCCAGTCTACCTGCTTTCTAGGAGATCATTAGGTAAATGTCCCAGTAAAGCCCAATCAACCTGGCTTTAGTTACCGTACCGTCTGCTCTAGAAGAAAATTAATGTCATTAGATGTGTCTTTGCCTGAAAATTGCTGGTGTTTGATTACTGTGGCAGCTGTCAGAGAGGTGCAGGGGTCTTTCTGCTGGATGCTGACCCAGCAGGTTGCCTGGGCACAGCCTGGTCCTGGCCCCGTGCCAGCCACCCCACCCGTGTCAGGGTGCCCTGAGCCCTTGCAGCACACCAGAGCTCAGCCTTGCCTGTGTGCCCTTCCAAAGCTAAGATCCCTGCAACACTCGCCCATCAAGAAACAGAAATTTCAGGTCTGAACTCAGATATAAGGAGTTAGGATGAAAAATGTAGAAAAAGTTACAAAAATCCTGCAGAGCTACATAGATGGAGACAAATGAAATCTGATTAATGACACATCTTTTCCTTCTATTTTGATGTTCTGTGGAAAAGAAATTAGCATAGCAAATCCTGCTTTATCTCTGAACAAAATTTCAGATCCTTAGTCTGAACCCCTCTCTTTTTTCCTGGAATAAAAAGCCAAAACGAAGATCTTGTCAGCTTCAGAAGGGAGATTTATCACACATCAGCGGTTTTCAGGGGCGGGTGCCCACCCAGCCCTCGCTGCCCGGCCACAGGGACACCACTGACACTCACCCTCTGTTCAGCTGCTGCTACCCCTGCATCCTGCTTCAGCCTTACTGCAGCTTGGCAGGACTCCTGGATTGACTGAGCTCCCTGGACAGAGGCATTAAAAACTCTTTTTGAACATAGCCTCCTAAAATTGCCAAAGGATAATGTACAGCAGAGGAAAATAATTCAATCACATTACAGTTAAAGAATGGTGCAAATTACAGTGAAGCACTTAACTTGTATTTAGCATAAAAACATGCTAAATGCTTTTTATGCTAAAAAATATGAATGAAACAATACAAACATCAAGATCACTTAAAAGAAACCTTCAGGTGGGAAGCTGGAACTGTAGAGGCAATGGTCTCATTTATTTTACCAAGACTGAAGCAGATAAAAACCATCACTGTGTTCTGAAGAAGAGCAGCTTAGCACCCTTCTTCACTGATGAGTATCAATAGATGAAATAGTAGCAACACCAGTGCAATTCATCTGGGATGAAAATCCTTCCCAATTAAACTTTCACACAGTGAAAACAGGCTCTCCCAGATGTTTTGAGTTTTGGATTGCAAAATATGCCCTTCTTGAAATACATGCCCAAGCAACCTAATGTATTTTGGTTGTCAATATCAGTCATAAATAAAGATAAAGCAGACTCTAGACCAGAGAAATGTGGTGAGAAACGAAACAAAATCTCCTGTTCCAAAGATCTTTGCTTTGTAATTCTCCACTGATGTTCTCTCCAATACTAGTGCTGGGAAAAGCAATATCTTTAAGGGTCCCTTCTAACCCAAAGCAGTCTGTGATTCTGTGGTTTATCTAAACTTTCCTTGCTAGGCAACGGCCACCATGCTTTGTCCAACAGTGTGGTAAGTGTGCTTGGTACCCTTATACATTACCAAAAGCAAACAGTGCTATTTCTTAAAAATAGTGAAATAAAATTATATCTTTGCAGGATAGATATTTTAGGAGACACTGTCTGGAGTTATTGTCCTGGGCTGACATTATGAAGCCGCTTTATTCCTCACCCATCCGCTCAATGCCCGAGGACGCTGTGCCTGTAAGAGGGACCCGGGGCCGGAGCCAGGGACCGGAGGGGGCAGGTGAACGGCTCAGCCCAAGGGCTCCAGGCTCTGGGCAGGGCTGGGGAGGGAGTGCGCCGGGAGCACTGTGCTGCTTTTTGGGTTTCCTTTGTGTTCCAGCTAGCTGGGGAAAGGTTCTGTTGGGTTTTTTCTTGCTCTTTTTTCCCTTTCCTTCCCCTTCCTTCCTCTCCAGTCCGGGGAGCCTGTGGGTGGCCCTGGCAGGCCTGCAGGGTGGCCCCGGCTGGTCCAAGCCTGTGTGTCTGTTCCCTCTCTGGGAATTTGTTGTATTTTGAGGGTTTTTTTATCCTGTTCTACCCTGGTTTGTTTGGTGTTAATAAACAGTTTGGCTTCTTTTTCCCACTTTCACTTCTTATTGTCTTATTCGTGGAGGAAAAGGGGAGGCCCTTTCCTCCTGAAGTTTTGTCTCCAAAACCAAGACAGTTATCTATCTCAAAATGTTCAAGACCACTTGTACAGTCTTTCTCAGCTCCTTCAGTAAGGCAGTTCTTGTACTTATATTTGTAAGAGTTTAAAGATGCTCACAGGCAGACACATACCTTCCCTGTGTCCCCACACCTATCCATCAACTTGCCTGCCCAGACTAAAGCAGCCTGCTGCAATATAAAAATGGAGAAATGTAATCTCAATACTCCAGAGCCAATTTCTGTACTACTGAACCATTTAATTTCAAAAGAAGAACAAGGGGCCTCAGGCCAGGTAGGCAACTCCTGTGGCTAAATCTGTTCACATTTGTATTTGCCCTTAAGAAGTGAGACCCCGTATTTTCAACTCATTGTCTTCAGAGACAAGAATGTGACGCTTTCATTTACTACAGGGGAGGAAGTAACATCTCTGAAAAAGGAATTTGCTTATCAAACTTCAAATTACAGGCAGCATGTATGTGAGAGTTCACACTGGAGGCAAAAGCAGTGTATATTCAAAACTCACGTGTGTTTTTTACAGAATTAAACTTTGCATCTTATGAAAAAGAAAGGTCTTTTAATAGAAGAGGAAATATTTAACCTTCTCAAAGTCAATGTCTATTCTCTTGTCTATGGTTCCTCCTGCAAAGAACTGAAACAAATCACAGGAAAGAATGGAAAAAAAAAAAGGGAAAAAAAATCAAGGAGAATAACTGATTGGGGAAGGGTGAGTGCTTTTTCTGCAAGACCTTAGCATCTAGTCTGAATATGTTTCATTTCTATTCAGTTCTTGTGCAGGACACTAGGATTATGTGTATCAACTTAATTCAGTGATAAGAAAATCCTTACTATAAATCCTACCATGTGGGACAAATCTGTCAAGATCTTGATTATCAAAACAAATGAACAGACAGCAAAATGTGACATACATAGCATACACTTTACATGACAAATTAGCCCTAGCACAACTGACAGACATACTGTAAGGTGATGTTAAGGTTGCTATGGCAAGCAATGTCTTTCCTTCCCCAGCACCTGAATCACAAGTCTTCTGAGTCAATGGCTTCTAGCAAAAGACAAAAAATTTTCTGTCGTTAAACACCATCTGCATATGACATAACGTATTTCTCTGTCCCACTGTGATTTCCTTCAAAAGTTACTGCCTTTGAGAGTGTCCTCACCCTGTCACTGGAGTGACTAGCCAGAAGCCCTAAGATTGTTCTTTGCCCCTTCAGCAGATGTGTCAGGGATTTATTGTAATGCTTTAGGGATCTGATAGCGATGGTCAAATAAATTAGGAAACTCATGCAGTGAGCAACAACATTGTCAGCTCAGGGATAACAAGAGTCCTGCCTCAAGCTAGAAATCTGAACTGAAATGCATGTATTTTAGCTACCCAAAATTTTGGATGTTATACATTCCTCAGAAATGGGTTGTCATGTAAGAACTAAGGTTTTTTCAGAAAAATTCCCACTTTTGGTTGAAATTAAAATTATAGGAAAAAACCCCAAACTAACATTATTTCAGCATACTTCTCATCCAAAATTGTGTTTGGAACTCCTAAGGCAGAAAATTGGTGATACATTTAAAGAAATGGAGCAAACCCCAGTGAGATTTAGTAAAGCACCCGTTGCAGCTATTTCTGTTAACAAGACATAACAATGCACCCAGAGCTCTCCTGCGTAGAGACCAAACACTGGAGAGAGTACATCCCTGACACAAAGTGTTCAGAGCCTACATCAGGACAGGCTCACCCTTGCTGCAAAATACTACATGAGTCTTATGCAGTAAGCCAGCTGACAGCTTCACTGATTACTCCTCCCAGAAACCCACCAGAAATTCAAATTAGATTAGCTTCTCCCAGCTTTCTTAACAAAACTCATAGACAAAGCTGTGTTCTCACTGACCTCAGAGGACGTGTCAGATAACCAAAAACTCTTGTTTCGCTGTTAATTTCTGTGATTACAGAGTGTCTTTTTTCTTTTAAGTTATGGCATACATGTATTGATCACCAGCAGACCCAGCTATGACCACATCAAAATCACCATGGGAAGTGCTGAAGTTTCTCTGTGTCTAGGAAGGACTGCAGAAGGCACTTGTGTCATCTTTTTACTGCCTCCTGTAGTTCATCATATAAGCATTTTGCAAAAGGTTACAATTCAACTAACAAAATTAATAATTTAGGTGCTTTTCTGAACACGTGCTATCCTAATGGCAAGTTATGTGATAAAACAAGGATGAGAAGCAAAAAACTTGAAAAACTGCTATCCTCACCCGGTTTGTCTTAACCCTCTCTATACTGTTGGTGAAGATGACACCAATTTATGTAAAGGTCTATTTTCTGTTTGAAAATACTTTTTATTCCTCCAGATACAAGCAGAAGAACAAACAATTCTATGCAAGTAAAATAGATGATTTCAAAATAGTTAAATTTAACTTGTACCAAAAAGACCCCTGGCAGTAAACTACTTACATAACAACAGAAGTCAAGTTTCACACAGAATTTTTCATACAGAGGTATCAAAGTACCTCATAAAGTCAGGAAAAGCTATCACCATTTTACAATGTGTAAACAATGAAGAAATCTAGCAACGTATAACACTGAAATACGACAAATAATTTTCAAAATTCAGTACCAGTACAGAAAGTACCAAGAAATCCCATCATGAGGGAGCTGCCCAGCACCAGGCAGGTGATGGCACACACACCAGAGGATGGCATCTAATGAACTGTTTGGGATAACAAAACCATTTTTAGATATTTACATACATTGCAAAGAAACAAAACCAGTATGATATGAAACCTGATCTTGAACAAAAAACTCTTTGAGGGGAGCTCTTACAATAAGCTGCAATGAACACATATAAAATTCATATCAGCTTCCAGCCAGCAACACAAACCTATGCAGTTTTATCACATTTTTTCCTTTCCTTCCTTTACTATATGGTGAGATTTTAATTTTGCATATTCTGCTCTGTATTTCCTTTTTCCTACACCCCACATAAATTCTGTGCCTTGCCACAACTCTGCATTTATCTCCCAATTCATCCAAAAAAGGTCCCTGCTGATGTGCACTGCTTTTGTCCATCACATCCTGCTCCTTCACAGCTTTCTCTACTTTATTTCCCTTTACCCTTGGCTTCAAAACTTCCCCAGCATTACCCCTCCTCTGCATCCTCTCAAGAGCTGAACTCTAAAATAACCCCTCTGGCAGGCAGAAGGCTGTGAAGGAGAGGAGAGGAGCCCTCCTCAGGCTGCCTGTGGCTGGCAGATGGGAGAGGCCACTGAAGCCTTCGGCACAGCCTGGGCTCAGCCACACGTGCCCCACGGGCTGCTCCCCACAACAGTGCCAGCTTGGGTATTACAACAAGCAACAGCTACACACCTGCTTTCCCTGTGCTCAGCAAAATAAACCAGGATGCCTGGTTTATTTGACTCTTTTTGTCTTTCACCGTGCTTCAGAAGTCAGTCTGATCAATGCTATTTCACACTCTCCAGTGCAAGCTTTACTGATCTAACTTCTGACTAAACACAGATTCATCAAAGCAGCACCAGGGGAGGCAATATTCTTCCTTTGCAACACACAGGGAATGCCATGTTACTACTTCCTCCTGGCTTTCCTCTTCTGTTAGAAGAGGAGGGGAAGGAGGGGTGGGAAGGAGGACTTGCACAGCTGAAGTGAGTGCCAGCACTGGAAACTAATGTCATGTATTTATCCACTCACATTAAGTATGGAAGAGGTAGTCACTTTTTGTGTTCCCTTGGTGCTCTTGAAATTCTTTTCCTTTCCATCTTCCAGAGGGTGACAGAAAATTGCAGTTACTGACAAATACTGGGGGAAAGCACAAGACCTCACCAATAAATGTTATATTTATCCATATCTCTAACACTCTCCTTCAAGTCTAAACAATGTAAATATGAGAATCCCCATAGGAAGTCATGGAAGCTGCCAATTCCTTTCAGAAAGGCAAAGAAATGAATGTTCTTAACGCTTCCCTACATTTGTTTAATAATCTGAATAAAAGTTGCCAACTAGTGACACAGCAGAACAGGTTCATTTGTCCACAGAAACCAGCCTTTCCCTTGTCAAATGCCCAGGTGTGAAGGGAGGTAATTGCTGAGGCTGTGGGGGCATTGCCCTGGCAGTGCCCACACTGGAGGTACCCAGCAGACACGCTCATGAAGAAATAAGGCTTTGTCATTTTGTCACATAGGAGAGAAGATTACTTCTTATACAAAAACAGCATCTAGAAGGATTCCTGTGTGAACCTGGTATGGAAAGTTACTTGTACCACTTCAGGCACCTACTTGTTTCCTCTCCAGCCATCTGCTCTAACTCTTTCTTAGCTTGTTATCTGGATGTATTTTTCTCAAGGACAGTTTCTCAGTTCTATTCAATGGTGGGTCTATTGCTGACTCCTTTAATGCCTTCTCCATATAGACCAGATTGTTTTTCCACATGAAGTCAAAGAAAGGTTGAGCCACATTGCAGCTTGGCCATTGTCAATCCTGCCTGCTGTTGATTGAATATTTCAATTTTGAGCAGTTTTGCTGAGATAACGTATTTTTAATCACTTCCTATTCAAAGTGTTCACCTTAATCACGAGAGACTCAGACATTAAAAGCTCATCTTTCACTCTCTCCTATCATTGTCCCTGCTTCCATAGCCCTTACCTTAACTTTCTTCTTTTTTTTTAACTTATCTTTACTTATTTTTTTTTTTTAAAGAAGAGCATAACATTCTTTCCCTTGCATGTCTCTTCTGCTCTTTATGAAGCTCTTTAACTTGGGGATAACTATTCTCTTTTTTTTCAATGCCAAACTTCTTGTGGGATCTCATTCATGTATCTCCATAAATCTATTTTCTTCAGGGATTTCTTCTTCATCAGGTCCCTCACAATGAAATCTTGACTCCTCCTCCCCTAAAACTGAGTTCTGGGTTTCTCAACAGATAGGTAGTGACCAGCAACCTCCTGAACCTCTGTCTTCTTTTCTGAATCCAGTGTGTTGCAGAATGTGAAAGAAACAGGCCTCTTCTCCCAAACAGATCTATTCCAGGAAATTTTTTTCCAACCTGACATATTACTAGAATCCAAGCCAATCTAAACTTAAGTAGCAAGTGGATGATTTTAGAGACTTAACTAGAAAAAGTCAGAGCCAGGAATTAGGACCTGCAAGTATTCCTGATGATTTGAACAACTGAAAATGTCTTCTCAGAGAACACACACTGAGCCTGTAACTGAATGTGCTGTAATCAAACAAGTTTTCAAAAGCTGAGAGCAAGTGCTTACCTCAAGAAACCATAGTAGGCCATCAAATAATGAAGAGTTTGAAGTCACCAGCCTGAATACTCAGTTTTGACCTCTGGGTATGAAACAAGAAGGACAGTGAGCCTTCTCATTTCCCATGCTAATACCTAAGGTATCACTTCACATAATTACTGAGTACTACATTTGCAAAATGATCCACAAATCTCCCTTCAAAAGGCATGTGGTTTTCTCAGAAACCCATAAAAATTGACCTGATTATTCACCACATTCCCCAGCACAAACTACCTAAAGCTTCAGCCTGTGGCCCTGCATGCATCTGCCCTGTGCTGTGTACTAACTGGACCAAGGACGTGCTGAAACAGTCAGCTGGAAAAGAGCCACCTTATCTTTGTGTTCCACAAGAATTTTTAAAAGGAAAAGGAAACTCCTGTTGTGAATTATGAGAATAAGCATCATTCAAATACTGTTAATAGAGGGATAAGAATTACCTTTTATTCATGTCTGTAATACTCCTATCAGCAAGGACTTACCCTCTCTCCCTAAGCTTCAATTTAAGATGTTTTTTTATTTACAGAATTACTTTCCAGAGATATATATTAGCACATTTTTTCAAAACAGATAAACACTGCCAAAATAATTACTAAACACATCTTTCCCTGCAAAGCCAACCAAGGTCTCAGTTCTGAGAACCTGTGTTATTAATGAATGGCACACTGCAGCAAACTAATTGTATGTAAAGTCAATGGGTGCATGTTTAAGAATTTTAATTACTGTTCCGTGATTGCTTTATATTCAATACATAGCATACAGGTAACACAGCCTTTATGATGATAAGCACTTTAATTAGAAAGCCAAGATAAGAAAAAAATGCCTTTAAGTTACAGAATTTGTTCATGCTGGCCATGTGATAACTTGAGCACATAGTTTTCCTTGGTATTTTAAAATATGAAAAAATAATTCTACTTAAACCTTTGTTTCCTCACATTACTTGAACTGCTTTATCTGCCATTTTCTTCTCTCTCTTATGGGTGTCAACAGCACAGTCTAATTAGATCACAAACCTCAATCTCTGAGCAGGTCCACGTGAGCCCACACTCCATGGCCAGCGTGAGCCTCCCAGTGAGCTGGGAGCAGCCTGGGCTGCGCGCTGGCTGCAGAGCACTTACCGTTTCAGCAAACTGTCTCGGAGGATGGCCATTGATTTCCTAGTTATTATGAACATGATATTATTGAATGACAGATGATAGAGTGTTAGGTCCTACAAGTATTTTCCCAAATGGGTTATCCAGCCAGTGTTGCCGTGGCAACAAGGCTGTTTGACAGCGCTTATGACAAAGAAGTCTTCGCTCAGAATTCAGCTACAAAAGAACTCCTTGCTTCCTACCTTATCCTCCCTGGTTTTATCCAGCATCTCCTCAAAGCCTCCCCAGCCTGTGCCTCCAGTTGGCAGCTCCAACACCAGCCAAGATAAGGCATTACTGCCAGCCTTTAGTCCTTCAAAAGAGCACCCTGCCCATGATGGGACATCACACTTTTGCCTAAGATAATGTCTATTCTCCTAAGATAAAATATTATGTCTGACAGTGCTGAATCCACTGGTAACACAAGTTCTGCATCAGGACACACAACTGAAAGCCTAGGAGGAATCATGCTCACAAATCACCCATTGCCTTGCACAGTTACAAGTTAAATAATTTCTTCACTTTCAAGCCATGAAAGGCTTTTTTTAAAGCCCTTTCTCTACTAGCAGGACATAGTCTGAACACTTTAAAATAAAACCCAGCTAACCACTGACACCAAGTGCTGTCATATTTGCTCAACCTTTCTGATCATTCCAGAAAATGCCTCTCTTTTGACCTTCTGACTCCCAAAGAAAGCTGTTTCACAAATCCAAAACTACATGCAATAACAGGTTATTTCACTTAAACTGACTCACCCACATTTTAATTCACTGGTCGGTTTTCCAGAAAGACAATGACAGGAGAAAGAATTACTGAAGAACAGCATGAAAGGCTCTGGCTGGTTGCAGTGAACTACCATACAGCTGCAGCCAGAAAGGCTCATGTGCTTGGGCTTTGCTGCCCAGGCTGGTAACTACTCTTCACCACACACAGTTACCACCCTTTTTCACTCTGTCTCAGCTCACAATGAATTTTGCTGTATTTCTTTCCATGCTGAGTGTAGATGAGCAACATCCCAGCTGCCATAGCTTGAGCTGTGATAGGTGGGTAGGAAAAGAGTTATGAAATCTACAGATATTTTCAATAGGCATCAAGTTACCTTGGCAGATGGTGGAAAAGTACACCTGGGAAAGCCGGAAGCAGGCCCCATTGGCAAAATATAAGTTAAAAATGTGCACAGATATTACCCAATATCCTTAAAAAATGAGAGGTTTTTTCTTCCAATCTCCATTAAAAATCTATCCCAAAAGGTGTCGTTTCTGTCAGGATGGAAAAGAACAACTAAAAACCATTAAAGCACACAGCATTAATGGGGGCATGTACTGACCAGATTCCCAGGAGAGACTGAGGACTAGTTATGGAGTGAGAAAACTGAGATATGTGTCTGCGATGAAGCTGAAATATTCAGCCTGTGACAACTAACTTGCTTCTGTCTAGAAATACTTTAGGTCTTAAAATATTCGTAAGTGCATTAAAAAAAATATTCCTGGTACAGCCACATCTGCTCATAGCAGCACTTTTATAAGACATCTTCAATTAGAGCTGGCGCTTGATGAGCCTCATCTAGGCTGTGCTGCACAAAGCAATAAACAAGGCACTGAAAGCACATGGAAAGCTGCAGCTTCACGCTGCCATCGGCCCCCACTGTCATATTTTCTCTCCTCTCATACCCTCCTTCTAGCATAAGCAAAGCTGTAAATGTTTTAGGGCTCTGTGATAGTCCCTGAGAAAAACAGGGAGCATATGTAATGTATTTTCACATGGAAAAAAAAAAATGGAGATCCTAATTTCTAAAGTGTGCCTTCTGTCCAAAGTATACCCTTGATGCTAACTCGGCTGTGATGCAAATCACTTTACAGAGATTACTCAGCCATAGATGATTCCAAGGTACCATCAGAAGGGTATTAGTCAACAATTTCTCATGAAGTCCAATTACATGTTTTCTATATAATTCCCTGACTACCCACTAAAATTTTGCTGATATTAGCCCATCTAAAAGGCATTCCAGGGACCAGGAGCACAGATAATATCCATTACAAAACCATTCTGTGGTTTTGTCAAATCTAAGTTAAATGCACTATAGGGACTGGAAAGCTGCTACAAAACTGCAGATTCAGGATCTATACAAAACAAAGACCTTATGTCAATACACTCTTCTTTTTACACAGAGAGAGACATTCAAATATGTGAAGACTAAGCTGAAAAGGACACATCCAATGGCATAATACTGCATTGCCTCCGAGTACCATGGTGATGTAATTCTGAGGACCTGCCTGGCCCATAGACATAATTCATGTCATCTGGATTTTCTCAAATTTCTCATGAAACACAAAACCAGTACCAAATGCATGTAATTATCAGTAGGAAAAAAAAAATTATGAGTTTTTGTTTAAAATCCTTTCCCTTCCCTCTTTTCAACCAAACTGTCAAAACATGTCCCTTCTGAAGACATTTAAATGACTAGATGGTTCAAGGCACAGGTGATGGATACAAAGCCCCTCACCTGCAGGTCACAGGTTTGACTTCTGAAAAAAGCTGGCAGTTTCAGTCAAGTTCCTACTGGGCAGGGGTTTGCATCATTAAAATCACACCACTTTTTTCAGTAACATTGTTGGCAGTGTCAGCAAAGATGCCAAGGATGGAGTGGACTTTGAGACTGCATATGTTCTCCTGAATGAGAACCAAAGAGCTTTGGCTACTTTAAGATTGATGTATAGTGACGAGTAACAGAGAGAAACATAAGCTATCACTGACTTCAGTGAACTTGTTCTAGGAACAAGATATGAGTTCTCCACCTTATCATAAGCAGCCAACTCTTTCTTAAATCTTTCAATTCTTATCGAGAATTCCTTATCTACTACAAATTCTCCTATAATGAAAAAATATCTGAAAGACTTCAAGGTGGAAGCAAGTCCCTATTAAAAAAAAGACCAGTATTTTGGAGGGGGAGAGGGGTGGTGAGGGCATTCATTTTGGGTTTTTTACTGCCTTTATACACTGTTTGCCAAAAGAGAAGGCTCAAACTGTGGTTAAAGAAAAAAAAAGAAACTGGAAAAGAGCAAAAACTGTGAAGCCTTGATATAGGTATATTTCTTATTTGTGGGATCTCCAGGGAAACAATCACTGCTTTATTGATTTATGCTACAAAAATAGTGTAAGAGAGTACAGCATTGAAATGAAACTTAACAAATTGACCGAGTAGCCTTAACTGAAGTCAGTGCAGGCAGCCCATAGTCAGTGTCCCAGAAAGTAGGGGATCGGCTCCAGCAATTTTTGCTACAGTTAAAGAGAACTGTGGCAAGCTGCTCATCAGGGTATCCTGACAGAAAACCCTTCCAAATACTTACAGGCTCTGTAATATCTGCCCTGTGACTCCATGTAGCAGGGAGTGTGTTGTTTCTATCAAGATGAGAAATTTTGGGGCCATTCGTGGGCCAAAGGAAGCAGAAAGAATGTTACTGGAGCTGTCTGGATACACACCAATTATCCCCACTTGGCTAAGTTTTTAGAAGTAAGATTTTCAAGGATGTGAAAGAAAACAGTAATTTGATAGTGCTTGGGCAAGTTAGGAGAGAAAATATGTACAGAGAACGGCTTTCGAAAGAGAGATTTAGTGTGTTCTGAAGCCGTTAAGTTGAAAAAAATTACACTGCTAAGTCGGGAAAACGGGTGCTAAGGAATATCCCTCTTTTGCTTCACTGAAAGTCACTTGAAGTGATCTCATTTGATTATGACACTGAAAAGTGAATGAAGATGGTGAAAGGCTACTTCCCTCAAACCCTTCAATTTTAAAATCTCTCAGGACAGTGCAATCCTTTATAAACACAGTTGTTTAAAGATAACACTAGTTAAGCTTATTTTGCTATGGGCAATCCCAGCAAGATTTAAAAACAAAAAGAATACATTTGCTCATGAGGCAGAATTTTCCTATAACATAAATAGCAAATTCAATCTGCTGTTAAAAAAACTACTCCATTTTAAAAGCAATTAAGAAGGGCATTTTCCCCCCAGCTCGCCTTGTCAATCCTATTAGACCAAATTCTAATTAAGGGTGGAAAAGTGACTATTTTATCTGCCAAATGAAAATAATTTAGTGCAAGTTAATGAGGAGTGGCTTATAACTGATTAGTCATTTTGATTCTGGCTTTTTACAGTGGCAGAAATTACCTTCAAAAGATACAGTAGGATCAGCAGTCATTTTTACACATTTGAAAACAAACTGAGCTTTCCTTTGTGACCAGATTAGGCAGAAAAATACCTGAAAACAGGAACAAGATAGGTGCAACAGCTTACAGCTAGTTTGAAAATATAAACTACTTTGAATGATAATAATAACATCTAAAATATTAAGACCTGGCAATTTTTTCTCCACATCACACTTGCAACAAATAGACTTTGACTAACAAAGGCCAAATATTGCTATGAAAGAGGAGAGACCAGCCTCACAAATCCTTACTCCCCTGAGCAGCTTTCCATCACCACTCTACAATGCCACACAGGGATGCTGACATGAAGATTTTTAAAATCAAATTTATATGTGTCACCAGGTACATTTTTTGAAACTAAGCTCATTACAATGTGCAATAGCAAATGCTGCACAAGAATAACAAGCCCTGCTAGTCCTTCACAAGTGGACAAGGAGTCGCTCAGCTGGTTCAGAAGGTATCCCAGGGCAGCTGGCATTCAGTGCATCAGGACACAACATTGCACGAAACACAAATACCTTAAAACAGATCACCTACACCAGTTTTATTTCTTACATTCTGGATAACTGTGCAGTTGTGGAAGAATCTGCATTTCTCAGTATCATTTAAAAACATTCAGTTCTTTCATGACAACTCATGTATTCTACTCCTGTGGCACCTCACCTGTCCTCAAGAGCCATACAGAAATTGAGTGATGACATTTCACCCTCAACATTTTGTGTAAAGATAAAAATAATGTCAAACAAAATCCTAAAGCCAGATTATCAGATACCTGAAAACTCATCTCATTTTCTCATACAGACACAGGTACCAAAATGATTAATGATTTCTGGCTTCAGAAAAATAAATTAAAAACAATTAAGTCAAGATTGAACTGGTCATTTCACTACCTCAAGAAACCAGATTTATGACTGATTTAATTCACTTGAAGCAGACGGGTCTTTTCACATAATTGCCACCATTGCAACAAAGTAGCTTTTCCACTAGGTCTGTAAAAGGCCCAAAGGCCATAGCATGGTTTACTGTTAACATCAGCCACCACTGAGACATTACTTGGCTGATATTCTTCATACCTAAATAATCCTGTTTTGGTATTGTGACTTTTAGTAGGTGATCTTCTCCAGAATCCAAAACAAAGCCTGGAGAATAGAGATAAGAAGAAACCCAAAACCTCTCTGGATACTAGAAAGACAATCTTTTCAAGAAGTTTAGGCTCTTAAAAGGTCAGAAACATACTTTAAGTTTCTCAAGTACCTGCCCAATGCCTTGTGAACTTTAAACGTATCTCTGAGCATCTCAATGACTTTGAAATCAGACCACAACAACTATCTGTTTAAAAAATACAATAGCAACCTAGTAAACAACATTATAATACTTTAAAGTAACAATTGATATTCTACCTGAAACAAATAGTGTTTGCTCTTGTCCCCTCTCAGCAATGATTCCATATTTAGATTTGACATTGAAAAACAGTCTGCATGTAGTGTCATACAACCTAATGCATATGAAACCTAATTTAAAGCAAGTCACATGGACAAAGGGAGTTTGTTGGGCTCTTCATGGTACATTTCTATATTCACCTAGACTTCTAGTTTAAAGGGAGCCTCCATAATAAGTCAAAATTAATGAGAGTGTAAAAGAATCAGAAAAAACTTTGGATGTTTCCTGTATCCTATTTAAATACAAGTTTCACAATGACTTAAAATAATCTAGATCCTTACACAGGATTCCTTTAGGATCCTGCATTGTACTTACATATAATGTTGTAACAAGTTTTTAGTATTATATATATGTCCACAATCACCATGATAAAACATTCATCACGCTAATTGTATCCAGGTCACTGTGACTGGAGCAAGGCATGCAAGGCCACTGTGGCACTCCACTGTATCCCAGTACAAAGTGCTAAGCAGGGACATGCCACATGCCTCCTATCTGTCAGAAAATCTGCCGCCCCATCTGCTCTAGTCCACATGCAAGAGAGGAATAAACTTTGCCACTTCAACCAGAATATTTCCTAAACACCACCTTTCAATTTCAGTTGAGGAAACAGATACTTCAGTTTTAAAACTGTGCAGCATCTTCATTGCTCTTTAATTTCACGTAGTCCCCCTGAAGCACTTTGCTACTGAACAGCCTTTAATATGATTTGAAACAGATACCACTCCAGGGCCTTCTCATCTTCATCACTTGTTTGTTTTGACCTTGACATTTATTCAATTAGAACCGATTTGCCAATCATGCACAATGCTTCCTAAAGTCCATTTCCATACACCGGTGAATAGGCCCATCCAGTTAGCAATGATCTTTCCACATGCCCAAAGTAAAAATCTACAAAACCAAGGAGCATACAAAATAGCCAAGTTGTCTGTCACAAGGCATCTGCTATTTTCTTTCCTACCATTTCTCTCAGTAAATAAAAAATAAGAGAAGCTATGAAACCTCTTTTGGCAAATAATCAGCTCCAGCATGGCCTAACTGTCAGATTAATCAGTTCCTTGAAATTTGCTTCAGTGGAGGAATGGCTCACATTCAGGAAAGCAGGATTCATTCCCTGAATATCATGGCAGCTCCTGCACAGCTGGGGAAGAAAGAGGAGCACACAGTCCCTATCACGTCTCTGTCACATGCTCAGTGCTGCGAGAGGAAGAATTGTTAAAATTGTCAAGTACCATTCACAAATTTATGCCTGTGGAGTTGTTCCTTCTGGAAGAGAACCAAATAACTCCTACTTTTTGAAATTGCTTATGACAGCTTCTCAGTCTGCTTCAGGCTGGTTCTCAGTGATGATTTGTATTTTCATATACTTCTCATACATTAAGAAATTTACACCTGTCAGGTCCTGACAGAGTGTCTCCATCTTCAACCTTTTCGGGGAAAATTCTTTGCTTGCAGACATTATCCAAATAAGTTTCTATCAGAAGTCTGGGTGATATAACAGGTGGGGGTCTAAGAAATATGCAGCAGACAAGCAGAGAATTTTAATGAGAGACAGGGTCTTCTGCACTGGCATAAAAGAGATGGAAATTAAAATACCGATTCCTTTCACTTTAAACTACATGTGAAGCCCATGGGTAATTCTTAGAGGAAGACATAAATGCCCATTACAAAGCTTTCTTTACTACCCAGTTTGACACCAAAATTTTTATTTCTATTTATGGAATCATGCTTGGGGTCAAAAAAACAGCTCAGAGAACACAAGAGTCTTCTTAAATAAGCAGGAGGATGGTCATTCCTGCTGATACAGTCCTTGATAGCAAAATAAATGCCTGTTTCCCACAGTGAAAGTGGCCAGAAGAGAGGCCAAAGTGTGTGAGGGATGTGAGACATGCTCAGGCATGGGATTCCTTGTGCATTCAGCCAAACCCTGACCTGAAAATCCTCCAGGAAGCTGACACCAAGGAAGACAGTTACTACTCACCACAAAAATACCATGCTTTTGAGAACCTGTCAGAGAAAATGTGAGCTTTGTGGCTCAGATTCAGTGCTATGTCAAGTAACACAGTCCTCAGCCTAAGTATTTTGGTGACAAAACCCATAGCAGTATTTCCAGCACAGACAACGCATGCTGGCCATGTGGCCAGCAGCATCCTGGCACAGCAGCTCCTTCAAAAAGCTCACATTTGTCTGCAAGGATAAGGGACATGTCTGCAAATCCTTCCCATCACCTTCCTGTTCCTCAGGATGTAGGAGGTTTCACTCCATGACTGTTCCCAATACTTCATTTTCATGTGAGAGAAGGAATGTGCAAGGAATTCAGGGTGATATGATAGTAAGAGGCAGTGGGCAAGAGGGGACACCATTGCTTGTGTAAGAAAAGATGTGTGGGATGCTTGGTCAAGACCGTACCCCCATTGACTGGGGAACGCCACATATCAGCGGCCAATATAATTTAGGTGAGGAGGATGTGGAAGGGAAGCAAGCATCCCTCAGTGTTTGTTTCTGACCTCTTTTGAGTGCTCGCTGAATGAAGACCTAGTCAGGGTGTCCAGAGAGGGCTACTGGCTTCCCTCACCCATTGGCACTGGAGGGATGAAGGGGTGTCAGAGACACTGGCAGTTCTGTTATGCTCCAATCAGCAGCAAGCAAAAGACAGAGCACCCACCCTGTTCCCCTGTCCCCCCCAAGCTCTTTCTCACTTCGCTGAAAAATGACTTTAGGTAAAATAAAAGAATATGCTGCAGCTGGCAAGGACCACACGGCAACATCACGCCTCTTTTGCCTTCCTCCCTAGGAGAGCAAATATTTGCATTCTCCCTAACGTTGTAAGGCAAGTTATTTCACACCCATTCCTGCTGTAACTAACCATAGTAACACTGCTGGACAGTAATACTTAATTGCCATTGCTTTTATAGTTTAATAAATGGTTGGATTACCAATGCTAAAAAGACACAATTTGTCAACTGTAAATTAATGTTATTCAAATTAATTTTGGACCATGAAGAGAGCTTTTAATATCACTCATCCATTCCACATTTACTGCCCCTTCTCTGTAATTGATGTGCAAACTGCTGAATTATTTGATTTCTTCAATCTTTTTAAATTTTTTATTACTCAATACCTTTCGTTATACTTTAATGATCTGCTGTGCCCAGCTCTTCCAAAGAAAGGGCTCTGTTAAAAGAAAAGTCCTGATTAATCACTCAACAGATTAACTTTTCTCCTTGTCCAACACCTACTTCAAGCCTCTCTTCTCTGTTTTATTGCAGAAGCAACCACACCTCCAATATCTATATTAGTTCTTGAACCGTCTTTTTTGCTCAGTCAAGATGTGCAAGAGTGCTTGTTTCCAGCAAGTTTTAAGGGTAAAGGTAACTATAACATACATGCACACAGTGCTGGAGTTAGAGGAGACACGTTCTTGCTTGAAAGTTTCTGAAAAGGTCACTTCAGTCCCAAAGGCAGTCCATCCAACTCCATTAGCAGCACAGTGAGCTGCTTCTTGGCATTACCTTTTTCAAAAGGCCACTTTGAGGTTCAGGCTACTGAATGCAGACTCCAGATTTACTTCATCTAGAGATACTTAAAAAATTCAAAACTTTTTTGTGTGTGCAAAGATTTCTGAAGTTATTTGCCACATTTAGAGAGACTATTTGTGAAAACACTGCTTCACCTAACTGGAAAAACATTTCATCACATGCAAAAGGAAGCATTTCTTTCAGATTTCATTTTTTCTTTGTAAAAGCTCGTAGATGAGCATCTTTTTTTCTTAAAGTATGTCAGCTGCCAAGTACTGAAGTAAGGGGTGATACGTATCTGAAATGCACGCACAAAAAAAGAAACTGTATCATCCTGTATCAAGTGAATGTTTGCAATGAATTTAATTAAAAATTAACAAATATTTGTAAGTGGAGACAGACTTTCTATTCAAAGATACAGCAGTCTGTCAGTCACAGCACAGCTGATGAACACCTGCTCTAACTCTATATACAGCATAAAGCCTAATTGTTTTTTCATTCTTACTTATCTAAGGGAGCCTCATCATAGGATTTGAGGATGTGCCAACATTAAGTCTTGGAATATTTTGAAATTGTCTGAACATCATGCAATGAAAAAACTGGATGAGGGCAAAAAGACATGAAAAGAAGAAAACAAAGCAAGAAATATAATAAATGTGATAAGTACTGTGGGATTTTATCCACTCTTTTTTAACGTGACATCATTATTTCTATTGGGAAAAAGAATGAAACTCCCTTTAAATGTCAAAGTAGGCAGAACTACATTGGGGAAAGTTGAAAATACCATGAAGCAGAAAAAAACACAAAAATATTCAAGGAAACTGAGTGAAATGAAAAATATGGGCAAAATATAAAGTAAATGAGAGTAAAAGCAGCTATGGTCAAATTAATCGTGGCTGCAAGAAGGAGCCAAATGAAAAAAAGTGCATGAGATGCTTTGACACAGATGTTAAAAATGAGTATTGCAAATGAAGTGAGAGTGAGAGCAGCAAATTTGGCATGTTTGGTATATAGGAGTGCAAAAATCCATGTTTGTCACCATTAGTGATTGACTGGTGCCCATTCATATCACAGCAACCTTAATTTCTTTTTTAATAAACCAATATCTTTCCATTTCAAACACTGAAAACTTGCTTCTGATTTTTTAGTAGAGGAGATGACCTTCCTTTGTCCCCCTAAAATACTAAAACCAAAACCCCTGGAAGAGCTACAGTGCAGTAGCTTGAGAGTGATCAGTTCACTCACATAGACTGAAAGGAAGATTGTAAGCCATCAGGGTGAAAGGCAAGATATAAATATGGTTTGCATTTTTTCCCTCCATTTACACATATTTAAATCAACCAAGACATTTAAGTAGCTTCTTATTTGGCTAGAAATAAATCCTTATGTTCTCCATTCAGATATCTCCACTACTTTGTTACTCATGTACTCGAGTACTTAATTACATAATATCTGAAACAAGATTGTAAAATTCACAAGCATTAACAGTTTTTTCAGGTACTTTTTCTTTTTTCTCCAATTAGATTCCTTCTTAAGTGTTAGGTAGCTTAAAAAAAAATGAAGGAAGGCAGAAGTTTAACAGTAGCTGATCATCCCAAATTAGTTCTCCTTTTTCTATTCAACTGATTCCACCAACCAACACAAAGTAGCTGAAAATTATCTCAGGACAAGAAATCCACTGCTAAAAATGGAAATGGGAAATAATTATTTATTTCAGCATAGTATCATTAATTATCATAAAGTAACTCAAAGTGTTGGGGATTATTTTTGTTTAGTTTCTTGTGTTTTGTTGTTTTATTTAAACTAGCCTAAAAGACAGTTAAAGTAGGTTTGAATAGAATATTGCTCCAAAGCCAAAAATCATGAACATCTTTTATTAGTGAGCTTATTAGATGGATCACTGAAAGAGAAGAGCAATCCAAATCAGTGTTTAAATCCCAATTTAAATTTGTTTCTGTATCAGAAAGCAACTTGTTTTCCCCAAAGTTACAAAGGCTCTTCAGGCTGCAGACAGAACAGACGCAAGAGGTACAGTTCCCTCCTCAGCAGCAAAGGGAGCCACATGTCCCAGTGACTGCTTGATTTCTTGACAAGTCAAATAAAGCCTCTTGCACTCATACTTGGACTCATACAAGTCCACTCTCACAAGAGGAGGAGCAGCTGGGGGAGCTGGGGTTGTTTAGCCTGAAGAAAAGGAGGGGAAACCTTACCACTCTCTACAACTACCTGAAATGAGGTTGTAGCAATGTGGGAGTCAGTCTGTTTTCCCGGGTAACAAGTGACAGGACGAGAAGAAATGGCCTCAAGTTGCATCAGGAGAGGTTTAGATTGGATGTTAGGAAAAATTTCTTGACCAAAAGGGTGGTCAAGCATTGGAACAGGCTGCTGAGTTCACCGCCCCTGGAAGTATTTAGAAGGTGTGTAGATGTGACGCTTTGGGACATGGTTTAGTGGTGGGCTTGGTAGTGCTGGGTTAATGGTTGGACTCAATGATCTTAGAGGTCTTTTCCAATCTAAATAATTATGTGATTGTATGATTTCCTTGCTGAACTGCCAACAGGCTATATTACAGCCTTAAAACCACATGCTTGAAATCAAGAGATGCTGGCCTTATAATAAGCTCTACAAGGTGCAAACCACATGACGCACACATGCCTTGAAAACATGCTGTGCTGATGGAGCACTCTCCAGCAAAACTCTGAGTCACTGCCAGCCTTACAGCAGAGAGCTTGCCTGATAGCCACCACCATGGCCCAGCCCCTGAGTAAGCCTGGCTCTGGGAGACACTCTATTGCCCTGACGAGGCTTCCTTTCAAAGAAACACCTTTATGGGGCAGAAAAAGGAGTCCCATGCTGTGTTCCTGTAATATGTGATGCAAAATGTGATGCACTAGGCATCAGCAGCAGCAGGTGACTGCTTTACCACAGCTTGGAGTGTGCTTGGTCGTAAACCATCAGCATAATAGTTCACACATAACTGGTTGTGTATCACTAACATGTTACTGAGGTGCTACACAAACAGAAGGCAGGGGGAAGCTGAGAGATGAAGTGGAACATGCATAAGATGCATGTACTCACAATGGATAACCTACAAAATACGTGGGATATGTGTATCGTCAGTTCATGTGTTGAAAATGCGAAGTCTCACCCTTCACTTTGCAACTCTAGTGTTGCGCCAGTAAGAACTACTGGGAAGTTCTCCTGTATCACTCTGCCTAAACTCCACTGCAATACTGCAGTTTCACAGGTTACAAAAATGGGCAGTTTTTGGTGAAAGATGAAGGAAAAAGGACACAATGATGACATATCTGCTTCTACCTTTTGTGATACTTTCATCTTTTCAATAAAACTGTCTGACACGACATGTCAAGTCAAAGTTGGATGAAACAAATAAAAAGCCAAGAAAGAGAAGAAAGAAATACTATAAATATAAGAAAAGAAACCAGCACAGGACTACCAGTACTAATTTAGGACTAAGTCTTTAAAGGAACAAGGAACATAAATGCACAGCTTGGGATATTCCACATTTATCCATGTCTAATAGCTTCAGTGTCCATCATTCTCCTCAAGTCAAAAATTCCAAGGGAATTCTTCAACCTTTTTTTTAGCATTGGCTGCAGCATTTTTCCTGTTCTTCATGATTTCCTCAGATAGATTTCTTACAGAACTCACTCTCTGACAGACATAAAAGTCTTTTCTTTGATGGCAGCTGAGACTTTTATCAGGAAAAAAGGAACTACCTATGTTTTGTCATACCTGTACATTTATTTGAGAGATACAGAGCCCATTTTTCTTGCCTGTGTCAGAAAGATAAAAAAAAAAGAAAAAAAACGAAGGATATGATCCCCCAAAAAAAGATCCCAAGCAGCTGGAACAATTCTTGAGATCTTCTCTCTCTGCTTTTAACACCAAATGGGACTGCTAACATGGAGCAGCCTTTATTCCTTTCCTTGAATGTCCTGACATTGACACTGAAGTCCCACACAGATTTAACAAATGAAGAAGCAGGAGGATTTATAGCAAAGGCCCTTAAACTCCCAGTGTACTCCAACTACCCATTTGCCAGAGAGCACAAAGCTCTTCCTGCTGAGACCCAGGCCATCAATTTCTGAGGAAAAGATGCCCCAGGGACAGAAAGCCCTACTCTCATAGAGTAGACAACTTTCCCAGTGTGAGCCTCCATTCACTCCCGGATCTGCAGTCAGGCGAGTGTGATTCCTCAGCTCCTCCTCATAACTTCTCAGAGGAACAACAGAGAGGAGTTCACAAGCAAGGGAATGGCAGAAGGATTGCTCCAATTTGGGGATATCAGCCTTGCTCAATAAAGCAACGCTCAGCAGACAGAGTAACTGGGGAAGGACAAATGGTTTTGGGTATAACACCAGACTGTTTCTCCTCTCAGGGCAGTCAAGTGCTTGGAAAGTAAAATATTAGAAGAAAGTTGTTGGATTGAAGAAAAAGAGAAAAGAGAAAATAATTACATTTTCTCACTCTCCCAGGAACCATGGTAGGGCTAACTGTCTCAAGTCTGCTAAAAGCACACAAAATCTTTAGCCTTCCAGAGGAGTCCACAAATGAAAATTTAATAGAAACTTCTGAACCCATCTTATTCTTTAAAATGGAAATGAATTATTCAGATTTGGCCTTCCTTAGCAAGCTTTTTCACTGCTTCAGTCATTAGAAACGTCATTTCTTTGCCCAGCACATGCCTAATAATTTTTTTAAGCCTCAGGACAGTGCCAATGCCTCTGGTGGAAATCTTCACAAGGTGAGTTATATCTACTGTCTTTTCAGGAGATAAGCAAAGAGGCTCTCTTTCTAATGCAGAGCACCACACATAAGGGTCTTACAATCAGATATGCTCAGAAGAAAACACAATGTGAAAACCACAAATGGATAATAGTTTTCCCCTCAGAGTTTCAAGTATAAAGTAAAAAATGCCACATTTTTAAAGGTAATAAAGCAATCATGCTCAAAATGCCTGTGTCTTTACCTCATTCTTTTGTTGTAAACTTTGCCCTGATTTAAACAATAATCTTATTTTTGTGGCTGATCTCTGTTTAATATCAAATGAATCCATCTTCTATTCTTTCCATCTAAAATGGACTTGTTAATAGAAAATTCAAAGGAAAAGAGCAAAATGCCATTTGTCATTTCTCTTTTCAGCCCCAAACAGGTGACTGGGAACTGAAAAAAACCACGGATTTTACAGAGCACCAGCATTGGCTTCATTTACACTTCTGGTGTTTACACAATGGTTGCTTTCCAATTACAGAAACAAGGATAAAAGAATTTGCCAACCACTTTTGAAATTCTTCCTCCAAAGCTACTTGCCACTTTTCTTTCTAATATATTTTGAATTAAATAAGTCAGGTTCTTAATACAATTTAAAATTAAGAAATGTATCTTTTTGCTAAAAAAGCTAAGAAGCAAATGCCTTAAAATTACCCATAAGCATTCCTATCCTGGCAAAAAGAAGACATACTAACCACATTAAGCTAACGATTGACAGCAGACAATTTCATGATAATATTTTCAGATAGATTTTTTCCCCCTGTGGCAAGTTTGTGTGGTCACAGAATCTTCCTTTCACCAGACTAATACTTAAGCTTCTATCTTTCTTTGTCTGCTAGTTCTGCTCTGTCAAACCTAGTAATATCCATTATATTGCTAAAGTCATATAAAAAAACCCCAGGTTACCCAAAAAGGAAATATTATGGTCTATTCCACTAAACACAGTAAAACTTTAAATCTCACATAAAAATAGGTCATCCAATTACATGGCAAAACCGACATTTTTTCATTGTCCAGTACACAATATATTTACAGGAAAATTACCAGAAACTCCTCAGCTGTATCAGATCTGAACCTTATATTTAGATGCAGTCATATATTACTGCTGATAATGTGATGCCAGTGAATAGATTGGAATTTTTCACTGTCCTTTATCAAGATAAATTGTTCTGTCAATAGCAAATGGCTGGCAAGTATTAACACTCTGCACAGTATATGAATTTCATTCCAAGCAAAAATTGTATTTAATGCTTTTTCACAAAATCTATGGCCGTGACTGTCCCTATTTCCTATTTAACTACCTTTTAAAAGGAGGATTTATTTCTGCAAATTAGGATCTGGGTAACAAGACGGTATCATGCATCATAAACTTTAAGTCAATACAAGCCAGGACACTTGCAGTTCAAATGGGGAAATACCTTTCTCTCATCATTTGGTCATCCAATGGCATTACCAAGCTGTGGTGGGAGCAGCTGCTCAGAGCAGAACTTTATCTTGGCATTCGTCCACCTACACCACCACCACATCCCACAGTAGCCATTTGCTCATTGGCCTATTACTTTCAATAGGTATTCCAGTAATTGGCTATTTCACACTTGTAAGGCTTGAACTGGCAGAGTGCAAAGGGCAGCCAACCAGCCTGTCAGGGTCCTGCACGCCGGTCATCCATCAATTATCTTCTGCTATTACAAGACAGAGCAAATGTTCTGAAACCTTGTTGGCTTGGATCAGCTTTGCTATGAGCGTCATTTATCCCCAAACCATGTTAAGCTCCTATCTGAAGAACGAGGAGGCTGCTATAAAATGAGTAACATGTTTGTTGGTTGGCATGTGCTGGGGAGGGAGGCAGCGGGGGAGACAGTGTTGATTATCTGGAGGATTGTAGCTTCTGCTGGGTTCTGTGGCCACCTGCTGTCCTACACCCACTCCCTTTGCTGAGGAATTCTCAAAAACAGATAAATACCATTTGTTTTATAAATGATGACTTCAAAGAGAAAAAAAAGATCCTGCCTACAGCAGCCCAGAAAGGCTGGGCACACTGCTGGTATTTGTAGTAAATTGTTCTGCATCTGCATTTATGATAGAGAGAAACACATCTGGAAGGTAAAAAAAAGAGTAAAAGCATTATGGTAGTTTAGAAAGCTACAGTGATTGTAACACTAATCCCTTTTCTGCTTTAACCTGACAGTCTGAGAGGCTCCATTTGCAATGCAGACAGATTTGATCTCTCCCATCTCCTACATTTTATTCTGCATCTTTCCATGACAGGCTTTTTCATTACCACTATTTAAAAAGCAAAAAGGCATACAAAATCTTTGCCCATCTTATTTCCTATTCACTAGATGTTCCAATTCTAAGTAATATCATTTAGTGATGGCTGAGGCTTATTATCTACCACCTTCCTGTACAAACAACCCAGACAACTTCTTCCCAAAGTCCAAATTGATCTGTTGACCCTGCTAATTTACAAAGTGGTCTCTCGTCTTGCAAGTACTTACCTTGAGCAAAGTAAACAAACTCCTCTATAACACGTGCTAATAAAACCCCAAGTACTTTAAAAAGATGAGAAAAGAATCACATACTTGTTAAGAGCAAAGTGATTTAGAAAGCTGCTAAGGATGTTTAAAAATCAATTCTGAACTTCGAGAGGACTTGACTAAGGCTCTTAATAAATCCACCTCCAAATAAATCTGAGTTATACACCCTTACTACTTGAATAAATGAAGTGACACTGACACATATCTAATTGTAATACATCACAAGATAATCTGTCAAGCCACAAGTGTTCTGGTCCTGTCACCCTTCTTCATCCATTATTTATACATAACCTTCATTGCCAGTGAAATCCCTATGAAGTATAGCTTGGCATCCAAATGCAGCCATTTTAGTCACTCAGCAGATAGAGTCAGGAATCAAACCTGTACAAACTCTCCAAAATAGCTGTTAGTCTGCTAGAGAGACAGTTCAGAAAGGAACAAACATGCAGAAGCCACAGCTGTTTTCTGCTTTGCTTAATGGACTGAAGAGCCAACAACCCTGTGTCTTTGCAGTGGACTTTGGGGCATGCCCTGCTGCCAAAGCTTGCTTTATATTCATTTCAAGATGCTATCTGGGGCCTCTCTAGCCTTTATTTCTTTATCCTATTTCAGACAGGGAGGCTCACCTAGAAACATATCTCAGTGCTCTTAACAGCATCTGCTGTGGTAATAGGCAAGCAAACTAATGGAGCAGTGCAGTATTTTTTACTCCAAACTTGCCAAAGATGTGTGAAGGGCAAACAGTTGGACATATTTACATACATTCATGATCCAGAAAGTCTCAGTTCAGCAGCTGCTGCAGCAAAAGCAATTCTTCCCTGTTAGCCTCCTCCACGAGCACATTTCTGCTTCACATCCTGCTGAGAGTGATGGGTGGTTTGCAGGGAAAGCCACCACAGCGACAGCCTGGCTGGGGGGTTTTGCTGACTTTTATTTTAGTAACTGAAGTTACGAATTCTTAATCATCACTTTATTAAAGAAGAAACAGGGATTCCTCTCCCTGTTCCTCTTCTTCCCCCAAGGCACACAAAGACACTTTCTAAATGCGAGAATAAAGATGCACAATTCACAGTAATTCAGCAGTTCAGCCAGGACCTCTGCTTAACTCAGGAGGCTGCAATTACAACCACAATCTGCTTCAGGCATGCAGCACTAGAAAATTAAAGGTTCTGTAAATTACATGGCTATATTCCTCCCACAGCCCAATTAAAGGCTTTATTATTTGTCAATAAAGTACCAAATAAAAAAGGTATCCCCAGATAAGGCAGCTGTTGCTATTTGGCTCTGGTGAACCTTTATTTATGTTCTGTAAGTTTGCAGCATGAAAGTTGCTGATAGGCCATGCATGTTATTACCAGGTGGCCCACGGAAATGATCGTGTCCCCAGGGCCAAGTCCTCAATAGTGCACATCTTTTCCAGCACACACACAGTCTTTTCACATGCAGCGTGATTCGTGTTACTGCTTTCTGCCTGTGAAGCTCTGAAACTGCCTCCCCTTAACACAGCATCCCCCAGCAGGCACCGACCCCTGTACTGAGCCAATACCTTCTCTGGCTGCCTCTTGGTATGATGTTGGTATGTCCAAGGGTGGCAAAAGATATCAGCAAGAATTTTTCTTGTATACTCAAAAGGAAACTGGATCAGGCCCCTGAGCAATACCTTCATCCTGCTGAGAGTTGTTATCACTTATTTCTAGGCTAAAAAGTTTGGATCCTGTTGTCTCTGATGACCATATTCTGCCCACGCCCCCCCCCCCCACCTCCAGCTTCCCAGAAATAACTGTGCAGAGCTGAAGCTTCTCTCTTCTTCCTTATCACCTCTTTTTTTTCATGTAAAGAACAATGGCTTTTACTACGGCTGTATGTTTTCTCCCTAGGAAATGGTAACAGCACTCAGGAACTGAGGCATTAAGACATCAACACAGCACTCCCATAGCTTAATGTGCACAATTCTCTCCCCTTCCCTAGCTTTTTTAATTTCAGGCACTTCCTACTTCTTGTTTGGGCTTCTGAGTGATACAAGTGTGTAATTAGTGAAAAAAGGCATTAACATCTGCAAGGCACTCTTCAAACATCAAAAAATCAAGCTATGCAAGTCTGCTTGCTGTTTCTTGTAATCACAACATTAATTTCTTACTTTTGGGGAAAAATAACATTCCTGTATTTCACAGATGATGGCAGAGCTAAAAAATTAATTTAAGATGATAATGCTACATGAAAATAAAAACCTCCTCTGATTGAATTTCAAGGACTCTTCTGTTTAACTAGCTTCAAGAGTCCTTTTTTTGATCATAATAAAATTATTTGCCATATGGTTCAGATGCTTGTGATCCTCTCTCAATGAGAGGATTATGCATGAGATATAATGCCTACTGTAGCTGCAGCCAAGCACACAGCTGGCTCTGATAATGCCAACAAATGGCTTCATCTATCTCAATGTCACGTAAGAGCTGGTGCGATGTGAATCAGCCTAGAGTACAATTAAAATCTACATCATCTGTGAGAAAGGTGATGGAGGTTCTGACATCAGAGCTGTGCCAGATTCATCCTCTTTCCATTGTAACAGCAGAAACATGTTGCCCCTTTCACCCTGTCACACTAATGATGTGCTTTGCCCATCCCTTCCCGTGCACATTAAAGGTAGTAAATCAGGGAGACTCCTATTTAAAGGCTTCGCCTTTATCTGACATTCAGTAACGAGGACAATTTCTAAATTTAAGTGCATTCCTTGTTCCCCCCTCTGTGATGAGATAACGCCACTTGAAGTCTATGAATGAAATATGCGTAGAGGAGTTTATGATCCATATGAATGCAAATTGTGACACTATGCAAGAATTTCCTTGCTTTAGTTCCACAATATTTAGTCACACTAATAAAACCAGGCTTGCAAATCCATTTCTTCCACCAAACCAAATTTTATTGCAGAAAATGGCCATAATTCACTACAAACAAGCTTGATATCAAGACACTGATGAACCTCCTCTTTTAGGGCTTTAAAGCTAGTGGTAACTTGAGCAATTATTTTGTTTTATTGTTAGACTCATTAAAGGGAAAACCCACAAATATGTTTTATTAGCATTTTCAATGACTTAACGTAAATATAAGACATAATTACTTATGTCTGGCTTTCAAATTTTACTACAATCCCAGGTTCTATTAAGATATTTTAAACCTTTGGATATCTGAAATATAAAAGCTTGTCTGGTGGAACACAGAGAGACACTAGCTAATGTTGTTTTCTCCTTTCTGTCAATTTAGCTGCATCAGTTTGTGTGGCACATTGCAAATGGTATTGCTAATCAATGCAATGTAGGCACTGGAAAATGAAGATATGCAGTTTTACACTCACTCGTGATCTTTACTGAGATGTAATCAAAGTCTCTTTAAAAATCTTTAATCACACAATATACATGCAGACCATTTTCAGCTATCTCCTGATTAGGACATAAGACAGAGTCTCAGCGCATGCACCTGAATTACAATGATAAATGTGTTTTTAAATGCCCATGTTTTTACTAAATAAGACAAAATACATCACATTTGGCCTTCCACTGTGTTAGCCTACCTTAATGTCATTTGTCATAATGGTGTTACACTACACTAACACTGATATGTGCAAGTATTAAAGTATTATTTTATGCACCAACATCAAAAATCCAAATCTGGGAACACAGCACTGAGTCTCTCTTCATATGAAAGCCAGCACCTTGCTGCTTTCTGTTAAGCAATCAATGGTAACACGAGGTTTTGCCTACACACCAGCCTGCATGTCTGTAACGACACTACTCTCTCAAGTTGATTTAGATAGAATGACAGCAACATCCTCTTCTGTAAGGGCTTACATGCTACAAGCTTTGGAGAAGCATCCAGGTGACATAAAAATCTACTGCTTAATACAGCAAAAATTACAAAACTTTAAAATTAAAAAACATAAATCAACTCAGAGCTTCTAAGGAATACTTAAGAAAGCAGATGTCTCTAAACTGAACAATGTAATCCTTGCAGTTGATGTAAAATGTCATTGCTCTCAGGGAAAAAAAAGAAGAAAATCCAAGGAAGATTTTTACTGCACCTCCTGGGTCTGCCTATATCTAAACTTACTGAACTACAGATAAATGAAACAAAAAGCCGTGTGTGAAGGCTTCATGTGTCCTTGAATAAATATTTGTTCTCTCAGACCTTACTCTTGCTTTTTTTTTCCCCTCCCCAAATAATAACAGCTGGAAACTACATAACAATGCACCCACTTAAAATTCAGGTATGGGCTCTTCACAACTGTACCAAAGAAACTTTGCCTTTGAAAATAAGACACCTGCACTTACATCCAAGTTGTGCTTTCCTCCTTTACTTGAGTAGATAAACACACAGTAGCCCATACCCAAGTTTGAAAATAAATTGCAAGACCTCATAAAAGCAGCCATGCCAAAAGACAAATTGCCATTTTTCTGTGAATATTTCAATAGTTCTGACACAAATAAGTCAAACCAAAAAAGGTTAAAAAACGTAGAGCAAGAATTCATAATATGAGCTAAGGTGGCAGATATACTTCAAACTGGGAAAAAACCAAACCCCCTCTTCCCATAATGTGAAAATGCCATTGAAAACTATTAACACACTTCCTCTACAGTCCTGAAAATTGTGCTGCAGCTATCCCAACTCAGCTTTTATACTCACTTTTATATACACCTCTGCAGAGCTCCCACAAATCCAGAAATTTAAGAAAATCTAACATATACAATCTTGAAAAATATGTATCCAGGTAATGTATTTGAAGAGAAAGACACTCTCAAAACAGCAGAAATAACAGTTTTAGAAAACTGAATCTAACAGCAACAGAAAATCCTGTTAGCTAAATGTCGTGCCCTCAAGAAGACAACAAAATTATAATGCAAACAGGAGTAAAAGAGACACAGAAAGACAACCATCCTGACATATTAAAAATTTGAAGAGTGAAAAGCCATTGGTTTGAAGGTTAAAAAGCCAATAACAACTAGATTACAAAATTGTTAAATATTAATTTGAAACCACAGTGCACAATTTCCAGAAGCAAGGCATCAGAAATTTTCTCATCTACAGTAAAGTGGAAGTTCTTGATGGTATGTGACTTGGCCTAAGACAGCAGTATATTTTTTGTATGTTATACTAAAAAGCAACCCATGGTAGAATAAAACTTCAAAGAAAATTAAGACAGTACTAATCTCAGCATTAGCTGCAAGAAGAGGAAAAAATAAATGAAGAAAAAAAAGGAGATGAGATTGACTAAAGGAATAAATGTTCTGGTAAAATCTCATCCTTTAAGTTTTGTCTGTACTTTTACCTTGAAAATGTGCACAACAAAATTGAATTCTGCAAGATACTGCACATACTGCCAGACCACTCAACATCCCCTATTCCTAATAACTAGGCTCAGAAAAAGCCACATAAAAGAAGTTTGCTTCCATCTGGGAGAAAAAAGGCAAAACCACTTACTTAAACCCTCCCATCCCCAATGCACATACCTACAAGAGAACAAAATCTAGCTTTAATTCTTGAATAATCTGGTGAAAATAGCAGAAATTAGATTAAAAATATATTAAGACATGCAGACAAACCAATAATAGATATGAAATAATAAAAAACCTATTCTTTAGAAAACAGATGGTGATTTCTGACTCAGTGAAGACCTTGTAGAGCCATATATTGGGTTTGTGTGGTAAAGTTTTGATAGCGGGGAGCTACAGGGTTACTTTCTGTGAGAAGCTGCCAAAAGCTTCCCCCATGTCTGACAGAGTCAGTGCCAGCCAGCCCCAAGACTGATGTGTCACTGGCCGAGGTCAAGCCCATCAGCCACTGTGGCAGTGCCACTGGGATAACAGTTAAGAAGTGGGGAAAAAAGCCATGTGCATTTTGCAGCCAGAGCAGGGAGTGAGAATATGTGAGAGAAACAGTCCTGTAGACACCAAGGTCAGTGCAGAAAGAGATGGGGGAGATGCTCCAGGGACTGGAGCAGAGTTTCCCCTGCAGCTCATGGTGAAGACCATGGTGAAGCAGCTGTGTCCCTGCAGTCCATTTAAGTCCATGATAAACTAGACTACTAGTGAAGCACTGAGACTGCAGAGAGAAAAAAGGAGGATCACAAAACCTATTTTTCTCATACGTGGCAAATCTCCCTTCCTGTGATGTTCCCTGAACTTACTGTTCTAAGTAGTTAAAAAGCAAAAAATTGTATGGAAACCTCTTCTTATCTTAGAGCGCTGAGCAGTTCAGTTTCTGGGTAACTCACTTTCAAACATGCAATATATTTAGCTGCAAGGTTTTAGCAGTGCTTGGCACTGTTGATAAATCCATTTCTGCATGCTGCTGAGGTCCTCATCACCAGCTGAGCACCTAGATGCAGACAGAAGCAAGAGATGCTACAAAAGAAAACTTTTATCTGTTGAGTAAACCGTAGTATTTTAAGACTTTTTGTTGTTTGAGATGAGAATACAATTCTCCTTAGTACATAAAATACTTCTTGACAGATTATTTCAATCAAAATATCTACAAGTCTGGATCCTTAAAAGGTACAAGAGGTTGTAATAGAATAATGGGTATGCAATAAGGTTATTGCTCATCTCCAAAACCTGCTTCCTGTCTTAAAGATAATATTAGAATCTCAAAGAGCATGAGAAATGAGAAGCAGATGAGAAAAAAAGAAGTTTACTTTTGAGATAGCTCCAGTGCACCTTCGAGCTTTGATATTTTCTGTTCACCTTCTTCTACATCCCTTTTTTCATTTTCCTAGGACCAGCTGTCTATTCATAAAGCCAGAAATATATTACTTAATATAGCATCAGTATTCCTAGTATAGCACTAACAGACTAGAAAAGGTTGTTGAAAACCAAATGCATATATGTAAATGTTTTTTCTATATTAAATGGAAACATCCCAAAACCTCAAATGATCCATGTGAAATTTTAATTATAACTTAACAGATGTTTCAGTTAATTGAAGGATATCAGAAAGGTGATTTCCTTCTCATTGTAATTAAAGAGTTAAGCCTAATTTACTGTTGTCAGAATAAGACTAAATGCCAATCTGGTCTGCCTAATTATATAAAAAGGTAAACAGGAGAACTCCAAGACAGACATCAGAATGCTCCCTCCTACCTCAAAAAAACCCCAACACACACTTCTTTTCTGGCAAGAAGATGGGCAATGACCTTTAAAGCAAGTGAGCAACTCACTCTAATTCTGCTTTGCTGCGCCTTTATTAATTTTCCCTGGAAGCTATTTTCATTTCCATTCCCTTGACTTCACAGCTTTATTGTCTAATATTGTGGCTATGCATAAAGGTAAACATACCTTTTTCATTCACTAACGTGGTATTATCTAGTTGTCACCTGTGAAAGAAAAATGCAATACAGAAGTAATGCTGAAATACTTGTTTTCCTATGACAATGAAACAGATTTTTCCTCCTATAACTTTGAAGGAAAATAGGGTGAACAAAAAAATCTTCTTGATCTCTATCCAAAATGCATATAATATGCATACCTTCTAAATTGCACATTAAATACAGTGGTCTTCATAACAAATACAGTCCTTCCAAATGTACCTGAACAAAAAGTGGAAGCTATGAGAGTTCAAGGTTTTGGTTTTTAAGCAATCCAGTGATTAGCAGACAACCTGCAGATGAGAACTTTTCTACTCCACCTTTTTCCACCTCCCTTGCAATACAGATGCCATTATTGAAGAGAAACATGTAAGATTGACCAGAGACATAGAACCTGGCTACAAGTGTCAACAATACCCAGTGTGAAGTTCACTGAAGTACGAATTATGTCAACAATCATGTATGTGTGTCTGTGTGTACATATATATATATATATATATATATAAAGGAATTATGAAAGCATGTTACTTCCAACATGTTACATAAAACATCAAAGAACTCCAAGTAGAATTTTGCTCCTGTCCAGGTATAGGTGAAAATGCGGTGAGAGATCAGTGAAACAGTGCAGCCTGGGAACAGTATTTCCCTGAAGAAAACTGCATCTGTATATTTAATTCACATTTGCACCACATCTGAAATTCTGCATTGCTCACATGCAATCAGCATCAGACCCTAACAAAAAGGAGAATAACAAGCAGCCTCATGATGCTGGATGTCAGCAGTAGATTAGGAAGCCAACTGAAAAATATTAAAATCATCACAGAATGGGGATTTAGGCCAGAAGGGACCTCAAAGATCACATCATTCCAATCCCCCTGAAATGGGCAGGGACATCTTTCACTAGATCAAATTGCTTGAAGCTCCATCCAATCTGGTCTTGAACACTTCCAGGGAATTTTCATAGGTGTTGGACCATGTGAATCAAGAAAGTGTGAATGCAATATGGAAGGTATTTTGGATGCCTTTAACAAAGGCCAATGCTGGTGGAAACTAAGAGAAGCCAAGCAGTCTCAGATTTGAATAGAACTTACTCTAACAATAAGGTATCATGCACTGAATACGATCTGTGCCCAGAGAGCTACTGCAGTTTATTATGACTGTTTTAAACAAACACAAACTACAGAGAGCCAATCATATACTGAAAATACTAGAGACAAGCTTGCAGTGAGCACACTTTCTGCACTTTGCTGCACAAGAATCTTTACATCAATTCCAGTCACACTCTAAGCACTAAACACTCTGCTTTTATGCTCAATTAATGTGACTTAATCCAGCCATAAGCAGAATATTTCAGAAAACTAGACTGTGCTGGGATTCCCCTGCCTCCTTGTGCTCTAGTGCTTCTGCTGACCTTGACAAATCTCTTGGTTCTCCTCCATACAACATTATTTCCTACGTCTTTTTAAATGGCCAAAAAGAGACAGCATACAGCAAAAACTTAATGGGGAGTTATAAAAGCATACTTGAAAATCATCTCTAACTAATTAATTTCAAAGAAGAGAATAAAAAAAAGCAATTTTATTCTATACAGAATATTACAAACATAAATTGTACACATCTATTTCAGCTGCTGTGCCCTCTGTACAAAGCCGGGCTTAACTCCAAGGTCAGTGGGAACAGCTAAAGATATTACTCAACCTTCCTTGCACTGCTTTCTCACTCATTCATTTGTGCTTAACCCTCTGCCCAAATATTGTGAAAAATCTTAATGCAGATTTATCTCAGAAACACTTACAGAAATATTTACCTCTACAGGTATCATCCCATTGGTCAACTTCTCCAGATAAGAAGCTACTAGAATCAAATTATTGTACTACTCATCTTTCTCTGTCCTGTCAAAAGTACATTTAACACAATCTGTGTGATGAATGTGGCCTCATGAGAAGTGGGAGGGAAAATTAATTTGGGGGGTCTGACAACGAAAAGATCATTTGTCATTACTGAGCTGAGCTCTGCCAGCAAATGACTGTATTGTTAGACCCCAGTGGCTGCTACCCGTTTTCTGCCCCTTCCCTTAGCAAACTCCTCCTTCCTAAAGCTTCAGTTTGCTCTGAATGAAGGTTATTAGCAATACTAACCAGCCAGAGTGGGGACCTTGGATGCAGTGGGGGTGGGGTGTGAATTTGTAAGAACTAATTTGTCTAATGTTCGGTAACAAAGGCAAAGGGTCTGTGCTGTGAATTAATACAGCATCAATCACTGACTAACTGTTTCAGTACATGTAATGAGAATATTCTCAGGCCAACCCAATGGTCTCCACAGGCAGCTGGGGAGATAATACTCTAAATTGGATTTTTATTTTAATGCAACTCCCATCTTTAAAGCAAGGAAGAACCTACGGAGACTACCCTTGGCATGTATGCGTGTGTACATATACATATATTCTTTCTTTCTATATATATATTTTCTATCTTAGAATAAAAGTATTTATTTTGAAAAATAATGCTGTCATAGTTTCATTGATTGTAAGATTTCCGGCTAAATGGCCCTTTTAATTTTCTTCAAGTTGTTATACCTTTTCTCCAGTAGATTTTTTAACCCTAGAGTTAGATCATCTTACTATAACTTTAGTTTGTGTATAAAAAAAATAATAATTGGAAGCAGTTTAATATCCAGAAGAGTCATTTTTTCTCCATTTAATTTGCTGATCACATTAAGGGGCAAGAAAGAAACCTGTATTTTAATACTTTTAGATTAAATGCAGTTACACTTGAAAAACACATCCACTTGCATTTCTTTAACAAGGATATTTACTGTTCGCATTTACTGTAACAACTTCCCATTGTTTTCAAAAAACAGAAGAGCAAATACAATTTTTGATACTAAAAAAAATTAAAATCACTGTCAATCAAAAAATGCATCTATTTGATGACCAACTGGAAAAACTAGTGGGTGCACTGGGCAACTCACTGAACTGTCACTGGAAAGAATAAACTCTCTCTGTATAAAAAGATTTATCAGGCAGAGTTTAGGAGTGACAGAGAAGCCGAAAGAAGAAACAAACAAGCAAAAAAAAAAATTAAGGAGAAAGACCTTTATTACAAAGGTAAAAATAAATGTGCCACTTACAATGAAAAGGTTCACTGAACTTTGCATAATGATTGCATGCTCCAGCACAACACACCCAGACTACTTGATCTTCAGCCCTCCCAACATGAGAAGGCTGCAGTGAAGTAATGAAGATATTTTATCCCTTCCCAAGTCAGACATGTGAAAGAATGAGAAGTGTTGCAGGTCATTACCAAAGCACTCTCGTCACCCTCCCACCACTGCCCATTTATGTTATTACTCTGCTAAATATTTTGCTGCCTTCAGCAGTGTAAGATTGCCTTAGAGACATCTAGAAAGCCTCCTAGATCAAGCTGTAGGCTTTCAAAGGTGAAGGATATGGTGCAATACAGTCCAAATGCCTATTCCACAGACTTCACCCATCTTGTAGCACATACACTGTTAGGGACAGGTCTCAAATAACACACACAAAAAGACCCCCAAAAACCAAAACCAAACCAAACTAAAACAAAACAAAGCACCCCAACAAACACAAAACAAAACAAAACCCCCCAAAACAATAACTAACAAACACCCCCCCCCAAAAAACATCACAGCCCAAAAAACAACAACAAAAAACCCTACCAAATAAACACCCCAAACTTAAAACCTGTGAGTTCAAGGCAAGTTTAAGGCCCTCTTTGTCAGATAAGCCCTGCACTGCCACAACCCTGTCTCTAAGCCACTGTGACACCAGGGAAACATCAGGAGGAAGCGAATGGTTGCCTTGTGTTTCTGATCAGGACAGTTTGTGGAAATACTGTGATGTGATATTTTGGAAAAAAATATGCTAGAATATGTATGACTCTAGGAAATAATACTTAAGAGTAGCTTGAAACAGAAAACAGAATTCCATTTGACTTTGACAAAGCACCAGAGGGGCTGAGAGAGAGCCATGGCTGCCCAAAGAAGCATACAAAGAAAACTCCTCTTTGTTTTTCAGCAAAGAAGGGATGAACTGCAGCCATCCTCCCCCAACAGGCTTTAGAGTAACCCCTGGGAAAGGCTGAGATTTTTATTCCTGTGGGAAAGAGACACTGGAACTAATTGCCACTGCACTCTCATTTAAACTCATGTGCATTTATCAGAACAAAAATTATGTATTTGCCTGTTTAGGAATGGTCACACAGCATTCTGACCAAGCAGGACTCTACCATACCAGTTAAATTAAACAACAGTTAAATTGAACACAGAGAAGAAAAAAATTTACTTGTATTATTTAGCTCTGGAGCAATAACTTGACCAGATCAATTGAGAATTATTTAATATGTACCTGAAATGCCCCTTTACCACTTGGATGTCACATAAAAACCATTTCTGATAATTTTTATGCACACAAAGTATTAAGCCTTTAATTAGATAATGTACATATACACTATTTTTATTGCTAGAAAAAGTAGATCCTTTAGAGCCAAGCTGAATTAATGGAGAACTTAAGCCTCTTTTACTCAAGATGTACAATAAGCAGCCCATAGAATCAGTCCTGGATGAGTCCTAGGAAGGAACCGTGATTCAAATACAGAATACTTTCCATTACCGTGACAGCGGAAGGAAGTAATTTATTGCAACTAAATAGAGACTGCAGTGTATTTCCATTTTCTTCTAGTAGCTGGTGGATTGAGGCAGGTGCAGGGAATAAAGGCTACATATGACAACAGCCCCTCTTCTTCTGCCCAGCTGGATGGAGGACTACACGCGACCTCTAACCCCAGACTCCAATTTGCAGGACAAGGAGAAGTATTAGGAATATTCTGTCTCCTTGGCTTTACAAAATAGTGTCCCTGGAGCTCCTTTGCAATTTGGTTCCTGATGAAAACAAAAATTAAATAAATAGCAATGACTCAGAGGAGAAGCTTTGAATCACATACTGAAGGACTTTCTCTCCTTACATGTCACACTTTGTTTCAGTCCTTTTACATTAAAAAAATAAAATCAAAGGAAATATGAATTATTATTTATTTAAAGGTATAAACAAGAAGAGACTCTTACTCATTTAAGTGAGATGGTGATCGAATGGCAGTTATCATTTTCCCTGTCATCACTTTCCCTGTCATTATACCATAAAGCATGTAGTACTCTTGACATTACCTTCAGACTATTTCTACAGGCCTACTCATGAGAAATCATAAACCATTAAACACCATACAATGTTTGCAGTGAATACTTACATATATTTTATTAATTTATGCCATGTTTCACACATATGAAGGGAATAAAATCAGGACTAATTATTTCTTGATGTAAAATAATCACTGTGTGCAAGTGCATACAGATTGCGGTTATGTTCACTACCTACTTGTGGGAAAGTTATAGGTAAGATTACATTGACGCAATTTTTATGAAGAAACAGTATTTAACAGCCTTAATCAAAAGTGGGTGTGTCAACATTCCCCATGACAATCAATGCAAAAAAGAAAGTCACACATTCAGACAACCTAAACTATCAGTTATCTTCTGCTGTTGTTGCATTTTTTGTTTGTTTGAAGAGGCTGGGTGATTTGGGGGTCACTAGAGTGTGTGGAATTAAATCCAGCTCCTAATCTGGTGACTTATCTATGGTGTGCAAGGCAGACACCATCTATTATGTAGCATCAGTGAGTGACAGTATGAATAGCAGCCTTTGCCAGTAAAAGCTGTGATAAGACCTGGATTCTGAGAGAAGTTCCTGCTCCAGAACGATCTCTATTGTTCCAGCCATCAGTTTGGGCAGAAAAACCGATTCAAAGATAAAACAGCAATGATGCTGGCCTTTTACGTAGAAAAAAATCATCAAATAATCAATTCTTCTGCATTTAGAAAGACATCTATCAAGATGATTTTTATTTTAATAAAATCCAGTGCCATGTTTTTAAAATTAATAACTTAAATATAAATAATTTCTTAGAGTCAGGATCTGATCCAAGGCAGAATTATTCTAGATGCAGTATTTGCATCTCCACAACTGATTATTTCCATAACTCTCTGGTAACAGCTTTCATCTCAACCTCACGTTATCTGTAACTTCATTGCTGCTTGATGGGCTCATTTGCTGAACTTCAAGACGCACTCTGCTGTTAACCCATCTTTCTGCCAGCCTGCACTGGTGTTTCTCTGCAGGAAGGATGCAGGAAGCGCTGAGCAGGAGCGCAGAACGCCACGCGTGACCACGACCCGCACGCACGGCCAGAGGACAGCGGCGGGCGGGGGGGAGCAGCCGTTCAGCACCGCGGACAGCGCCGGCGCCCAGCGGGCCGGGCACGGCGGCCACCCGCCCCCGGGCGAGGATCTGGGCACACGGTATAACCCGAGTTATCTTCAGACCGCCCTCAGTAGCAGCAACAAAAAGGGATCGGCCTCCTGAGCTCTTTTGGAAACAGTTGCTGAAATAGCAGCTTAAATGACCTAAGGCACTTAATTTTCCTGTGTTTCCAATGAGCTTTTCATAAACTCCCTCCATCAGAGTCTTTTAAGGAAAATAAGTAACAGTGGGGCAAGGGACAGAGTCATAGAATTGATTGAAAAATTGTTAAGTGATAGAAAACAATGAGTAATGGCAAGTGGCTGCCCCTCAAAATGAAGAAAATGTAGGCGTGAATGCTCCTGGGGTTGCTATTGAGACAAGCACTGTTTATTAATGACTTGGAAATGGTACTGAACAAGTTAGCAGCTGTGGTAGTGTGAGTTTATTGGCGTTTTTTACTGGAAATTCTGGGAAGTTTTACAATCTTCAAGTAGCCAAAAAACCTCAATGATACTAGCAGTGGTAAAATGAAAATCATTTAGAAAAAATAAATATGAGGAAACAGATCTCAGTGTATACTATAGGACCATTAAATAGTTTTTTAAAACAGAAAAGTGAAGGCAGTGAGAACCAACAGAGAGACCCTGACAAACGAGAGGGCTGGGCAATCACCAACCATATGAAGTTCAACAAGGACAAGTACCAGATTCCGCACCTGGGACAGGGCAACCCTGGATGTACGGACAGACTGGGGGATGTGATGATGGAAAGCAGCGCTGCAGAAAGAGACCTGCGGATTCTGGTTGAGGAAAAGTTGAATTTGAGTCAGCAGTGCCCTGGCAGCCAGGAGGGCCACCCGTGTCCTGGGGTGCATCAGGCACAGCATCACCAGCCGGGCAAGGGAGGGGATTGTCCCGCTCTGCTCTGCACTGGGACAGCCTCACCTCAAGTGCTGGGGGCAGTTTTGGGAGCCACAATATAAGAAGGATATAAAGCTATTAGAGAGTGTCCAAAGGAGGGCCATGAAGCTGGTGAAGGGTCTAGAAGGGAAGCCATATGAGGAGCAATTGAGGTCACCTGGCTTATTCAGTCAGAAGAAGAGGAGATTGAGGGGAGACTCATAGCTGCTTACAACTTCTTCACAAGGGCAAGTGAAGGGACAGGCACTGATCTCCTCTCTGGTGACAGGACCTGAGGGAACAGCTTGAAGTTGTGTCAGGAGAGGTTTAGATTGACTATTAGGAAAAGGTTTTTCATGCAAAGGGTGGTTGGGCACTGGAACAGGCTCCCCAGGGAGGTGGTCACAGCACCAAGCGTGACAGAGTTCTGAAAGAGTTTGGGTAATATTCTCGGGCACATGGCGAGACTCTTGGGATTGTCCTGTGCAGGGCCAGGAGTTGGACTCAATGAACTTTGTGGGTTCCTTCCAGTTCAGGATGTTCTATGCTCTATGATAACTGGGCAAGGGGGTTTTTTGCACATACTATATAGCATGCAATTATTCCACTTGCCTCTGGATATATGAAACAACACTTTTTCTAGTAAATATGTAAGAGAAATCATCTGTCACAAGGATTGACTATATTTAGCTTAAACAGACAAAATGATACAAATTAAAAATAAAGTCCATAAACAGTCTACATAATTCACATAATGTATCACATCCTGATTACTCAGACTCTAAAGATCTGCTGAAAAGACTGAAAGATCATAAATTTTAGCTGTTTAAAATCTATAATTATTCTACAGTCATTAACTTAAAAGTAAAATTCTTCAGAAGACTAACTATGTATTCTTTTTCTTTTACCAAATTTCTTCACAACATGAGGGAAAATGAGGGATATAAAATTTAAAAATATAGGCGTCAGACCATACACCAGGTACATTTGAATGTCCACTAGTGTGCTCAGGACAAAAAAACCACAGAAAAACAACTGACTGGTTCTAAGGCTGAACCAATAAGTGGAAGGGATTAAAAAAATTAACAAATTTCAGAATTTTATAGCAGCCAAAATTATATGAAACTTAGAGGGAATTTCATGCTGATATTCATAATTAGATAGGATATATTAAAATCTGATCAGGTTCCTCTCTTTTCTCTATTACATAAAATAAAAGGAGTTTTAAATGAAAGAGCAGTAAATGCAGAAGTAATATAGAGAAACATTTTTTTTACATAGTCAATGGAACTGGCTGTCAGATCAGGTCATCAAGACAAAAACCATAGCTACATTTTAAAAAAGAACTGCATAATTTTATCAATGATAATAGCTATGTAGCTATGCAAGGTAAGACAATAAGGGTAATCAAATCTTATGCTTCAGGGTGTAAGACAATGAATTGCAAGGTTTAGAAACAAATGTGCAGTGTCACACAAAGGGGTAAGACGCATTAGCCTTTTGGGAAGAGATTTACCTTCTTTTAAAATATCAAGAAATAGCCACTGCCAGAGGCATGGCACCAGACTAAAGAGACCTGGTGTCTGATCTGCTGTGACAAATCCTTCGTTATTACGAGTTTGGCTTTGATAGACAATAGATTCTCCTGAGTTTTATGGAGCTGAATTCAAATTAAAAGCACATGCTCTATGAAAGCATAGCTTGGAGGAAGGATCTGAAGGACAGAACTGCTAGCCAGTAATTAAGAGTTCTGTACTGTGCTTTCTGGCAGCAATTATTTTAACATAATTCTTAACAGAGTCTATTAAAGAGGAAATGCCAATTAGCAATAGCTTATTGCACAACAAAACAATGACTGCCAATATAATTTACTGCCATAAACTACATAGAAAATTGACTGCTAGAAACAATTGGATGGTTAACTAAAAATGGGGGAGAGGAAGGAGAATCTGCATACATTTAAGATACACAAGTCTGATGAAACTTCAGTTCCTACACAGAAAGCTCAATTCAGATTCATGTTAAACTACCCAGGCTATGCATATTATTTAAAGCACCTTTCAAATTAGAGTGAAATGATGACGTTTTGCATACTTTCAGATAACATGTTCATACTTGCCAACTAATCAGTTATCCATTTGAAGAGAGAAAATTTGTGGGCACACTATTACTCCCACACTTCACATCAACAAGAAGGAGGCCAAAAGAAGAAGCAAGAAGAAGCCTTGATCTTAGCCGAGCAATCTGGTTCCATATACAGAAGACAATTCTCAGTTTTAAGATGTTCTAGGAATGCTGCCAATTTCTTCCCCAAATTATTGACCTTGATTTTCCAGTCTAGCCTGAGTCCTGTCATGTCCCTCACCCAGTTGTTCCATCAAAATGGAACATGAGTGGCACAGAAAACATGCAGCTAGTGTTGTGCAAAGAAAATGTAGAGTTTGGAAGGTGTTGCTGAGCAAGAAAATTCTCCCAAAAAGTCTAAATTGTGCTTTTTCAAGCTTATAAAAGTGAAATTAGAACTGCAAGCTTAGCAGAGATCTGCTAGCTGACTTTGCTTCTTAGTTCTGACAAGTAAGAAGCAACCTCTGTATATTTTTACCTTACAGAAAACGATGGCAGCAGGAGAGAATTACCTTTAGGCTGGAGATTTAGAGAGCCTGCACTACAACCTGTTCCATTAAGCTGATAAAACAAACCATCACAGGAACCTGGTATGCAGTGGCACAGATACACACAAAAAGACAGGACAGATGGAAAGAGAAATGAAGTTTGCAGTCATAAGAGCTGCACTGTTTTGCAATCAAGATGTTCAGCTATGTGGAAACAGTCTGGCAGTGTCATCACCTAAAAGACTTTAGTTCCCCATAAGACTGAAAGGAAGGAAGAAAAAGAAAAATGATGCTCCTGATTTCCCCCCAGAGGGTGGAAAAAATTGAAATCAGATATCCTTTGATGGTTTTATTCTTCAAATTTTTCTGGTAACATGATAGTTATAGACCATCTGAAGACAGATTTCTCCATGAACTTTTGAATATGTCTGATTTTGTTTACAAAATCCATCTTACTTTCTCAGTTTCTAGTTTTAAGCTTTATTTGGGGAACTAAATATGGAATCTAATTCTTAGGGTTCCTGTATTGAATCTGAGAATTAATTATCTCTTCCCTCAATAAATTAGAAGCAATCTTTGCTTTTAAAAAGAGAACATAACTCAAACATGTTTTGTCTACCTCAGAGTGAGCTCATGCTTTCTAAAGTTGCAGGTCACATGCAGCACTGCAGAAGATGGCATATATTTATTGATGAACAACCTGATTGATCTGGTTTAAATTTTAGATGAGGTTTAGCCTTCCTCTGGATTAAAAACAGCTTTTATTTTTCCTTTAGATACATCGTCAGTGAACTTTTAGCATAGTTAGCTGCCATAAATAAAAGTGAAAAATCATCAAACCTGAACTTGGAAATAAATAATGGTTATAAGGCATCCTATGGACCTGATTTGATTGTTACAGAAATCAAGTAATTACTTACTTGACCTTATCTTCTCAGATGATGTGTTAATCCCTTTCTCATAAATTATTAGCACACCTAGTAGGTTAACTAACATATTACTTAAAAAAGAAAAGCAGAGCTGTCCCTTGGCATCCCCTTCACTCAAGCACTGGACTTTCCAAGACATGAAGACCCCAAGATTTCGGAATCTCTCGCTGGGGAAGGCTTCAGTAGGCATTGCATACTGGCTCACTTACTCTGTTCCAGACCTGGAAGAGCAGCCAGATTGGAAATGGGTATGGAAATGAGATATTTTGTGATCTCCCCAGTGAAAACAAAATATTAGACTTGAAATCAGGCAATTCAGCTCAGTTACTCTAACAAACATAATGCATATGTTTGTATATTTTTCCTTACATTTAGTTCTTAGAATCAAATCTTAAAAGATACTTGCTCTTATTTAAACTCCTCAAGAAAAACAGTGCATGTTAGTCTTCCTTGGCAAATTTCCACATTTTGTCTCTTTTTTTTTTCATAACAAATTAAATGCAGATAACTATCACTGCCATATCTAGGATAACATATTCCTTTATCCTTTATCCAACAAGCTGTTGTCAAGGGTTAGAAGAATACTACACCACCAAATCTTGCACTTCTACGTCTAAAATAGAAGTGTAGACAGCCTTGAGTTTCATAGACTTAAACAGAAGTTCTGTCCAAGCTATATCTCTACCCTTGTATATATTAGGACATCATAATGGCTCCATCAGCTACAATAAAAAATGAATTCCCTTGACATATATTACCCGTAAGTGCAGTGTAGTAAATAAATGATTCATGCAAGTTCAATTACAAGGGTATGATGTCTATAAATGCTAAGTACCTGCAAGATAGCAACAGTAAAGGAAATGAACCCATGCAGTGTTGAAAATGCCTTTCAGCTAAGATTTCTGACCATACCTTTCATCGCTTTTTACATGGTTTTACATGTCTTTTACTAAACACACTTGTGGTAACAATCCACTAAAAGGTTACATACAGAGTAGTGTTTCTATCCTTACTATGGGTAGATCTAAAAATAGAACTAGGTTGCTCTTCTGCTCCAGAGGCAGTAAAGAAATCTTTTTAAGAACTGGAATTCCACTGAATTTAAGACTCCACCTCTGCCTCCTGTAGGTTAAATTACTAAGCCTTTAAAATAAAAAATCTCTACCCATGATGGTTTACATACATGCAGTCTAAAACCAGTATATTTTATGTTCATGCATTTTGTTTCCTAAATATATGTAAGATGACACGACAAACAGAGTTTCTTATATTTTACAACTATTCATAGGAAACAATGGCTCAGGGAGTAGGTGATCAACTATAAATCATGTATACATGATAATTCTTGGCAAATGTGTTTCTAAATCTATATACATTTTACAAGACAACCACTCATGATAGTAATTTTTGAATATTATTAGGAAAAACTAATTTCTGAATGGATTTGGAGTAACACTGTCATTGTTTTATGCAGGTTTACAATTACCCATTCACCCACAAATGAAACAAGGACTGTCATAAGGACTTCCTAAATTTACTCCCCACCTCTGCTAGGAGACAGCACTAGATGGGTTAAGGAGGTCTTCCAGGAGAACGGAGTATCACTGGTAAGTCATTATGGCATCTGGTCTTATCCCAGTGTTAAAAAGTGGAGTAAAGAACGCAGCACATAGTTTAAATATACCCTCCACAAGTGTGTATTGTCATAATTAGTAGCAATCTTGGATAATTTGGGCAGTGACTTAAATAAAATGAAGCATGAAAAAATGGAGTGTGAAGTTTTGTTAAACTCTCAGTTTTCACAATTTCCTATAAAACAGATTCCAGAGATAAAATAAAATCCCCAGGCCTACCTTCTCCAACTCATTTACTATTCTTTTCATTCGCCTGGATTTTAATTAATGCAAAATTCCTCAAAACACTCACCCAGTACTAGCAGTGCAGCCACAGACTTTCTGAGACTTTTTGATGGATGAAGGTGAATTTGTATTTTTTAGGGTCCCACTTTACAATAAACAGCATATTTTAATGTCTTCTATGTTATTGTGTTTAGTTGCATTTTCAATACAATTAGGAAAATCAACATTAGAGTGGGAAATTTCCTGTCTTCTAAACAGGTCATTGAAGCCTCCAAGTATGATTGCAAGAGTTTTACAAGTCTACTTTTAGCCACTGAGTCTTGAAATGTCTTTCGCCCAACCCAAAGGGCAGATGCCTGCAGGGTGGATCAAAACTTCATAATGCAAGAAATGAGAAATGCAAATGTCAGTTTGCTTATTCCACTGTTTTGGCCATGAAAGTAGAAAAAAATACTTTGTCTAGCACAGGAATCTCTCATTGTGATAAAATAAATGTGTGAGAACAAGGAGAGAGAGAGTTCAAAATTACACTCTACAGGGAAATAATACATATATTTACATTCAAAGTATTTGAGTCCACAAGGTCAGGGACTGACATTCTGAGGCCATTTTTACCACAAGCAATATCAAGGAAAAATACCTCTTCTAGGCTTGGTGCTTATTTGATATCAAAACAGTATAAGACAGCTACTGAACATGAACAGAAAGTTGCAGTATATTTTGTTCACTTTTTAAACATGTGGCTGTAAACTATTAGAACTTACAGTATCTGCCACAAAAAAACCCCAAAACCTTAGAACAGAAAATCCATAAGTCCTTTTAAGTGGAAGCAACTAAACCTCTTGTCTAAGACTCAAACATTTGAGCATGCAATTCCCCTATACTGTACCGAAAGTTTGCTGGGAGAGATTATTCATAAAATATAAATGCAGCATTATTTATTAATGAATTCAAAAGTGACACCATCCCCTTCAACTCCTCTTTTCACACATGCACAGCTTGATTCTAAGCAAAGATGCAAATAAAATAAAGAGGAGGCAAATGATTTGAACTCCTTATTTTACAGCAGCCAAATGATCTGAACTGCAGGGCAGTGAAGTGTTTCTATACAAGAAACATGCATCAGGCTTTCTGCCAAAGTTTATGAAGTAGTAATAACAATACTGTCTGACATGTATATTTCTCCTCAGCCCTTAAATGGATTTAAAGGTTGATCCTTATACTCACCTCCCTTGAAAATTCTACCATATTGAAGCATTTGCCTTTATGAATTCCTTCAGCAATTTTTAATTTCACAATTTTTCCTTTCTTTTTAAAGCAGTAAACACTACTGTAGAGCTGTATTAAAAATAGATATACACTATTAACTTAGACCACAAGTGTAAACAGAAGCTACCACTATCAATTCTGCACACTGATTTTTTTTTCTTTTTTTTTCAAATTCAAAAATGTAGTAAATTTTATATGGGCTTTAATTATAGTTTAGTATTGTGATTAATTTGGTGTTTGTCTAAGAATATGAGGCCCCTAAATATCCTTTCAGGGATAGTTGGAAGAATCACACTAGTGGTTTTTATTAAATCAGTGTTCTCCATGCAAGTTCCAGCATACACAAGATCCACAGACAGAGCTAAAAAATGCAGAAATACAGATGCCATCCAATCGAAAAAGCACCTTTACTACCCACACTCATGTTCTTCACAAATCTGTGCTTGGACAATGGGAAGCAGATCAGGACTCAGAAGTACCTCGGATTCTTGAGGCACATCTTTGAACAAAACAGGGTACCAACACCACACCCTCAACTTCACAGTGTGCTGCAGCTGTATCTCCTGGAACTTTTATCTCTTTAGGACACAGCAGCAGGGTTACAGGAAAGTTATGTGTAGTCAGAGAACAAAAGGCAGAGCTGCTCATACACCTCTCTGTCTTGATCAAGATGCACCAAGATTGTTCAAAACTGAGTTTGCACTACCAGTTGTGGCAAAACTCCAGTTCTGAATCCAAAATCTGAGTTACATTTCTGCTCCAGTAGTCCTCACTCAAATGCTATAGAAACATAGGAAAAACAGGTCAATCCCCAAACAAGCTGTTCCCATAACCCACTCTAGGAATAATCATAATTTCTAAAGTGGCAAATACATCTTCCTGTTCACTCAGACTCAAACAACACCAAGCACTTACTGCTGTAATGGAGAAGGAACGTGCCTCACCAATTCTGCTGTAGGAGGATGTGTCCCTAAGTCTCCCTAAAAAGGTCAATGAGAAGGATAAACTTGGCTCCTCTAACACATCTTCTGGAGGAGATGATCTCTATCTACTCATTGTGGAGAGAAGCTACGATGACCAATCTCACTTGGTGAATACCCATTGTAAATATGCAATATGAATAGATATTACTGTAGCTTGGACAGACAATTAAATGAGTAGGCTCCAAGTATCTTAGCAGACCAAGGCCACAGAAATGTCCACCTGCATCCCCTTGTTCCCTAAGTAGTCTCTGCTAGCAAGCCTTCCTTATGCTCTTCCAGATAAGTGCATATAACCAAACAAAAAGTTAACATTATTTTAAAGATGTTCTATTAGCCAGAATAGCAAGTATTCTAAATAGTATTCCTCTAAGATTTTTCTTTCTCAATTCTTTTAACTCCTGATTATTTTTCCTCACACTTGGCTAGTTCTTTCAGTCTACATTGTACTTTTTTAGATTAAATTAAGATTAGCAAGAGTAGGACTAACACATTTACCAGGTTTTTCTGTTGTTTAAGATTCAATGATCAAATTCTTCACAAAAGAATACTTCAAAATTTCAATTAGAAACCTATGAAATTAACATTTACCAGAAAAGTTTGAAATCCAAGTTTCCAAACAGCAAATGTCTGGTGATATTAATACCAGAAACATTTCAGGGGAAATAAAATTGCTCTAGATTGCATTTTTCACATGTTGGCATCAGTGTTCAGATTGCCCAACGATTCAACCAATCTTTTTAATGACACCTTGCAACAGGCAATTGTAAAGGCGATCCTGCTGTTGCAGTAATAGACAATCTGACTTCTGTTTGATATGGCGGCTATTTTCTGAACCATCATTATATCTGTAAGGGTATCAGTTTTGAAACTAGCAGTTTATTGCTACAGATGACCTGTTTCAAATGTGATAGATATAATTCTCTCATGCCCATCAGATTTGCATCTCTATTTCCTTCTTATCCATTTTTCTCTTGCATCTCGAAGCAACCTTGTGCGTTAGTGCTATTCAGTATGGCAGAGCCTCACATTAGAGCATCAGTATTGTAAGTGTGGATTTGTCATACAGTTCCATCTCTGCATAAAATATATCAGTATTTTACTAAAATAAGTTCCACCACTGGAAATAAACACCAAGAGCAATACTCTTCCACACAGCATTCCTTTTATTTTCCAGAGCCCTACTTAAGAAAGACCTGCAATTGACTGATTACTTAGCAACCTCACTGAGTCTGATAGACTCACGCTGTGATAACGGAACTATCAATGCAGTTATAATGTGCTTACACTCTGTAGATAGCTGTTTCAAATGGAGCAACATTCCCTTCCAGCCCAATGCTTCTCTGCAAGGCTGGAAGGCCTGGTAAAGATTGAATACATACCCTTAAAAAGTGCATGTTAATAAGAGGTTTCACTGACCACTGGTCTTTTGTGCTATGTTAAATGTGGCTGATGCCACTTTTTTTCCCATTCTATTTTCTCATTTAACATAAAGTTTTAAACTGATTTTCTGTGGAGAAAAGCAAATTAATAAACATCTTTAATGTATTTTCCTACTTTATATTGCTTTGCAGTAACAATATCAACATAACTAATAATTAGTAAGTGACCATGTGCCATTAGCATGTTATACAGATCAAGTTTTTTAAAGAGAGGTATTTCACACAGCAGACCAGACAGTCTACATCATGAGGATATAATTTATATCACAGAGGTACTTATTTAGTTGTAAAATAACGTGACAAAAGGGCAGCAGTTACAAAAGTGCATGAACAAACAGCAGGTCAGGTCTAAGACCCAGCCTCACTGTCTATATTTGAAACACATTACAAAAAACCCCACCCCAAACAAACAAAACCAAATCAATCAACACAACAACCCACACACGCACATGCCCCCCCAGAAACCCCAAACACAACTAAAAACAAACAAAAAAACCAAACCCACATCTCCTTCTCATTGTAAGGAGCATGGATGGCTCAGCTCAGATCCAAAAAAATACACTCCATCCCTCAAATAGTGGCTTCATTCACCTTGCCTTCTTGGAACAAGCCCTACTTCATGAACGAGATGATCTGAGAAAGTGCTAATTGACACAGGCCAAAGCTGTACCCTGTAACAATACATGTAATGAAGTTATATGTAGTATTCAAAAAATAAATGTCACAGGACTCAGGCCATACTGCTTTCACTAATACAATCCCAGTGGGGCTCACAGAAATCTTACGTGGTTTTAAAGTTCTTTGACATATAAAGAAATGAACAGGCATCGCAGATGTACTACCTGCATCTCTCAGTACCAGCGTGTCATTAGACACCTGTGCTAAACACCTTCATTCCTCCAGTGTAACCTTTAAGGTACCTAAACATACTCATCTAGACTTCACAGGTAGTCTCTGGGGACACACAGGGATCTCTGGAGATCATTTTGTGTTTACCTCAACTATAGCACTCTGGCAGAGATGGCTGTTGCATTAGAGACTTTACACAGAGCCAGGTTTAAACACATTTCAAAACTGTAATGCCTCAATTTGGCTTGTGAAGGCAGGCAAAAGGAACCACAGCTCAACAGAAACTAAATTTTTTTGGTTTTTTTTTTGTTTGAAAGCTTGATTTATAGTCAGCTTTAGTTTTATCACAGCAGCAATTCACAGTACATCCGCATTAAACATCTTCAACGGGCTGTAATACAGTTTTTTTTAAATACACCCCCATGCCCCACCTTCGAAATAGTGGATTACTGGCACAAAAGGTTAAAAAAAATAATCAACATAGCTGTACAGACTTTGTATTACCAGAGGGAAAAACCAGTCAAATAATGTTAGTAAGTCAGATGTTCTCAGATTGGCCAGGCCTGGTGGTGGCCACTGCATGGTATATAATGAACCAACTGAAGTTAATTGAGAATTTAGAGAGAATGAAGAACTTGGAGACAAGATATCAAACACAACACCTGTCCTTACAAATGGAAAAAGCAGTTGGAAAGGAGTGAAAAACAGTCCTCTAGTTTCAGTAGCTGGAAAGATAGTAAAACAAATTATTAAACAATCAATTTTTAAAGACCTTAAGGGTAATAATGTGATTGGGAACAGAAAACATGGATTTTCCAAGAAGAAATTAGTCAGGCCAATCTCATTTACTTCTCTGACAGACCAACTGCTGTAGTGGATAAGGGACAGGCAGTAGATGTGATACAGCCTGACCACTAAAGCTGTTGATGCTGTCACACGTGACATTCCAGAAGCAGAAGAGAGAAATATGGTCAAGATTGAATTGCATGCGATTTAAAGGATAGTTATCAGCTCTTCTCCATCAAGCTGAGAAAAGGTATAAAGAAGATCTGCAATGACTTGTCTCAGGTCCTGGAAAACCTGCCATTTTTGTGAATGGCTTAGATGAAAATAGTTTGTATGTGTATAAAACCTGCAGATGTTACTGAGTTGACAAAATTTTTGAAATTTTAAGAACAGCTTTAAAAAATCAGGACTGGGCAATGCACATGCACACAAATATATTGGGAACAATTGACTAGATGCCAACAATACAAAAAGTCTGGCTTGAAACAGAGAGACAATAAAACAAACAGAGAGAACAAAAGAGGCAATAACAGCCTTCCAGTATGGGAAATTGTTACAGCCAGGTGACCATTAGTTGTTTTTTGTGTTCACTGAGAATAGAGCAAGTTGCAATCATCCTAATCTGCTCTGTGAGAATGGACTGGGGGGGGGAAAAAAAAACAAACCACAAACCCATAGCTATAATAAAAACTCTTTCCAGTGCTTTTTAGTCAATTGACATTGGGAAAATATCAACACAGGTTTTCCAGACTCCTTAGTATCTGTCAAGGATGGTGATGTGTCTCATCCTACTTTAGAACAGAGACTTGAATGAGAATAGATCTTGAGGCTTCTTCTTGGCTTTCATATCCTAATATCTTTCAAAAGTAAGAACTGTAATTTATCTATGGCTGTTCTTTGACTAGGCTTGCATTTACATTGGGTATGCATCATCATCATCCTCCTCATCTTTGTCATCATCACGCTTATTTATTTCTTTCTTTTTCCCTCCACAAGCCAGTAAAAACCAAGCAAGGTAACAGAAGCCACGTTTATATGTGCATCTTCAAATTACTGCTAATTCAGTATTCCATTTTAGCTGCAGAGGGTCACTGTTTAAGCACAAGAGAATACCAGAAACCACAGTGGTAACTTGTTAAAACTGGCTGGAAGATAGCGAGTTCTGGGTTTGCATTAAGAAGTGATGAATAGACTTGACTGCAGAATCGAAGAAAATATACAAAAATCCTTCAACGGAGAATAAGTACAAAGCAAGGAAATTAAATGAAGCTTGCAGCATTTCTCTACTCACCACACACTTAAAAAAAGGCTTTCATTTTATGGGTATCAGATTGAAGCTTCTAGAAGGAGCTCTTCCGTAAAATTTATGTGAAAGCTTATGGTACAACATCCATGCGTTGCACTGTGGGGTTTTTTTCAGATGACAACATCTATGTTAACTTCCTGCATTCAGATAATAAATACGCTGACAGTAGAACATTAGGGTGTTTATCTGTTCTGTGATGGATAAAACTATACTCTGAACAAACAGCTTGGAAGACTGACCTTGTGCTAGCCACATGTGAAGAGCCACTTACCTGCCAGAGGAACATTCTTCTTTACAGGGAAGGGGAGAGACGGTTTTTCCCTGTCAGGGTAGTTTTGCAATGGAATATTGATACATACTGAAAAACAAGGAACTGAGGGAAAGGACTTCATACAAGTATGACAGCTGCCACAATATCCCACTATTTTCTTAGTTGAAATTGGACAATAAATCAATAAACCTCTAGCTGATTGTTACCTTCAATGAAATATGATGCAACATAATTTAGAAGGTGATTTTAAGGAGTAATTCTCTGGAGATTTTATGACACACATTTGAGGTTTATTTTCTTTTTCCCCATGAAAAATGCTTAAAATCCATGTGTAAAATTGAGAAAGTTTTCATCCAACCAACCTGCCTTTGTCCCTCTCCTACCCTGCTTCTGTTTTCAGTCATATCAATATTATTACAGGGCACTGTTTTCAGATTTGAAGTCGCACTGACTTTTTCTGGAGAGATCATAGCACAGAGAGTAATGCTGTTCATATACGCAGCTCAACTAGGTCCTACCTTCAACATGCTTTTTATAAGCACAGCTCTGCACCTACATGCTTCACCCATCAAAGCACACACTCTGTATTCTGAAATTGAGCTCATAGCAAAAAATTCCTGACTTCCTTTCTTACCAAAGTGAAAAAAAAAAAAAAAAAAAAAATCTGTGTTTTAAAAGTGCAGTTCATTCTATTTCAATGTTTTAAGTGGTTTTGTCATACAATTTCATGGGCTGGCTGCTGGAAAACCAATCAGGTTAACATTTTAAAGACAACTACTCAAGTGACCCTATGCAGTTCTGCTGCATACGTGAGTGCCATGACCTCCTTCAGTGATATAAGCAGATAGCCAAATTTTGGATTTACATTTTAAATACATCCCATAGCATTTCAAAATTACATTCCATGGTCCCTATCAAATAAGATTCTTTTTGGAAAGAGTAAAATGCGACTTAAAAATGAGAATGTAAGTTCATTTTCTTAAAATCCAGTGGAGTCCTTTGCCATACTCAGATATACCCTTAAGTATCTGCATTTACAGTGTAATGCCATCTTCACTTTCTTTAATTTTTTTGTTAAACTTTGCATGTGACTTGGCCTGACCCAACACCATATCATACTTGTTAATACCTCCAAAAGATAAACTAGATCTGTTAAAGATTCATGATGTTGCTTTGTCTATAGATATAGTCAACAAGTGATGACCTTTCAGTCCCATATATTCCTAAGAGTATAATTAGACTTACCAAGCAATCTCTAGATTGACTTGTTTAAGTACTTAGCAGGGTATTAGCAAGAGTTGAACTCAATTCAAGCTTCAGCTGCTTTAATTAATATAGTGTTTGAAAGCTTTCATTTGATGTGATAGTACAGAGAGAGGAGAGGTAGAGACCTGGCAACACACAGCTGTCTGCTTAGTAGAGAATATAGTAAAAGAGCAGCAAACAACATTAATTACATAGAAAACAAACTGTGATTCATAAATGAAGGGCTCCCTGCAAGTATACTGACAGGTGTGATGCTGTTAATTAATTCACTGTAAGATATGAAGGAATAATTATATAGGTAATTTTGATCATTCTCAGCAATGCACCATGGCTTTATAATACTTGAAAATCTCACATGATCAGCACTACAGACAGATATACAGTCAAACCCTTAAAAAGTAATCCTTAAAAAATGCAAATTTTCCATTTAGCCACAAATCTGAATTTAGAGTAATCCACAGCCACATTCCAGAGAAAGGGTGACAAATAATTCCATGGACAGGAGTAATTCTGATTCAGATTAAATTCAGTGAGCACACTGCATCTACAAGTGAAGTGACACACAAAAAAAATGTCAAGCAAGCTGATAATCTTCAAAAGGCTGCTGTGATCCTGAGACAATTTGCTTCACATGCCCAGTATGACTGGCCACCTTTGCTCTAAGCTACCAGACAGAATTTGCAGAATAAAGATGTGGGTCAATCCACACAGTCAGATTTACTTTGTGAAAAAATTCACAGGAGAAGATAATTTCACTTTACTTCTGCATTCTCTTCACACTTACCATCCTGATTGCTTTAATGTTTTATGAAGAAATTGTCAGAAGGTATTAATATTCTTACATATGTAATGTAAAGCAAATTTAACCAAGAGGTATGACTTAACTGACTGTGAAGTTTTAAAACAGTTCAGCTAAACAAGGACAAAAATTTGGAGGCTGTCCACATTTTGATTTAAACTACACTAATATACAGTAATTTACACACTGCAATAGTTTTACTACTGTGACAGTTTTAATATTAACAGGAACTGGTGTAAGCACAAATATAAATTGAAAGAACTAAGGAAAGAACTGAAGAAGAGAAAAATTGAAACTGCACTGTCTTTCACTATACTCCCCATAGCATGTATTGGGTTTGCATGGTCAGATTTTGGAGCAGGGGCTTACAGAGAAGGCATCTGTGAGGAGCTTCTGCAAGCTTCGTCTATGGCCAGCAGAGCCAGTGCCAGGGGACTCCAAGACAGACTTCCACTGGCCAAGGCTGAGCCAATCAGCAATGATAGTCTCTGGAATAACAGATTTTAGAAGGAAAAAGGTTATTTCATAGAAGTAATTTTGACCAGAGAAGAGTGAGAATAAGTAAGAGGAACAACTCTTCAGAGACCAAAGTCAGGGGGAGGAGGTGCCAGAACTGAGATTCCCCTGCAACCCATTGTGCAGATCATGGTGAGGCAGCTGTGCCCCTGCAGCCCATGGAGATCCACAGAAGACCCACCTGCAGTCAGTGGAGAAGACCACACTAGAGCAGGTGGATGCCCGAAGGCTGTGACCTTGTGGGAAGTCTGCACTGGAGCAGGACTTGTGACCCTGTGGCAGACCCACACTGAAGTGAGCTGTTCCTGAAGGACCAACCCTGTGGAAAGGGCCCCACACTGGAACAGTTCATGAAGAACTGTAGCACTTGGCAGGGACTCACACTGGACAAGTCCATGGAGGACCGTCTCCTGTGGGGGGGATCCCATGCTGGAGCAGGGCAAGGACTCCTTTACCTTAGGAGGAAGCAGCAGCAGAAAAAACATGTCGTAACTGACTGTAACCCCCATTCTCCTTCTGTCTGCCGCACTGGGTGGGAGGAGGTAGAGCCCAGGAAGGAGGAAGAGGTGATGGGAAAGTGCTTTTAAGATTTGTTTTACTTCTCATTATCCTGGTCTGATTTTGATTGGTAATAAATGCAGTAAATTTCCCCAAGTCAAGTCTGTTTCACCTGTGACAGTAATCAGTGAGTCATCTCTCCTTGTCCTGATCACAACTCATCAGCCTTTGGTTGTATTTTCTCTCCCCTGCCCAGCTGCAGAAGGGAGTGATAGAGTTGCTTTTGGTGGGTACCTGGCATCCAGCCACAGTCAAACCACCACAAGCAGTCAGTAAGTTCCAAAGAGATCCTACTTTTCATGGAAACAGGAGCAACTCTCCTTTAGTTGTGAACTATTTGATGCAAAGAAATTTGCATAGAGCACAACAGTGAAAACGTTCATTCTAGCCAAGCAGCAGCATATACAGGGAAAAATAAAAGTGTTAATTTTGTCTGCTTAACATCAGCATCAGTGAAACGGAGAGTGTAAGCTGAAGGCACATAATCATGTAATGATTTCTCAATGCACCTAGGGACCAGTTTTCAAATTAAACATGAGCAGACGGAAAGGAAAACTACTCCAAATATGAAGTAAAATGTTCCAGTTTAGGAAGGTTTTCCCCACACACAAGTTTTTACCTGTTTAAATAAACTGGTTCAGTTAAACCACTGTAAATCCAGGTTCAGCATCCTGTGTTTTACCTCTCACTGTGAATATTGATTGCCTTTTGCATCTTAGGGGAAAAGGGGCATTATTCGGTCAGTAGTTTCTGACTACTGAAAATACCTTCTGATATTAGGTATGAGCTCATGGGGACTCTTAATAGGTTCCAGACCTTTTTTTTTTTTTTTTTTTTGATGGCTTCCCCTCCTGCCCCCTCCTATTCTTAATATGGCACCTGGCTAAAGGAATCTTTCTATGGAGTAATTTTCAAAGAAATCATAATGATCAACGTGAAAACTAGAAGTCTATTGGTGATTTTCCCAAGGCAAAGATATACTGCATATCACAAAGTGTTTATAACAGATTCTTATTTTAATTAAATGTCTTCTAGAGCTCCTATTCCCGTTAGAGAACCATTTTAATTCTAAAGCATCACTAGAAACTGACTGCTGGTTTTGTAAACTGGTGAGTCAAGCCACAATTCATCCATCTGCCTGGCACAGATACTATCTACATGAGGCATAATTACCTAGGAAAGGTACTAGGCCAGCCAAATGCATGTATATGAAAAGGAAATTGTTCTTAAAGAGGTCAGTGGTGGGTCACAACAAACAGGTCAACAATTAAAGGAAGATACACATCCAGTCATTACATTTGCTAATATAATATCAACCCATTGTTCTGCACAGCTTCCCCACTCAGTTCATCATTAGAAACCTATACTACATTGTGTATTCCTATCTGGAGACAGAAAGCATAAATTATGCAAGATATCAATAAATAAGAGCTCCTAAATGGTCTTTAACAATAAAAACTGCTGACCTTAAGCATGGCTGAGTAGCAAATCCAACAGAACGACAACCAGATAAATACTGCTAATAGCTATAGTTTAAAAATAAAAAAATAAAAATGCCAGAGACCATGACCTTGTAAACTATGCATGTTTTCTATTCTTTACATTCCCAGAAATCATCTCAGAGGTTTTTTGGTTTAGCCCTTTGGAGCAGAAACTTGGGTGTGCAAAGCTTCTCTTCCCAAGATCTTTCAAGACAAAGAATGTGTCCCCATCTTTGCACAGAGAAGGTGGGCTCTTAAGGCTCTGGCTCCCTTACAGAATTGAATCATTTGAACTGAACTGGTTGTGATGGACCAGGCTAAGCAGAAATGTCCATACTTTTCATGTGGGCATTGGTAATAGGGTCACCAATTGACAGCTCACTGTCCATGCTGCGCACTGTTAGATTCTTTTGCTACAGAATTAAGTCTCTAACTTTGAACTCCTGCAACTTGAACACCTGCAGGCCTGGCAATACTGAAATGTCACAAGAGCTCAAATAAGTTCCTAATAGAAGAGCTTGGATCATAGGAAAACAGGGAAGTTTAAACATTAGAGCAAGTTGAACCCTTTCAGTAGCCTATGTTCACATTGGAATCAAGACCAGATAGGACCAAATGATTCAGACTCAAATGTTCTTACACTTAGAATCAATGTTCTTACACCTACAGTTAGCACCATGAAACAGTCTTTTTTTTTTTTTTTTCACATGAAAATTTAAAAAGTCTTAAGTAAAAAGGCACTATATAGAACAGTCCATTTCTCTAATATAAACAATAGTCAAATGATATGTTTTGATGGCTACAGGAAATGAAAATAAGTCTAGTCGCTATTTGTCACACATCTTAAATGGAAAATAATCCTTTTTGTAACAGTGCTCTCTGCCAATCATTTAAAAATCCCCACATTGTGTAAACTACAAAGAACTAATCCCTTGGGCATAGAATTTTTAAACATACTTACACAGAAATTTAGTTCAAAATACTCTGGCCTTTTTAGCCAAAGAAAATTCTATTATCAAAACACAAAATATACTTAAACAATACTACTCCATTGCTATGGTTCTCACATTAAGAAAAGCTTTAAGAAACTCCTGTTACCCCCCACTTACACACAATACTAGCTGTGACTGTTGGGTCATTGTGTTTTCACAAAGGCAGTGCTGCTGGAGTTTGGAGAACTCAGAGCAGAAACTGGAACTAGGAGGAAAAAGGAAGAATACATCTGGCTGCAGAAATTAATCATAAAGCTAATAGCTATAGTTTAAAAATAAAAGGGCAAGCTTTTTTTGTGATATGATACATTTATGAATCTTGAAATAATTCTGAAGACTTTAAAAGTGGCTTTACCAATAGAAATGGAAGAACAGAAGTTTTAAACCCATGTATTTGAAAGAAGACTGGGAAATTAATGATTCTTTACAGGAAAAAGTAAGCAACATGTGAAGAATGAATTACAGCAGTGAGCATATAGAGATACTGTAATTATTCTGTCTTTTTCCAGAAAAGTCCATCTGTACAGGAATCAAGAAAACTCAAAGCCAAAACTGACTTTAATATTTTCCACCTGTAGGTCAACCTCCTTTTACCTATCAGCCAGAAATCATCAGATGATGCAACTCACTTCAGAGTGAAATCCAAATTATATGTACTTCATTTGTGTAGTGATTTAATTCACTCGCCTTCACAAATATGCTGGATAGATTAGCAAGAAAAGGAGACAGTAGACTAACAGTAGAGCAAATGTAACATTGTAAAAAACTAATGAAGTATTTTTTTCGTGTTCGGAGTTTGAACCCAAAATATTGTAACAAGAATTTCAAGAACCATCTTGGATTTGATTTCTCTCTACCATCATTGCCACCTAGAACAGAGCCTTTGTGGGCTATAAACTATCAATTGGCTCGCAGATGAAAGAAGCTGTGTTGAAGCATTAGTAAACTTGCACATGAAAGAGGATAAACTTTTAAATACCTATTTGCAAATATCACTGAAGGAACAGCCCCCAATCCAGTCTTGCATCTGTACGTGTAGTTTGGGGAGCAGTCCACCAACTTTCCATATTAAAAGTTTGACTCTAATTATATATTGCTGTATAGAATATTTCCCAAGATCCTGCTGAAGACTTAGAAGTGTTCAGGGATCAGGAAATATTTACTGTACTCACATAATATATTATTCCTCTCAATCTACTGCAGTGCAAAGCAACTGTTTATGAAAGAGCACTCCCATGCATGTGTTACACATCTTTATTTTTGGATGTGTGTTTTACAGTTTTGGGTACTTTTTATCATGGAAATAATCATATCAGGTAATTTGTATGGAAATATGTATGTAGTGTTAAGATTCTCTTCATTATTCTTGATGTGCTCTGAAATTATTCTGAAACCATTTCCAGTAGTCTCTATAGATAAAATCATTTCCATAAAATTACTCTGAAATTGAGTTTAAATACTAAACATTTACCAAATTAGAGACATGTGGAAAGGAAACTTCTCCTAGAACCCCAAATAGGAAGAAAGACCTGAGGAGAACTCCACATCATGGTGCACTAGATGGGAAGCATGACCACCTCCAAACATCCAGACATTATATCATCATCAAGGAATGATGTCAGACTGTGTTGCATCATGGAGAAATGCTACTTAGCTACAGCATCACACAGAGGAAAAAGGGCAGAGAATCCAAATTCAGCTCTGGTGAGCTGGTACACCCAGCTGCTAGCAGAAACCGTCTTCATTAGCATCAAGAAGTTTAGGTTGTGTCTCTGAAGTTGCTGCTAGCCTCTGGAAAAGTCCAAATGATCCCTTGTTAGTGCACAGGCCTCTAACTCCTGTTCCATACCCTTCCCAAGACAGGAAGCTGCTGATCTGGGGACCCTATCTCTGTTCTGCATCACTGGACATGGAGGGAGTTTTCTTTCTATTTTTTCTTTTTATTTCTGCCTGAATTAACTTCTTTTGCTAAGAGTTAGTGGGTTTCGTCAGTTATGGCTCCCATGAAGAAAGCTCTGTGTGTGTGAACCTGCCTTCAACACCGAGCTGGAGACTACAGCACCCCTGGTGTAATGGAGCCCAGCCTGAGTTCTGGCTCTGCACCCTCCTCAGTTCCCTGGTCTTTCTCATTAATCCTGACTGCCCCTATGTACCTGCTCATGGTCTTTCTTCTTCACTTTGACATAAACCTGCTCTCTTTCACCTCACACCATCTAATCTAGTTCCTTGTCTCCAGCCCCCTTCCTGACTGATGACTTTCTTTCCCCCCTCACTCACACAGCACAAACAGAAACCTTTAATGAGTAAAATTGTAGTTATTTCTCCCACTTACAACAGAACTTAAAAGCTTTGTTTGTATTTGGATGCCTTGCTTTGAACCCTCCTCCTCAATTTTCAAACAGGCACTTCATTCACTTCATGATTCACTATCATACTCTTAAATTTGAGGAGGCATTACTTCTCTGCTTTCAGGGGAGCTTCTGCAGGCTAATTCATTAACTCAGTTCCTGGAATCAAAAATCTCATCGGTGACAGCAAATACATTTGATGTCTTAGTAAGACTTACAGAAAGATCCTGGTTTTATTTGTGCTTATTTCTTCCTTCTCACGCTTGTGAAGACTATATATAGAAAGCAGAGAATTTATGGTCTGACAAAGAAAAGCTGAAATGCCATACAGACTCCAGGAAAAAAACAAATACATTCAAGTGCCCAGCTCCTCAAACTCTGATTTGAAGATTCTGGGTGTTTTATTCTCAATAACAGCTTTGCAGAGCACCTGTAAGAACAGGTCTGCCTGTGATAAAGCTGTTAATGTGCGATAATGCTCTGCAGCTTCAGTTTTCAGCATTAGAACTTATGTTACTGGCTTCATTTCTGCAGCACTGCATTATTCTGTACGAAACGAATTCTGTACATGAAACGCTCCAGAAATGTGCTTGAAGAGGACAAATGAGATCAAAGAACAGACTCTATATCACATTTTGTTGAAAGCATATTCAACCCTCAGATCAAATAGTCTATGTCACATTCTTCTGTAATTTCCAAAGCAACTTCTTTCAGGCAGGGATGAAGCAGTTCATACACTCTGTGATGTGCTATGATAAAGTCAGCTTGATTTAAAAGATCAATTATTGTTTCACCAAAAGCCCATAGCCATAACCAAAGACTTCACAATGTGTTACTGATATAGGAAGTTCAAAAAGTAATCCAAAAAAGATAATTAGAAGCTGTCAAACAAAATGTTGTGGCCAAAGTTTCCAAGGAAGTTAATGAATGCTTCAAAGCAGGCTCAGTGATGCTGTGATGATACAGTGAACCAGCTGGTGTAGGTAGAACCTCACTTTTGCCATCAGACACTGGGCTCTGCCAACAACCACCTTTGCACACTGGACCATGCCCACCAGAATTCTGCATGGAAGAGACAGGGACATGGTCCCCACAGTTCTTTTAACTAACCCAAATACAACTTGTTTTCATCAATTCCCAGATCCAGTTAACGAGGAAATTAGGGTTTGTTTGGAATGAGGATAAATCAAAATGAAATGGAGGATTGTTCAGGGAGTCTAGAGGCTTTAAGGGTATCTCCCCAAGTAGAGGGAAATTATGATTGACATAATCATTAGAATTTGCAATGCCATTCAATTTTTCTGCACATCAGCTTCTCTTTCTTTTCAGAGGAAGCTCCACACAGCAAGAAGTAACAAAGCTTCTTCTGAAAATTCTTCATTTCCATTATCAGACAAGACAGACTACAACATTCCATTGATTCTGTAAGATTCTCCTCTGAAAATTACACTGACCTCATAGAACTAAGAACTTCAGGTTAGACATTTGACTCCTGAAATAAAATTGAAATATAGGACTGTGGTAACGGCCAGTGACTGTGGCTAAGTTGAGAAAAACACATGAATAAGAACACACTACCAGAACTTAAAACAGTAAAAGGCAAAGTTATAGCACACCACTGATTTAAAACAAACTAAAGCCCCAAAAGGTACCCGATTTTGTTTGCTTTTCTGTGAGATAAGGCACACTTCTGTTTGTTAAATACAGTAATGGAACTGCTCATTATTATTTAACTTCTTAGCAAGAGAAAGAATATTAGTCACAACATTGAGTAATTTGCAAAAGAATATTTTTAACCATATTGTCATTCTTTAAAGTACACAATACTTTCTGTGAACAATTCCAGAGTAAAAAAAATCACTACATTATTTGAAGATGGAAGGTTTACCATAAATATTAGACTAATTATACCATTCAGAGCCCTGTAAGCACAGAACAATTATTCTGACTGGATGTAATTCAAGAGCCACAAAATCTGCCAGGGAAAACTTTAGCTGAGGACTGGACAATGTCATTTCAGTTGACAGGCCAGAACACAGAACAGTGTGTTCAATTGTACCAACCCACGGAAAAGACTGAGAAATGCAGCTCTCCCTGGAGTACAGAGCCAAGCTATTCCTATGAACTGAGAGGCATAGGCCACTCATGCTGAGGAGTACTCCAAGAACAGCAACATATCTTAGATCAGGGAAACACCTGGGGTACCATGGGCAAGGCAAAAGGAGTCACAAAGTCTCCATGTAAACACAGGGAGCTTCCTGCTCCTCCTGCCTTTCTACAGACAGGAGAAAGAACTGATGCTCTGTGCAGCCCATGCAGAAACTCTGTTGTCTCTACTGACAACTGAGCAGTGACAGTTCATGTGTGGCACCACACACAGGGCCAAACAAGTGCCCCTGCAGTGCCACTGACCACCACGCAGGTAGCAGGAGCCACTGCCTCCCCAGCAGCATACAGCAGCAGCAATGGAGGGTAGAAAAGTGTTCTTTGGGCTTGATACCAAAGCAAACTATGCAATGGAGAATCATGTTCCATGAAAGGACCTGTGCAAGGATGAGCAACAATGGAACAGGTAATTCTGGAAACCCAGCACTGCCATTGCTGAAGCACACTGTTGTTTGCAAATGGACGATCTCGCTCCCTCTCGCTGACAACAAGAAAAGGGAAAGGAGGTTGTGGTCAGAGTGCCCATGGCAGATGTGAGTATCTGCAGCAGCTGGTGGGCAGCTCCTATGCAACAGGAACTTTATTTGAGGTGTCTCAAGGTTCACAGCTTACCAACCCCTTCACCAATATTGTAAGGTATAGCCAGAAATACAGGACTGGTCTTCTTACACTTGGGATAATAAAGTCCATTACAACTTTGTAAGTACAACAAAAAAATAATAGCCAGTAATTCATAAATGTTTCTTCAAGTAGGAAGCATACAAAATAAGAGAGATTACAGTCACATTCCACATAATATTAGGCAGTTTACATAATTTTTTTTAATAATACCTTGTAACATGCTGTACACACACTGTAGCATATTTTGTTCAGCTGATGAAACTTTTTAATAGCATTTTGCTATATTTTCTGTTGTTATTTCTTCGCTAGAAAATGGAAGACTCCATCATTTCAAATATAAATAATAAATTGTGCAAATTCTGGAAGCATGGATTAGAAAGACTATCTTTCCTAAGAACACCACAACACATAATGCTCTGAAAATTAAACTGAAATTAATGAACTCGAGATAACTCACATATTTTAGTGAAGTTTACACAAGAAGTTTTTCCTCTAATCTTGCATAATCAGCCCAGGTCTGCTTCTACTACTCTGTGTTGCCATCATCTGGGCTCTTTGCAGAAATGATCAGCTGATATGCATGCAAGCATAGGGAAATGTAGCTTTTTACCATGACTGCCTACAACAATGCTTAGGCACATAAAATGAAAACAAAAGGGTAATTGACATTTGCTCCCTCCAAAAGATGCCCAAGGAGAAGAGCAGGTAGTCACTCAGCATTCCCACACACTCTTCAGAGAGACATGGAGACCACGTTGCAAATAGAGACACAAAACATCAGAGAAGAGCTACAGTTCCAATTAGGACAAAATCAGCCACTCTAGGCAATAAAACAATGGGAGCCATCACAACATCGATACCTGAGAAATACTGCCGCTTGTTATCTAACCATATCGCTCACTAGAAACATTGCCCAGGAGATTCAGAGCCAGCCTAAACACTTCAGAAACCATCCAGAGCCGTATGGCACTGCCTTCTTTCATACCTCAGGAGTAAAAGTTAGCCAGAGCTTTCTGACAAACTAAAGTGATTTATTATCACATAGCAGAACTAATGCGTTCTGCTTTACAACTCTCCTGGTAGACTAGGAGAGATGTTGCATTTATTACCTACAGTACATAATGCCCGCTGCAGATCTCTGTATTATTCATAAGACTGGCTTTTTTGTGCCATCATAATGCTGATAAATTATAAAAAAATGCATATTTTATTTCAATTTCTAACATATTTTGGTACACATATCAATCCATCACATTGCTGTAGGAGAAATAAGCATTATTGCTGACAGCTGTTGACATGTTCACCTCAACAGAGATGAAACAAAAGGGCTGCAAAGGATGTTCCCACTCACAGTTACCTCTCCGCTTCATTAATTTTTTGTGGTTTAATATTTAGAGAAGGCTAAGTAAAAATCAGTGCCACCAGACTTGAGGACTGCTGAGAAATGAAACAACACAAAGGATAAAAAAACCCATCAAAAGTAGAAAGGGGCATTCAAAATTTTCTCTTCAAAGGTAGATCTTTGCCAGCTGAGTGGCTCTACAAGATAAATTTCACTTCCTGGATCAAGATGAATTTAACTTCTAAAGAGGCTAATTCAGATGCTACTGAGTAACACAACTACAGATGCAGGTGGGGATAAAACAAGAGTTATTTCAGCTTCTCTGGCAGACTTCCATTTCTTCCTCCCTCAGCTGCAGGTAACATGAGCACATACCACAGAGAGCACCCTCCATCACTGCTCATCAGTCCTCATGATAACACCATCTCGCTAAAAATATTATGAAGTCTGAAAATACAAAACTCTGCACTCAAACTCATTCAATTACTTTCAAAAGCATTATATGTATTGATAGATAGATGTAAATTGAATTATTTGCCTGTTAGTAAATTGTTTTACACACGCCTTGACCCGATGTTAGCACCATCTATTGATGTTAGCGCCTTCAGCAGAATGTAGGTAACAGGGATAGCCCTAAAGCTACTAGGGTACCATGAGAGCTGTGGGATTTTTCTAAAACCATAGGTTAATATCATAAGGCATAGAACAGACATGAGCATAATCATGTAAACTATTAACTAAAAAATGCCACTTTTCACCAACACCAAAACTCTGCAGTTCATAAGATATGCTCTCTTTTGGAGGGCTTAAATCATACTATTCCCTACCCTTTATATTATTCTCTTTTGATTTCAGCTTGAAACAACTACTATCAATATGAGTGCAATTCAGTTCTCTGCTACTTCGTTTCTATTCATTAAAATGTTACTAATATTTGCTGAGTGATCACAGCACAAATGCAACAGAAAGCACACAACTTTAATCTGTGGCAGGCACATCTCGTATGTGAGGCGCCCTTTTATCTGCACACACACATTCTGTGCAAGAGGCCTATGCCTGACACACGGCCATGGCTTTTAGATCTACGAGACCATTAACATAATTGGCACTGGAGTAGCTGAAGGGTTGTTTGCCTTAAAATCCCAGCAGCAGGCTAAAATATCTAACTAATACTCACCTTTAACACAACAGTCTTTCTAAAAATAACGTGTTCTCTCCCTGTATGAAGAGGAATTTTCACCTTGAACTCATCTGGTTCTTAAATCATTAAAGGAGAAATGGATTTCTTTTAGCTAGCACTGCCTGCCCAGCACTGGGCATGGACACAGCCCAGCCACAGCCCAAGCCTGGTGTGACCTTCAGCTCTTTGAAAGTCTCAGCAGCATCTGGAGCACCAGGATCTCTTTCACCTCACAACCATCCTCTGCAACCTGGCACAGCCAAGGTGGCCCCGGCAAGTCTGTGACCACCCACCTGCACAGAGTACCCTTCCTCCACTGAAGGAACCTGGGCACCACCTGCTCCCAAAAGCCTCACCTCACCCTGGCACAAAGGACGGTGACTCAGAATATTCCCGAGTAAAGTCACTCTTCATAACAGTTTCATAGAAGCAACATACAGGAATACTCCATAGCCTTAAAGGCACCTGCTCAAATTGGAAGTATACTACATTAAATCAGGGACTTACACCAAAAGCATAAACGCACACGAGGCAGCCTGGGCTGCACCCAGCGTGTGGTTGGATGGCATAAACTGGGATATCCTGCCATCTGCTGGGAGCAGATGGCTTGCTGCAGATCTGCAACCCCTTTACCATTACGTATGTAATTATGGACTTTTAAAATCCACCAAATAAAGTTATGAAAAATTTGAAAATCATTCTGTGCATCACACAGGTTATTTGTGAAATATGTACTATTGTATGTACTTCAAAAGCATATTTGTTTGCCAGGATCTACTCTAGAGTATGCATCATTTTATATAATACCATATTATTTTCTTCTAGTAATATCAACATTGGTAATATTAACAGACACATAATTTCTTGCAGAATTGAATTGTTGGTTACTCAAATAATAAAAGAAACACTTCAAAATGCCAGTAATCTAGAAAGATTTGGTGATAAACTGCCACTTCATAACTTTCAACAGTTTCCTTATTTTTAGAAACTTACTCCAAGTGTTTTGGTATTTTGGGGGGCTAGGGGGGATTTTGTTTCAGTTAAAACCCCAGATGCTGGATTCAGGAGGTTTCATAAGAATCTGAGCCTTTTAACCTTTTCTAAGCAAATTTCAAGTAAAAATGTTTGAAAAATTAAGAAAAGGAAGGCAGGGACAAAACCTCCCCAAACAAGTCTTGGAAACAAAACTAGAAAATAACCTTATGTCTGTGAAGACAGTACATACAGATTACTTGTATTGTCAGGAGTGAGGCACTCCATTACAGCTACTGAACAGCCAGGTTGCAATATCTTTAGCACCACTGTAATCATCTCAAAGAGCTTCATTTCTACCTTGTGACCCTCCAAAGCTGACACAAACGGCAAAGGGCCATGGTAGCTCACTCCAACCAAATGCCCAGCTACAGGCATGGAGTCCTGGATGGCTGAAGTACTCACTCAGTGCTGCAAGTCTGCAAACCAGTGGAGAATAGATGCTTCCAGGCTGCATTGAAGACAGTTGTAATTTAGCTGGCCAGGTAACACACATGCCACCTTGAAAAACTGCGTGGAGAAAGCTTTGGGATATTCATGGACATCACAGCGCTGCGGTTGCTGCACTGGGGTTATACATCTGCCTGTGTGTAGGCAAGCCTGCCTCACTGCCCTGAGAGGCATGGAGGTAGAGGAGCAAGGGGAGAACCCCGAGAGGAAAGAGCACACCAATATGCAACCTACTTGTCCAGGAGTATTTTGCAATCAGAAAGTTGGTTGGGTGAGGCAGAGAGGAGCACAGAGCAAATGTAAGCAGTTTTATTTAACAAACTCTTCCTAAAAGCTGCAAAAAAAAAAGCACTATCTTTACATGCTGATCTATTAAATTGTTGGCTTAGCACTTTCCTAATTACAAAAAAAGGTTTAAGACTGAATAAACAAAACACACACACAAGCTTTTCCCCCCTGCAGCAGCAACCGTCCAATTTATAATCAATGAAGAATGCAACATGTCATTTAAAGAGCAAGGTGACACCAGAGTTCTCAGCTGACTGACTGAGCATATACACAGGTTCCTTCTAACTTAATAAATACCTCTAAAAGGCACACAAATCTTTCTGCCTACATCAGTGAAGGCATGGTGTCAAAATAGTCCTGTTATTTCTAATAGTTCTTAAAATACTAGTCTATTTAGAAAAATGCACCACCAAATATTATGGACCTGTAAATATGCCTGTAAATATGCACACTCCCTTATTAAGCTACAAGAGGAAATAATATGTATACACGTAATACATTACAAATAACCTGACTACTAAGGAACCTCAGCCACTTAACAAGTCTACTATAAACAAATTTATTCATAGTGATTACTTCATATCCACTCAGAAAGGCTGCCAACTAAGGGAAAAAACAGTTTAGCTTGCAGTGGGGAATAACACAATAACAGCATAAAAACAAAATGGACTCAAATATTGGATCCAGTGGAAATAAGTAGCTGAGCAGAGAACAACTGCTTGAGCTGGAAGCCAGCCAGGATACTGGGAATGATGCCTGTGGTCCAGAGAAAGCTGCTGAACTAATTATCACTGCAGTTCCCCATTCAGTTTTACACTGAATGTGTGAAGTTACATATCTAATAGCAGAGTGCTTCCTTCTCACTTGATGACTTAAAGGAAAGACTGCTTAAGTGCCAAGTGTAAACATACACAAAACTCTAAGTGCAAGTAAACAGTTTAAACATATTTCAAAGGGAATATGCTGAAGTTGTGCTAAGAAGTTGAGCATTTGTCAGTTACTTCAAGCTGCACTTAAAAGAGCTGCCAGCAGCAGGCAATAACAGATTACTAAGAAAAAAAGAAAAATAAAGCACCTATAGATAAACACATCATAGGAAAAAAGGGCAACTTTGCAGATAAAGCTTAAAGTGATGAAGAAATGTGATCTACAAATATGTTCAGTATAAAAGCAGACCAGAAAATAATTGCAGCTTTGCTCACTTGGATGGCCAATGCTACTCAAGACAAAGTGATCACATCAATTCTTGAAACTAAAAAAAAACCACACCAAAAAGAGAGAGTATCACATTTTCACTGAGTGGCTGGTTTAAAATTATTGAATGTCCTGTCCTTGGAAGTGCAAACAGGACCGTTTAGGACAAGTAAGAAATATTTAAAACAAGAACCATGGTGCACAACATATTTCCCACAGTGACTTTCTAATGCATTGTATATGAACCTCCAGCATAAAAAAAAATTCAGCAGTTAATTAGAAAATTTTTTGTATCAAACAAATTTCAGATAGTGAAAGTGAATTTTGGATAGTGGAAGTGAAGTAAGTATTTCCAAGAGGACGGTGCCAGAACTCAGTGATAACTCCTGTTCCCGTGATGGACATATGCTTTCTTCTACACTTGCTCTCATTCCACGTCTTGTCACAGTTATTTTACATGTTTGCAGATGTGCATATGAGTGATAAGGGGATGCATGGATTTTTGTAAGTGATCTTCTTTAAGAGGCACTTAGAGCAGTGACCCCTTAATGCAATTTCAAATAGTTGTCAAGATTTAACATTTATTTTGTGAGACAAATAGCCTATTATTGGCAAATTGGCTATTCTCTAGTATGTCAATCAGGTCAGGCTTAAAATCAATACACGGCATTTGTCAATTGTGTTTCATGTGTCTTCAGCCTGATTTTATTCATTAAGAAGGAACAGACTACTAATAGCATGCATTGTAAATCAGGTTATAGTGTCAGAAAGCAAACAATCTTACTGCAAAATAATGAGCTTAAGTTCTTAGCTGGAAGAGCCGTACAGACAAAGCTCAGCTGTAAAAATCATAATGCATGTAGTCTTTAGTCTAAGATGACCTTCAGCCTGCAAAATCCCAGAACAATGTTGCCGTAAGTATTTCATCAATCCAGGTTTAATATCAGTCATGAGAGGAAAGGTAAGCCCAGTGGAGCCCTTCTTAAAAAGAAATCAGCTTATATCCCATGGTTTTGTCCCACCATTATATACACTAATATTTGAACAGAACTCATTTCATCTTCAACCTTCCAGTCGCCAGCAAAAATACACACCTGATCAAGTTCCTAAAATTACCTTTCAAACATACTTTTATTTCTTCTCAGCAACACAAACTGATGAACATTAGCACATCACATACACTCTTCTAATATATCAGGCCGCAAAAATTGGCTCAGAGTGTTTATCTCAATTTGTTTCCAATACAACTAAAAAAGAGAGAGCAGATCCCACTCTTCTTCATCTTCACCTGACCTGCATCCCAGCTGATTGTGTCACCACTGATTAATGTTCATTAATTACAACAGCAAATGCAGGTAAGCCCAGATCTGGGTTCCAGGCTGCAGTTTGTGAACAGGATCAATCACAACTAATTGGTATTTGGAATCAAACTAGGAGAACATGGAAAAAGAGATGCTGGTTTGGAATGAGAAAAAGGAAGCAAAGAGTTAAAGAAGTAGGGCATAGCATAAATACCAAACCCCCCAAACAGACAAACAAACAAACAAACCAGAGATTGAAAAGCCTTTACATTTTTGAGAGAGAGGAAACCAAATACTTAGAAGCACGGTGAAGGCATTTACAATGTTCCAGCTCTTTAGTGGTGGCTGCACTCAAGAGCCAATTAAATTAGTGTTACTACAGGATTGCCAGAGCTCACTGTGTTAATTGAAACTGTGTTACATTGTAACCACTGGCTGAAGCAAAGGTTTAAAAGACTCAGTATCGTTACCGAGGAAGAAGGGGAGAATGACATTCAACGTTTCAGAAAAAAAAAGACTTTAATGGTATTCATTAATGGCAATTTTTAACTTCTATAGACTTATACATCACAAAATCCCCTTTGGCTCTGTAAGATACCAAATACACGATCAAAGAGGACAACAAAAGTACATTAGAGAAAAATGCCGATCATTCATCAATTTATTCAACTGAGAAAACCAAAACATACGCCATGGTGTAAACTTCCCCGAAGCTTGGCAATTTTCCTACCGCCGTTAAGAAAGGACCAGCTATATATTACCATCTTTTTCACAGGCTCTGCACTCCACTGCTTTGATCTGTCTAAACACTGCACACTCTTCTCTGCAGCATGCAGAGAATAAAGTGACCCAGTAGTTCATTGGCAAATGGCAAAGCAATGTTAGGTAAGCTCAATCAGTACTGCCACACCGCTCTCCATAATGCAGTTAATACCTTGTGTCAACAGATGGTAACATACTTGTTTGGAATATTTCATTTTAATCTGCATCTTGCCTTCCTTTAGCTATGGTGATGCAAATTATATAGCAATTAACATATTGCTGTATACAGCTGAATGTTAACATGAATGAATTATTTGTAAGACAAGGTAATGACTAAATGATACTGACTTGACAAACAGTAAAAAGTCAGTTTTTGGTAAGTCTTTATGTCATTACATCTTGCCAAGCAATCAGACTTTAAACACAAGCATATTTCTCCAAATAAATAAATAGAAGCTCTGAAGAATAAAACAACTGGAAACCTTTTAAACTACTCAAGGGGAGGGGAAAAAAAAAAGGAAGAAAAAAAGGATCAAAATCTCTTACAGAGTCTTGATATTCAGTTACCTAGACAGATATTTAGGTATATTTAAGTATTTACCTCTCTGCCCTGCTTACTGTTCATCTGCAGTACATTACACAATAACTAAACAACTGCCGTTTTAAAAAAGGTTTCCATAAGCCAGATGATCAGGAGTTGCATTCATTCTGTGCCCACAATGCCCATATATAGGAAAGTAGGGCCAATGCAGACCTACAGAAACAAGAACAAAAAGCCTGAAATGGGTAGGTTTCAAAACAAGAAGAAACAGATCTTCAAGTAAATCTTTTTTTTCCTTCAGTTGGAAAAGATGCAGATCACTTTAAAACTAAATGGTTTATGTTGTGCACTACCTAATTCTGATGTTTCACAGGAGGAGACCTGCATGACATAACTCAGGCTTCCCAGTGGACACACAGAATATCACACACGCCCATCTAGCAGGACACGCAGCAGAAGAGAGAACATGTTCAGGAGCACAGACGAGGCTGTCACTAAGCCACAACTGCCACAAACCCACAATCCCTGCTGCAGGTCCTTCAAGAAGAAACCCTTTAAGCAGCACTTGCCCCCATGAAGCCATCCTTAAAAGATAAAATGCACTTCTTTATCCTATCTGTCTTTGAATTATAATGGAAATGCTTATGAAACTTATTTGACATTAGCAGAGACCACACGGACAGCATTTACAACTTACACGGTGCATAAATTGCACAATTTTCAGAAGACCTTCAAGAGTTTGATCCAGACCTTGAAACTGCAATCTGTCTTGCAGAAGGCAGCCTGTACAGCACCAAAATTTGGTAGTTCCAGCCTCCCTTCACTGTTGTAGGTGATGAGTATGCAGTTACTCTTTCCCAAACATGAATTGGTTGTAAAAATTTTAAAATTTAGGTCAAATAGATACCTTATAAATGTGATCAGGGAGGTAAGTTTTTACATCAACAGACTACCCAAAGAGTCTAATCATTAACCAGTCAGTAACCTGAAAACATTATCCTGAGTAATTTTAATGACTTTCAACCACCAAAAAGAAGGAAAAACACACCTGTGAAATGGGTGTCTCTGTAGTTAGAGAAGCATAGTTCCTTCTACCTCCCACTATATTGACAACATCTATACAGTTGGTAGGTAGTGACTTTTAGATTGAATGTCACCATTTTTTGCACACTTGATTTTGTTTACTGTAGACCAGGGAACCAGAAACATGAACAACTGCACCTTTCTAGATGCATTTTCCAGCTGTGGCATTGTAGAGTCCTCCAACCAAAGTGATGGTGTGAACAGGTTTGGTGGTTGAAAGTCATTAAAATTACTCAGGATAATGTTTTCAGAAAACTTACAGAAAACTACCCAGCTGTCAAATTTGCATTTTCCCACTCCATAATCCCCAGGAGGAAGGAGGGGATGGAAAATCAAGCTTGGTAAATTTAGCAAGCATGAGTGCATTTCACAAGAATTGCCTTCCCTCCTCCCTTAGTTGTTTTGAGGAAGAAGGGTGGGGAAGAGGGGAATAATTGAATGAATGAAAAAAAAAATTCTGCTCTGTGTATTACACATTTATCTTGCTTTAAATAATAAGCTGCTGGTGTTTTTCTGGAAGAACTCAGTTGTTTCCTGTGTGCTGCAGCTTTGATATCATACTTCATACTCTTTTTTTTTCCCAAGGCGTGTAAGCAGCAATTACCACCATAGCTATCTGAAACAAATACCCAGTCTGAGCCTGAGCCAGTCATTCACCCACAGATTTCCCCTCCCCACCCCCAGTTCCTCCTCAGCTGGAAAAGTCACTTTTTCAGAAAACCATTCCCAGGGGTGGCCCCAGTAGCACGCCAAGGAGGCCACCCACTTTGAACCAGAAGATATGGCACAGTCATGATATCATCAGTCTCGTGGGGTAATCACTAACAACTGAATTACAGTGAAACAGAACTAATTTCAGTTTCTGAGTTACCTGCTCTACCTGTGCTTCTCTCCAATTTGTATCAGAGGGAAGTGCTGGAGCCTCGCTCAGGGCAGGCAGCAGTGGGCTCAGTCTTGTGCTCTGCAGAGTTCAATGTCACCAGCAGCCTTTAAATACTCCTCACAACTCAGTATTGCCTGGACTCATGAAAATGAAAAGGGGCCATAAAACAAAATGACTGACATGTTTTACAAAGCAGTTTTTTAACTTTCAGGTACTTAAACCCAGCTCATCAATCATACTAGAAACCCCTGACAGCTCACCAGCAACAGTATTTTCCACTGTAAAAGCTGAGTAGGTTATTAATGTTGCTTATTTTGTTAAAATGAAATTCTGTGTATCATATACAAACCAGCTAGTCATACCTTGTAAGAAGTCCCTAGGCAAATAAAATCTAAAGCAAAATGCCCTGTTAATGGATCTTTTATGAACACCCAACTGAATGTTTTGAATGTTCAAAACAGATTTTTTATTTTCCTGTGCTCCATCTATTTAAAAGGAAAAACTGCACAAAAAGCACCTTCTGCAGCAGACCATCCACCCTGAGAATCAGAGCTCTGCTCTTCTACCTGTGTTTCTGGGAGCAGTCCCTCTCCCAAACCCACAGGAAGCAAAGGGTGTGACACTGTCAGACAGCAGGTTCACCCACAGAGAAAGCAGTCTTTGCACATTTCTCATCAGAAAAAGCACTCCTGTACATCAGTCCTGCAGAGGGGGTGTGTGCATGTTTGTGTGTGCAAAATTGAGAAAAAAAGACACTTTACCTTTAGGTATCATATTTAGCCATATTCACAAGGTAACACTAGAGCTGCATGTTTCTTTCTAGAGTATGTAAACTCTCTGGGAAACACATGCAAACATTTTCATAATGGAACCAGCACTAATCAGAGGCCACTGACAAAAATAGCACTGATGAGAAAGTGAATAGCATTGGGACTATTTATACACGTTGTCTCTGTGCCGTTTTGGAAAAGAAAGGAAAAAAAAAAGCAGTATATAAAAAAAAGGAACGTGAGGGAGCGTAAGTTCCTCATTTGTGTACAATTAATAAAAGACTGAATCATTGAAGCATGGGTTTTGGATGGATGCCCTAGCTCCATTTCAGTACTTCAGAGCAAAATAAAGAAGCTCTGAACTGTTACTCCACAGGGAGTAAGCACCATTTGCTGTAGAAACATACATACATACATACTTTAATATTAATCACTACTACCAGTTTGTTTCATATTTGTGAAGGAAAATTTAATAATAAAAAAGGTTTAAATTTGTAGGCATAGGTAGATTATTTTTACTGAATTACTGAATGGAAAATAATGCATAAATTGACATAAATTGAATTTACCAATATACAATAAAAAAAGTTTTCTTGGAATATGAAATGATACAACTATCATTGAGCAGTACACCATTGTCTGTGGCCTGCTCCATTGCAATAGATGCCTTGCAAATCTTTTTAAATATTCACATTCACACCTAGGGAATTTATCAACCTAAAACTTCTCCAGAACTGCCTTTGATGTCTGATAATCACATCTGCACTTTTGAACCCTACACAGGAATCTTCCCAATCCACTGAATTCAATTAAGTCACTTTCCTATCTAGGAAGAAAAATATAGGCCCCTAATATGAAAATGAAAATACGAAACATAAAGTTCATGTCACTATCTCAGCATAAGAAGCACCATATTATGTCAACCCAAGAGCTGATCCAAACCAGTGCTCTTTTTTCTTCAGTGTTGCTAACACGTGCTAAGAAATAGAGAAAATATAAAGCCGTGTTTTTGCTGGCACACTTCATGCTTCCAGTGGTTATCAGAAGATTACAGAGAGATCAAGATGTGTGAAGTTTAGAAATCATTTCCTTCTACAGTGTAGGCAGCGACAGTACATTTATAGCAGTGTGTTTATAGGATAATATTTTGTTTAAGTGTTAAAACTGGAAACATCATTCTGAGGTTTTATGATTTACTACCTTTCTCAAGTCTGAAAGAATAGAGGTAGTAAATGTCTGATCTGCTAAAACCAGAGTGCTCCAGTTTCAACAGAACTTTTGCCTGAAGTTACTTCTTTAAATTCTTTATAAGAATTTATATTCTTAGCTTTTCCCCAAATAGGTTACAAAATTCTTGGCTGAGTAATCTGGCAAGTAAACTTGACGGAATTTGCTTTATCAAATCCTTTTGCAACTTCTCTAACTAGGTAGATTTTAAGGAAGTTCTATTGTAACAACAAATCCATTATATTTACTAAAATGTCCTAACAATATCAAAGAAATTATTTTCCTCATTCTACCACTGAGCTAACATACATTCTGCCATTACACCCTTAATTTTAAACAGAAAACTAAGTTCAACCTTATCAAACTTATACCTCTTGTATATCCCCCTGCTCTCTGTTGCCTCATCTTCTTTCCAGTGCAATATTAGATTGCCCTCTAACGGATTACCTGCACAACTGCATAAGCCTATCTCTCCTTTTAAAAGCCCTGAATAAGCAAAAAGGTTACAGGAGAAATGGGCAAAGTAAAGTTGTCTTTGTTCCTGCTCCTGTTTAACTCTCTTTTTATATTTGAATTAAACTTTGCAAAATTTTAATTTTCAACCTTTTCATTTTAATTTATTCAGCTGAAAAATGAAGTAATGTGTGCTGGAGTTTCAGGTCTTTAAATCGTCTCAGGCTGTAAGTTCAATTTGAAATCTAGAGTCAAAAACCTGCTTATAGAAAAGTAAAATAGAAGCTGACCCAGAAAAGGATTTCTCAAGAAAATTTCAACCACTCCAATTCAACTTTTGGACTCATTTACCTACTCCAAGCCAGACATTAAACTTGCCAACTCCACCAATGTCCTCCTGTCTCAGCAAGGTGACATCAGCACAACTGCCTCCCTTTCTGCCCTTTTCTCTTTTCTCCCAGAAAGCGCTTATCTCTTCCAGATGGAAAACAACTACATTTTAAAAAAAAATAAGACTTTGTGAAGAGATCTAATTGTATCTAAAAGTCATATCCAAAGTAAACAACGGGCACATAGATTTACACTAGATAGCACATACACTTTAAAGTAAAAGGCAAAGATTTTTTTGGTGGTGGTGGTGATAGCTTAATGCATCTAAATGCTGATTCAGTGATAATTATTAATTGTCATCATTCTCAAAATGCTAAATATTCATTGTATAGCACCAATTTAAAAAACCCAAATAAATTTCAAACAAATTTCTATTTAACACAATATTTAACGCATTAAAAAAGTAAGACTGTACAAATTTCAGCACTCCAAATGTCATCCTGTCATTGCCTACCTTTATCCTTAAAACCACCAGAGCCACCTTTGTAAATTAAAACCATTTATCTTTAAAGTATGGGGAATAAGATTTGATAAACATGAAGAAAGTGGAGACTCAAATCTCTGAACGTTACGGTTCCATCAAAGATCATCTTCCTGGGAGTAAGAGGACAGAGGGGGTTCAAGGAAAGAAGAGACATTTCTGGATTGCTAAATTCATTAAGTAAAAGCAACATACAGACAAGTGTCAGCACCCAAGAGTGGAAGAACAAGAGATCAGCTTAGATCTACATCATTAAACTTAAACAAGTCATAGCAAAAACTGTGGATTAAAGATGTTTGAGTAATTATGTTTCTTTTGCTGCAAGGGTTATTTGATTTTGATGATATCAAAGAAAATTACATTTTCTTTTGTTCTTATAATGACGTGCAAGTTAGTTCAGTCTGAAAACACATATATGTACAAACAAACAAACAAATCAGCCTTTCTGATAATATCCAGCCAGTGTACCATCGGACAGAGCTTTCTAAAGCTCTAATCATTCACTTTGGGATTTATTCTCTAAAGCTTATAAAGGCTAAGCATCTTCAGCAAAGCTGTGTAATTTCAAGTAATGATTCTTGTCCTCTTCTGATTGAACTGAGATTTGAGCAATTATATTTAAAACAAACAAAAATGAAAGAGAAGTCCACTAAATTGGCTAGGACATTTACACCCATGAAGCTGGGTCTAACCTATACTCCTGAATGTAATGACTCTTGGCACTTCCACACAGAAACAGAAGCAATTTTTACACCCAGACCACCCAGCCTCTGACTGTCTGACTAGGGCAGAAACAGACACGAAAGTACTGAGTACAATATATATTTCCACATCCAAGCACTCAAAAATACACTTACTCAAAGAAAAGTGTAGTTCAGGGAGGTTATTCCTTTCTTTGTCCTCTTAAAGTTGTAACTTACATGAAAACTAATGGATCAGTTTCTGATGACTGCAGTTTAACTAAATGAGCCAGCTCACTAATACAAAACAGGTTAAAGTGAAAAGCAGTAGAAAAAAGCTATAAACCCCATTCAAACAAAGAAAACAGAAGCAACAATTTCTACTGTCATGTAGAAAAACAAGGATTGAAAATTAATTAATGAAGAAAAAAGCTTTACTGGGCAACGGGTATCTCTATTCAGGGATATTCAAAGGCTGAAAGAAAATATTGTCAAGCATAGAAAACCAATTTGTGTGAAGAGATTATAAATGCTGACTTCCCAGTTCCACAAATCCATCCTCAAAGCATGTTTGAGATCAAGAGTAGCAAACCCCACAGTGAAGAGAGAACTCTCAAACACACAGAACTCAATCAGCTTTTTCAGTAAATTTTTTGAAATCCTGTCTCAACCCTCAAACCAGACCACTCACTATCAGTATAAAGGGAGAGATGCTAAGAGATCAAACAAAGGGGTTTTGAGCAACCTGGTCTAATGGAAGATATCCCTGCCCATGGCAGGGGGCATGAAACTACGTGATCTTTAAGTTTCCTTTCAACTCAAACCCTTCTATGAAAGGTATTGTTTGGTACAAACTCCAGAGAGGGTAGAGCAGCATAAATAAAATGAGGAAAAAGCATTGCAATGCTATCTGATGTTTAACCTCATGGTTGTGACTCTGTGTTCTGCAAAACAAAGCAGGGACGTGTACATGACCTCCTCCAGAAAGGCTGCAGAAAGGTCTCTGTCTCTCAGCCTTCTTGTTATTATTTAAAATAAAATACAGAAAGGGAAATAAAAAGGGATTGCCTAGGCCTTTCCCAGATCAGTAGGAAGCAGAAATGTTTATTCTGCAAACAGTAGAGGAAGCTGTCTGACTCCATGGGAAATGGTGAAAGACCATGGCATAAGAAGTACTGGCAAATAAAGTAAACAGATCACGAGAGTATTTTTCCTCTATTGTCTTCTGGTTATAGAACCTTTTGTCTTTTTTTCCTAAGCAGTAGGCTATACTTCTCCTAATGCTACTTCTTCCAAACTAAAGACAGCATTTTTGAAACCATTATCGATTACTGTGGAATCTGGTTCCATTTTGGGATGACAGAAATTGTACTTCTATTTTATTAATGAGAATGTGCAGTAAAGTCTGAAGAGAATTTTTCTTCTCCAAAACAAACTGCTAGAGTTAAGTAAAACACAATAGGCACATCATTAGCATCTCTGAACAAATTCTAATTAATTCCTTAACACCAGCATGCTCATTTTGAGGAAAACAGGAGTGAATACCTTAAGGATGGAAACTGTAACTTGGGGGGAAAAAAAACCCCCAACCTGAAAGTTAAGTTGATTGCATGACTAGCAATTCACACTTCTCCTCACCAAGCTCTATCAGAAAAAGTAATTACTGTGCAGAATAACTAGGTGTTCAACTAGACTACTAATTGTACCACATGTGGGTTGAAGATACCATCTCTGAGATTTTGTTCAGGTTGCATTAGTTTTCTCCTGTTAGAAATACATTCCTACATTTCTTCCACCTTGTTTCTAGATCCATATCTAATGGTGTTACTAAGAAAAAAGCCTAACAAACCATTGCTTCAGCATCCTGAACCTGGGGATGACATAAGAGGGTGCTTCAGAACAAAGGCTTGCTCTGGGTGGGAGCAAGCATCTGATTTGGTTTCGCCTCATCCACTGTCTTCTGACTGAGCAAGGGAAAGGACTGTCTTTTCAATCAGCTGATGAGCTTGGAGAGTCTTTACAAGACAGGTGAATATTAGAGATCACAAACTATATCCCAGACATGCAATTCCTAGGAACTAAGAAACACATCCGAACACGAAGGAGCATCTTATGGTTCTGGCAACAATTCTTGCAAGTGTCGGGCAAAGATGCAAAACTACATTATCAGGTGATGAAAGATAAATGATAGGAAAAGAAGAGAGAGCCTACAGAGGTATATACCTGTAAAGAGCTGCCAGGTAATTTAAAAGGAAATAAAAATCTGTCCATATTTGTGAGGTGGAGAGAAGTGGTGGAAGCTGTTGGCATTAATGAAGCTTGGAAGGAAGTATTTTTTAGGCACATCTCTATTTTTAAATTGGAATGTTTTGGTTAAAAGCTCATTACACCTTCTGGACTCTAATATTCAAAAGTATAAACATCTTTTTTTTTTTCCTCAAAGCGAGTTTGCAAGGGCATAAACTCTTACAACTCTGGAAGTGTTAACAACAGAGTCATCTACAGAGAAGCTGGCTTTGTGAACAATCTTTTTGAAAGACTTGTTTTGCACAGATTAAATTGTATATAACTAACCATGGCATCAGTCTCATTAAATTTCTTCTTGCTGTATTTATTTCCAGAGAGGAGAAATGTTCTCTCTTTTCTTTTTGCTTCAGAAGAGTTTCTCCAACCCCGCTGAAGTTGAATTTTTCTTTAAATTGCTCTTTAAAACTCTCATTTGAAACCGAAAAACAAACAAACAAAAAAAATCACAAAATTTCAACCAAGATATCTAGCCTAAAATTACCTATTTCACTGTGCTTCAACGTTTTTACCTTCAGTAATTTGGCTTATACCTGAATTACAAGCTGAAATAATCTTCTTGCTCTGCATTTGCACTGCCAAGCCCAACAGTATTAACTATCCCTTCAGTTCCAATAAATTACAGTAATAAATACTAAGAGGTTTTATTTCATTTTATAGGATGTAAAGATTTTTTCCCACTAATTCAGCCTTAGCTAATGAAAATCAGAGGCAACAACCTTAACAATTAAGAAAAATACTTCTATTTTCCCAAACTATTACAGCTACTTCATATAGAAAAGTATAGACAGCTTTGAATTTCAGCAACAGTTGCATAAAAATATACAAAGAAGATGCAAAATCACTGCCACCAAGTTACAGTCTGTCTTGAAAAACCACAATGAAGAAGCATTCAGACAGTTCTCAGACATTTCAATAAGTATCCCAAACATGCAAACACCCAAACATTTTGGGTGAAATCTTGTTTAAGTGGGCATATATGACACAACTGGGAAGAAGCTTTCAAAGTCCATTTTTTAACAGAGAAGAGTTGTTGGGGTTTTCGTAACCTTAAGCTTCCTGGATTTTTTAGTAATTTTTTTTCTTTATCCCAATGAAATATAAAGGAAGAAAGAGAAAGATGCACACATTTGATGGAAAAAGTTGTGGCTCCCAGTGTAAGCCTCCCCACACTGAATGTACTTAATCCTCCCAGCTCACAAGCTGAGATGTGCCTCAGCAGGTATGTTTTGTTAGTGGCAATGAAGAAGTGTTAATGTATTTATTATCCCTGAAAGTGCTAACATCAGTCAAGGTCTGTATGCTTCAGTATTTACTACAGTAAAAACACCAGCTTTCTATTAATGTTTTCTTCTGGTAAAAGTTAAAGTTGGCATGACAGATTCAGTGTTTTTCTTTTTTGAGACAAGAAGGTGTTCAATATTCTCATGAGACAAAGACAGGTACAATGACTGTCTGACCAGCCACGAGCAAGGGGATGATTTTTTGTGATGTGAGCTGTATATCTGAAGTGCTGCTGGAGGCACTGTAAAGGAGCAAAAAAAAACCAAAATGAAACCAAACAAAAACAAAGTAGCTGCAGGCAGGTTTTGACCCTGTGGTTCAAAGAGATAATCATTAGAGATTTGGAGAGAACCTGTAAAACCTCTAGTTGAAACTCTTCTACTTTACTAAATCAGAAGACAGGAAAAAGGCTTTCGAATTCCCTCTGACAGTATTTTCTCATTTGTTTTCATTTAGTTACAAAATTTTATAGAAAATATTCTTCTCAACAGAGAAAACACTGCTTTTCTCAACAAGGCATCATAACACAAAAACAACCTGAATCAGAGCCTAAGTGCAATACAAACTTGAATCTTGAGAACTTTGCGCTGTCTCACATTAACCTTCAGAAATGCAGAACATACACTCCCTTGTTACCCTGAGAAACACACTCTAAATCTTCTTCAAAAGACTTTTCCACTAGTATTTTTTCAGCATGGGTAAAAAAATTTTCAGACCGTTGTGGACATGAGAACTTGAAAGCCCCTGGCAGTAACTCAAGAAAACCTGTTCTGTTTAACTTTGAGGAAATCACTTGATAAGTCAAGTTGGATTTTTTTCCAAAATGGTAAGGATCAATGAGCATACTCTGCTTAAATTAATTAAGATATTTCTAGAGGTGATGGTGTTCCTGGCAATACCTGAAGTACCATAATTCTGACAACGTTAATAAAAAAAAAATGAACAAATTTGGTGTAGTGAAAAAAAAAAAAAAGCCTGCTACTACATGTCAACCAATGGGATCTTATACCAACTTTATCCCATTGATAAAGAGGAGACAGAAGATCAGGTGGACAGTTTCTGGATTCCAACAGCACTGTACCATTACTCATTGGAGCTTCTTAATATAGGTTATCTCCTGTTTGCAGTAACATCTTCAAATTACTTGGCTGTGAATAGCTTTTCCATGATGAAATCAGTCAGTGTAACAGCAGTAATTAGTCCCAGCTTCAGACGCTCTTGGAAATAACTCCTTTTAGACACACCGCTCAAACGCAAATACTGAGACACTGCAGTCACTTTATCATTTTGGTTTTGTCAGCACTTTTAAGATACCTTCAAATTACACATGAAAAGATTTGACTGTCTTGACTGTCTAGAGCACTTTCATTCAACAACTTTGTTTTCCTTAGCAGCTTGCCCCAAGGATACAAATTCCCAACGATGTGTCAGTTCATCAAGATCATGCAGTACAATGCAGCAAACACTCATTTATCATCCATGTCACCAGGCTGCAAAAATATTTCTTTCAAATGCGGTATTGACAAACACAGCGTATCATAACAGCTTATCCTGGCTTGTGTCACTCCTTCTTTACAAACTCTGTCAGCTTCAATTTCTGGCCATGAATATCAGCCCTTGTTCTGGCATCATATGCTATAAAGAGCAAGTGATTTCAAATAGCAAATAAGACAACTGACAAAATGACTTATAGCCATGAAACTAAAGAGGCAGCATGTTTGTTTATGTGGGCCATGGCTTAACCCTCCAACCACTCTGGAATTTCAGACTTGCTGTTATGCGTAGATGGAATGACATGCTATAAGTAAATTCTGGAGGGTAAGAAAAAAACAAAAGCCCAGCAGACTCCTGCCCCCCAAAAAAACCCCAACAGCAAAAAAATAAAAGCCAATAAATTTCTATGTACGTTCTATTACACTGCAAGCTGAGGGAACTGAAAATCAGAAAAAAATACACTTCTGTGTACACTTACTTGAGTATTCTATTTTCGAAACCCAGCAACACTTTTTAAAAAGCTCATGTTAGCCTTATTTTGTAATTGTAAGAACCTTCTAAAATATTTAAGAGAGAATTGAAAATACACAGAGAATCTGTGTATAAATCTGTATATTTATAAAATTATATTTATATATATAAAAATTATATTTATATATAAAAAAGTATAAATCTGATCATTTAAATCTAGCCTGACAGCTTAAGTCCAGTTCCTGCATCCCGACCACGGGGCCATATGGCTTACTGCCCAAGGGGGCACTGACTTCTGGCTGCTTGAACTACTTTGCCTGTGTCTACAAAACCATAGCCAAGAGATTCTCAACAGAAATTAATGAAAGAAAAATCTCATGATTAAGGTTATAAAATAATAATAATAACATTATTAATTCAGTATGCTCTTGCATGTTCCAATTCCAGTGAGAGAAATCCTTTCTCTTATTTGTTTTCCCAATTTAGAGAACATAAGTCAAAGTTTATCTGCTGACCTTCAGTGCCATGGCAGTAACTGAAGACTGGGGAAATGTGCAATAGCTGTAAGAAACACTATGTCACTGAAACGGCATAACCATAAATACTGATGGAAATCAAACACAGTAGTTCTAAGTCAGAGGTCTGGGATCTGATTAAGTGCATTTTTATTTGAACTTCAGAGATATGAAACTGTGGTGACAAACAGGGCCCCTTGATGTGGATAGAATCCCACTAGATAGAGAAAACACAAATGGGTTGTTATTTCTTTCATACAGTTGGAAGAAAACACTACCACAGGCTCCAATTAGGAATTAAGAGCAAGTTTCATCTTAAAATGTGTAAAGAAAAAAAAACCAAACAAAGCAATACCACAAACAAAAACCAACCAAAAAAAACCCAAAACAACCCCATCACACATTTGATATCTTGGTGAATCCACACTGCTTAACAATTCGGGACTAACAATACTGTTTAAATGGCATTTGGAACACAACATTTTTCCTGTAGTAAGTGCACAAAATAAGTTAATAAAAATTAATGGCTAATAAAAGTAAGTTGTAAACTAAAAAACTTTAATTTATTGCTGTCTTCATAACATATTTCTAAAATGCTCATTAAAGTGAAAACATACCATTATGGTTTCTGAGTTAAAGCCACACAGCATGAATTTCCTCAAGCTACTCAACAGAATGTAAATGTAACGAATTGACTGCCATTATTATGAAAATACACAGTGTAGGTAAGAGCACTGATAATAAGCCAAGCTCTGGCAGCTGCCTCCATGGTGTGCTGATCCTGACTTTGTGGGGACCCTCTATTTAGAGAAACAAATTAAATTCTGGAACAAAGGCCCAGCAACAAAATAATAACTGGGGCACACAGCTAGTGATCAAACAGACACACTTCAGCCAAGTTAAGCCTTGCAGCAGGAGCAAGCAGCATGTGAGGTTGTCTAGAAAAGGAGTTATTGAAGTCTGGGAGCCCTCACACAGCTGGTACAGAGAGCATGACTTTTGATGGTACATCTGCTAAATCTATTGAATTCATGCAGAGGGAGTAGCACATACCTTGTTTACTTTGAATTACTGAATCAAGGCAGAAAATTTGCTACCTACTTGGCAGGAAATCATGTAGTTAGCCTTTCCTGTTAGCAAATTAGTATTCTATACTTCTGGATATACTTTAAATAGGAATTTTAAATTTTAACTTGGATCATTTATTTCTCCCCTGTAACAAAAAAAGGCAAACAAAACCACAAAAATCATACCATTAGTTCAGCTTAAATGCTGCAACATGACAGAATATGAAAGCATCACACTGAAGACTGTGTCAGACCACTAAACTTAGCAAATCTGTCAGTTAAAGCAAGTGACACTGCTTTATGGACTCCATGTGACAGAGGTGCTTATGGCCCTGAGGCTCTCACTAACAGCAGCTTTTCTTATTAGCAAACTATTGATGAAGGAAGGTAAGATCTCCTCATGGTGCATTCTAAATACGACAATGAGATTCTACCATCTCATCAGGGTAGAATCATTTCTACTGGTATCAAGTGATCAAAGAATTCACCACCTGAGATAAGAATGCAAAACAGCAAAAAGCCTACAGCAAAACACCTCTTCTAGTTTAACATGACTTAAAACAAATGTTTCAAAGGATTCCCAGAAAACACAAGTAAATCACATCCCCTCTATTTAAACTGCGGCTTATAAACACTTCCTGACCATTACCCAATGAATGCAATCCTTGTTAGGTTTACCACCAACAAGATGCAAATCAACTTGCAGAGGACAGTTTTATGCCATATTAATCAGTTATGCTATATTTCCCCAAATTCTTTAACTCTGAATAGACACGTACCTTCCTTGCAGTACTCTGGTGGTCTCTGCTCTGTTTACGATCTGCCTTTCTGTTAAAATACAGACTTTCTTCCATCTGTTGGCATCTTCACCTAATTATTGCTTAACAAGTGCTATAGCTCACTTCAGCCATCAAAAAAGTGCACTTTGCACTCCTTAACACAACCTACCTCCATCATCTCTAGGTACTTAACAGTATAAAATAACAAAAAAGAACGTCTAAAGTGGCAATGACTAATTTAATATTATATCTACCCTTGCTTAAGGCTATTTTGGCCCATTTATAAAAAATGGTACATGAATAAATTGCATTTTCCCTGTTCCATCCTGAACATCTCTATGCGTTTATACATATGGAACAATATTTTCAAGGCTTGTTAAAATGTGTCAATGTCTAGTCAAAGACTAGAAGTACCACAGTGCAACTTTCCCCAGTCCCTGAGTACACTACAATACATGCAGACGTACTGCATTCCTGTCTTTGCAGAGAGATTTCATCAAAACACTGTGACCTCATCCAGCCTTTCTTAGATTTCATCCAGCTTAAAGTTACACTTGTGAAAACTTTCAAAGGGTTTAGCCAGAATTCAGCAGTATCATATACAAACACCAGATGGGATGATCTGCTTAACTCGAACAGGATAAGGTTAACTTTCAGAATCACAACCCCTCAGCCGTCCCAGAGAAGTGAAGCTCGCTCACATCTTTCTTCTTTAACTGCCTGCTCCATACAGGTCATTTCCTGGCTGCTTAAAACAATAGTACTGCCTAGCTCACATCTGTAAAATCTTTCAGCAAATGGATAAATGCCAGCCTCTCATGCAGCTGAAATATCAAGAGATGGTTCAAGCTCTCTAAAACCTCATGAGCTGCAGCCTGCCTTCTGCCAGGGGTTATGAAACAAGCCCTTTCCCAGAGAGTTTCTGCCAGCACAAGAGTTACTGTTTCTTCCTCTAATGCGTCCATACTGCTTAGTTTTTTACAAGGATTATGGTACTTTTCTCCTTCATTTAACCTGTACATACCCAGAGGTCAATGCTATTAATTGCAAAATTACTTTGGATTAAAATAAAAAAAACAACAGTACATTTTAATTACAGTAAGATTAGCTCTCTGAATTAATCATGTTGAAATTACATTTTCAGTGAACAAAACTCTAATTACATACCATTTTCTTTAAAAAAAAGTAAATCCACAAGAGTGTCACTGTACCGGAAACAGCCCCTAGTCCTTTACAATTTCTATTAAATAAAGCAATAGAAAGGCTGATTTAATTCCTGACCAGTTCTTATTTCCTTATCTACTCTTGTGAATTATCTCAGCAATGAAGAAAAAAAATGTAACACGACAAAACATCCAGGTTCTAATACTTCAAGAGATACCCAGGCGGAACCTATAGTGCTACTAGTATGTGTGAGAGAGGACAAGATGGAAAAGACAAGTTCCCGAAGCCACTGTTTTCCAAGGGCTTTTGCCAGGGCCCAGACAACCACTGTCCTGGAGTTACTAAGGGGAGCAGTGTTATACCACATATAGGATTCAGCACAAATGTGGAGGACTCAGGCATATTGCTCAATATATGATTAAAAACATCTACTTGTAGCATCGAGGATAATCATTTTAGGCTTTAAGATGACTGTTTGCAAGAGCCTCAAAGTCTCTACAAGGCCATGGATTCACATTCACAGAGAAACATGAAGTTATTCAAATTGAGCCAGAAATATTGCAACAGGGATTTAAGCTGCAGATTTGGCCAGTAATGAAAGACATGGTGATGAAGAGCAATTAAAGCACAGGACTGAGTTGCAAAAGGCCTGAATGCTCAGCTCAGCTCTTTACTTGCCAGATGACGTGACCCAGGTTACACAAAACCCAACACACACCCTTACGTGTTCCAAGTACACAAAGGTTGAGAGTGCCTGCCTGACCCATAAAAGTAGGAGATTATCTGCTGTAGAACACATCAGTTTGTCTTCCTCCCGTTGTCTTGATCAAAAATGCTCATGAAGGCCAACCAGAGGCCCTTTGCAGGTATCGAGAAAAGGTTTTTTTGGTTTGGAGATGTGCAACTCAACCAGACGATTTCCAGCCACAGCTTGCAGCTGCAGCCCCTCCATGTCCCCAGCTCAAACCAGCAATGCTCCTTAGAAGGCTGCTGGGGAAGAAGGAAACTTGTCAGCCAGCCTTTACTCTCATGAGCAGGCCAACAGCTTAATTGCTCATCGCAGACGACAGAAACCCTCTGTATCCTGTTTGCCTGTCTCCAGACTCTGACAGAAGAAAAACACCAACCTATCACACAGGGATCTTTTGTTATTTTGTTCGAGTACAATGAGATTTTCATCTGGTAGGTGCTGAAGTTAGAGATTTATTGCTGTATTGTTCTGGTGAAAAAATATTTGAGTGGTTCAGCAAGATCTGGAAAAAATCTGGTCACTGTGAGAAGATAACTTTGTGTGATCACCTTTATAACTGCAAAAGGCTTTAAAGTGGAAAAAAAAAAGAAAACTGGATAAAATTATCAGTGTTTAAGAAATTCTTCATGTTTTTTCCTCAAAATTCATTAAGCTGTTTGTGACAGCATGAGAACAAAAGCAGGTAGAAAATAGGGTTAGTGCAACATGAAGGACAATACTGGGTGTAGGTGAAGAATCCTCAGAAGACAGGGGACTAGTTCAAGATAAAATAACCTGAAATGTCAAAGAGGCCTGAAAAAAAATCAGAGATTTTCTTGTAGGATTTCTTTCTAAAGTATCCAAGCAGTATTAGGTCAAGCCACTAGTCTGAAAAACTCTATGAAGAAGAGGCAGAAATCAAGAGCAGAAGAGACTCCAATGCTCTGTGTCCTGCATGACTGCATTTATGTAATTATCCAAAGAATAAACAAGCACATACAGACATCACCCAGAAAGAGGTAGGGTCAGATCCTGACCAAGTGCTCCTGCCATATCTCCCATCTCATCTCCCTCCCATTCCCATGCCACTGGTATCTGAAACACAGCTGCAGATCAAGTGGCATGTGCCAGAGGTCTTTGTCACAGATGACATACTGCATGCCAATATATTCTTTCCTTTCCTGTGTCCCCCTCTGACACAAAATACTGTACCTTGCCCAAAGCAACTGGCATTAGTTTGGCATCTTCAAGTTAAAAACAGAAGAGACAAGGAAAAATATGATCATATATTTTTGTGTCAGGAGGTTACCATGAGCAGACACATCCCAGCTAGGGTCACCTGCTGGATTCCACCAGCACATGCAGTCAAATTGCAGATCATAGAGAGGGCAAGACAGTAAAACCATTCCCATAGCTCCAGGAACTTCTTCCTAGTCCACATGTTGGGGTACCTCTTTCATCCTTCTCATATAATAGTCAGTAAAACTTTAACTGTTCAATAAGTGGATGTTGAAAAACTGCCAGGAAGATCTTATACTAATACAGAAAGAAAAAGTCTCCTTATTGACAAATGGGCAGATACGCTCTCTGTGCACCTTGCCGTGGAATCTCCATCACATTGGAGGTGTTTCTGGATATCACAACAGAAAATTAGTTACAAAACCAACACAAAGGCATTACATGAACTACAGGATTTTCTGCAGATTTTCAAATGTTAACTCAAGATGTAAAGAGTAGCTACAGTTCTTCTTGAAAAGTCAAAATATAACTATGCTACTAGCAAGTAGAATAATAAGGAGGATTGTTTGAGGATGAAAGGCCACTCAAACAGGGAGGAGTGGGAAAGAAGCCAGCACCTTTGGAAGAAGTGGTCAACAACAAGACAAAAGAGTCTAGAGGGCGTGTAAAGCAGCAGGATTTAGCAATATCCTAAATTGCTGTGAGTTAGCAGCTGGCAGGGCATAATAACCAGGAGATTAATAGATTTTTCCAGTGTGAGGTCAGAAAACTACATAAAATAACATTACAGCACTGACATTTTAGAAGAGAGAGTGAAGCAACAGGTATTAAATGAAACCAGGGAAGTGGGAAGTGGGTGCAGGGCAGGGTCATGGTCACAGTGGACACTCTCCTAAAGCTCCTACTGCAGCAGACTGTTCAATCCCTTAATTTTCAAAAGTAACAGCAAGCCATGGACACCAACTTCTGGCCCAAGTTGGAAAGCACTTTCTCTGGCTGTAGAGAGACAGTATGCTGCCGTCTACACCTGGAAATTTTAATGGCATGGAAAAATTCAAAGCAGGGATGAAAAATAAGCAGGCCACATGACACATTTAGCAACTATCCCTAAGAGAAGTAAGAAAAACTAAACCAGGAATTTCTGTAACAGGAACAGAGCAAAAAAAAAAAGTACTCCCTGACCTTCAGACAGGATTAGTACCAGAAACACACAAGTTCTCTGTCACTGCTTGCTTCACGGATTCCTATACACTCTCTAGTAGTTTTATTATACATTTTTTGTATCCAAACCATTATTCGTCTGCACTGTGGTACCTAAAAGCTGAGTTGTAAGTTCTTTTGACCATAGTCAACCATAGCAGAAACTCTTCACTATTGACTGCTACACTTCATGCCCAAGACTTCAACACTGACCTCCTTTTTTGAACAGCAATACAGCAAGAAAATTTTTTGAACCCCAAAAAATCAACATAAACTAAGAATGAAAAGATATGATTGTATGTTATTTTCAAGAATGGCAAAAATATTTTCAACTCACTACTTCAGGAGTTAAACTGATACATCTGTAACTACATGATACCGACAGGAGCATGGATAAATTCTGTGTTTCAGCTCATGGTGCATTATTGGTCATGTTGGAGCAGAGATGCAGATGTGTGCAGATGATACTGAAATCTCTTGTTTGCCTCTCATCTTGTTTGTGGAGGAATATGCAGGCAACATAGGAACAGCATAAGAAGCTGTTGAGAACAGTATTTCTAATTTCGACAATGTTAAAGCAAGCACTGATTCATGAATGTTATGTTTACAATTCTATAAATCCCCCTCATATTCCTAGACAGGTTTTGATAATAATTATGGTACTATACTGCAAGAGTCTGTGTCTTTTTGCAGCTTGCACAATAGCTGAATAGGCTGAACATGCACACTGAGGGCGCTGCAATAAGGTGGAGAGGCAGGATGAGTATCAGTAGGAATTAATTTCTAGGATATTTCTAACTTTTTCATGACTAATAAAGATAAGCTTACTTGCTGTTGCAAGTAAAGAACACATGGTTTTACTAGAAATTGGCACAAGGAGTGCTTAAAACATCCTCTGGCAACTCATTAAAGAACTGGATTAGTCCTAAGGAAAAAAAAGGTCGTCAATCAACTGCAAAAGATATGAACTCAGCCTTTTCTACGGGTACATCAAGAAACTGATTACTGTACAAGCACAAATGAAGAAAAATTAGCTGCTGAGTTATGAAAAAGTTGCAAAAGCAGCAAATCACTTTGAAAACACCCAAACATGAAGCAAACTTATGGAAAGAGCCAAGACACAGTAGGACATTTCATGCCCCCCACCTCACACCTCTTACGGCACAGGGAACACAAATACAGTCAGAAATGAGAGAACAGGAAAAGGCAGCTCACTTCCTAGCTAAGATTCTAGGATCCTTCAAATTATTGCCACAGGCATGAATTTTCTAGCAGAAAGAGGGGGTAGAGCCCATGGAGATTTTAGTGCCTCATTAGCAGGTTTCTTCTATGTCCAATAACCCATACTCATGCCCCCTCCCTTCTCTCAAAATCAGAATTGTGTGCTCTCCAGCTCTTTCTCCCACACCCAATTTATTCATGGTGTATTTAGGTAACAGTGTACATGCCACAACAGTGTCCGAGGGATTTGTCTATTGGTTGCAATTGTAGTTCATATGTGCTGCCCAGATTAATGGCAGCTCTGTGAAGCCGTCCTCTGCACAGCGCTAAGGTCACTGCTCTCCCTTCCTGAGCACCTGCTACTCAGTATAAGTATGCACAAGGTTTCTGATTCAGCTACCCTAGAAAAATGAAGGCTCTAGGAAGGAAAAATTTTGTGTCAGCAGGAAAAGTTGTTCTTTCAAGTCTTTGGAAAATGAGAATGCCAGAGATCTATAATATATCAAAGGAAAAAAAAGTTCATTTCACTTTCAGAAAGAGTTCTTCGGACATAGCTGCAGCACTAACTGACTATCCATGAATGTAATATCCAGGATCCATGAAAGAGTAATCTATAGTACAAGGGCAGAGCTTCAGGAGAGGTAAGAATGTTTCATAAATCTGAATTCTCCTGACTTTTTTTGGCTGATAAAACTACTGAAACTTTATTAGTCCAGGATACTATTTTCTTCCCTCACAATTACCAAATGTGAAATAAATAATATCAGTAGGGACTGCAAAACAACACTGTCTGTAGGTCTGGCAAAGCACCTTCAGACACTGCAGGACATGGAGACTGTCTCCTTCTTTGAGGGCAGATCCACAGCTCTAATCCACATCAGGCATCTCTTCCAACACCGAAAAGAATAATTCAAACACCATCTTGTAGGATGAAAACAACATTGATGTGTTTATCCATAAATCAGAGTACCTCCATTCAAGCTCCTCTACTTAATGACAGAAGTCCGACCTTCAAGATTATCATAAAAGAGGATTGTGGAAGGTGCAAGTAAGGAGGAGGGAGGAAGATTTTTATTAGAACAGGGAATTAAATCTGTCAAGTAACAGTTGAAGATAAGCCTGAACTGTCCATAACAGCAAGCTAAAAGGTTCTAAAATCGCTTGTAATTTATACTGGATTTATTCATGCCCTTCCTCTGGTATCATGCAACTGCAAGGTATCACTTTAGAGCAGCTGATCTCCACAGTCAAAATGCAAAAACTGTGTGCTAGGTTGAAAAATTAGAATTAGTAGAATTAGTTAATTTGGGCCACCTTTAGTCTTGCTTGACAACACTGCAGCTAGGTAGAGGTTGTATCCAGCTCAGATGGTGGGAAATGTTTATAGAGTTCAAATACCATTCAAAACCTTAAAACTTAAACATGTCTTTGCACGCTTGCCTTCTACCAGTGTAGCCCTAGGTCAGTTACCAGTTCTTTAAATTCAAAAGATGTGGTCTCACCTTATCCTTGAAAGTCAGATACCATATCTCATTTTCATAAAAAACTCTCTTTTTTTGAGGCTGTGATAAAATCCATTTAAAAGAAAGAAAGAAATTATTTTACTAAATCACTTCAAGGGTACATTCCCTTTACGAGCACTTTTAGCTTTTTAAGAGATTCAGCATAGTTATGTGTTATTTGATTGGTCTTAATATAGCTTTTTGCTTTCCTGACCTTTTGATCCCCTGAGTGAAATTATATCACTGATGAGGTTAAAAAAAAATGCTGCTACTTACTCAACAGTGTTCAAAGATTCTTATTTGAAATAAAATGGATGTTGGGAATAAATTCTGCAGTTACAATGACCACCAAAAATCAAGAAGTGGCTTATGCAAAACTCATTAAAAGAGTTCAGTAGTGCTACTGCTGTCATGCTAAACACATATTGTTAGCTTAAGCATTACTTGGCTGGACGTTTAGCCTTTTGCAAAATGTTACTGTGGTTATAAACCCCCCAAAATTGCACAGAATTTAAAAAATACATTACCTCTTTCTTGATAAATCTTACAATTCAAATGGCAATTAACTCAAGAGCCAGGTCCTCACTTCAATGCCTTTATGGTAGTGAAACCTTCTCACTTGTTTAATTCTATCTTTATAAATCTATGATGATTCATGGAAGATTACATGGCAATATGTCTTTCTGCGAAATAACTATACCCATACAGGCATACACAAAAAACAAGGAAAAAAGCTTATGTTCCCCTCACTAAAACCAGTAAATATAATACGCAGCAACTGGTCCTGTTTCTGAGCATGGTTTTCAAAAACATCTTTCTTTTGCCAAAAATATTGCAAATTATTTTTTCAAGCACGAGTAATGAATACTTAATTGCTTTTTGCTTTTTTTTACTTCCAGAGTTGACCTGGGGCACTCTGCTTCTTTGATAAAAAGAGGAAGATAGATAATGGGCTTTTCTTTGGGTGTCTCACATCTATCACTGTTATCAGGACAGGAATGGAGATCTTTCATGCTGCAGTGCTGATAATTCAAGAAGTTTACGATGTAAGTGGCCTTAAGTTCAATGTTTGTTTAGTAGAGAAGATTTAAAGTTCTACAAGAAAAATAAACACATTCTTTCAGGGTAACTTTAAAGACTCAAGACTGACAGTTGAAAAGAAAAATAAAACCCTCAAGCTCTACCTTCTGTGATACCTTAAGGGAACCATTTTTTCAGCTCATCATGAGTAAAGCTATCTATGTGAAAGTTGTGTGGTTCAGCCAAGCCTTATAGTTGAATTTTGCTCCTTCTTTTATTAACTAGCTCTTGAAGCAGTAATCAATTTTAACTACTAATGGAAGCCCTGATCTTAGACAATGTTCTTCTGCTAATCGAAATAGCAGCAGTCAAACAAGTGCAAATAGGCAGCTGAAAGAGAGCTGCAGGAAAGAGGGCCTGCCCATTGGCTAAGCCCCTGTTAGCACCTCTAGTCCTCAAACCAGGAGGGCAGAGGCTTGTGAAGGGAACCATTTTCCTAAATCCATGTTTATAGTGGGAGGTACAGAGGATGTGAACAGGGACAGCACAAGGTCACTGCATATTTTTAATGTGCTGGGATACGGAGAGAAAAAAGCATTTTCCTTCACAAGTAGCTCCAGGTAGCCTAGCATTCCACCTGCTGCCAGAATCATCTTCTACCTTTACCAGATCTCTTTAGGCGATTTGCCTACTTCATCTTTACAAACATAACCATGTACTCACATAACTCTTGTAAACACAGGCAAGTGACTCAGCTAACTTGCTGCAATGGAAAATGTGTAGCAAACTCTAAATCATGGCTCCAGGAGGGTCTCTGGCACTTGCTGATGGTCTACACCACACCTTCCACACCACACCCATGACCAGCCTTCCCCAGATCCCTTGTGCTCTCCAAAGCAACATTAAACCAATTCCACAACAAACTGAAGATGATGTCTAGAAGCAGATAATTTAAAATGAGAAACTGGATAGTCAAGATATGAATAATCAAAAATAGCTTTGGTAACTTGGCTAAATACTGTCCCTCAGAGGCTTCTCAAGATGTATTTTGTGCTATCTCAAGATATAGTGCAAACTTAGAAGCAAATATTCCAAGGGACAAACACATAACACCTGCTCAAAAAACCAAACCAGTACAAAAAAAAAGCTTCAATTCAGTAGTTCTCTATCTTCAAAGGAATTTGAAATCTAGCATATTCTGTTCAACTCTACAGACCACAACCCCTTTTCTCCAAAATATCACAGCTGTAGTCCTGTAACTGAAGGCCAAATTATGCTGTATGTTCATGCACAGAATTTAGAAGTCCTTAACTCCTGGTTACATGAGTTTTCAACTTCCTTCCCTCGTCTTTTCTCAGTAAAAATAATGTGTAAAACTGGTAGAATAAAAGTTTAAAAAGAAACTGAAGACCGCCCAACTCCAAATTCTATCATCTGGTATCACATATTTCACGGGAACCAACAGCAGTGATTTTTAGATTCATTACACTAATCTTTTCCATTAAGTCTAACTGAGGACGATTGGAGAATGTTGACCTCCACAGCATTGAGGGCAACAGAAACACTCTACCATGAGGTTCCATGGACAGTTCCTGACATCCGCGTAATGGAAAGACCTGGAATCCTCTGTCTACTCCAAACACCAGAAAGGAGGGAGGTTAAATAGATTACACAAGAGCCTTTTCTATCCCCAAGACAGTTCCCAGTACATCTCACTCAGCTTGTCCTAATTCCTGCTCTAATTCATCATTATGCTTTATCTTAGCCCAACTTTCTTGCCTAGACAAAGGCCCAATTCTAAATTTTGCAAGAAAAGCAGAAGAACCTGCTTTGTTTTATGTACCTACATCAACGAAAGCTCTGAGTGTTAAAAATTACTTTGTAGCAACAAACTCTAGAAAGACAGGAATCATTTAAGCTGAAAGGCTGATACTAACAATAATGGCTGCAAAATCACTTACTTTATAAACTGGTAGACCATCTATGACTACTATACTAACAGAACAAGGTTCTGGAACAGGTTTGTAGTGGGAGTATTATGAACTAGGTAATTAGTTTTAAGCACCATCTCCAATATTTAAAAGTATGTTATAACTTGAGTATGTATAACCTGAGTCCAGTCCATAGCTGTCTTAACTGCCTCATGTTTCAAATAATGAACATCATTCAGCATTTTAAAGATACAGAATTCAATTATATATTTAATCAAGACTTTTTTTCCTAACCAGATGAGTGCACTTACTAACAGAAGCCAGAGGACACCCTCAAAGTATATTAAAAACTTCAGCTTACTACCAAGATCAAATTGTAAAATAAATACCTCCAGAAGAAAAGACAAATTCAGATCATTTAGTTCATCCTCTGCAAGAAGCTCAGCTGTCTTGTCATTGTAAAAAATGCTCTGGATAGGTATTCCTGAAACGTTTATAAGAACTGTGCATTTATCTAACCCTCTAACCTCTTTCAGCTTAGGCTGTAGAGGTCACTTACACAGACCAGTAGCTGGCTTCAAAGCTGATGGCTGAAAAAAAAAAAATGTCAGCAATGTATCCTTTCTTACTCCCTCAGCATGCCCACTCCAATTTACTGACTTCTCTGCTCACTCACATTTCATTTTTCCTCTCTCTGATGGTACAGACATCCTGGCTCCATCTGTCATAGGGTTAAATAATCATCTCTGATTTCAGTAGATTCCATGAACTGCAGACTAGAGCCCTGAACCAATCAAGATTTTCAAGAGGCCTTTTTTTTAAACTGGTCACTTCCAAGCTGAAGGCAAGCAGAGTTTAACCTGAGTTTCAATAGACATGGAAGGAGAATTGTATGTACCATCATGAGAGCTGCAAATAGTAAGCATTCTCTTCTACTTGTTACAAACCTATAGTCATCATAAAATGTTATTTTAGGAAAAGAAAGTCAAAGAATGCTTTAACTTCTGTAGACTATTATTAATTATTGCTTAAAATATGGAAATATATGTTCTTCTAACTTTAGGAAACATCATAAATCTGATAATCTGTTTGGCTACTGAGCCACTCCGAAGGCCTTCATAATGCAATGCTCTCTAAGAGATGTTCACCATAACAGTCTGGTGAGTCAGGATGTGTGCCTAAAACCATCTACTTGCCTGTCTCCTCTTAATGATCTTTTACGGTTCTACTCGCTATGCACTTTCCCATCAGTCTACCTTTTCATACATTAAGCGATATAACAGCTCAGACATCGCAGTACAGACACAAATGCTCTTAGCTCTGCAATACAGACACCTTGCCATCCATTCAGATCTTGATGCTCACATTTCACTAAAGTGTATACATACCATTTTTAACCATGAACTGTGAGAATAACACCTCATAAACACTTAGGGGTTTTGGAGCAGAGAAAGACATTTCCAGTGAATCTGAGGGCATAATTTACAAACTGTTTTACAGGATTTTTTTATTTAATGACAAATTATACTCCTGCCCAAGACACAAAGTAACATCAGCTTCATTGTTAATCAGTGTCATTGCTCTTTTGCTATCACTCCCCATAAGTGAGTTAACAGTAGGCTGGTTATGCATTGCTTGTGCAGATGCCTGTCTGGGTTCCTACATGTCTTCTTGACTTTTCCAGTGCATACTACAAAGTCGCTAGTGCTGCAGGATGGCAGCCCCTTTGGCTTTTTTCCTTCTTCTATAATTTTTTGCCAATGGTATCAGTGAAATATCAGCCTTAATATGTGGGCTGAAGTCAGCAAACTTAGAATGAGAGCCTTTAGGGTTCTTTCAAAGATACCTTCCAAACTCAACAGGTGTTATACGTAAGAGATCATTGCCACTACTCACCATTCTCAGTTTTCACCAGACAAAATTCCCTCACATCTACTTTAATACCAGTATCTGAAGTCAAGATTTTAGGAGTCAGTTAAAGAGAAATTATGTATTAAATAATTTTGGCACATTTGGCTCAGCAGAATGTAAAGTATAATTTGAGCGTAGCCTTCTCAACAGAAGGAAGCCACTGTGCCTGGTTTATCTGAAATAGGCTTTGGACACTATTAAAACAAAACACAAAACACATAAATGAAACAGGAACCTCATTCAGAAAAAAACCCCAAAACACAAAACCCCCAGAAGAGAATATCTTCATCAGCAAGCCTTAAAAATAAGTTTTATCAAACATACCAGATTAGGAAAGGACACAAAATTGTTTTAATACTTTCTGTAACACCCCAACAGGGAAAATGTTTTCGTATTTTTTAGCCAACTTAAAACAAAAAAACAAACAAACATCCACCTAGATATCCTGTGGAGTAAACTAGGAAAATTTAAGTCATTGGCACTGGAAAGAGTGGCCCAGAGAAAACACTTTTTTTTTCAAGGTTATCGTAGGGTTACAAAAGGAAAGCAGTCATTTGGGTTTGACTGTGATCACACAGTCGAGGCAGAGCTGGGGCAGGAAGCCCGACTGTCGCAGGAGGATGTTGGGCTCTGGTGCAGATACACCCTGGGCAGCAGCTTTGACTGCTAATGAGTGTGACTTGACCAAAACCCCAGCAAATGCAAAATCCTCCCGTAAGAACTGTGCTGACTGAAGCCAAAGGACCATCAAGCTCAAGGTCCATCCTGCAGCCTGATCAGTATCCAGAGCAAGGGAAAAGGTCAGAGTAGAGCAAACACAATCTTTCCCCAGTTAGCTCTCCCAGCTTCTACAGGGAAGAGGCTCACAGTGGAGTTCATAGCCTTTGAGGGTGTTTTGCTCTATTACTCACTCTGTTGATTTCTTTTTCAATTATATCAAGTGAAATTAAACATAGTAAGTAATTTATCTGACGGTTTTGAAAAATGCTGGAATGAAATTTTGGCTGTATTTTAGACAAAGTCTTTGGTGTTTGAAAGATAAAGTTTTACAGTTTGGTATAGAACTTCAAAGTCTTTAACCACAAAACAGATTAAATGGCTCAACACAGCAATGTAGTGTGGGCTAAAAGAATGATTTGGCACAACAAGTTAAAATGCAGATGAAACACAGATTTGAATAATACTGTGCTGATGAAACTAGAACTTGGATTGGATTGTGACTAGTCCTTGTATTTATGAGTTATTTAAGTTTTATTCATAAATGGCAGTTTCCAAGACTGTGCTTCCCCCTCCATAGAAGCACTAGTTTAACACTGAGTTTGAAGAAAATTTATCTTTTTAGGCTACCAGAAAAATGCTCCCCTAAACCCACTGCTCAAAGGCAAAGTAAAAGAAGAGAAAAAATACTGCCAGTATCTCCAACACAAGCAGACTCTATAAACAGAGAATTGTAAAGCACTTTCTGTCTATTCATGACAAAGTGTCATGGTCTCAGGCCTGGCAGAGGTGCTCACTGCAGCTTCCTTTCTCTAGAAATGCTATAGGTGAAAAATAGGAAATAGACAGTGACATGGAGAAAATCAGAGATCTGATTTGCAACTCCAGGCACAGAAAATGCCAGCTGTAGCTTTCCAGGTAATGTTTGATAGTGCTTTCACAGCAGAACAAAATCCAAACTCTCCTCAGGTTTTCCTTACCAAAAATCAGCCACCCTGCTTCTTTCAACGTAAGGATTACTGGGAAACATTCCATATTACTTACTACACGGCTACAATGCTTTTCCTCAAAATACAGATGTTCACTACAAACTAAATTTTGCATGTCAAAACACAGATTCAACCACTACTGACATAAACAGGAGTCCACACTCTTCTTTCAGACTGGTTATGGTCACATCTGTCAATTGAAATAAAATGGTCTGGAAATGGCTGAAAGTTAGTTTTGTGGGGTACTATTTGTTCTTCTTCAAGAAAATTAATATTCAAGTAATATTTTTAGTATGTCTTTAGATCCTCTATGCATTCCAATATGAGATAACTACTGACATATCAACTCTAATTGCAATTAATTCAGTCTGAATTATATCACTAACTGCCTCAAAGGTTCAACTGCTGCACAGTGAAACAGTATTTTTTCTCACTTGAGACAGAGAAACACTTTAAAAGAAGCTAAGTTTTTAGGCTTCCCTGCTGACTGCAAGAGGCTATCCTTACAAGTAAGTCATGAAATGGAAACTTTCATGTAACATGTAACAGCAGTCCATACCTGTATTTGGATGAAAATAATGATATTTCAGGAAAAAACCAAAAAACCTTCTTTTTTTCATGTTAATTAGGAACTTAAATCACATTCCTAAGTGCAGACAGCTAGAAAATGTCACTTCACGTAAAATATTCCAGCATATTTCTTTTGTTGCATTATCAGAAAAATTATCAAGATATTCAGATAACACCACTCTGACTTTTCTTTGTTATCTTAGGTTTTCAAAATGTTTATTTAAAAAGCATGTAGTCAAACTTTTGAACCATCAATTTGGTACAGTTAATTCAACTTAGCCCAAAAGCAAAATCATCAAAATGTGAATTTCCTTAATGTATTGCAAGACCATTATTATGAAAAGTAATGGCAAGATCCTGATGACTGGCTGCCACTGTTCCAGAGAGGGAAGACAGCTTGAAAATGTGCTATCTGTGCTCTCTAGTAGAGGCAGATTAAGGAAAGGGTGGATAATAACCTTTCATATTACTCTCAAACACAGGATTCACTCTGTCTGGCTCCGTGCTGTTATTTTTGCTTCAGTCCAGGCTATTGTCTATTCTCACAACATTTATGAAAAAAGGAAAACAGATTTCAGACATATGATTTTTGGCTCATTTTACAAGACAAAAGTGCCATTATTAGCCTTCTGAATGGTTCACAAGATTATAAATCATTTCACTAAGCTGCAATTATAAAAGTCAACACATATGTTCTGAATGGTTCTGAATGGTATATACACATAATAGGTTGATACCATCTTGTTTTTCAAGTAAATTAATAAAAATCTTTTCTTTCACTATAATGGGTAATATAAAGAGGTCCAATCTTAATCACAATAGGTGAAAGCTTGTAAAAACTAACAAGTGAAACTCGTAAAATCACATTTAAATAAACATTTATTTTTCATTCTGATCTTTAAAAGATCTGAAGAGATTTTTCTATGTATTGTTATTTTCTAGGTTTCTCTATCTTAAATATAGCTGCTCTTTTCTGATCTGTTTCGCTTAATGACTTTCTTAGGAACAACTGTGAAAATACAATGTATTCAGATTCAGTTTTTAAAGAGGTGGTTTGGTTTCTTTGTGGTTTTTTTTTTTTTTTAAACTTCCAGAAATCATCATTATTTTAATTAATACTCATTTAGTTCAAATTCTGGATAACCAGACCAAAATGAAAAGGCATAGGTTATGAAAAAAATTTATTTCAAATGAAAATTGAGGAAAGTCTACAACACTTCCAGTCTTTCAGTACACAGGAGAAATAGATATTGCTATTTCCAAATGGAAAGAACAGACATACATGCTTGCCTGTGAATAGAAATTTTTACATCATTATAAATCTTCTAAAGGGAGCAAAGCGATCAATCCTATGTTTGTCCTTCCTAAACTTCATCTTTTTTAAGGTAATATATCATTACCAGATCATTTGTAATGATGCTTGGGGACCTGATTTTGCAAAAAGAAATCCTGTGGAAATATTTAACACTGAGATTGGTCATGTCCTACCACTGTAATTACACTTACGTGGCCTTAAAATCTATACATGTGCGAGTAGAAGATTAGAGGTGTATCAACAAGCAAGCACAGAGTGAAGTCTCAGAGTAGCTATAATCAATGTTAAAATTCTTGTTCTCATTTGCCAGGCCAGAATTTAACCAATCAGCAATAACAGGTTTTACGTCTCATAGTTTTCACAGTGATTTTACATGAGAGATACACAAATTTTTATATATATATATATATATATTTATATACACACACGTTTTATAATATATTCTATGCATATATAGTATATTGTGAATACACACCCTCAAGTGTCTGTATTGGGACCGGTACTGTTTAATGTCTTTGGTGACATGGACATGGCATCGAGCGCACCTCAGCAAGTTCGCTGACGACACCGAGCTCTGTGCTGTGGTCAGCAGGCTGGAGGGAGGGGATGACACCCAGAGGAACCCTCACAGGCTTGAGGGGTGGGTCTGTGCAAACCTCAGGAAGTTCAACAAGGCCAAGTGCACGGCCCTGCACCTGGATCAGGGCAATCCCAAGCACAAGTACAGGCTGGGCAGAGAATGGGCCCTGAGAAGAAGGTCTTGGGGTTCCTGGCTCATGAGAAGCAGGCAAGGCCAAGGGTAGCAGGCAGCAGCTGACTGCACAGCCCTGGAGAAGAGCACTCCAGGATCTCCTCAGTAAAATGAGAGCCATTTAAAGATGGGATAAATGGCATACTCCCATCAACTGACAGCCCTTGCCAGGAGCAGCTGATCAACCCAGCAGTGGGACTCTTCTATGTTGCACACTAACTTGTAAATGAGGAATAATTGCAGGCAAACGATGTAGGTTAGACAGTGCAGGTACTGCCCCCAAAAACCCAGCTAAGGGTTCTGACATGGCAGGATGATGGAGCAGGAGGGAAGGCAGTTGAAGTCTTGACTCACCGGCATATGTTCTCTCACTTTGCTCTCCATGTCCTTTTTGTTAAAACACATTCATTAACCCATTTCTTATCAATGGGTAAATCTGATTCACTGGATGACTCAACAGCATAGCTTTGTGTCCCAGATTTTTGGATGTCCACACCCAGAGAAGTCAATTGTTACCTAATTTTCAAAGGACCCAGGATCTGAAACTAGCCTTTGTCAATCAGTGCTGGCTTTTCAGGAAACACATGTAAATGAAAATGCTCAGCTTGATTAAGCATTAAAACTATTATTAAGTGTTATTATCTGGATTTCCCAGACTCTTACAGTATTTTCAAATTTATAATCAACCATGAGCCAATATTAAACAGTTGGATTATAAACTGTCTGCATAAACCCAAGGAAACTTCCTGACAGGATCAACAACAGTAATTAAACTAATTAAACATCACCGGCAGCTAACATTATTGAATAAAGTAAATCAAAAAAGAGGAGGTAGGGAGGCATATTTGCATTATGAGCAAGTCACAATCTCAATGAATTAGCATTATGCACCATGGCCTGTAGATCTTTCTTCTGAAAATTCCCTGTACTCTTTAATGACAAAACACATGGAGTGAAAGCTCTGATTAGAAACAAAGATCAGCAATAATTAATCAGTAGCAGAGTTGTAGGAAGGCATAAGTCATAGCACTGCCTCCCGAGCAGTTTCAACATTTCCAGGAATATATTTAGCAGGCGAGCTGTACTTCATACCTGAGGCTGAGAGGCCAGAGGAAAGAGCCATCATCTTTTGGTTACCACAGCTGCAGCACAGCACATGAAATCAGAGGACACTATTCACTACAGTCTAAACAATATTGCTTTGTGCATTAACCAAGCTTCTCCATTTTTACAGCCTTTTGTCAATCTCAAATCTGCTTACAAATCAAATCTGCTTACGTATGTAAAACCAAAGATCTGTACATTTTGATTTCCTCTCTCCATATGAGCACATCCCTTGGGAGCAAGAACAGATTGACTCTAATGGCAATGCTTCTGATGGCACTGGGTGCTGTTCCAGAGAATGGTGGCAGCTTCCTTCTGTTCCTGGAAGCTTTCCCACCACAGCAGCTACAGGGGATATTTTACGCCTACAAGCAGTTCCTACAGGTCAGTCACTTGCAACACTCAGCACCTAGTGTGAAACGATGCAGACCTCAGCTGACTTCCTATGAAATGGGCTGGTCTACATCAAAATCAGGTACAAAGACCAAGGTACATGATACAGCTCGCATGTGTATACAAATATATGCATTCAATTAATTATGCACACTGGTTTTTTGAAGGAAGAGGTACTTGTCACTTTTGTCATCATTTTTAAAACAAATGTCTGAATTCAACAAAGCTTCTACAATAAAAATAGATAGACTTACAAGTCTATTCTATTTTCACTTGCTGTGCTTTGACTTTACTTATGTAACCAGAGAGAAAGCAATAAGGTAACACTTCAATAAATGTCAGGTTCTCAATGCAAAACACTGACAGCATTAAAAACCCCAACACAGTGCAACAAAGTCTTTGCCAAGCAATTAAGATCACAGAAGATAAGGAGATGACAAGAATTAAACTCATTAATTAACTACATTAAAACTGCTGATAATAAGACTGGAGAGTGTTTGACTCCTCTCCAGTTGCTGCTGCACAGTCCCTCCTACCATCTCCTGCCCCACTCTTGACGCAGGAGCATGACCTCTTCCTCTTCTTACTGAGAGCAACTCATGGCTTCACTCATATGGCCCTTGACATTTAATACCTTCTCTAACAGCCTTATCAAACAGCAGCAAACAAATGCATAAAATATAAGAACAGATAAGAATGGTTTCTTTCAGATGATTGTTGTCCCTGACTCTGAAGACCTCTGCACCAAGAACATGAAAAAGATGCCAGATGCATGAGCAGAGGAGCAGAACAGAGTTTCCAGGAGATAAAGAGAAATATAATAAAAGTATCACTAGTTCTTCAGTTCAACTAACTGCCATTAACATTCAGTGATCTGAGCATTATGTGAAAAACAGAAGTCATTACAGATGTGCAAGAAGGAATCAAAGTTTTTGAAATATATTCAGCAGGATTTTACAGAGAAATACTGAAAACATTTTCTCTATTCTCAAAATCAAGTAAGAAATATTTCCTACAGTAAGATTTCAGATAAAAGTATGAAGTAAGAAGAAATCAACACATAGGTCTATTCTTTGCATTTGCCCATGGCTTTCAATTAGTATAGAGCATTTGTGTTTAACAGAACAATGTGATTTAAGGTTAAAAAAAACACAGATTGCTCTTTTTTTGAAAAATAGAATTAACAAACCACAAAACAAACCTTTGACCTAACATGCAAATTGTCTGGAAACGTTTTTTTTTTTTTATAAACTTTAAAAGTAAATGCAAAGATTTATACCAGACTGAATTTCCTCAGCTCACAGGTGACTTTGGAAAACTACGTATACACATACACATATAAACATCCATTTGTTGTATATTTACATGCCATTATGGATATGGCAATTGAAATACTTTAAATAAATGTTAAAGTGTGTTTGATTCACCTCAAGATACACACTTGCATCTGATGTCACTGTAGTTTGCTTCTCTATGCAAGTCCCCAACACCAAAACGCACACAGACTCTCCAGAAAACTTTTCAAAGACCAACACTGACCTGTAACCTCAGGAGAACATATGCACTTTCTTGGTTATCCACAAAAAGAAAAGTCTTAATCATTGCATTACTATCTCAATTTGGAACAATAAGACACGAAATTTTGATTTACCAGAATTCTACAAACCAGTTTAAAAACCTGACAACTTGAAGTGTTGCTGGAGGAAGTAATGAGTATAGGCCTTTAAGTCAGTCTTTTTTGCTCCCCACTGCTCCTTATGCATTGCTCTGAACTGCATGACATGGAAGGGAAGAAAAGGCAGTCATCATTCACCTTCTTCACCTTGATAATCTTTCTTACTGAAATATACTTAACAGTGCTTTTGTTGGAGACTGAAAGTTGTATTGCAGTATTCATGTAAACACTTGCATTTGAAAAAAAAAAGAAATCCCTTAAAGTGATTACAAATTTAGACTTTAAGAAAAGAGACTCTAATAATAACATGCTTTATCTTTTGTTCAGCACTGAATTGGTCAGGCAGTTGGACTAGATGATTGCAGTAAGTCCCTTCCAACTGAAAATAGTCTATTCTATTCTAGTTTGTAACTCACAGTGCCTTTTGGATCTTAATCACTTCCAAATCCTCACATGTAAAACGGTAGTTTGAAAAACAATAGTAGTTGCCTTCTGAGCACAGAAAGGCACAGCTTGCAAATTGTAAAAAGAAATTTTAAGTGTCATCCCAAAAGCACGGTTTTACGTTCATATAATAGCTGAAGTTGGAAAACTGTTGCAAGGGAAAGTTAAATAATATCCAGAGTGCACAGCTGAAAAGCCATGTTAAAAAAAAAATCAGTCTGGAAAAGTCTGTTTAATAGATAAAACTTCAGCCGTTCCTTTTATATTATCCCCTTGTGTCTGACATCCTAGCCCATTAATATCTTAACAGTATCAAATAAAATGCTACGAGTCCTTCCACTAAAAAGTATTACAAGAAATTCATATTGAACATTAAACATTTGCAACTTTCTTTTAGTCTGACTCATATTTTAGATTGTTAGTTCATAATTATAGTTTACACTGGTGTTTGTGCCTTTGCTGCCAAGTGTTCCTGTTTTCTCAGTAGCCTCCAAATGCTCCAAGGTACTTCTACAGCCAACATCTCCTTCCAAGTGTAGTTTTTAATGCCTCCCCACAGAAGCATCCTCAGAACCAATGCATCCCACATATGTGCATCCCAAAACCTGATATGCTCATTCAATGCTCAAATATGCTTGTTGAAATTGAATGGAAACACTCAACCATGAAACTCCAGAATAAACTCTGGATACACAAATCAATGAAGATGACAAGAAAAGGAAAAGATTATTTTGCAGGAAGCAATCCCCACATCTCCTAATTTCTCAGTCCTGGTCTAAAAAAACCCAAAACCAAACCAAAAACACACAAAAAAAGCCTCAGAAAAACTTAAAATAAGTAAAAATGCGTAATAAATCTTTCTATGCCAGTTTTAATGAAAACACCCTTTGCCCAAAAGCCCGTCCAAATTTTACAACCTAGTTTGATAAATGATGCTGCCTTTCTTCCCTTTTGTAACTTCGATCTCCATACAAAATACTAAACCCCAAAGCAACAAAAGTGCAGATAAAAATTTCTTACTTTGAGCAATATATTTTATTGTTCCCTTGCCAAAAGAATGTCACCAGTCTCTCAGTCTTTGCGTGGTCTGTTTCTCTGAACAAACTCTCTCTGAAGACTGCTGAAAAATGAAGCATTGCTCTACTGCTTTCAATGGCTGGTGCCCTCAAACATTTCAAACACACATCTGCATCTTCACTTGCTAAAACCCATCACCAAGGTTCCACAAACAGCTACTCAGATTCCTCCACAAATTGCAAAAATCAGAGTTTTCTGACTTCTAAAAAGGCACAGAGAATGGTCAAAGCTGAGATTGAGTGCATGCTCTCAGCCAACACAGGGGTTCACTCCTCCACTACAGCAGAGTCAGCTAAACCAGTGATACACCAACCAATTTAGGGGACACAGACTGCCATCCAACACTTGGGTTTACTCCAGTCATAAAGACATAGAGATTAACAAGACTAGATATGACATATGTTAAGTGACTTCAAAGCTAGTCCCTAAACAAGGAGGGTTTACTGGAGCATTTCAAGTTGCATCTTTTCTCATGTTAATTCCTGCCAGATTTTGAGCAACGATTTAGCAATTGGAATATCTGAAACAAGGAATAAGGCTTGATCTTGTTGTTGTGTGCTGATTTTGCTTGGTTAGTTTAATGAAAAATGTAACATTGAGTCATTAAGACTATGGAGTTGGAGCAAGCCACCTCAAACAGCATCAGAGGATGTTTTGTACCTGAATTTCTCTCTTTGTACTTATGTTGGCATTTTACATATTATGAGCTTTGATTTAATTAGTGAAATATGTAATTCCAGAAGAATGGAATATCAGACCCATGTGAAACATGACATACAAAGGCGAATAAACCAAATTATATTATTTCTTCTAAAATGATATTCATTCTTGAATGACTCAAGATTCAGTAAGGTGTGTTCTGGCTTTACAGTGAAGAACTCTGTACAAAGAGTTTTATCCCAAAAATCTAACCTCAAAAGCACTAAAAGGCACTAAAAATATGTTGGTTCATGTGAAAATTCCAAAGACTTTAAGATGTATCACTAACACTTGCTTCAGCTGAAGCTCATCCTAACTTAGATGTCACTAGCTGAAATATTTCAGGCTGAACTAATCATCTTTGTTAAAAAATACATGCCTAACTCATCTTCAATACTTGGAGAATGAGAAAATATTAAGATATTTATCCATAGGCAGTATGAATCTCATCTTAAGCGTCCTGTATGCTCTGGGTTCTATTTTTAGATTGGTTTGTTGGGTTTTTTGCAGAGCTTTGTACTCTTTTGAACACATGATCAAAAAAGTAAACATCAGGCAGATGGCTTGGCACAGGCTGGTGAACATCACTTATTGTTGTTCTCCTACTTAGTAACATGGATTCATCATGGTTTGGCCAGTCATTTATTGGTAAAATGCACAATACATGAATTTGGGGAAAACTCAACTCATTTAAAATTGGAAAAAGCAGCACCAATGATGGTGCTTCCAATTTATAATTGGACTCCACTGTTGTGTAGTAGATTTTTCTATCTAGTCCATCAGTCTCTAAAGTCTCATTTCATGTTTAAGTGGCTGAATCAAAGGAAAAATTTAGCAACTGGATTATGGAGTTCAGGCTTTTCCTGCCAGAACAGATGCCAGGAGTAGCTCAAAGCAGAATAGACAGACAAGTTCTCTGAGAGGACAGGGTACTTATACACTAAGTAGCAACTCTGATTAAGAAAGCAGGAGTGAGTATTTTTTAGTTTTAAAGTACATAAAAAGAGGGAGAGAAATGCAATGCAAGTCGATAATGTACAATTCTTCATTTTCTACTAAAACTCCCTGAAATATTTGTTAATGCCATCAACAGAACTGCTGTAACAGACTGCAGGGCTCTGACCAACATAAGATGTAAGGAATTTAAGGAATCAGATGAAAACTTTTTCTTAAGTTGCTCTGCTAAGATATTAACAGCATTGTCTGAACAGTTCGCTCTCTGAAAGGTATTCTGATATGTCATTGTGTTCTTTAATCTTTAAAATACTTCCCATAGTTAGTGCTAATTAGAAGATACAACCTCTGGGCTAAGTGATGACTAGTGATCCTTTAGATTTCCATTACCTCATAGCAGGGAGGAAACAAAAAATACAAAAAAACCCCCGCACTCTCAGTACAAGGGTACAGTACTTAAATGACTCAGAAAGAAGGCTGAAAACAGTGGTGTACATTCTAGCAGTAATAAGAGTTCTCCAAAAAAAAAAAAAACACATGAACAATTTTTGCTTCTTACAGGCTTTTTAAAATAGAAATATTATTCTTAGTCCTCAGACTCTTCCTGCTCTATTTTTAAATAAAAATGAAAAATAGAGAAATCATTAAAAAGACTTATTAAAAAAAAATAAGGTATTCTGAGTATTTGGAAACATGGAAGAATTCCTATATTTTTGATAAATATCATACTTACTCTGCCTACCACTCAAAGAAAAAGAAATTAAAAGATGTGCTAGAAAGACCATTATGGCTTTAACACCATCCTCTTGGTCACTAGAAAGTAAATTTCTGTTTTAAAACTTCTCAAAAGAGTCAGTTTTCTATATAATCACATACTTAGAGCATACTATAAACCAGTTGTGCTGAACACTTGGAGATTTCATGGAGAAATTAAAAAAAAACAAGATGCAGTGTAAGTGCAAGTTAGAACTGTAAGTTAGAAAGTGCTGCTACACATCTGGCACTAGCACAAGGCATCCGATTTGGATCAGGGCTCTGAGCACTGCAGGGGAGGTGAAGGATTCAGCTTTCTGGTCCAAATTCTAGACATTGCACCCCTCAAAAAAATGCAACTAATCTGCTCAAGAAGGGCACAACAGCCTGAAAGCGCCTGGAACATTTATCTTTTAGGTCACAGTAGCAGCTACCAGAGAAAGCTGGAGGGCAGGCAGAGGTATGTGCTCAAAAATCTTGCTGACAGCATGAAGACCATATGGTTCCATATTTGCCATGTGCCAAAGACTAGCCTGAATCAATCAGACTGTAACAGAGAAGTGTAGGGATCCAGATGTTTTAATTCACTCAAGACAGCAAATCCCTTCCATTTAAAATAGCATGCCTTCTTCCCACATGCTGCTAGAAGGACTTCAGATATTTACCCTCTTGATCAGCATGGTTAAAGAAGCAAATGCAAGATTGAGAGACTGTGCTTGGAAACAGATGGGTAAGCTCTGAGCCTCTGGATCTCTCAAACGTTGGATGCTCCAAATGGGGGGGGAAAGACAGATAAAGGGAAAAAAACTCATATTCTCTATCAACCCATTTCAGAACTTCTCCCACATTAGGTGACCTCCTCTAGCCACAGAGAATCATAATTTATCCAATTTTAAAGTTGTGAAACCATTTAATAGGTGTTTGGAAGTGATATTCAAATAAGGTTTTCATACTTAAAAACCAAGTAGAAATCAGCAGGATTTCAAGTGTTTTGAATTTTTTTTCTGTAATTTCTCCCATTCCCTCTCTGTCTCCCAGTCTTGCTACTTGAAAGACAAATATTTTCCTCAAAGAGAAAAATATGTAAAACATATCCCATAAATAACATACATAAACTTTCTATGTAAATAAACATAGCAGCCATGACTTATTTTGTCAACAATATTTCATAAAGAGAATGCCTTCCAAAATAATTTGAATTAAGAAACAGTGTTGAGTCATTCTGCACTCCTTTCCTGCAGCAGCAGTGACTCGATCAAGTTGGGTCTGCATACAAAGTTGTAAAATTACATTAGATTTACAATTCCAAACAAGACATATATTTACCAAAATGCCTGTGTATTAGTAACAAATGTATTTTGTTTAGTATATTTGATTTTACTAAGCATAGCCTTTGTTAGTGGTTTGAAGTGACCACATCTGCTCTTGCCAATTTAAAAATCAGTTTTTCCATAACAGTATGGTTTAAAATGCTGCAGAATTTTTCATTTTGGAGAGAAGAAGTTCCCAAATAACTACTTCTTTTTTTTTAACATTATCACTTCAATTTTCAAAGCAATTGGAAAGTACAGTGCTGTACATGCTTCTTACTACACCAATTCAACAGTTCTCAGGAGGAGCATTCTCCCATTCAACACACTGCTGTATTTCACATCTTCTTAAAAACTGGGCTATTAATTTTTTAAGTTAAGCCTTGAATAATTACTTCATTTAGAGCATTTCTGCACTGGCAGACACAAAAGGCTTTTTTCATTCAACCTCCGATTATAGACAACATGATTACCTACTCCATACAAATATAACTAGCTGATTAAGAAAAATAAGAGATCAAAGCTCTTGGAGCACATATCCTTGGGATTGCAACAATCCATTCAGTGACTTCAGAAGATAAAACACTGCATTCACACAACACATGTAAGCTGTCAACTCCTCTAACTGTGAAGTTGTCTCAACCACAATAAAGAGCAACCTTCATGAAAGGCAAAAGAAGGCTCTTTTCACTTTCTGAAAATGCCAAGAGCTTCTGGGGTGCCAGCAGCATGTGACGTGAGAGGCATGGCTTCTTTGCACATCCTTCAGTTCTAAGCAACAAACTCAGCATGGTCTCAGACTTTATCAGTGCTTTCCACAGCTGGGCTTATCATCAATTATTCCCGCTAGTCCTGATCATATGAGCCTCAAAGTGTTAGCTCTCCCTGATACATCCTAAAGTCCTCTCTGAAGCTTTTGATCTTTTCTGTTCACTGTGTTGACAAGGTTAAGGAAGTCATTGGAGAATGCCTTTCCTCCTCTCAGATTTCCATAGTTCACCAGGTTAGGGTATCTAGCTCCAGAGCAACCAGCAAGTCCACCACACCTGTAAGACAGACTTGGACCCAGACCAAGGCAATGGTACACAACCTACAGCCCAACTGCCATGGAGATCTGGCTTATCAATGGATGAGAAAGCACTTTCTTCAGGGCCGAGCCAAGATCATGCCCAGAGCAAAGATCCAAGAGAAGGGTTTTCACACAAAAGCTTGCACCTCCAGCAATAAAGATATATTTCTATGACTTTGTCTTCCCTAACATAAACAGACGCTGACACGTAAATATGTGTGTACACAATTATTTGAAAAATTCCTAAACAAAACACTCCCCCCTACATATGCCATTCTCTTCCTGGGAAGGGGATGAAAGCAACAGCATTTGACAGATGTTAGACAAGTTGTTTAATGCATTCCTGAAAGCACCTAATGAACACCTCATATGAACAAAAATTTCCTCTAAACCTACTACCTCAGCTACATATAAATCTGCATTACTCTGGCTGCTGGGAAAGAGGGAAGGATGCTTATATCCTATTGTTTTGCAAGGTTTACCTTAAAGCTTTTTAAAAAACCTAAAAATACTCATGGGAGAGAAAAGAAAGATGACATGCAGCAAAGTCAAGCTCAAACAGGGCATCTAGGAAGATACTAAGCTTCAACTTGCCAAATTTCTGACACATTATACCTCAGGGGTGAGATCAGAAACTCGCTGAAGGAGATGGGTGTGAGCAGGCCTTCACATGGTGCCTGGGGATCTGCAGCCCATGGTAGCAACACCATTTAAGGGATCTTGCAGGTTCCTACATTAGTCAGCTCTTCCACAGGTTAACCAAAAATCCTTCCGGCCTAACAGCACTGCTGAGTTGCTAATTTGGCAACTGCCCAACTCTGCAGACCCAGTACAGTTATCATAGCTCTGCTGCAGTACTTTTCCCCCTCATTTACCCATCAGAGTTCATGGCAGCGTGTATGGATGATCTAATTTCACAATTCAGCTACCCCTATTCCTACATGCCTTCAATTTCTCCCACACTTCCTATTTATGAGCAAGCACTGGAAAGTACTTCTGTGGAAACTTGAGGTTGGTGCTTTGTACTCTTTAATTGTAAATTTTCCGATTTTTCTTTTTTCTTGTACATTCTATTTCACTCTTTCCCTTCTGCTCCTACAGTGATCCATCTGTTGTAGAGATCCCCCACAGTCAGAGCAACATAGAAATATCCCATTGGAGGGCAGGGGTTATGCACATTCACGTGCATGCAAGATCCCAAAGCCTCTTCCATCAAGACTAACCTAAGCCACCTAAAAAAAACCCCAGCATGGTAGAAATAGCATTAAAAAAAACAGCGTAGAAGACGATTTTCACCATTTCCACTTCACATACTCTCTTGACTTCTTTCATGCTAGGTCACATTTCAGAAACACTCTCACACGGTTGCTTCTGCCCCATCTAGCTTGTGCCATTCCAGCTACCACAGCATCCCTCTTCTTTGCTTACTGGGAGCACCTTGCTGAGAAAGAGCTATGACTCACAGTCTGAAGAGACTTACTGAAAAGGACGACACTGCCTTATCTCTTTAATATACCAATTCTGCAAATAAACTAGTTGGAGAGCTCATCTGGTGGTCATGTTCCAACCACGTTTGGCATTTCCATCCTTTTTTAGATAAAAGCACTGTGAGCATACATATTTTCACAAAAACAATGCAGCATTATACTTGCACATGTGCTTGGTTTGTCTGTGAGAATAAGACCAAACAAATACAGATGGAAAACCTTCCCACAGGCTTGGGCCTCTCTACAGCTGCATCCACAGCAAGTTCTGAGTTTATACCTCAGATTAAAAGACCCCATCTCTTAGAAGACAAGGCATTTTAGAATTGTTTAATGTTGCTGTGCTACACAAGTATCAAAAAAGTGTCAAATAATATTTTACCTGTTTATGACTGTAAGACTTCATGCAGTCAACTAAGAGATCAAATAGTGGATTTCTGTTCATAAAATCTTGTCATTCACTATTTAATCTATTACACAAACTTCACCCCTTCTTAAATATAATTTTGCTTTATTTCTTCCTGTTCTTTAGGACAGAAAGGATTTTGTGAAGTCTTAGTAGGACTAACACAGTTCACCACAAAAAACCCTAAGAAGTTTTAGGTCACATAAAAACAAGTCTAACGTTTTCTTTTTAAAACACAGACACTGAATTGCTAGAATTTTAGTGTTTTTTGGAAGGAGCATAACCTGTTTCTCTAAACACAATATTTGCATTTTAGTTCTGTGAATAGAAAGGAATTCAAGCACCTCTGAAGACCTATAGCAAGTCTAGTCAAATTTAGGCTGCTGATCTCTAAACTGAGGCAACGAGTTATGAAATTCAGGCATTCTAGGATAACCATGGTCAACTTCTAGAACAGAGAGTACCTTGAACACTAAGTTCTCCCACCTACAAGATACCCAGCCCTCATGGTCTTTTGATAGTGGGCATCAGCAGCAGTAACCACCTTTCAGATAACACAGCAGCTTGAGTTAAAACCCAGAGGAGGAAAACCATAACTACTGGTATTCATTCAGTCAGGGGACCCCATCTTTCACATTTAGAAAATTGTCCTAGCTAGAGGATTTCCTGGTTAACAGCAATTGCTAGCTCCCCTCTCAAAGTCAAGGCACTGTGAACTTAGAAATGCAAGTATCATTAAAGTGTCATGTAAGACACAAGACTGTGAAAGAAAGAGGGGAATTCTTGTGTATTGTCACAAGCACTTACCCGGAAAAGGGCAGGACCAGTATTCCAGATACAGCTCCCTGGAACTAGTCTCTATCTCACACCAGATTATCACTGAATAATCCTGGCTCTCTAAAAACCTGCTGGTACCAAGCTCTGTTTGAGGAGGGTGGGTGGATGCTGGTCTAACACAGGAGAGCTTCTGCCTTACTAACAGGAGCAATTACCCGGAGATGTAAATTCAATCCTTCAGGCAGGGCAGAGACCACAACCTGGATCTCTTGCTTCTCCAAGAAGCACTCTAAGGCTTTCTGTTTTTTTTCTGTAAAAAATGTCAGTGGGACAGTAGCTTCTATTCAAATGAAGTTATGCAGCCCTGGTCACACCCGACTCTAAAAATTTATTCAGACAGAAGAAAGATTTCAGGTCTCTAAAAACCTGTAGCTCAACAGGTGAGGGAGAGGTGAAAAGATTCTACAGACATTTCTAAGCCTGTAGTTCCACTAGTTTATTATGCCAGGGATCTTTCAGACTAGTTATGAGTTATCTAATGATTGCAGGTGCTAAATCTGATTACCTGCAACATAATATGAATTTGTTACAGATTTAAGAGAATATAGCTAAGGTATATTTAGAGGCACTGAAATCCACACCACTAAAATTAACTATATTAAGTTTTCCTAGCTACCATACAGATCTTACTGGCCACATCTTGTGCAGCTTTGTTTCAAAGTCATTCGAAATCTTCTGGCTCTGATCCCAGCAAGACATTTTAAGACTCACTACACTTCTACAGACATAATCTGACACTGGAGAATCTTAGCCAAATAAACATGACTAGTATCAAAGATTTTGCTTGAGCAACATAGTGAGTGTAATGACAGAAACATGCAGAAGATAAAACATCACAAGGCTGACACATAGCACAGTCAGCAGTCTGGCAGTAGTTAAAAAAGTCTCTGTGTAGGCACTTAACAGATGTAAGTTACTTCTGCCAGGATAAGCCTTAAGACTTCATCTTTATTGAAACTGGCTTGGCTGACATGTGCTTCAAAGCCATTGTGCGAATACTCTCAAAAAAAGTGGAAAGAACAAAGGGAAACATGGAATACAGGATGAAGCCTTATTTATTATCTACTTATGGAGCTCAGGCTGCATGAACAAAACATACAGTCGTTATATATAAATGCATCTATCTTATTTTTCAGACTTAAAGATCCCAGACGAAATGTTTTCCTTTCCCTTCTTCTCCACCATGCCCACTTAATTCATGAGAATCAGCTGACTAAAATGCTGAAGGGCCAATATTCTCATTTCACTTGAGAGTTAAAGAACAGAAGTCTTTTCCTTGCAATGCAAGGAACAGAAAAACACTTGAGCCTGTCAGCTGATGATGTGCTTACACTTCCACATATGAATATTCTGGACTTCAGACTAGTCCTTTTTATTTGCATACAAAGCTTTTCATTGCTCTTTTGTTATTTGGCAAACCTACTTTGACAGTGTGAGTTAATAGTTGCTCCTTTTCCTCAAATTGACGAAAAAATGTTCTTTATAAGAACTGGATTGTAAAGTCTGTCCTGTGTTTTCTGTACACCATTGAAGTGATTCAAGAGTATTCTGCAAGACACTGTGACTTACCTAATGGAAGAAGATGGGAGAAAAATCAATCACTGAGTTGTTTTTTATTCCAAAGTTGGGCTTAAAACCAGAGCATACAAAGAAAAATACCAACTCAAAGAACTAGTTCGGAATGGCTTGGTTATTAGGCATTAAGTACTGTGCTGCTTGGAGATCTGGCCAATGTGGTGCCATACTTACGTGAAGATGAACTGACTGCAAATTGAGAGTCAAGTTTTCCTCCACTGCTTTCAGTGTTAACCACTCAGAACGATAAGTATGGATTAAAAAAGCAGCAGGAAAAACACTTCTGTGTATCAGTAACATTGCTAAGGATCATAGCTGTTTTATACTGCCTTGAGGAGGTAATCAAGCATGAACAGAGATGAGCAATGAATTTACTCAGTAGGAACGATTAGCATGCAGCAAGGGGGAGATAAAATTATGCTGAGCTATGTAACTGTGAACCATTCTAAACATACTTTGAATTTTCTCCTGGAAGCAACCAGAATTCTTCTGAACTAGCACAGACTAATAAACAGCCCTGTGCACTGCTTGCTGCTTGTCTCCTCTTGACACAATTCAGATGTTCAGAATCACAATGCATGTGAAAAGGAAGTGAAAAGGGTGAAAAGGAAGAAAATAGAGATCCAAAAGTTAGAGCTTAGGTGGCTTTACACCACACTCATATCCAATGGTTTTATGTTGGGAGTCAAAGATACCAGTGCTGCATCTGGTTTTATGAGATGCTTTTTATAGAATGTGAACAGTTTTAGTCCTGGAAAACACAATTCAGTGTCAACTTAGGGAGCTGGATTTTTGGATAAAAACTTCTGAAAGCATCAGAAGACCATGAAATCCGCAGGAACTGCTACATAGAAGTAATTCGTAAGGGTTTATTCTTGATGAATAAATAATGATCATTTGAGGCTTGTAATAGGATTCCTGGAAATATATATCAAAGTGTTGCTTGTGCACATCACTGTCCCAGGTCAGCTTTACAATGCATAAACAATTTTTTCACAGAGGAGTTAACCTTTAATAAAAAGGGTAATGCTGTGCCTGAAACCTGTTCTTCAGCAGAACGGTGAAAATTATCAACAAGGGTCCATGACCATCCCCCATGAAGAGATGCAGTCCCCTGACACAAGGGATCTGGGGCTGTCACCCTGTCACCGTCACACACCACCACCCTGCCAGCACACAGGCATCTGTTTCAGCTTTCAGGTCCTCATGCACAAAATATGCTCCCCTGAGGGTAAAGCCCAAATAAACACCAGCCTTCTTCACACAAAAGTATCAGAGGCTCTATGGCCTGGGCACATTGATCTCAAAAACTTCCATCAACTCAAGTCATTTCTGTGGTACTTTTACGCTTAGAATAAATACCTCAAGAAAGAAATCTGATTCCTTCCCTTGACATTCTTCTAAGTACCTTAACAATTATTTGGCAATGTTTCTGCTACAGATAATGATATATATAAATAAAAGGCAGCACTACTTATGTCTGCCAGCCTTGGCTCTCAATTCCATCTGCCAATGCCATAGGACTGTGAAATCCATTTGCTGCATTGTCGCCCACAAGATGGTCATCTGAAATGTGCACAACCCACCATAGTCAACCATGTGCAGTTAATACTTGTTAAACATGTGATAAACCACTGAAACAAATTACCTTCTTTATTTAGCAACATGCCTTGAGAACAGATTTTCTGATTTAATGGGATAGTTCTGTCCATTATCCCATTAGATACACATTGCTAGAAACACCCCGGGCATCCTATTGCCAAATAAATGACTTAAGCTATTAAAGGCTCTTCAAACAACATCAGTTCCTTCTGTGCTTGATTATTGAAGAATGGTCTCATAAAATATCACCCATTAGATCAGATCACCGAATAAGCAAAGAGCAAGCAATAAGTCCCACTTCCTATCAACTTCTCACCAAAACTCATATTCTGTATATCTGCCAATGTTTTTTAAATAGTTACACCATCCTGATTATTTCCTCACAGTGAAAGCTTTCAGATTGATCTTTCACAACAAACCACAGCAAGACGACACTGGTAGCTATACATGGGCAATGAAAAATTCAGTGTTCTGACTCCAGCTGCTTCCTGTACCTAGCATGGAGGAATAATGTCTTCTTTGCATTTCACTTAGAATGCCTTAGTGTTACTATTTCTTCTCCTCTTTTTATTTTGTTCTAATAAATTTTGAAACACTGAAACATATACTAGAATATTTGGCCTAACCCAAAATATTTTTAAATGCTTGCCCGAATACAAAAGCTCTATACAAAGCTGTTGCATATTAACATGGTGCTCCATTCAGAGCTGTATGAATACTTACACTAGATTGGGTCTATAATGTCAAATAGAACTGGAATCTGTTTCAGTATGATTTTATGCACCCAGAATTTTTCAACATATAAAAATCAAGCATCAATTATGGTGACATTTTGAGAAATGACCTCACATTTAATAAATGCTGGTTTGTGACTTTATTCTTCCTTCCTCCAAAAACACTCCATTTTGCCTTAAAAAACAAGGCACTATAAAAGCACAAGAAATTAAAGCAGGAAGTGCTGAGCAAATGCATGAAACTACATAGCTGGTCAGTCTGTAAAAAAACCCAAAACAAAATATGGTAAGTGAAATAGTAATGTCAGAAGAAAATAGATCTTCACAGCATAAGGCTACTGTTACAAAAAAAATCAAATGTGAAAGCCTTTGTATACCTTGGGGAAATAAGAGATATCGTGCAAGTTCAGTTCTTCTCAGCCCACTTGGTGTCTCCTAGAGATGCATCTATCTGCCAGCTAAGAGCATAAGCTTTATTTTTCCAAGAAAATATATTCATTTGATTTCACATACTGGCTAGGCTCCCAACATCAAGAGCAATGCCAGCATTCAAACACTCTTAGCTTAGGTTTTTAGTCTTTAACAAGGTTTAACACAAGAAACCAGCACCAGAATTCTGCATTTATCTTCCAATCCACTTGTTTCATGTGTCTTTGTTCAAACACCCGTCCAACTGACAAGTTCACACCATGCTTCTAAGCCTCCCCTAAACTCACAAAGCTGGAGTGACGCGGCCTAAACAAACCCAGCAGCTAGTGGTACGTGCTGTCACTGCCAGTTGTGTCAGAGCTGTGATGGGAAATGCCGTCTTGGCAGCACCCTAAGGAGCCTATTTCAGTCACCATTTGAAACTGTTCCTTGGAGATTTCTTACAGGGCTAATTACAGTTGCACGTGTAGGGTAGACATCGACCTATTCTTCCAACTGAGTTATTGATTTCTTTTATTATTTATAGTTATTTAATGAGAAAAACTGCGTACAATGCAGGAACAAACTGAAAATTCCATGCTAGCATATTACATGACCATGAAAGTGCTGTATTGATCCAGGTGAGAACAATAGATTATCTCCTTCTGATCATACAGCAGAAAGTACTTCCTCTGCTTAAGAAGTTTCACAGCAGTGCTTACCAAGCCATCTCCTCTGCCTTGTCCCAGAGTCATGACAGTAATAGTCCCTACATAGGACAAAATCAGTTTCACTAAACATGTGAATTTTCATCGTTTGCCTTCTTTCTCAGCTTAATGAAAAGAAATGCAAAATGCCTCTATTGCTTTCTTTTTAAGTGCTGACACCTTTGCTTCACTTAGATCAGCTTAATTGCAACACCAGTAAATTTATTACTTGTCTTACTTATGTCTTTAATTCTAAGAAATGTTCAAGCAGTTCAGTGTACAAGAATCATGTTCGGACACAGCAAAAGAGAAAAATTACAACATACTTAGGGTGAAAACCATGAAATCCTTTATTAATCTGATAATATGACAGACTAATCCATTGGTGAGGGTTTTTTCTTACCTCAATAATCTTGTCATGAATTTGCAGGCCTTCTGCTTTGTCTGCAGGTCCATTTTCCAAAATCCTCGACACATAAATTCCCTCAGCAGATTCCTCCTGATTGTTCTGTACCAGGCAAGAGGGAAGTTGCAAAAAGGGCCACATTAGAACAAAAACTGAGATGGTACTAAAATCAGCAGCAATGAAAAATGTAAATCCACCTGAAATATGCAGTTCACTTTTCTAGCTAAGAATTAAGCTCCTTGAGAGTTTTTTTAACTTGCTTAACACAAAGTAGTCATTAATCAAAAGGACAGAATTAATGAACTATTCCAGAAATTTTTATAAGATTATCCATTTACTTCCGGTTATTTTAGTCTAAATGAGACACAAGGTGCAAGAGTAATCCGATCCCAGCTAAAATACTTGGAGCAAACCTCAGACTTCACAGCAGCCTAGCACATAAATGCACAGTAGAAGACACTCATAAAAATGGATGCACAGGTGTCTCTCCCAGAAGGAAAAGGGGTCCTGCAGTACTGCTGCTTGCAAACTCCCTTACTGCATTTGAAAATAAAGCTCCAAAGAACAAAGTGACACTAGTTAGCTGGCACGTTACATTGACAGGATTTGGTTGGAACTGGTTAACCTCATAAATCCTATTCACATGGGAGATTGAGAACTTGCTCAACTATGAAATCCACACAGACGAGCTGTGGACAAAAAGAAAACCCACTTCCAGTTGATCTCTATGCAACACTAAGTACAGCTTGCATAAGGTCAAATTTAAAACAGACAAGTTATCTGCCACAGCTGCAACAATATAACTGATGTTGCTGTACATGCTGGAACTGCTTTATTTCATCACATGGTAGTTAAAAGTAGTTTTAAATTATTATTAATAAAGAACTAATGTCAAGCAGACGGTGCCTACTTACAGGGTTTTTTTGAGTGTTTATACAAATAATAACCTAATTAGCAATAACTAAAGGAATAGTTTACCCGCTGATTTATGCTTTAGATTATGATGCTTATTTTCCTTCTGTGACTGGTGAATCCCTGACCAACAGCACAGTTCATTTGTGCACAGGTTTCTAGTCTAGGTCCTATACACTCATGGGGAAAATGCTTTATAACTTTTTCTATTAAGAAGACTGTAAAGGCATATGTAGAACATACTTTACACAATGTGTCAACAGTCCTGTGGAGACTTAAGCCAGGTAGATTTAAGGTTAATAAATATTTGTTCAACATAATATTAGTCAGACTATGTTTTCATAAACTCCTTTTTTTTTTCCGCCTTGTCACAGAGACTCATACATGTCAGGTAAGAGGCAAAAGGGAAACACAGTAACAGTTTTAGCAATATTTTGAAATGACGAATGAACAGACTTCCATTGACTTCCCATCTAAGCAGCAAGAAATGAAACTGATAAAAGAAGCGTAATGGCCACTAGTGAAAAGACAAGAGTAACATGGTTTGGTTTTAACTTGAGAAAACCAAAAGTTAAATTACAGCACTTAATACATAAAACTGTATTTCTTTCCATCAGAAATTTCATTGGCTTTTTCAAAAGCAACATATGACCCGTTAAGAAAAAGGGTATTTCAGTGTGGCTTGTGGTCCCCATCAGTTGCATGTGCTGGTACCCACCAATCCTGACAGGAAAACACAGCACAAGGCACACTGAGCTGCAGCACTACGTCACACAGCCCAGGTGCCGTGCAGCAACTGTGCCCGCAGCACACACCTCCCTCCAGCCTGGCTTTGACGTGGTGTCCTCAGGGGAAACCGTCCTCTCAGCCAGACAGAGCTGGGGCCCATCAAAGCAGCCTTGCTCCCTCAGAATAATGAATCACCTCTCAGAAACACACTTATGAGAAGCAAGTTCCTTTCTGACAAAATAAAAGACGATCCTATGATGAGTTCCTCTCCTCCTCCCTTCAGGTAGGAGGTAAACAGTGGGGATACCTATTATGGACTGAAAAGAAACACAGCCAGCAGAAAGTATGTGTGTACGTTCCCCAAGTCATCAAGTCATCAAGAGCTTTTTACAGTGGGAAAAAGCTGCATTGTACTTATAAAACACAAATAACATGTGGTGAAGAACTCATTCCCAAGCAAGTGACTAATATAAAGACATCACTGTTCTGCTCTTCTGCTGCAAGAGCCAACGCTTCAACCAAGCCAATGCTTCACTTTTCCCCGAACAACCTGAATGTACAGAGCACCTTCACCAACTCTTTTTGTCTTTTTAATAACAACTCCTGTTCTACTATTTAAGCTTTTGAGCAGAACTTTGTGTTTTCAATATTTGAGTCAACTCAAGCATTTTTTTTCCTGTTCTATCCTCAGGTCCAGATACACTGAGTCTCACACTGATATCTGGGAAATGTCAATCAAATGCCTATGGTAGTCATATTTATCAAAATAAGAACAAAACACAAAGGAACTTCCAAGCTGAACTTCAAAGACTCAGAACCACCTGAGACCATCCCTGCCTCACAACATCACCAATTTGTCTCCAAATATGAGTGTTAATAGAAATTAATTTCCTTTTCTCCATTCGGCAGTTTTCTCAACACCAGAGCTATAGACCTCCATATATTTATCATTTACTCCTTAAAACTGCAAAATAATAAGTCAGAAAATCTGACAGTTTGTGATACATATAACTGTTGCAGCATGCACTGTCAACATCTAAGCCCTTTGAAGAAGCTCAGTTGCCATCCCAAGGAAACAGAACACATGCTCCCTTTTCCCTGCAGTTCTCCTACAGATGTAAGTAAGAGAAGTCACAATGCAATCCTAACTAAAGATGGTCTGGATTTTGTTACTGCTATACTCCAAACATGGCATGTGTATTTTAACTTGTAGCCACGTGTTGTCTCACCCTTCCACTAGAAAAATCTAAGAAACTCTTAGTTTGGATTTACAGCCCAAACATATGATTACTGCTGGTCTTCATATTTACCCACAGGGAACAGTAACTCTGCAGCAACTAATGGGAACAGACTCTTTGGCACCACTAAATATAGCTTTAGAGAAGAAGATTGCCAAACTAATAGACAGGGTCCTATTCCCCTCCTCAATAATATTAGAAGGCTACAGTTCTCCCACTTAACAAGAACCTGATCAGTACATAATTATTACCAACCCTTTTTAATCAACTATTAATTTTCCAGTTTAACAGGTTTCTTTACCCTTCATATGCAATAACAGTCCTGATTAATGCTTTTGGAAAGATGAAGTGAAAAAAAAGCACAAGCATATTCATGTGTATGTTCTAGGTGGGGGCTAGTGATCCTTATGCATATCCTATGGTTTGCAATGAACTTTCTAAACCTAGACTGATGAGATTAAGATATAGCATTGATGAAAACCATTTCAGTTCATAAAGAAAAACTGAAAGCAGGCATGTGAGAACAGGACATGTGCTTAAACTATTTGAGCTACAGAAGCAAATTTTCTTCTCTCCTCTAAATGAAGAAAAAAAAAAAAAAAGGCAAGCTGTTTCACAAAATTCCAATGGCTTAATCCTGCAACAATGACTTTTACAAGTAGTCTCAGAGATTTCCATTGAAGAGCTTGCACGAATACACATTACTCACATGGGAACTGAGTGTAAACCAGCCTAAAGAAAAACACCAGGAACACCCTTCCAAAAAATTAGAATAGTAAAATCCTCATGAGATTATGTCTTCCAAACAATGACTCCAATTATACCTGATAATAAACAGTTCTTCTATCTGAAGAACAGATTCCATACCTACTGTCATCAAAAGTAACTCTTTACTAACAGTGTATAGAGTAAAAGTAGATAAGGACAAAATCACCTACAGTTACTTTTCTCATTACCTGATTGGGTCGTCCTCCTATAATATTGAATCCCAAAGTGTCATTTTCACGGTGTAGCATGATCACTATTGGTTTGCGTTCTCCTCCCTAAGAAGCAAGAGATGAAATATAGTTAAAGAACACCATCTCAAGAAGAAGGTATTAAATGAAAGCGTTAATGCACATAAGATTTTTAGCTGGAAAATATATTAGATAAGGCTTGAAGGAAAATTAGGCTGAAAAGACTTGGTACTGGACAAAAGAAAAAGGAAAAGTCGTAAGTCACTGAAAAGTTAGCAAGTAACACCTGATTATCTCCAGTTATCTTCAGCTGAACATAAAAAAGGACAGACTTTTGGCGTGAGGAATGCTCGGCACCACCGAAAAAGCATTCAAAATATCTAGAAGTTTCTATAAATATAAAATCCCTATACATGTTAACATTTCAAACATTAAACGTACAGATTAAAATACACATTGTAATTTTCAGACCCCAAAGCCATATCAGTGCACATTTCAAAGCAACTTTCACAGAACACAGAGAAAATGAAAACCAACTCTTCATCCCAAGCTTTCACTTCTCTCCAAAAGGAAAGAATCCAAAACAATATCTGTAAAAATATAGGTTTTATTCTGAAAAAAAGGCTTAATATATAAAGCAGGCACTGAAAAGCAGAAATGGAGTAAAAGTTAAAAATTAGAAAAGAGAAATATTTTTCTTTAGTGGACCAGGTAAATAATTAAAATTAAAAATAGGAAACAAAACAAAAAAAAGGAGGCTTTAGCACAGCAAGTTACCTTATTTTACGATGAAACACATATTTTATTAACTGTGTCAGTGACGTGTTTAATGCCCGAATGGTGCATTTGAATTTAATTACGTATATTTTTCCTGTACTCAGTTTTCCTGCCCAGCTCCTGTTTTATTCATTCTCCCGCTCCGAGCGGCGGGAGATGCCCGAGCGGCAGCGCCCACAGCGACACCTCCCGGCGGCGCTCGGGAGCGGCAGGTGCTCCCGGCGGTGCTCCAGCCTGTCCCCGCACCTCTGCCGGATCCTTTCCGACAGTCCCGACACCTCTCCTCCCTTCTTCAGTCACCGCTCTCCTCGCACACCTCTCGCTTAGCAGACTGCTGCTCCACTCCACATGACCTTATCTCATCTACCAAGAGATGAAGCAAGTGTGTAGCACACCTCTCAGATCCAGCAACCTAAACTAGCCAGAGGAAACTTAAAAAAAAAAAAAAAAAATTTCAAGTTTTCAGAGTTACTCAGTGCCACGAAGACCCGTGAGATCTGTATTCTGAGCCATTCTGGGTCCTGCGAACAACGTCCCCTTTCCCATTTTCCATGCAGCAGGCAGATGCCCAGCATACTACATTGCTTCAGGCGTGAGTTTCACTGCTCAGACCTTTTCCACCTAGGATTTTGTTTCCCAAGGGTCCGTGAAGACTTAGGTAGAAAGAAAAATTGTTTGCATTAAAACGCTTCTCACCACGGCTGCAATCAGCACTGCCTAAGCCTGCAGAGTGAGCTTCCAGGTAGGAACTAAAAACCAACCAGCTCCATCACAGCAAGTGAAGCCAGCTCACCGCAACTCTCGGATGGTTTGTTTCGCCTACGGAAGAGAGTCGGTCTCTGGGCAATGCCCTCAGACCTGAGGGGAGAGCGCAGCACTGCTCTGGCCTCTACTTATCCACGGCGGTAGCTGTCATTCCATTCTACCAAACCAGAGAGGCTCTGATGTCCTTTCGCCATCGTTTCCAAAGTCTACAATAATTTTACACTCCAGTTTTTTAAGACAACTTCTCAGCTGCTCAAATAAAAGTTAAAAGCCAGGTCCACGCCCCTGAGCTGCCGCCACTACCAGCTGGAGTAAAATGAGCAGCAAAAGCAGCTGGGTCCCTGCGAGGCGGGGCAGCCTGATGCGGACACCCTTACCGGAGGAACCAGGACCCGTCTGCCGGCCGAGCAAGCACTCGATCGCAGCCTCTGTCAGGCACTACTGGGCTCACCGCAGCGCGGGGTTTCGGCTACCGACGGGCGCCGGAAGAAGGACTGACAAGAAGCGTGTCCCTCGTAGGGATGTTACCAAAAATCAGTAAAAATAAAACTCTTCTTCATTTAGCAACAGGGTCCGGCAGCTATATCTCTCCGAAAGAGGCGAGGGACGGGCAGGGGCAGCTCGCACCGCCCGGGGGATGCGCAGCGGACCGGGCTGGGTCCCGGACTGCTGTAGTGGTGACTGCCGGCCCCCGGGGACACCGCCCACCCCGCCACTCGGCCGGTCGTTCACAAGTCGGGCACGGGAAAAGCATGCTGGAGGAGAGCACAGCTGGAGGGGCGCAGACCGGGGGGCTCTGCCCGGCCGATCCCTGACGCCTCACTCACCTTGCCGGGCTGGCTGCCCGCCAGGTCCCGGGCGATGCTGCTGATGTGGCTCATGTACTGGCCGAACTTCGCCTGGTACCGCCGAGCCGTCAGCTGCACCTCGCTCTGCAGCGCTGACAGCTGCGCCAGCAGCGACTTCTCCCTCCTGCTCCAGCGCAGGGCCTCCCTCTTCAGCTCGTGACCCGGCTCCGGGGCGCCGCCGCCCCGCAGCGCCCGCAGGAAGCGGTGCCCGCCGCCCGCTCGCGGCTGCCCCACCGAGCTGCCCGGCGAGCGGCCGGAGGGGTGCCCGGCGCGGGGCTGCGGCTCGGCGGGGCCGGGCGGCCCGTAGCGGCACGCCGCGAGGTGGGCGGGCAGCTCCCGCAGCCGCACGGTGCGGCCGCAGCCCCGCGGGCTGTAGTCGCACTTGACCTCCAGCTTCTGGACGAGGCTGCGGAGGGGCAGGACGGGGCGCAGCTCGGCGGCCGCCAGCGGCCGGCAGCGCAGCGGGCAGCAGCGGCGCCGCGCCGCCCAGGGCAGCAGACAGCCGGCGCAGAAGACGTGCCCGCACGGAGTGGACAGCGGCTCTTCCAGCACCCGCCCGCACAGCCCACACTGCAGCTCCGCCGCCACCGGCCCCGCGAACCGCGACGGGTCGAAGCCCATGACGCGGCCGGACACCGCGAAACTTTCGGCGCCGCGACCCCGGCCTGGCCCCGGCGCCGCTGGAGCCGCTCCCGGCGGGCGGCGGCGAGGGGCGGGCGGAGGAGCGGGGCCGCGCCGGGGGAGGCGGGCGGCAGCGCCAAGACAGAGATCCCGGCGGCTCCCCCCACCCTCTCACATTAGCTCCCTCTCCCCGGCGCTACCGCCCCACGCCCAGCCCCGGCACCACCTCCGCCCTCCCAGAGCATCCTCGCTGCGCGGCGGGGCGAGGGACCGAGGCGTGGGGACGCTCCGCCGCTCGGTCCGCGCCCTCCGGCCTCCCCCGTGCGGGCACTGCCTCGGCGGGCGAGCCGTGCCCCCAGCGGGTCACTCGGGGCTGCGCTGTGGTCGCAGAGGGAGGGAGCTGACAGGCTGCGGGACAGCGAATCGCTCAGGCTCTGACTGCTCCCTCTTTCGGAGAGATACAGCTGCCGGACCCTGTTGCCAAATGAAGAAGAGTTTTATTTTTATGATTTTTGGTAACACCCCCACGGGGGACACGCTTCTTGTCAGTCCTTCTTCCGGCGCCCGTCGGTAGCCGAAACCCCGCGCTGCGGTGAGCCCAGTAGTGCCTGACAGAGGCTGCGATCGAGTGCTTGCTCGGCCGGAGAGGATGGGGAACGAGCAGGATGGCTTCGCTCCTGGGCTGGCAGCCGACCATGTGCCGGTAAATAACGCGCACGTGTGAGCATGCCTGTTTCACGTCTCTCCAAAAGGCTTCCTCCTCTCTTTTCCTCCCGTTTTGGGATATCCGTCAGGGCACAGCATCCTAAAATCCCCAGTACTAGTGCTCTCTTTGTTGCCATGCCATAAAGGAAATAAGTCGGGATAAGAAAGTAGCTTGTTGAGCTCCCTTAAACAACAGCATATGTATAAGCAACACTTTCATTTAAAGAAAAGCTAAAACACAGCAAAATCTGGAAAAGCGTAGTGAGGATCAATAGCTGCCTGGATTCTACCCCATCATTGCTGCACAACCCACAACACACACTGAAACATGAAACCCCTAACACATTCCCCACATAACTTCACTATTGAAAACACAGGGCCAGATTGCTGCCCCCCAGCCCTGTGGAAAACCTCCCAGAGCAGAGAGGGATGGAGCTGTCTGAGGGGTTTCTTCAGTGGGCTCCTTCACACGTGGATCAGACACCATAATTTTTGGAAAGGATGACAGGTTTGGTCTGTCCAGGCCCAATCACAGGTTATTTTCTGGGCTGAGAACTCCTGAGGTAGAGCCAAGGGGTGTCCTCACCAGTTCTGCAATTTCTGCTTCGAATTCTAAATCTCATGAGCATCCCTCTGGGAAAGCCATGGGGGCTTTTTTTTTGAGACCCACTAATGACTGGTTCTTTTCCATGACTAAAAAGACATCATGTGAGCAATACAGCTGAGACTATTTTTTCCCCCCAAAGCAAGAAGGAAAACTCTGCACACACCTGCCCCTAGAACTGTATCTGGGATGGCAGATCTGTTATGTATACTCATGATTCACTTAACAAAAGATTGGCAATGCCTCACAGAACATCTACAGACACAAATATTACTGAGAAGCACAACCAATCTACTATTTCTGACTTGCCAAACAGAAACCCACAGTTTCTGTTGGATTACCATGGCCATGAAATAAATAAGCCAATGAACTGCACCATCAAATAGTCTCTCATCTTGAAGACAATGTACTGTAACACAATATTTCATTGCAGATCAAAGTCACATTCTCTCACACGAAAAAGGAAATCAGACACCTTGAGTAACTTATTGTGCTGGTTTTGATCATCTATCCATTGATTTTAATTGCTTTGCTCATGGGGTCGAATCAGTGTCATTCAGAATGTTACAGAAAATTATGAAATAATAGTGTCTTTCTCTCCATTTTTGAATTTAACTATCAATTTGGCTTCATTATTTGTTTATATCCTCTCTCTTCTCCCAGTGCCTCAATGAATCTCCTTGACCTCATTATATACAGCCCAGAATTTCAGGTCTGAACACAGGCAGTAGTGTCTTCATTCATAAATTAAACTGGGCAGAGAACAGGCCCTGACACTGGTTCATGATCTGTTAAACTGGTATTGCTCCTGTTAATCTGTTACTGTGATGCTTGAAATAGTTTTGGCTGAGATGTGTGAGCAGCCTCCCAAACAACAGTTGGACACAGCGCAAGGGCTGCAGGGGCAAGTCCCAAGAGATAGTTTGGGGTGGCTGCCCTCTTTTGGAGACTTAGGGGTAAGGCTGTGAGTCCTTCTGGAGTCCCTGGCACATTTTATTCACCAGTATAAATGCAGTCAAAGGAATGAGGTAGCCAGGTCTGAGCCTCAGAGCCTGTTGGCTTCTTTTAGATTAGGTGATTAATTAAACAATGGTTTAGAATTCCCATGGTAGGCATACTTGAAAACAACAACTCTGCCCTTTCTGGCTTACTTTGGGCATTGGTGAAATGTCAATGCACTGGCAAAACAGTTCCAGGCAGTTGCCTAGAAGGCAGTTGCCTTTTTGTCTGCTTGTGCTGGACTAAGAATTATCTTTCTTTGTCATGATGTCAGCACGGATGGAAGCACAGGCAACTGGGTTTATAGCAGAAGTAATTTTCCAGTGCAGGAACCTGTAATACAGACAAATATACTAAACTCATCTAAAGATAACAGCTGTCTGCATACCAGACCTCCATGGAAATGGATACACATGGATAAATAAATGCAAATGTTACCGATGTGCTTACAAGGGATGATTCCTACAATTAGTCCTATTAGTTCCGATGTAATCAGGAAATGAAAAACACAATCCTCGTACTGTCCTAAAATATTCTTAAAGAGACAATACAATTATAATTTTTTTTGCTCCTCCAAGGGCTCAGCACCTACGCTCCAGATTTCATACAGCCACTCCAGTCATGAGTTCACTGAGGTGGTCAAAGAGGGAAATGCAGATTTAGGGAGATGGAGAGAGGCTGAGGAGCATAGGAACAGCAGTGCTCTCATGAGCACTGGGGACAGCTGACAGTGATAGTGCCACACTGGGATTGAACCCAGTCATGGATCAAATAAATGTGCAGTGCCTTGTCTCTGGATGAGTCCATGTCTTCAACAGCTTCCAACACATTCATTTTTGCTCTGCTTTGCTAAGGCAGAAAAAATAATTTGAAGTAAGAAAGCATTTGCTTCCTTAGTCACAGGTACCTACACAAATGCAGACACACAAAAACACGCTTTGAGGGAGGATATTGATGGGGGGAACTGCTGCTGAAGGAGTTCTTTACCAGCACAGAGCACTGCTGCTCCTGGTCATCAGAGAGGGGAAGAAGAGCTATTTCTATTGTAAATAGAGGGTTAATTCTGCCCATAGTTCTTTTCTCACCCTAAGCGGATTTACACTTTAAAGGATGAATTATACAGCTGTTTCCAAGTCTTCTGATAAAAAAAATCAGAAGAAAGTAAGAATTACTGGAATCCTAAAGGTAACTGTAAGCCTCCAGGGTACATTGAAGTCAATGGGGAAAATCCTGTGAACTTTCAACTCACATACGTGGGCATAGAAGATGTATTTTTGTATTTCCCCCCTCATTTTAATAATAATTTTTCTGTATTATTCATCCATAGAATTTCATAGGAAGGTTCTTTTTCCAGCCACACTAGTAAGATGCTGTAACTAATCTAGAGCCAGGAGATCTCAGCGACTTCACTCTGAGAGAAGAACTTAGATCTGAGCATTTGCTATTAAAATCAGTTGTCATCAGAAGTCTGCAAAGAATTTATGTCACTGCACTTTGGCATGTTTCATTGTAGAGAATCACCTCAGAAGGTTTACAATTTTTGAGTCAGCAAGCAAGTTTTCTGTTCCGCAGTTTATCATTGATCATGATAAGAGTGTTTGAGGAGGTGTTCAAGTCTGAAAGCGTACAGATTTTTGCTGAAAGCCGAGCAAGTATTTGCATTCATCATTTAAGGAAAGAAAATTCAATTAAGCTGCAGATATTCAGTGAAGAAGATTACATCCAGAAAACATTTGTAATCTATGTTGTTGTCAGAGACTGAAAATAGTTCATGCCTCAAACATAGATATAAAGTTTTGCTCATTGTAAAGAAGCTACAACCAAAGAAGCCTCCCTGAAGACTGGGACTTTGGACTGAAAGTCAAACTGCTGATTAGATAAAGGAAAACCTGTTTTTCAGTCATCTCAGGCTGAGGGAAAGGTGTGCATCCACAAAAGGCCAAAGCCACCAGCTGTGCTGAGAATCATCCCTGGCTGAGTTTGGGGTGGGGGGAGAGCCCAGCTCACAGAAGCCAGGTTTACACAGACTCCCCCCAGCCGAGGGGGAAGGAGGAGGTTTTGGGTGTGTGGTGCAACCTCTGGTCAGAGGCACTGAACACCCATCCTCCGTTACACAAACCGGCCCGGCTGTGGAACCCCCAACCCCACAGGCCACATCCATGGGACCTTCTCGTGAGAGACAGCTGAGGGGGAGCCATAACCCCCCTAAAGTGCTCCCCAGAGGCTTTGCACCACCGGATGCAACAGATCCCGAGTCTGCTGTGAGAGACTGCTCCCCTTTCCCCATGGGGGACATGCCTGGGCATTGCCACCTGGCTCGAGGTTATATAAACCCATGGGATTCTATGCTTTTTGGGGGACCTTCACCACCAAGATGACCAGCTGGAGAGGATCAATGGACGATCGTTGGGATCCACGGAATGGTAATATTGTCCTTATTCTGTCCTGGTCACTCTCTTTCTGTCCCCCCCAACTATTTTCTATTTCTCTCTCTCTCTCTCTCTCTTTCTCTCATATTTACTATGAAATAAAACCCATACTATTGACTGGCATATGGTCTCATTTGCACCTTAATTTGGGTAGAGGTATTTCTAAGAAACTCAGTAATCAGATCATGACATTTAATTGGCGTAGTTGACAAGCATAACATTCTCTGACCCAAAGTGCCTTTCACAATAATCTTGTCTCCTCTCACGAAATTATTTCATATGCTTCCTGCTCTACTACAACTCATAAATCTAGACACTATTTCTTTTGAGGGCCTGTGAGGGTTTTTTAAGATTCCTTCCATAGGAATTCTTGGTGCTTGGATGAACTTCCTATGAGGGGTTGTGGAGATTGTGGTTTCCTCTGCAGGCTTAGAAACTTGAATGCGTCTTTCTTTGAGGAATTGTGGACATTGTGGTTAATAGATTTGGGCATTTAGTTCCCTTTTCTGCTTGGTGTTTTGTGCGGAGCTGTAAAGCTCCTGTTATGTGGTGTTTGTGTGGAGCCGAAAGGCTCCCATTTGGAGGGGACCCATGTCCTTGTGCCTTTTGTGTGTTTTGTTGTGAAAAGCCAGAATTGGCAGGTTTCAGTCCTGAAGCCAATTCTGCAGCTCCTATCTTGTGGGCACCCCTCCCCTCCCTCCCACCAGTCTGTGGTTTATTGTGGAGAACTAGAATTGGCAGGTTCTAATCCTGAGGCCAATTCCGCAACTGCTGACTTATGGGGCTGGTGTTGTCCCTATGCAAGCTTAGGTATTTATCATGCAACCTCCTCTGTGGGGACTATAGGAAAACTTTAGAGGAAAATGCCTGTCCTGAGTGGCCAGTGCAAAGAAAATGTTCTATTGTTCTTCCTTGGTTAATTTGTCAGTTGCCCCTCTATCCCTGGGGTGGACTTGGTAAAAAGAAAAATTGGGATAGGGAGCTATTGGTTACTAGAAGATGATTGGTTACTAGAAAGGTGTTTGGTTATTTAAAAAAAAAATGGCTTTAGGCAATGGCATTACTTGCCACTGAATTTGATCATGTCCAAAAGGAAAATCACTGGAACAAAGGGAGCAAACTGGTAAGATGAACTGCTCCAGGGCGAAAAGCAGAAGCCTACTAAAATCCTGAAAAAAAGCAACTCAAATACCTAACTCACAGACAGCAACTCTTGCAAAACTTTTAAAAGCAGTCTCACTCCGTCCACTGAACAACCGTTTGGAAGAAACCCCACTGGAAACCTGCGGGAGACAACAAAAGTGGCGCAACAAGCACTTCATAGAATAAAAGCTAAAACTCCACCTGAATAAATTAATGCAATTAACAACTTGTTTCACTCAGACGTATTTTTCTGAGGAAGTTTGTTTCTTTTCTCTTTTCTAGGAATGTCAAACATCCCTGCATCGAAGATAAGGAAAACAGATTGAGAGCAGAGAAACTGCAAGCAGCAAAATCACACCTAAATGTGATAACCATTTCTTCACGTGGACTCTGTCACTTTGTGTTAGCCCCAAGAAGTTTTTACTTCTTTTTAATAATCAGTCTAGTGGGCCAAATTTTCACTTTTCTTTTATAGGAACCTACCAACACATGAGATGGAGCTGCGTGAAAAACAATGAAATTTAAAGTGTCACCATAATTGCTTGCATTGGCAGTTTGTTAATATTTGTAATTTGTGTTTTCATTGCAAGTGACTTGGTGGGAGATCAAATGTTAGTTAAAGCATTCTACATATTCTTGAGCTTGATTTTTGTCTAACCTGTTTTGTCTTTTTACTGAAAAATGGTGTGGCTAAAGGTCTTACGGATGTATAATTTGTTCAACCACTTTTATCCTAAGAGTTGGTATAAGAATTTATACATATTTGAAATTGTACAAATATGTACTAACCTTCCCAGTTCTACCTCAGAAGGCTTCAAAATTATTATAATTTGGCTAAATTTTTTGGATTTACTAATTAGTAAATTAAAGAATCTTGACAAAACACAAGCAAATGCTACATGAGAAATTATTGAATCCCCCTTCCTAAACCAGGAGGGATAGGACATGAATAAATTACAGAAAAGCCTTCTACCAACTCTCAAACTAATGTACTGTTGAACTTCATGCCATATGTCTTAAGAGCGTATTTTAACTTTTCCTCACTTCTCCTATTTATGCCAATCATTGTAGTCACTACAGCACATTCTGCAATACACATGCTTCTCAGTTGTGGGTGCAGAATGGGATGAAGGCAATTTACTCACTAAAAATCAAAAGAAAAAGCTACTTGGGATAATGAAACTAAGTTTGAAAGGCAATTAATTTCAATGTTTAATCCCACCAGTAATAAAGACACACTTTCTGGTTTGTGTCAAGATTAAATGACAGCAGTGCTATAATCTGTCTCCTAGAAAACAGAGCATAGTCCTGATGTAAGGATATGTTTGCATGAAAATATTTTGTATGAAAATGCTTTGTGTGTTAATTTTGTATCATAAAAACTAATCCTTCATAATGTGTAGAATTATCCAGCAGAGTAAGAATATTATCTATGAAGTTCTTCTAACTATATGTGACTGCCATCAAGAAGAAAATACTCATTCTCAACAAATCCCTTCACATTTATTCCAGGGTGCAAAGTTAATCAATTGTACTACAAAAGCTGGGAATCTTCTTGAAACTCAGCTGACACACATGTTAATACATGTACCTGTTGAGGATACCCCTCTATGGATTTTAAAAATGAAGACCTGCTGCATAATTCTATAACTAATTTCAAAACATATTGAACCAACATCTAAGAGATACAATATTGTGATATCCCTCACACCCACTACCCATTAAAAAACATTGATTCCTGGGATTCACGGGGTGGAAGCACTGACTAATGGAAATTGAATTGATGATTACAATTGAATTTACATTTTGACATTTCAGACTATTGGACACTGTAGGATTAATTATGTTATTGCTTCTACTCTTTCTATCTTTTCTACTATTACCTCTCCTCATCACCTCCATGGACAACCCATAAAGTGAAGAAGACCTCTAGGAAAGAGACATTTATTACAATGTTTGACTCATGGGGTGGCTGTCAGAGACTGAAAATAGTTCATGCCTCAAACATAGATAAAAATTTTTGCTCATTATAAAGAAGCTACAACCAAAGAAGCCTCCCTGAAGAGTGGGACTTTGGACTGAAAGTCAAACTGCTGATTAGATAAAGGGAAACCCATTGTTCAGTCATCTCAGGCTGAGGGAAAGGTGTGCATCCACAAAAGGCCAAAGCCACCAGCTGTGCTGAGAATCATCCCTGGCTGAGTTTGGGGTGGGGGGAGAGCCCAGCTCACAGAAGCCAGGTTTACACAGACTCCCCTCAGCCGAGGGGGAAGGAGGAGGTTTTGGGTGTGTGGTGCAACCTCTGGTCAGAGGCACTGAACACCCATCCTCCGTTACACAAACCGGCCCGGCTGTGGAACCCCCAACCCCACAGGCCACATCCATGGGACATTCCCGTGAGAGACAGCTGAGGGGGAGCCATAATCCATCAAAGACCCCCCAAAGTTCTCCTCAGAGGCTTTGCACCACCGGCCTGCACGTGATGCAACAGATCCCGAGTCTGCTGTGAGAGACTGCTCCCCTTTCCCCATGGGGGGCATGCCTGGGCATTGCCACCTGGCTCGAGGGTATATAAACCCATGGGATTCTATGCTTTTTGGGGGACCTTCACCACCAAGATGACCAGCTGGAGAGGATCAATGGAACATCGTTGGGATCCACGGAATAGTGATATTTTCCTTATTCTGTCCTGGTCACTCTCTTTCTGTCCCCCCCAACTATTTTCTATTTCTCTCTCTCTCTCTCTCTTTCTCTCATATTTACTATGAAATAAAACCCATACTATTGACTGGCATATGGTCTCATTTGCACCTTAATTTGGGTAGAGGTATTTCTAAGAACCTCAATAATCAGATCATGACAGTTATTCACCAGCACAAAGACACTATATGATTTCTCTGTAACTATGTTTGACATCAAATGAATCAACAATCAGCTCTGGCCACTAGAAAATTGAGAACAAGTCTTAAAATCCCATAAGTGGGAGGTCTAGATTTTTGACCCACCTCTTTCATCCACTAAATGGCTTATAAGCAAGTCCTATAACTGCTTTTCACTTTTCACCTCACTCACTGCTAATGCTACCCAGCAGAATTCACAGCAGCCAACTGAAGTCCCTATACACTGCTTTTAGCTAATAAAGTTGCCTCACTAGGGCACCTTAGGGCAGTCAGGACTGAAATCTACACCTTCCAATGCAACAGATGGATGAAATCACCTTCCAGGATGTGCCTGACCTGGGAAGTGTGCTCTACAGTCACACCCTGTGGTCTGAGCCTTGCAGAGAGAGGAGTTGAAGGAGCAGTGAGATTGTGTGTGATCTAAGAGTCAATCTGCCCAGTGCTTTAAAAGCCAAATGCTCTTAAGCATGCCTGTTGAGCCTTTTAGGAACTTACCTGATAGAAGTTAACTATTCTATCATCTTTGGACACCTCCAGCAGCTGAACAGGGTTTTTTCAGTATTACATTTCTACTGAAGTCCTTGGTACAAAGTCAAAAGTAAATATGAGCACTTAAAGGTGGTTTTTCCACACAATATTTTAAAAGAGCATTTTAATAGTAAACTGATTTGAAGGAAGTGATTGTTCCTACCCCTGTTTTGTAGATGAGGAGATAATTAAATTCTTTAGATTCTGGGTCAAAATGATTCACATAAACTGGAAGTATGTGTCAGAACAGGGAACTGGGATGGCTCTTCTCTTTCTCTTTAAGAGACTATGAGCAAGACAAAGCCATCTCCTAAACTGGAAGCCCAGGTAGAGAAGACTATGCACTTGACCTATATCAATACACTTGTTTGAGGATTGAGACTGTGCTTTTTCTTTATTCCCCTCTACCTTTTTTTTGTTCAGTGTTAAATGTAAGCTACTTGCTAGTATTTAACATGGCAAGAGAGAAGGAGGAAGAGGAGGTGAGACCCAGGCTGAGAGAAAGCAGGTCTGTGCATGTGTTAGCCCCTCATACTTGTCAGGTCTGTACCACATTCCCACAGCCAGGCTGTGCTGACTGCCCAACCCTGCCCAGCACTCCTGCACTGCCCTGCATGCCGTGGGTCTGGCTGCAGCCCGAGCAGAAGGTGCTAGCAGTGGATATAAATGTAAAGGAACATCAGAGCCTTGCCTTGCCTTGGGTGTTTCTACCTCATTTCCCTTTCCTAATTCAACTGTTGCAACCTCCAGACGTCCTAGGTTTTAAGTTTGTCCCTGCAGAGCCAGTCCACAATGCGCTTACTTGCTGCAGACACGTCCTTTCCACGCAGAGCTGCTCCCTAAGGGCATGCAGGTACAAAAAGCTTTCTATTTTAGCACCCATTAACTCAAGGAAAAAATATCTAAGGGGATAATTTTTCACATTATGAAGTCTCATCCGTTGCTGTCACTGAGAAGAGCCACTCACTGTTGCCAGGCTCTTACAAGATGACAGAGCCCAAACTGGAGCGGAAAGGGATCACCTCATTGCTGATGACAGTCCCTGAGAAGGCTTAAGTCCTCTTGCCCTTGCAGTACTTGATCAACCAGCAAACACCTAGCCCCCTGCTGCTGGGGCTTCCTTTTTCACAAAACAAAATGACATAAACACCTACGGTTGAAAAACAGCCACCTAGTATCAGTAAAATGAGGTACCACAAACTGGAATAGAAGCAGATTCTCAGTTTCAAACTCAGCATATCTCAGTGAAGGCTTTGACAGCTGTTCAGAGTAAGAGAAATTGTTCAGGGTATTTCTACCCTTTTGCATGTCTCTTGCCAGTGTCACATTGCACAGCCTTTAAAAAACTGCCTCTACCTATGCATTTTTGTAATATTAACTTGCACATCAGCTGGTAAGGGAGAGAAGTAAAACATTTAAAAACATGTGGAAACTTCAGAGTGAAATATATCAATAATAGTGTTAGGGGTTAGGGCTAGGGTTGGATTAGGGTTAGGGTTAGGATTAGGGTTAGGGGTTAGGGTTGGATTAGGGTTAGGGTTTAGGGTCACGGGTTAGGGTTAGTGCTTAGGTTTAGTGTTAGGGGTTAGGGCTAGGGTTGCATTCGGGCTAGGGTTAGGGTTAGGGTTTACGGTTAGGGTTTGGGTTAGTGTTAGGGTTGAGGGTTAGGGGTAGGGGTTAGGGTTATGGTTAGGGTTTGGGTTAGGGGGTTAGAGTTAGGGTTGGGTTAGTGTTAGGGTTCGGTTTAGGGTTGGGTTAGTGTTAGGGTTAGGGTTGGGTTCGGGTTAGGGTTAGGGTCTGGGTTAGGGGGCTAGAATTAGGGTTGGGTTAGTGGTAGGGTTAGGTTTAGGGTTGGGTTAATGTTAGGGTTTGGATTAGGGTTTAGGGTCACGTCTTAGGGTTAGGTTTATTTAGGGTTAGGTTTATTTAAAAATAAATAAATGTGGGAATTTTGTGGTAGGATTTTCAGAACTTTTATTTAAATGCCTAAATTTAAGCCTTTGAAATTAAAGTTAAATATCATTGCCACCAGAATGTTGCTGGACTTCGTCTAAACCCGGTGAACAGCCTCGGAAATGTGTGCCGAGAATTTTGATTACTTTATGCATTTTATAATGACACAGATTGGAAAGATCTATTAGTAAGTCAAAGAAAACAAGTTAAAAATGAAAGAAGGCAATGGTCATCAGTGTATGGGGATATGGGAATCCATGAGCTGTTTCACAGTTAGACTCTTACATGATGCAATACAAAAAAAAGGGAAAAAAAAGCTTTGAAATATGGAAGCAATAGAAAAAAAAGGGAAATGAGAAATTAATATCTTGTTGTTTATATGGGCCATAAGATAAGCATATAAGAATATGCTTCTGTTTCTTCTATATGTTCTATTTGTTACTCATACTGTAATTTATGCAGTTTAGAATACCCTCTTAAATCCCAAGCCTGTTGCTTCTTTTAACAAAATAGGTTAAACAGAGATAGCCAAGGAGCACTTTACTCAGTTAGTGTTCCTCACATATGAAAGCTGTGATACTTCAAATATTTAATTGGTCCCGAGGCCAGTCCTTTTGAGATTCAGCTTACGTTAACACAAATAATGGAGTGCTAAAAAAGAAAGATTTGCTCATATAATGAAGTATTTTTAGTGCACTAGCAAACATGATTCCTAGATATATTTTACTTTCTCCATGAGACACTTAAAACATTGAAGTTTAGTGTTTACATTTGACAGTAGAAATAATATGGAGTAATGATTTATAGTAGTTAATATTTAGAAATGTCAGCAATATAGAAGCGAATACTATGAGCAGTGAGAAAGCATGAGTTTGGATTTTTTAGTTTTTCCAGCTCTTGATCTGTTTAGCCTTATTTTTCTTCTGAGTCCTTCCTGAAGTTATGCTTTCACAAATTACTTATTAATGAGTCTAAATTAAAATACATACAATTGCTTATTACACAAGTAAACTTAAATAATCTCAATGGTTTGTATTTTATTTGACTTATAAATAGGATTTATTGTACTTGTCTTATGTGGAAGACCACCTAGACTAGTTATCCTAAAAATACTACTTGAGAATTATTCTTTCTATCAGCACGTCTTGTTTACCACCCCCACTAAAAGCAGACAGAACTTGCTCCAGTATGAGATTCTTTTCCTTGTAGGGGTGTGAGATCTGCTGTTATTTCACACAGGTCCTCCCTGTCTGCCCTTGCAAGGCTGGAAACCATGACCTCCTCTGACAGAAGGTGACTTTTTACAGTATTTTGGAGAACACCTGCAAGGGACAGCACTAAAGGAACTGCTGGGAGCTCAGATCAGTCTCCATTATTGATGTCTCCATGCTTTCTGTGCCCTTCCCTCTCTCATTCCCAAGACAGGCAGAGGGCCACTGTGGGCCTTTAACTGTGTTGCCTGGGAACTGTCAGAGCAAAGAGATGTGGCCTCCCAGTGTCCTTGTGGGTGAAGGGTGTCCCCAGGACAGATGAATGTGGTTTTCCCAAGAGTTGTGGATGGTGTCTGGTTTTTCTGGTATTCAGTAACAGTGGGGTTCACATTGTTGTGTCCTTTGGTGGGAAGACTCGGGGGAAGGGCTTTCTCCTCTAGCAGTTTGCTAGGTTTTATTTAACTTTGAGGATCTTTCTGTCTCCTACACATTTGCAGGATGTGGTTGAAAGAAATGAGTTTAAACGTAATTAAAGAAGGCACCCAAACAGGTGTGCATATATGCAGATAAGGCCAATGCTGTATCTTTTCTTAGGAGACCAAATTAAGAAATAGTCTTTACAGGTAAAGCCACAGTAAAGATGTTGTGGCTGCTTATCTTAGTACTTGTGGGAGTGCAGTGTAGCTGAATATCTCCCAGAAAAATGTTCACAAATGGAGTGTATGTCTTCTATTTCTGGAAATGTCAAGAGCGCTGAATTAGAAATTTTCAACTTCATGGTTTAATAGATTCATCCTAATGAGCCCAAAAACGGAAAAAAAGAGAGAAATAACTTTCTGATGCTTGAAAACCTTTTAAACGTATTTTGAGTTTGACCAGCAATTTCTTCTCCTCTTTTTGAGAGACTCAGATTGGAAAGATCAGACATGACACCATTAATGTACATTTGGACAAGTTAAATCTACTTTTTCCCTAAACTGCCTATCATCATGGATTCATGAATGTTAATTCCGGTGTACTAATGCACCTTTCTAATGACTACCTACTGCTGCACTGAGGCATGACATGTACAGCCTGATAGTCTTGTCATGGGGTGTTTTGTCAAAGTGCTAGCACAGCTCCTACCTGCTGGATTACCACATCACTATTTTTTTTAAACGTATAAAGGTTTTCAAAAAAGAAGCCTGAGTTTTTGAAATGCTGAGCAGCAAGATGCCTCAGTGACATCAACAGAAAATAAACAGGTCCAAATAAGGTGCACTTTTAGAAAGGATGAACATGCTTTTTCTTCATACCTATTAGTCCTCTTCAGCCCCCTCAGATGTATTTTATGGTGTTTCCACCCCTCATGCTCAAGCTGTATTACAGCTGCACCAGTTTCTGCTTGTATCACCAGAGATTCAGATCAATAACATAATTTAGTATAAGACTCTGCTATTAACTTCTAAGAGGCTCCCTACCTAAGTGAGATAATCTGGATTTGGCCCTTGGTTATGTTTTAAAATGGAGCAAGGCGCAGCAAAATGTTTTATATTAATTTTATAGTTTGTTATCATGATTTTCTCTTTTAAATAGAAACAGGTGATACATAAGCTGAGGTTTGGGACAACTTAGCATTTCAGCCTCAATGGGAAAACTTAGATGGCAAGTGTGTTATCTGGTATACGCAGGGGTAGGGTTTGAAATTTATTATATCTCATTTTAAAGCCAGAAAATTTTCCAATTAGAAGTTCCAGAAAATTAGTAGTGATTCAAACTGTAGTAGAAGCTGAAGTCCTTCCTAGATCATACATATTAATATGCCATCAGCATAAAATGCCACTTTAAATTCACTGATTCCAGTGAATCCCATGAGAATCTGAAGCAGCATTAACAGCTTCTGTCAAATGTTCTCACATTAAAATAAAGCAGCATGGTGGTTGGGAAGAGGAGAGACACAGAAAATACCTTTTTTCTGTAGTAATCACACTTGAAAGTTACCAAGTTTCTTGCTCTCTACAACAACAGAATTGATCCAGCTTTGTGTTTGAGCAAGCAGTGATTCACTGCTGACTAGGACAGGGTCCAAAAGTGGCAATCCTCTCTGAGGCAAAAGTTAGATGAACGTGATCTTTTGGCAGCCTGCATATTAAGAGCTGCCCTATTCCCAGGTTCTCAATTAAGGACCTTCAGTGAGGTCAGCAAAATGACACTGAAATCTGATTTTGTACTGTTTGGGAACTGAATTTCAGTACATCACTCTTCAGGCTGGTTTTGAGAACATGACATCCTGGGATTCCTTAACAAATAATACCAACTGTCTGTGATACCTAGTGCCTTCAAGCAGTGTGATTCAGACAAGTAGGAGCTTTTCTTTCCATTAGTCCCACTTTCAGCTTTATTTCATCAACAAAGTGATTCCCTTCTTTCCTTGCCACACAAATAATCTGTTCCTAAAGAAGTCCAGCTTTTAGAGATTAACAGCATTTTGCAATCTGTCTAACCCTTTAGTAAGAACTGTCATTGTCGAGGCCAGAGAGATCAGAGCTCAGGGTTGACTTTCCTTATTCCTGATTCTGCCTCTGACATGCTTTAAGATCTTTGGTAAGTTAATTAACCTCTGTGACTCAGTCTAAGCATTGGTGTAATGCTTAACATAGAGTCCCACAGATGTAAGGCATGATAAAAGGGTAGAGGACTATTATTGTTACTAATGATCATTAGTTTGAAATCATAGTCAGGCAAAACCAAGAATAACAAGGCCATTACAATTAGTTGAAAGGTAGGGTTGTGATATTTAATCATCATTAAAAGGGTACATGATGAAAAATATATTACATATTTTCAGTGAGAGTCAAGAAATAACTTTGTGGGATATCTGCAGTAAAGACCAGGAGTAGCAACTCTGAAAAACAAGGTTCAATAAATCTTATGATTTTTTCCATCCAGCGTAGAGGTTATTTTTCCTACCATGTCACACACTGTGGCTATTGGAGTAAATCTATTTTTGTACATGTGATACGATGGTGCACTGAAAACTAACAAGCCACGAATCTGTAAGTTTATCTCTACTTTTTTCATTGTTGCTATTGTTCTTACTGTGCTTAATACTAATCATATGCAATATCTAGAGAATCCCAGGTTTGGGTCAGTGTTTTGTCCTGTGTGCTGCACCAAATACATTGTAAGATATTCATGGTCTCAAAGAGATAACAAAAAGAAGCTGACACCTTCATACAGCACTGTTGTTTATAGCTATCTTTCCATTTCTTTCAGACATTGCCTCTGGGATATAATTAGATAAAGAAAAAAAAGCTCATCCATCAATTAAGATATTAGTGATCAGAACTGAATATTGGCAGTCTCAAAGAAGACATTCCTTTCTAGCTATCAAGAATTTTCCTTTATTGACCTGTCTCTTTCAGTCTATCAAAGAAATGTTTTAATTTGCAGCTGAAATCCTGATCCTACCATGAATCATGGTTTCTTTTGAATGCAAAGGGCGTCTGTCTGGCAAAGTTGGCAGCCTGACCTCTATAAATATTGTTCTATTGATAAAAAGAGGAATTGGATATAGAGACTATCCAAAATAAATATTTTGCTGGGATCTTGGATGTCTGAATACAATAGAGCAAAGGGTTGTTGCTGCATTTTAAATCATTTAGACATAAGTTGAAGTGAGTATTAGTTTTAGTTGAAAAACTGTCAAAGGCAATTTGCACCTTTCATTTAGGAAATGAAAATGGACACCTGTTTAGGGATTGCTCTTTTCTCTTTATTTTCTGTGGGGATTTGCCATTGGTTTCGCTGGGAGCAAGTCTGGGCTTCTTGATTTCTAGGAGAATTAAAACAGGATTTCAATGAGGTATTCAGAAATACCAGCCCATCGTGCTCCTGTCTTTTGGATGAAGGTGGATGAGAAAAGAGCCCTTTGTGCTGTCCCTATCAGAAGCCTTTGCAGGCTTGGGGTGGCTTCCTCAGCATGCCCTTGGGACAGGTATGCAAGTGGAAAATCAGCTGTGCATGGTAGGCAGCAGATAGGCTGGGCTGGCCCAAGGATCAGGGGAAGGGAAACCTTTATGCCCCCACTTCATATTGAGGAAGTACAGAGGCATAATTTCTCCCAGAAATGTAATTGCTCTGGTGGGTCTCCTGGCATGGTGCACCTCCCCAATGCTCCCTGACAAGGTCGTGTCCCAAAAGACAAAAGATGTGCTGCTCTATACTGGCATACCTCCTCCTTTCTGCCCTTTTTGCTCCTACAAACACTGCTTACATAAAGCAAAAGGGCGTGCAGAAGGAGGAGGTGTATGTGAAGGATTACAGCAAGAAGTCCTCAGTATGGCTGATGAGAGGTGTCTCAGCACCATCAAGTCACAACAAAAATGGTCTGAACAGAGGCATGAGTGAGCTTGTGCTGAAGTCAACAGAACTGTACCTTTGCCTAACCAGTGACGTCCTCTTGCTTCTCTTTCCCAAGAGGAGCAACAGAGGAATTTTTCCCATCAGAGACATTTTCTTCTTATCAATAAATTACACTATCTAGCTGCTGCAATAGATAGTCTGTGAATAACAGAGGACATATATTTTTATTGGCTCATCTATTTAAGCAAAGAGAATTCCTGTCATCAGTGCTGAGCTATAAACTAAAATTTGAAGATAAGATACCATCTACTTCTTCTTTCTCCTGCAACTCACAGCACTGCTGTGACTGCTTTGCAACGGAATGTTTGTATAGTGTATGTGACAGATACACTAACACTTGCTGTTTATCTGCTTCTCCCTTCCTATGAATCATTCTTCTTTCTGTACTGTATACCTCCAGAAAAGGGCCTCCTGTTTCAATTTTTTTTAAATGCTTATGTACAATAAAATCATAATAAAAAAATGTTTTTTCAATAAAAATAATTACATTATTTACTTGGAATTTGATTCCTCTGTGCTGAAACCTCCAGCTGAGTTTCCTTTTTGCCTTATTTTCTAGATCATGGAGAAGCTTTGAATCCAGCAGCTTTCCTTGTTGTAGGTATATTTCAGCAATGTCATCCTCTCAACATTTTGAAAAAGCTTTCCTACTTTTTTTTAAAGAGTGTGACACCACTTGCATCTTCTCTACCATTTGCATGAATCAACCAAAAGCCACCAACTGAATCTTAAACGTGTATTAGTCACTCAAAAAAAGAGAGACAGGGATGGTATTCTCCTGTGCTGACCCAAATGTTCAAAGAAAATTTAACAAAACCTGTCCACACACATAACAAAACCCAGAGAACACTATCCACACACAGAATCCACCACCAACAGGTAATTCCCCATCATTCTTAGTGTACAGGCACTGCTACCAGAGCACCCTGAAATGCCTGTTGCAGTCATGCAAGCAGAGCAGGGCCCAGTGGGACTGCTGAGGCTGCAGGAGGCTGACCCAAGAGCTCAGCTCTGGGCAGTGGTGACAGTGTCCCACACTTCGGCAGTGCTATGGCACAGTTTTGTGCCTGTGACCCCAGCCACTGCCTGCTCCATCTCTGCCTTAAGTGAAGCTAATGGTGGCTTCCTGGCCATGGTCCTTGCACAAACAAGCAATGAACCTGGGGAGAAATAAAGAACAGTTTGTAAAAGGAATTAGGCAAAAACCCAAGACAAAGAAAATAAATAGTGGTTCATGAAAATCTCACACAGTCAAAATCAAGGGCACAGAATTTATTAGGCAACCTAAGAAATACACAACTGTGCTTGTTATGTTGCCATCTGCTAGACTGTAGGTCTTCAAAGCTGTCAGAGGAAGGCTGTGTACCTAATCAAAACACATCTCCTTCTCCTGGCTCAGTGATTTAATACCATTGCTTTTGGGAACAAAACATTCTCCTAAGTACTGCTGGGCTGCAAGTTACAAGAAAGTCTTTCTGGTATATCTGTCAGAAGTCTGATTTCTAAGCACAAGCTGAAGCTACTGGGGAATTTTGCTTAAAGTCAGTCTGTAAACAAATCTCTGCACAGCTGCTTTTGCCTTGTTCATACTCCTCTCTTTCTGCTTTTTGCTCTAATTCTTACAGCTAGAATTGATAAACTGTGGGGAAGAAAACCAGGAGAAACTTTTTCTTCATTTAGGTCCACAATATTAATTTAAACCATTTTATCTCTGGGACTGCAATGTTTTTTCACTAGCAAAACTTTTGCACCAGTACACAGAGTTACATTCTGGGACAACATTTTAAGACTATGCTTACTATTATAGCAAAAAGCCACAGCAGACTCTATGCAGCAATGCACAGAAGGATCCATAGGAAATGCTTGCAGTCCTATCTTAGAAGCACAGAACAAATCTATCTTCCTGAATAAAGGCATCTAGTGCCACTTGCACCTCCTGCCATGTCCCGCTTGATTCCTTGCCTGTCTCTCACGCCAGAGAATTCAGGTTCCCAAGTGCTTGCAGCCAAACTCGGCAGCCCCTTGCAAATGTCCTTAGTGTGTTTCGCCTCTTAGTACATGTAATCAATCCACTGATGACTGCATATCTAATTTACTGTGAATCAAGTACATCTCAGACCAATTTCTTGTCTTCATACATTTTTTGAGCAGAGCTTTTGCAATGCTTGGGGTTTGCTTGTAGAAAAATTCCCACAGCCATCATGTATTCTCTGGGAATACATTTCCCTGTATTCTCTGGGAAAGCTTTCTTAAGCTTCAGTGAGCTTTAAGCAGAGCTCACAGAGTTACTCTTAAAATTACATCTAGAGGCCTCAGCTGAGACTGACAAACACTGAATAAGAGACAAGAACTTCCCAAAAGGTTTTGAAATTAATATCAAATAAATATGATAGACAATAGGCAAATAAACTGCCCATTAATAAGTATAAATGTATATATTTTTAAAAATTATACTTATTTTATAGATTTGGTTTTTACTACAAACACCTAAAAATGTGGTGGAGTCCAAAAAGGAGCTTACTCTTCACAGGTCCCAGGTCAGCACTTCATCCACAAAGACATTCTTCTTCACCTATCAGCTGTGATATGGGTAACAGCGATTAGGTTAAAGACCATTATTAAGAATTCAGGAGTCGGAAAATGAATGAGGATCAGGTACTTTGAAACAGCAAGGCAGTGTACACGTCCTAGGATGCCATCTTTGATCACATGCTCATGTTATTTTTTCCTTTCCATGGGTTCTTTCTTAGTGCAAAAACCTGACTGTACTCAATTAATGAGTAACAACACACAATTTTATTTTCTTTCCATCGTTCAGTGCAAGGCTGTCCAGGTTTCACCTGGGACAGAGTTAATTTTCTTCTTAGCAGCTGGTATAGTGTTGTGTTTTTTGGATTCATTATGAGAATAACCTTGATAACACAGTGGTGTTTAGGTTGTTGCTAAGTAGTGCTTACCCCGAGTCAAGAAGTTTCCAGTTTTCCATGCTCTGCTAGGGAGGAACTGCGCAAGGGAGGGAGCATGGCCAGGACAGCTGACCCAAACTTGCCAAAGGGATATGCCGTACCATAGAACATCATGCCAAGTACATAAACTGGGGGGATCTGGCTAGGAAGTACTGATCACTGCTTGGGGACAGGCTGAGCATTGTTCACTGAGTGGGGAATAACTGGATTGCACATCACTTTTTTCTCTTGGGTTTTATTTCTCTCTTTCTGTTCTCTTCAATTTCACTATTATTATTATATTTTTAATGCTTTATTTTATTTCAATTATTAAACTCTTTTTATCTAATCCCACGGGTTCTATTTTTCCAGTCCTCCTCGTGATTCCACTGAGCATGTGTCTGGGTGAACAAACTGTCTGGAGTTAAACCCCAACAACAACCCAAGCTATCTTTCTTCTCCACTGATGAAGCTGTGCTGTGAAAGTAGGGTTATTCACATCCTCAAGAGCTCTTTACAGTGCCTTTCATTGCAGCATGTGTGTGCTTCATTGTAATTTGTAACCTGGTTTCACAAAGCTCTTCTGAGACATGGACGTAGTGTTTTTCCCATGTTTCAGGTTTTAAGTGCAGTGCAGAATGACTAATGTCAAGTTGAGCACCACATACATGCTTAGGGCCGCAAGGTCCTTGGATATGCTCTGGAAGCCTTGGCAGGGAGAAGTCACATCCCTGCAGGCTTTCACTGGTGAACCACAACCACTTTCTACAGAGAAGTTTTGAACTTGTCCATAGAAATATAGTATTTCAAAGGGCTGTCTCTTGACCAAAACTGAATTTTCATAGTGACAGTAAGATAAGCTCCTAATATAAGGCTTATCCTTTTGTGAAACTCCGTATTATAGCTCTAAATCCTAGAAGAACCTCTACTTAAAGTAAAAGAAGATGTGAAGTTCTGAAACAGGTAGAAGTATATTTATCGCCAAAACATTGGCACTACAGTTTTAGCTTTTCCAAATATTTGGAAATATTCTTTGGAAAAATAAAATAAGTTAGATGGAAGTTAGACAGAAAACTGCATTCTATACGGAGGAAGTTTGTAAGAGCTGTGAGAATCTAAAAATCGGGTATTGCAACAGGAAATGTGCAACCTCAGGAATATGCTACTGGCCTCGCTGCAAACTCAGAGAGCATTCAAAAAAGAGATATAAAGGAGTGTACTGTAACGCTGAAAAAAAGAAGGAAATCAAAATAAGAACACCTAAGTAAATAATGCCTGTAAAAAAATAAAGAATGTTTAACAGATAGTAATCCCATATAATGTTGTGTGTATTTCTCTGGTCATTCTTATCCAGACTTGTGGCACCATGCAAATATCTTTTTCTTGTTTTCCACTGTCAGCTCATACAGAAAAAGAGCTTGCTGGTTCTATAAAATAGAGGCTATCAGCAATATTGCTAATTAATGGTGTAGTTGCCAAATAAGAAGTTAAGCTCTGACAATCATGACCTAATGTTACACAAATATGCTTCATCAATCACAGTTTAAAAAATTACACAACAGCCAGCAATTTTTTGGATGAGTAATAGAACCTATTGGCAGTTGATATAATTAAAGGCTAGTAAGCAGATGAAAATGTTTGGGGGTTTGTAGACTTGTGTACAGAAAAAAAGGATAGAAGTGTTTTAAAAATGTCAGAGCTTGAGCTGGTTGTTGTTTAAAACGGGAAGACTTTAGAGGGAGCCCAGGGATTCACAGGCAAATCCAGGTTCAGCATGAGGAGGTCTCCGGGCCCAGTGAGGCTGTTTTGGATGTCCTCTGATGGACACAGCTGTTGCTGGCACTGATCTTGCTCCCAGCTGCCAGCGTGGCACTGTGGTACTGGCATCCCACTGGGTATTCACCTGGTCTTGTGACGTATGGGGCTGTTCTTTCTTTGTCCCACTGTGTCCTGTAAAATTTTAAGCTCTTGTGGAATATTGGAAATGTCAAGAGCCCTGAAGGGCGGCTCAGGAGGTAGGTTTGTTTGGCCTTTTCCCTTTGAATGGAGCAGAAGGAAATAGAGTCCACCTGTTTACTGTATTAAGTGCAGAATTTTTTGAATGATGGCTTGTAACAGGTGGGAGATGAAGAGTGAAATGATGAATAGGGAACAGCAACCCCAAATGAGACATTGAGCAGATTATGTTCTTAGGCTTAGATGCAAAGATTAAAGACGGGGGAAAAAATCTTGCATGGGAGAATTCACTTTACTCGTTTAATAAAGTTAAATCAAAGTTTTTACAATTCTGTTTCGAAACAATGAAGTCTAATGATGAGGATGAACAAAAAATTCTTAAATATTCACTCTGAATGCTGATTTCCCACATCCAAGAGAATGGATTGACCACTTTTTTAATGCTGTCAGAAAAGCATTACTCATCTATTTTAGTACAGACTTAGCAAATCATTTCACAGTAATATTTATTTAAGCGGCAAAACATTAGTCAGTGACATTGAGAACTAGAGTTCCATTTGTGCTTGGCAATTTATCATTAGACTAACTGGATTCATATGCCATACCAGGAAGATAAGGAATGCTATGAAAAACTGTTACGTATAAAAAGGATAATCAAAATATGAATATTAAATAGATTGCACTGCTGTGATGGAGGTTTTGTTTTAGTACTGGTGAAAGAGAACAGCACTATAAAAAGCAGAACATGCTATGTGAAAAGAACATGGATGGAAGTAGTGTTGGTGATAGCTGGCCCCGAACCTTTTGTGAACCGGCTGACTTCAGTGGCCTTTGGATTAGGTCCAGACAAAAGCCACATTTTTATATGGCAGGCAGACTTGATAAAAGCACACTCAGAAGCAGAAACAAAGAAGCCATGAGGAGCTTTGCAGAGTAACCATGAAGCAGAAACAAACAGATTCATACAGTCCAAAGGACTAGAATTTGCATTCACTCACATTGAATCCACTTGACTGATTTCCATGTAAGGAAATTTGAGCTAGGAAAAGAAATTAGAAATCAGAATTGAAAAAACATCTTCAATATCTGGGTTATACATCTAAGATAAGCCCTGCCAGAAACAATGCATCTATTATACTTGGCTTTTGGCCCGTGCTTTGTATTTCAGTTGGGTTTCACTAATCACAAATCCCCAAAAGTGTATAGCTTCCTCCTTCTGTGGGATCACCTGGCCACCTCCCCATGATGCTTCCAGCACAACTAAGGCCCATGAAATGCAACATACAAACGTTGTCCCCTCATGAACATGGGTAAGAGCTGCTGTTTCTGCTGATGTAGGACTCGGGCTCCAGTGAAATGTTTCCCTTTTTCCTGATGAAATTGTGAAAGGCCCCTGCTGAGATGACACTGCACCAGAAAGAAGCACACAAATGTGTAGCGTGGGTTTATAAACACAATTGCAAAGCTGCCATGCCAAACCCCTTCATACCCCTGTAGTACTAGAGCTCTTTTTAGTTTTTCCCAAGATGGTTTGAATAAAATGCAATTATTCAAGTGAATGATTTCAGCAACAGAAGACATTTTTTGTTCCAGAAAGGGTGGGATTTGTCTGACCTTGTTTTCAGCTTCAACAGAAGGAGAGACTCTGTCTGGGTCTTAGGATAGGCAACAGATGGGGGTGAGGACACTCTTTAAGAAGCCCAGCCATGTAAGTGCAAGTTTGGAGGGGAAATGTGAATGAACCTTTTATTTTCCCATCACTCTAAAGTAGTGCAAAAAACATATCTATATTTAATTGCCACAGGATTAAAAAGAAAAAAAAAAAGAAAAGTACACTGGATCAAAAGATTGCTTTGCCCAGTCACTGATACATAGACTCATCTCTCTTATTTAGGTATCTGTGCTCTCAGCCAGTGGTCAACTCAACACCTGTCCACAATTGTTGTTCCTCTCCTTCATAATAACTCTCTTGGGAAGCCTCATGTCAGGCTCTGCCTTGAAGCAGACTAAAAGAAATACCCCAGGGATCCCAGAGGAAGTGTTGCACCTTTGTCAGTATGGTTCACATATTGAAATGTATGAAAGGTGGAAAAGAAATCTTAGTGTTTTTATCCCCTTTGGTATGTCATGTTTTGAGTGGACTTAGATGCAGGCACGTTACAACAGGTAATGCTAGCACTACATGTTATTTTTGACAGGACAATTTTTATTAGCCCTGAATTAAAGCTAGCCTGGCTTCTGTGTTGGTCAGTCACGTGTCTGACTGTCTGGTTTCTTGAGAACACATTTTGCTTTATTTTGGAAAGAAAAATGAGGCTGTTAAAACATTCAGGACAAAGATTTGCTCTGCAGATTAAAATTACTGATAGAAATATTTCTATTTGTTCACTAAAGATGAAATTGAAATGTCCTATTTTTTTATTTCAGACTCTGGCATACACAATATTTCATTTAGGTTTTTTTTTATTAGAGGAAGAAAGGAGATATTTACAGCAGCATAATTATTTAGAATGAGGGTTTAAAACTTTATAAGACCATTCCTGCTGTTAAATTAGAAATCATTTGACCGAGGATATAATTTTACATATAGTTAAATAAATGCTGAGTAAGCAATACAATTTCCTTCTGTTGCATTTAAGCATTGCAGAAAGTCACGTCGCACACTTAGATGAGGCCTTTTCACTCTCCTACAGTGTTATGCAATGATTTCCACACCCATCATGGGGACTGAGAGGGGGATGACAGACTGCTTTATCTTCTTCACTTCAGGAAGAGAAAAACTGGTTGACAGTGTATTCAAAGGGAGAGAGAGAGAAAGAGGGAAAGAGAGAAATTTGTTTGCAAACCACCAATGTTATTATGAAAGATCAAGTTCTAATCCCCATGACTCATACTAGCTACTCTCCCCAGACTGGCCAGAAGACAAAGCACATTATAATTATGTGGCTAAGATTGGAATGCTCTGAAAGCCTACGTAAGGAGCCTGTTGGACTCCACTGAAACCCACCAAGGGCAATAGACCTCCCAACCAAAGACCATACCTAGAGATTACAAGTGGCAAGGCCGTAGTCCAGTGAATTCATGGCGCTACTTGCAGATTGTTTCTCCCGAAAATGATTGCTCTGCTGAATGCTTGAGGAGAGTGACATCAGTACGTGGTCACCCATGACAATTTTATTCCTTCAGCCATTTCCTATCGCTTCAACTGCAAGGAAAAAGGTTTTCTTTCCTTGCATAAAACTCCATTTGGAATGAATAGGCAGGGGAAAGCTTTCCTAAAACTAGAGCTCTCACTCCTTGAGTAAACAAGAAAATTCCTTGAAGGATTTATTCATAGCAAGATTACTGTTACAGCATGGATCTTCAGCAAAATAATTTCCTATTATATATGGAAGAATTTGGCCAAATGAGGACAAAAGGAGAGCACAAACTGCTGGTATCACTGGCTGGACAAGATCAGCCTTCCTGATTAGTTTGCCCGTGCTTTTGTTCCCTATCCCATGTTAAAATGAAAATACCGCCCTATAATGTGTTTGTAAAGATGTCTTCTCCATAAACAAAAATTATTTTTGAATAGCCAGTTCTCAGTGCACTGCAAGGCCACCTAGACAGTCTTAAAAACGCAAGGTAAAAAAAGAAGAAAACAAACAACAACAAAACAAGAGCAAATGTTTTCAATGTCAAAAAAATCCCTGAAAAATCTATCTTAAACACAGTCTAGAAACACAGATCCAGAAAATCATGCCTACAAATCTCTGCTTTCCTTTACTCATTCAAACTTTTCCCATCCCTCTTCCATTTTCTCAACGATCTTAGTACTTGTTTCTTTTACTATAATTGTTTTGCCTTTTCCTATGCCAGTGCCCGATTGTCCTTGTTCCAGTCTTCAATATGCCCAGTTCTTCTTTCCAGCTCTCTATGCCTCCCTTTTTCATCCTACATTTTATGTCATTTTTTCTATTCCTTCTTTACTAGAGAGGAGCCATGAGCTAAAGTCTTCTCCCTGCCACAGAAGAAAGGAGAAACAGGAGCACACAATAAAACAGACTCCTGTGGGAAAGAAGGAAAAGTAGAAGTCCCATCCAGCTGTTGCCTTGTGCTGCTTCCACTCAAGGGCTTGCAGCTTAGAAAATCTTACTTCATTCCTCCCTAATCCCTGTATGTGAGGAAAAAGGGAGTAAGAGATCCCTCATGAAGGTCCCAGACCACAACAACATCAAGAAAAAGAAACATCCCCTTCTAGTAAGAGAAGAACAGATGTGCTTTTCCATGAACCTTTAGAAATATTGTGCAGTCACATCCATTGGAGAAAATGCATCAATTTTCTGTCTATTTTCAAATCACTCCCTTTACTTTCATTCTTCAGATTAGATCATCACCTGGCACAGCCAGCCACCAGGAGCTCACCCTGCTGTTGCAAGTCCCAGGTTTCCCAATGAAGAACTCAGGAAATTTACAATATCAATCTTAACTTGATTTTAATATTTTTCTTTTTTAACCCTTTTTTGAAAAAGAGCTCTTAGAGAGCTTAGATGTTTCTACCAACTCAGCTCAAATGCCGGGCCTGCCATATCTGCTGCTTTTCCCACTAGCCTACAGCTGTTTGGTCTCCTTTGTGATACCTAGCTGGTGTCCTAATCAACCTGTGATTTATTTTTGGCATTGGGTAAGAATTGTATATTCAGCTTGTTAGATTAATAAGGAATAGTGCCAATATAAAACTGAGCTCTCCTGTTTCCCTGAAATCACTGAGCATATATCAAGTACAGTTTACACAGATTCATTATTACTAAGTAATTCTGGGTAATATATTTCCTTTGTTTTTAATTTTGGGGATAATGCTTGTATTTTTGATTCATGCTTCTTAAGTGAGGTTTCAAAGGGTCCTAGTCACTCTCAATTTACCAGGATGTTGTCTGAGGCTGAAGAACAAATCTTGCCTTTAAAACAATACATCTTTTGGCTGGATTTTATTGTAACCAGCACTGAAATGGCACTACTTAGTTGTTGGGGGTTGTTTTTATTTCCTGAACTCGTCAGTACAGAGCTGTTGAAAATAGCTTGATGCTGCTCCTTTGCCTCCCGACATTAATCATGGTTAATTAAGTGAGAATAAAGTTCAGGTTAATGCAAACAGGCATTAATTCTTGTCATCTCCCCGCTCTCAGGAGTATACAAATCGGACAAGTAGAGAAAAGCAACACTGAAAATATATCCTGGAGAAAACATTCAATTAACATCAGGATTGGAGGTCTTGTCAGAGATCTGTTAAAATGTGTTCCCCATATTTTCCCAATAACTGCATGAAGACAAATCCCAGTGTCTGCTCAGTTAGACAAAGGATCAAGATCTATTTTACAAGCACTAGGATAAAAGCTTTTGTATCCTTGCAGCTGAATGTATGCCAGGCAGTGTCAGACATCAAATGTGCCAGGCACATTCTTCTAGAGAACCTTATCAGAAACACTGACATTTTCCCTCATGCTGCTTAAATGTAGGAAACTAAACCAAATTAGGGATGAAGAACAAGCAATATTTCTTGGGTGGAAAAAAATAGGCTTAGAAGGAAAGATTTAAGTAAACTGCTCTCTCTTTTTTAATTCTTTTTATTTGGGAAAGAATAATAATTTAAAAATTGACTTTAAAAATCTGAATAAATGTCACTAGGTGAAATGCTGTTGTTCCAGCCTGTGTTGGCAGTAGTCCTGAAATGCTCCTTTCAGCTCAGTGAGGCAATAGTTAGATACTACCTGTTTATGTATCACTCACAGCTCACTGCCTATTCTTAGACAATTAGCAAAGAGATCTCTTTCTCAAAGGATATGAAATACATGAGGTCTGTTACTACATTCAGCTAAAGCATTCACAGCTCTGTTTCTAGATACAAGGCCCACACAATTAGCTCTATCTCTAAATATGTTCTCCATGGCTTCTTCTTCATGTTCTCCATGGCTTTAGTTCAAAGCCATTTGCCACCACTAAACCAATGCTCAGCTGCTCTTCCTCACCTGCTAACTAGCCCTGCAACACCAGTGGCACTGATACTACTCCTCCGAAACTTGCTGCTGCTACATCCCCATCACAGTCTCCCAACAATCCCCATCCCATAGAATTGTTCTCACTCACAGCATCCATACAGAACTTCTGTCTGCTGGAGAAGTTTTATGGCTTACAGGACTGGCTCCTTCCAAAAGGAGAAGGCACTAGAAGTTGGGATAGGAGTTGCCTTCTTTTACAGCAAAGAAAGAGAAAAGTTTATTTGTAGTAAAAAGACATCCTCAATACTTGGCATGTCCCATCATATCCCATGGTTCTCTAACAGATTTTTGGAAAGTGCTCCCATCTGTCTTTGGCCACTTCTACTCAGAAACTGCAACTGCTTTCCAGGTTTGATGTGGAGGCTGCTGCTCTCACGCCTGCCAGGACCCCTGGGCAGCACATTTATGCCCTCAGTCCCCAAGAGGGAGCAGAGGGACAGGGCACTGCCAGGGGAGCTGTGAGCACCCACCCCAGGGTGCGCTCCTGGGGCTCTCCAAGGGCATGCCATCACTTCCACGAAGCAATATGGACTCCCTGCACCACCACTGCTGAGCAGCCTGTCCTGGAGTCCCCACCCTGGGGGTGCGTTGGTTTTCACTCTGAGTAACACCAGATAAGCAGAAGGAGAGTGCCAGTTGGTGTCTGTTGTGTAGGTTTATGGATGACTTGTGTTGGAAGAGAAGTGTCTTCCAAATGAAGTTATGGAAAGACATTTGCAACAAAGAAAATGTGCTCACAGGATTTTAAGTTTCTCATTGCAAAAATTTTAATAAATCTTTTAATTTGGGCACTCCTTTGCATACTGTGCTGTACACATAAGTGTTGGCAGGTATAAAAGCAGGCTTCTGTTGCAGTCACAGAAGACAATCTGAATTATTTACAAGGGGAAATTTTTTCAGTCTGGGAATCATAGTCAAACGAAGAAAATTAAAAATCTTGACCGCTGCACAGTGCAAAGGCTAAAAACATAAGATCTCTCATCCCACATTTTTATGTGTCTAAAGGACACCTATATTCAGCACAAAGTGGATGCAGGGAGACCTGCTTTTCCCTGTTTTGGCTCTTTATGCATTAATATGTGGTAAATATATGATTCAACACAGAAACTAAACATAGCCTTTGAATTGTTTGTCACGGGTTGATTTTTTTCAGGATTCTGCTTCTTCTGTGCAATATTACTACACTTCTGTTATCTTCATTTTTGAGTTCACAGCATCGCAAACCTGCTGGGTGCAACAACTCAGCTGTTTTTCTCCTCTTATTGCTGCATACAGCACATACAACTAATAGCAGTGCAGAAGGGTAAAAGGAATGGGGAAGCCAGATAGAAAGCATGCTTTTTTGTAGGTACATATATATATATATCTATATATATTCAACTATTGCATAATATAGATACATAAATAGCTATGCTCTTCATTTATGTCAGCTCGTAGAACTCATGATTTAAAGCTGCATTAGTGTACTGTAACAAGGAAATAGTAATGCATTCTAGCATTCATATTACAGTGACACTTATGGAAAAGACAGACTTTACATTCCTTCTGTAAAAAAAATTGTCATAAGGACAAGTCTCTTCCACTTCTGTTTACTGGTGTTCACTCCTCCAGAAAAAGCTTTTATTAGAGAAATAGCCTTGGCCCTCACATGCTATCCCAGAATGAGAACCTGAGCTCTCCTGTACCTTTGGATAAAGAAAGAGGTGCAGTTGTCTCACCTTTCAGAGCTGGATTGCACAGAGGACCCACATTTAGATCTGTGTGCTACAGCTTTTCTTTCTCATGGTAAGAAACTAACTGAAAAGAAATTGGTTTCCCCATTTCTAATACTGTACAGCAACTCTGCACTTATTTTTTGTTAATCATTCCTCTAGCAGAAGAACTGAGTCCTTGAAGAAATCAAAAGCTGTCAAATATCAGTCTCTTCACTGAACCACTGAGTGGGGAGGAAACCACTGCAGAAGGAGAAAACACAGCTCATTTTGGTTTCTTTTTTACCTTCTAGACACTAAACCTGAGACAGAGATCACAACACTGGCCATACCCTTGAAAAACTTGATTAAGAGGTGGACAAATTATGCCAAGGAGATCCTCCAAGAATTATTTCCATAAAGGCAACACCATCTCACCCAGTAAAAACTATTTTTCATCTGTTAGAAGTCAAAGAAGGAATTTAAGAAAGACAGAATTAAAATTTGCATAATTTCCTTCCTTGAAGTGTTCTCTCATATCCACTTTCAGCCAAGATCATTAGTGCTTATGAGGAAGCTTTGTTTTAAAAATATTACCAAAAAATCAATTATGACTGCTAGCTTTAAATAAAGAGGCGACACTTGGGAGCAATCTGGATTGCTTGATAAGCTGTGTTCAATCTGAACCATGTGCACTTGAATACGGTTAACATAATGTCATTAACCTTGACATAAGAATGTAGGTTACTGTTACAGAAGGGTGATTGTGTTTTGGAAATCAATAACTACGTTAAGGACTCAAGGGTTGTCATTACCAGGGAGCTAATCATGCTTTCCTAATGCAAGGCTGATCCTGATTTCACTACTGCATTTGTGCAGAATGTGAAATTAACTCTTTCAGTTTCTAAGGTCTATTAAGCAGAGTAAGTAGAAACTCCAACTGGAAGGCAGAATGAGTGAGAACATTTATAAATAGTATATTGCTTTAAAAAATAATAATAGTCAACTGCCTTTGCATGGCCTCCCAGAATCATGCAATCATGTCAAAATTGCAATTTGCATTAAAAAGTAAACAACCCTCCACCACATATTGCTGCCTAGTTCTGATTCCTAGGGAAAAAAAATCTGAAAACATAAACCTTGGGGGTTTTTTGATTAAATCTTATCATGCTTGGACCTACACACCTATGCTGCCTACACACCAAACAGAAATAACAGAAATATACTCATTTTAGAAAATATATCAAGAGGGTGTAGCTAAAATTACGAGAGGTTCTAATATGAAGATACAATTTTGTTACCAAGGGAGTTTCAATCCTCAGTCTGTGCTTGAGAAATGAAGACTAGTGCAGCAAACAGGCTGAATTGGTTTGGCTTATGTAAGTCTGTAGATGGTGAGTAAATTGGGATAGTCCCACCTAACTCTAAAGTTTTGGCACTGTCCATGTTTGGTTTCTTGGCTCCAGTCAGTAGGATAACAGAAGTTCATCATCTGTGTTAGCTCATAGTCAGTCAGTACTGCCAGTTGTCAGCTATAGCTATAGTTACAAGTCTTGTAACCTGGAAGGTTTTTTTGTGCTTCAAACCACCACAGCCAGCTGTTGTTTCCAAAACACAGAGATTGAGGCCTGCATTGGGGGACCATTAAAATGAGGCACATTTGGAGCCAAAAATCCTGAGGTACATCTTTGTGCTGAACCAACTCCACAAATACTCACAACACTTAGTCCTGGCATGAAATGGGACTCGGTTACAGCAGTTTTATTCCCTCTAAGGAAAAATTTGGGTGACCAGCGTGGACTTTTCCCTGCCAGCCTTGCTTTCTTTGCAAGTCGTAGCCTTGCAGCCGGTGATGTGTGCTGGCTCTTCCTGGACATCGCAGCTCCTCTCTGCAAAGCCTCCCCTGGGGTCACCATGCCACCTCCACACCTCTCTCCTCAAGCAACAGCTCAGCTCTAACCCTGTGATCCAAAAAAAGATATTTAGGGGGCCCAGCATCAGGCACATTACACTGCTCTCCAAAAAGAAGACTCTTCCTGTACTTCATATCTCCTTCTGGTCCTCCTAGAGGTTGTGTAGGTGGGTAACTAGAGCCTACTGCTTCCCTTTGCCTCCAAAACTATTTGACTTTTCCTTTGGCTTTTTCACCAGAGAGAAGCATTTGCAAGGCTTACAGCATTTCTGGCATCCCTCAGCTTTGACCAAAAGGCCTTTTTCCTCCAGCGGTCCTTACCAGCACTCTTCTGCCTTTAACTCTCTGTTTCTGTGCCAGGATAGCTTGCAGGAATGGGGCTTATATGAGGATATAATCGCTTGGGAAAGGAATGTAATTAAAAGCAACATATAAAGCAGTTAAAAAAAATCTTCTGAGGATGCTCAGCTGGCACAGTGAGAATCTTGCTGAGAATATTTAATTGTTTGCATTATTAAGTGCAGACAGGTTGGTTTTAATTCAAAACAAACATGGCAATTAAATAAAAAAACCTATGTCAGTACAACATTATAGCTACAGAGTTAAAATGAAAATGTAGGAAACACAAACATTCAGGCTTTCAAAAAATGGGAAAGACTTACTGGATTAACCAGATAATTAAAAAAACAAAAACCAGTCCTAAAGCTTTGTATCAACTACACTGTAAGGAGCCAGATGAAACACTGATGCAGCTGCCTTGATCATTAATATTTTTGATTCCTGTTTTTCCAGTTAAATGTGCAGAAGAATATATTGCATCTGATGATATCAAGTGCATGTCATAAGAAACACTTGACAGATGAATTTACATTTGGTACATTTCCTTTCCTACATATCCTGTCTTACCATTTCATTTTTGAAGTCTTAGCACATTGACATACTAATTTAGGGTTTTAGTTTCTTTTCAGAGAAAAGAACTTGTTTTCATGTTGGTGGAAATGTTTGATAGAAATACTGTCAAATATCAGATAGACTTGTGTGAGGTAATGCCCAAATTGATCAGAAAAAGTCAAAGCTTTTTTTTTTAAACTAACTGAGAAGAAAATCCAGACTTTCTCTGAAAGACACTACATAGCTTTATCTAGTATGCCTGTTCTGTGGATGTTAACAAATTAACTTATTCTTACCTGAGAGAAGTAGGAAGCATTCAGCCCTGTTTGAGAAATGGGAAACCTAAGTAGGGAGATTGTTTGACTACCCTAAATCCAAAGAAAGAAACTCCTTCAGTACTATTATTAGGTATTAGGAGCTCTGTATTTCTCACCACCTGCTCAAACCTAGAGACAGGATGTTCCATCCACTTCAAAGAAAATACTTAATATCTTATTCTCTGGAATGGAGTATCATTATAAGGTGTATTTTTCCACAAGCTGACCAGTTCCTCTTTTGGAACCCTTTCCTGAGCTTTCCTGAGCATTTATTTCCATTATATCCTTACTGCATTCAGACACTGCCTAAACCAAGTCTCACCCCAAATCTATTTTTCTCTTGTGTCAAAACTAGGCTGGGGAGAGGGAATGGAGTGTGCTTGGATGACAGTGTTGACACTTGAGCTGCTGTGGAGAATCACAAACATGATGCTGTAATACGTAATCCGTGCTGACAGTTTAGAAATCAAAGCTCATTAGCACAGAGGGAAGACGAGCATTTTAATGCCTCTGGATTCCATCCACTGCAATTAACACCACATACAGCATATTGTTCACCTAAACCCATAAATCAGAGTAAAAAAGTGTCATATTATACACAGATCCTGAAACCACAATAAAGAAAATGAGAAATGGCTTAGAAAAACTAGGGAATATCACATTTTTTCATATCACCAATTGGAAACTAAACCTAGTGCTGAAAATACTTTAAAACCTTTCAAGATGGATGGTCTTCATAAATATGTCTGAAGGTCTCCATTTACCTGAATAAACTGCATTGCTGTAATGCCTGTGGGTCCAACCTTACCAAGGGAAGTAATCAAGACTAAGGCAATGATACTCCTGAAGTGAATGTGTGAACTTACATGCTTTAGTCTGTATTGAACTTGATATAATTTTTGGTAGACATCTTACTGAATTTTTTAAAGGGAAAATTAGTGACCCTTAAGTTCAAAAGACATCAAGAGCCAAATCTGAATCTGAACGTGACACGCAGTGCAGATTATTTAAACCGGTGATTATTTCTGAGTATTTCTATTTACAGGTGTGCTGGACCCCAGGAGGGGGAGTTGTTAAATTGTCTACTGTTTAAACTCATCATCAAATCCACTGTGTTCAATTTTTTATTTTAATCAATTGATGCACTGCAGGAGGAGGCAGATCTCTTTATAAGTCCTGTGCCCTGTCTGACATCTTTCCATGCAGATTGTCACTTAATTGGTCTTCCTTCCCGTTTAGGGCTTTAGGTGCACACACCAACCAGCCGAGAGAGAGCTCTGAATTGAGACAGGAAAATGCTGGACAGGGAAAGCATAGTTCTGATATACTTCGCAGTCTAAATGCTGAAATGTGTTTTCAGATAGCAGCATCAGTGCAGTGGTGCAAGGCGCAGCTGCTGCAGCTTGCGACAGCATTGGGGATGCACAGGGCACCCTGATGGCCAGCATTCTGCTCAAACATACAAAGGAGGCTCAGGAAGCACCACCAACCTGCAGCTCTGCCTGCTCAGCCACATCCCAAAGTCCCCATGCTGGCCCTGCACCAGATGATATTCTGAAAAACATCTCTTCTGCTACCCAGGTACATTGCTCCATGCTTGCTTTTCCCTTTTGCCTCAGCTAGGAGAAAAGCAGGATGGCAGGATGGTGCACGACCCCACATAAGCTACATCACCCTCCCCAAAAAGGTTTCTGCTAGCCCATCTGCAAGCAGATGTCAGAAACCAGTCAGGGGTTATACCAGGACAGCTTTGGTTTTCCTGAGGGACAAACAGACCTTATGACCCCCTCTCTTTATCAGACTCACCTCTGTCCTGGCCTGGCCTCTCTATCAGACCCAGTCTGGGTGAATCCGTGTCTCAGAAGGGATTGTACTGCTGTGCAGCTCTGCAGGTGCTCTCTGGCTACATGGAAAATTTCTCAATAATCTGGGCTTGGCTGGGTGTGGAGGAGTCTCTCTTGGGGAGCTCCTTGTAGTAGGATATAGGCTTGGCACTGGCCATATACGAAGAGTGGCTCTTTCTGCTGTCTAATTACCATTTTGAGCTGTGGGCCAGGAGAAGTGAGCTCTTGCTGCCAGTTCCTTTTTGCACAGCTCCTGCCGAAAGGAGCCATCTGGGTGCCTGCCCGCTCCTTGGTGTTGGAAGGAGATTCCTCTGAGAGGAGTCTCACTGCCTGCCCCTTGGCTGGGGGTTGACTAAGGGACAGCAGTTTCACCCCCACCCCACCCTGGGACCCTACCTATGGGATCAGGCTCCTTATTGCTTGCTATTTTCCTGCCCCATGGCTCTTATGTTCTTGTCAGCAGGGGCTGGGGTCTGACAAGAGCATGGTATCAGGTCCCTTCCCTGCGCCTCCTCTTGAGGATATTTTGATAGCTACTGGTTAAAAAGAGGCATTAAAATCCCTTGGGAGACAGAGATTACCCAAATACTCTGAGAGAGGCTGCAGAACAGATCCTATCTGAGGAAGAAGCTGATACCATCAGCAACCTCAGCACTTCTGCTCCCATAGGAGGCCATTAACTCTGTCACGAACCTGAAGGTCTCCACATTCCATAGACAGAGGAACAGAACATGGCCCTGAAGTAGGTGCTTCAGGGTCAAACGGTGGCAGAAATACAGGTGTACTCCTATGTCTACCATGTCCTGATGGTTGCTCTGTCATGATCCTTGCTTGACGTGTAAAGCTTTCTGGATCAAGGGTTAAAGGCAGAAATCTTTCCTTGAGTAGGATAGCTAAGTGTCTTACTTAGGTGGTCTAGATTTTCCTGCCAGATATCTCTTTCTGCCTGTTATAGCTGCCTGCTTCATGTGTTGCAATCTCTGTCTTGCCCTTAGGCACCAGCAAAAGAAAAATAATAATCAAGTTTTATGTCAACAGCTAGTTGGAAACAAACATATTTCTAACACACCATTATCTCTTGTCAGGTGGAGAAGAAAGACCTATAGCATGGCAGTGAGAACAAGCCTCACAAATGCCTCTGCTTTTGCTCATGTTCCATGGGTATGTATCCAGTTAGAAACAGGAAATGCATAGCAGAGTAAGGGGTGGCAAAATTTGACCTTCATGCATGTTCTGAAGTGGGCTTTCCCCCACTTCTCTTGTATTTCAATATATTACCCAAAGCACTCAATTACACATCTGAAATTCCTCAGCTTGTCAACAGAAATTTAAGAATTTGGCTCTTTTCCTGGAAGGGTATGGCTGCAGCTAAAGGAGAGCAAGATTCTTACCATAGTTTTCTAATCAAGTGTTCTCTATGGGCAAATATTCCTTGTCCCACCTTAAGTGTCTCTGAGGAAAGACACATGCTGTTCCAATCTCCATAGTCATCAATTATCTGAGCACTACCAGCAGCATTACTGAGACAGAAGAGAGCAGTTTCCCACAGATATGCTTCTCATTTGATTATCAAGTAAAAATATTTTGTAATTAGCCAAGCAAATATATGCTGCAGGGAGCACATGAAGGCTGCTGGCCACAGCTGGTGGGTGGATTACTCTGCATATGTGGAGTGGACTCAGCATGGGCCTGGTAGGGGGCTGTCATGGCATCAAAATCCAGCTTGGGCTTCACACCACTGTGATTAATAAATCATTTTCTGAAGCCACTGGCACACTGTGAATGGCCTTCAGCCACTTCTCTTTGACTCTCCAGCCTCGGTGACTGCATCATTTACAGCTATAGATCCAATGAGCATGTGATTGCAAAGGTTTAGTCATGCTACTGTGCCACAGTGTACAGCCTTTACAGCATCTTTTACAGCTGAATGATCGCAGAAGGAGATTATACCCTTCTCTTTGTGTATTTCTGGAATCTGAATGAACCTGTGACAGCTGCACCTGAACAAAGGACTCTTCTGCATTATGGAGAAGACTGTGGCCAAATTCCCTACAGCACCCTTTGCTTCCCTTCCTGCCTTCTGCAATCATCTTTTTGTAGTAGCTACCACTGGCAGGCATTAAGCATTTATTTCCTTTCTCTGTCACTCTTTGGGTAGGTACCTGCTCTCTCTGTCAGTAATACCAGTGTCCTACAGAGAGTAGATTGCCCCAAGTTTACAGAAATCCATGTGGAAGAAACCACAAGATTTCTTAGTTGATCCACATGCCTGAATCTGCTGTGACACTTTTGTGGGCACTTATAATGAAGTCAAGAGCAGAGATCAACCTGCCTTGACCTGTTTGCTGCCTTTAGGACTTTCTCACCAGCCCTGAAGTTTTGCCCGAAGTAATGCAAAACTACCTCTTACATTGTCATACTCGTTCTGTGGGGCTCACAGCAGTTATCTGGCAAAAACTAACCCAAGACATTTCCAACAACAAATTAAATAAAATAAAACAAATACCAACAATCAAAGATGCATGGCTTCTGTGGGCAAAACCCATAACAATTTATTGGCTGTTTACATTCCTTTAAAAAACTCAACACTTATTCTACAGATGTGTCTTGACAGCAGCATTTTGGGCAGCAGCCAAGCAAGGATAAACACAGAGAGCTGGTGCTTATAGGGAAAGCACAAGAAATGGAGGAAGGAAGGAAAAAACTGCACATGCACATACAAAACCCAAAGGACTTTACAAGTAGATCAGGAAATGGGGAGAGTATTTAGAAACAAGTCTGTAGTCATTGAGCATTGGGAATGACTGTTCTCGGAGGAGCCATCACAGCACCAGGACATGAAAGGTATGACCACCCAGTGGGCAGGCAAGTGTGCCATGCGCTGTCCACACTGACCTGACATGGAAGCACAGGCCAGTGCTACAGGGCTTTGTTAGCATGGCACTGTGCTCATACTGAGAGGCAGCTGTGAGGAGAGCTCTCAGCCCAAACTTGGTTTATGTCTGACCAGGGGTAGTGGGAATGGTGGGTTTGTCAGCATCAGTGTATATGGACCTGGGTAAAATAGCTTGGCTGAGCCATGCACTCCCCAAGGGCCACACTGGTTGATGAATTGGATTAATTGGTAAAATCCTAGGATCTCCCAGAATACAATTATTTCATTATCAGTTAGAGGGAAGGTGTATTTGGACTTTCAAGGTCCAGAAAAATGTTAAAATTTCTCCAGAAATGAAAGCTTTTCCCATGCCCTTTTCTGAGAGCCATCTTCTGCTTTCCCACTACCTTAACTTCCTCTTGTCCCAGTTTTACTGCTAAATCCTAAACCAGCGCCACAGCCTAGAGCTTCTTATGAACACCCTGGCTCTTATGAACATTTTGTTTCCAAAATTAATCCCCAAGTTCTTCTCCAACAGCTGTGCCGCTCACCTTTGAAAAATTCCCAAATCCAAGCCCTTTCCCTTCTCACCTTTGCAATGATCTCCCTTAGAAACTTCTGCAAAAGTGATGGTTGTAGAGTAGTTCTCTAGCACCCAAAAGTGTCTGAATAGATACCCCAAATCAAGATTTGGTATGTATATGCAGACCTGATATCTGAAAATACCCACCAATGTCACAGAACAGCCAGGTGAAGATACGTCTAGAAGAGAAACCAAAAGCTAGGACACTGTGTAAGTAGCTTAAATTTCAGAAGGGCCAAGCATCCAGTAAATTCCACTGAGACCAAGAGAATGATTGTCTGATTGTGGCTGTATTTAATACAAACTCCAGTAAGAGAGACAGACACAAAAAAAGTGAGTTTGCACTGGCTTTGAATACGAAAGCTGATTAAATGCAATTTCCTCAGTCGCTATCTGACGCTACTTTTCACTGTATCTACCGATTACTCATTCCTTCCGCATATCATGCTTGTGTTTGCCACGCTAAAGCACACAGCGTTATTCAAATAGCCCAGATGTTGAAGCACGAGCCCATTGCATTTTGTTGGCCAGCTGCAGAAGAAAGAGATATTCTATGCTACGTATATACAAGAGGTACTTTTTCTTATCCTTCTGTGTAAGGGAAAACAATGGACGATCTCCACCTTTTAGAAATAATTTCCATGCTTTCATTTAAGTCTTTCAGGCCCTTATCTGTCAGGAATAATAATTCTAATCCCTTGCATTACTGAACTGTTGCAGGTTGAAATCCATTACACGTGATGAACGGCTCCCATACCACTGTAAAACACTGATGACGAATACCCAGATATGTAGCTGGTTACCAAGTTACATAAGTTAAAAGTTACCAACTTGGTTTACAAAACCTACTTATCTGATTACTATAATCTGATGAAAATACAACTTAACCCCAAAATATTTTGCCTCTGGATATTTTAAGATCAGTGACTGATGTTACCTAGAGACCACATACAACTCCTGGTTGCTCTTTAGGTGTGCTATGGAGTGGACTGTGACACAGTGAACTGCTGCTGGCAGAGGTTTACAGTCCCTGTAGTCTAAGCTATAAATTCAGCTGTGGTCTCACACTCCTGAGCTTTGCTTTTCCTAAAACCTTCTGCCTCAGCAATGCTCCCACCGCCACCACCCTTCCCTGCCCAGTGTGTGGCTGGTGTTCTGTTCTCTTTCTGGGAGTTGATGGAGGAGGCTCTGGTTAGATGCTACAAAGGCCTTGACTGTCCTCTTTTTCTTGAGATCAGAACTGGAATGTACCTCTTGCTGTTCACAAGAACATCACTACAGGTAAATCTAATCTTGCTGGTTTATCCGCCTCTATCTGTGTATCAGCTCAGAGTACAACCTCTAATGGAAATCCAGTATTTCCACAGTCCTCAGCACTGTACCTCAAGCATAAGTAGGAGGTGTGCAGGGTGTGAGGAATGTATTAAAAGCACATATATTTGAATGCCTAAATGCCTGCATTTGCCAGCTTTGCCTCCCTGGCCTCCCTTGATAGTCAGTGCAGACAGAGTGTCTCCCCCAGCGGGCAAGTCAGAGCCTATATCCAAGGCTCCTCTCTGAGTCACCCCCAGAGGTGTTACCCTCATCCCCTGGCTCTCAAGGAGAAGAGGGAGACTTATTTCTCTGTGTAGGCATCCCAGTACAGTGCATATGCCTTGTCAGTGTCACTGTTTTCCATCTTCCCTGGATATTTTCTATTTTGATTCCTTACAGGAATAAAAAATAGTGAAAGAACTGCAGGTATTAAAAGCAGTTGAACTAAACCCAGACTAGAGAAAGCAGGCCGTTGCCACATTGGCTTAATGGAGAAACAAGCCCTGGCCAGGAATGTGTGACAACAATGTCTAAATCTGAAAGACGGGCTGGGATGATACACGGTAAAGCCAAACTTCCCAACTTCTAATGAATCCTACAGCATGTATAGACCCATAAGTAAGCGTTCCATATATGGGAGGAAACTGGTTGTTTTCCAGCGCATCCTCAACTCTATGTAAACCAGGAGGTGAGCAACTAAAGTAAGATCCAAAATGAGATACCAGATAGTTCTTTCATCCAGTTTTAAATATATGAATACATAAATCAATGTGCATGTTTATGTGTCTGGCTCCAATTAATAAGCACCCGTCCTATGCCTCAGGCTTCCTGACAAGCATCAGAATTAATAATTTAATACATGGAAGAATGATAATCTTGTGGTTAAATAATTTGAAAGTTGGATCAGTTCTTGGCTCTGCCATAGATTTCCTGTGTGACCGTGGGCAAGTCACTTAATCTCCTTGGCTAAGTACCTCAAAGGTATGTAGGTGCCTGATCCCACCAGTTAGGCGCCACTGCTATCTTCAAAAAAGCATTGCTTAGCTGTTCCTTCAGTCGGTAGGTGTCTGATTTCTCTCAGTAGGCATAAACAGGGTTTGCTGATGTCATCCCACACGTTATTGAGCCATTTTGAGGCTTTATTCAAGTTCAAGCTCCTGGGTGCCCACTGTGTTACAGCTGGAAAAGCTGGCTTTCAGCTCATGGGACCCCACGTGGAGGTGCAGAGGATCTGTCTGCCTAGCTGGAGAGAAGCAAGCAATTTTGGCTGGAGAAAACACTGCCTTTTTGCAAGGACTTTGGCTGTTAGAAGTCCTGTCTCAGCTGGGAATGTTTTTTCCCATCCATCCCTTGTCTGGACCCCTGCACATTCAGTTAGGTATCAGGGAATCTCAGTATAAGGGACATTATGGGAAGGACAGACAAGAAGGACAGAGGCCTTAGCCTGGGCCAGGGCAATGCACCCTCTGTGCCCCACAGGAGGGGAGCAGCCACGTCTGGGCAGTATCAGCCTGCCCATGGCAGCCCAACAGTGCCTCAAGGCTGTGTCTCTTGACTCACTGTCTCCTCTTTGCTGCGAGCATCCGTTGCCCTCCCTTCCGCTTTCTCCTGGTGCTGCTGACTTTCCAAGGGGGAAAGTTGATATTCATCACTACTACAAGTCCTCACAACAGTAGCAATGGTCAGTGCCCTGATGAGTCCCCAGGGAAGCTGGAGCTGTGATTTGAAACTCAGAGTAATTAAAAAAAAAGAATCCACCAAACATATTTGCCCTTGTGACAGACTGCACCAACTCAGTGATAGGATAAATGATGCATTCCTCCCATTTCCAGCTATTATCTGAGGGTGTGTGGGGCATCTTGGCATTCACTGGCCAGAGCTGTTGCTCAGAGGCCACTGCCCATCTTTTCAGAAGGACTTGGAAACTTGAGCAGCCCTGAGTAAACCCTGATGTGCTATGCAAAGGGCACAACCATAGGGAGTTACTTCCAGATTTTGCTGAACTTTCCTGTATCCCTTTGGAAGAAGAATGTTTTTAGACTCAGGAGCTTTAGACTTTGAGGACTGGATTTAAACAAGTCAGTCACGTTGTTCAGGTCTTTAGCATACCTTCTAAGCTCAGCCAGTTGTACTTGATCCAAAGAAAGAATAAGGAGAGAAATTTTACACAGCAGGAAAGGAGTAAACAGAAAATACAGCATCGAAATTAATTAAGTGGTTTAAGAAATTATTCCAGCTAAAAACTCACTCTGTTAGCTGTTTTAAGACATTGCAAACCAATCAAAATTATGTAGAAAATTAGATTTTCTATATGTGCTTTAATGGTTTCCATAAGAATGTGTAGCTGCTAAATTTCATGAATCATACATGAGAAAATTGAAGTTCTCTGAGCACAACTGAAAGGCACTGAGCTACCCAGGTAAGGAGATTTCAAGCTGATGAATGCTGTTCCCTGAGGTCAGTGTACTTGTGGATGTGAAAGGCTGTCTCTAGTGCACAGTGTCTCTATGTTGTGGGGGTAGAAGCTTCAGTGGAGGAAAAAGCAGGCCCTAGTGCTTATTTCTCCTTGTGCTGAAAACACAGAGCTCTCTTTTTGTCTCTTTCACTGGCACAGCCGAATGGAGTGAGCCTGCTTGCTGCTGCTGCCCACAAGGAAGTGTTTCCAGCATGGGGGATGAAGACCTTTCCCAGGAAAGCTTTACCTGTCATTCCCCTGAAACAAAGCCTGTTCTCTCCCAGTAACAATAGGAACTTGATGGAACTTGGTGCTTCAGTCTTGTTTTGTTCCCTGTTGTGCAGCTGTAGCTTCTCCCTTCCTACAGAAGTGTACACAGGGAGGTAAAGAAGAACTACACAGCAAATCTCAGCTGGTCAGGAGGGCAAAGCCCTCCCCAACCTTGCAGGTGAGGCTCTGCAAGATGTCCGCTGGGATCACAACTCCCTTGGCTCATGGGTAGATTCAATTAAGCTGGAATGAAACCCAGCTCTACTGAATTCATTGCTGTAGCAGGTTGAGTTTGAAACCGGGCAGAAACACCAATTAAATGTAGTGGTTTTGGTTCAAAATATACATTACTTACTTATTCTCCTTCTGTGAGATAAGAATTAGGAGAAAAGCAAAGCAGGCACAAACCTTAAACAGTTGCAGTACAATGAAAGAGCTTTATTACTAATAGAATTAAAAGTAAAGAGAAAATAACAAAACAAAATTAAAGCAAATTCCCCCCCCTCCTCTTTCCAGCACTTCTCTCCTTTTACCTAGCTCACACAAGGATAACAGAACATGGGATGTTAGTCAGTGTTGCAGTTCTTGAAAAGTCTCTCTCTTATGCTTAAGGAAAAAAAGAGTTTTCCTTCAGTTGCACGTGGTTCCCAAACTGCCACCAACAGCAGATCCGCCCGGAAACAAACAATCTGCTGTGTGTAGAACATCTCTCCCATGAAAAATCTCACAGTTCCTTCACACTGCAAAACATGGGCCATCACATGGGGTTATTCATCTTTTTAAGGATAAATTATTTTGGCCTGCACACAAAGGCTTTTCTTCGCCACAAGTCTCTAACAGCCTCTTACTACTTCTATATAGCCTGGCATAGGCACTCTTCATAAGCTTCATAGGCCACATGAAGATTCCTCCATCCCCCCATGTTCTTCAAATGGATTAAAGAGACAAACAGTTTGTGGTATTACAGTTTCTTACCACGGCATGCAAGAAGGTTTCCTTTAAGCTGCGCGCCAGAATCGCGGCACCGCCCTCTTTTCTCCTGTCGCCATGCTCAGCTCCGTCCCACGTGACTCACTTCTCTTTCTCTCTGACTCTGAAACCGCCATGTTGAAGGGTGTTCTTGTTCAGGCTTTACGGTGGAGAGAGCCTCGCTCCCTGTGTGCTGCTGGCTGCGTGGTGTCCTCTTCAGTTTAGTACGAAGTGTGCTGGCTGCAGACAGGAGGCTCTGCCGGCTCCCGTTGACTCCGCTGGCTCCGCATGGAGAGGAGAGGGACCCGCCTGTCCCCAGAAGCCGCGCTGGATGGGTTTAGCTGTGAGCAGTCCATGGCTGGCTTTAGCTGCCTGCGGCTCTGGGACAGTTCCCCCCAGCGACCCAGGGTCCGTGCCGTGGTGCTGAGAAAGGGGGAAAGGGGCAGTGGCCCCGGCCCGGCCCAGCGGGGCCGGGAGGCTCGGAGCCCCCCTACCTTCCAGCAGGCGAGCTCCAACCAAAAAAGGGGAAGTCCCGCCTTTCTGTGCGGTTTAAATATGTAAATTGTGAGAAGCGTAATTGGTCTTAAAGACTGTCCATCAACTCAGGGTCAACCCAATACAATTGCAAAGTTCAATAAACCAGGGTTTGACAAATGAACTCTCCTGATACACATTACAGGAGACAAGTTAGTTTCAAGGTGTCTCCCATGCCTCCATATCGTCAAGGAGTGCAGCATGGCAAAAATGAAAATTTAGGAATGCTTTTGTGACTTTTAAAGTTACCCAGAAAGTGCTTGGGGTGCACAGACTGGGACATTACAATAACAAACAAACAAACAAAAAAGGCAGGAGATTCAATACTTAGAGATGAAAGCAATTGTTTTATACATCTGCTGTATGCATCCTCCAGAAGCAATCTCAGCCCCAGTCTGCTGTGATTATAGTCAGCAACTACCACAAATGCCTCCAGGCAGGATCAGGTCTTGTGCTGTCCTTCTGGGAAGGTTTATTTTTAATGGATAATGTGATGAATAGAGTATAAAAATGTTCTGGCTAACTCTTTACCCCTTCAGCCCAGTCATTATAGAGGTTGATTTTTTTGGACTGTTGATCTAGCATACTGGCATTATATGAATAATCAATTATTAATTAATTATTAATTAATAATGAATATATTCAATAAATAGTAGATGGAGGTTTAGCCAAGAAATTAATCTACCTATACGTGGAACACTGATCACAAAATGTCGTGGAAAAGCTCCTATGACAGCTTTTACACTACCCTGGGCTAAAGTGAAGGTTTTTCCTTTTACTGACTGGTAGAAATCAACTGTTTTCTTACGGCCCTGAGCCACCTGGTCTAGTGGAAAGTGCCCATGAACAGGGGTTGGAACTAGATGATCTTTAAGGTCACTTCCAACCCAAGCCATTCTATGATTCTATGATCATGCTTTATTGTTTAAAGAGTATTTTATAGCCACTGCTATCCATGCTGTGTTTTACAGGCACGTAAGCAAGAAACACTTTGTGAGCTTAGTCATTATTATACCTAATGATAAGCACTTAGAAATAGTTTATTAACATCTGGCAGTCATCAGCTTGTAATGAGAGTAATTTCAATATATCCATTACAGAAAATTACTTTTGGATGCTTAATGGACAGAAACAGTAGCATCCATAATTGAAGGATGTTTTTTTTTTAACATCGTCATTCTACATATTCTACTTATTTTCCTTTTTTTAAAAAGTGAATTACTTTTTACTTCTGGTTGAGGACACACACTTTGCAAAGGAAATTAATGGAGGCTTCCTGTTTTGAGCCAAAGGAAGGAAAAAAAAAATCAAACAGATATTTTAAATGGGTGTCATCAAAAATACACATAATGCTTTTCACATGTTCTTAATGAAGTGTACATTTGCTTTATCTAGATTTTGCTTGCAGTTATACCAGAGAGAAGCAAGGTGATTATATATTTGATATAGCTACTGCTTAATCCCTTTACACAGTTCTTTCAGCAGTTTGGATACTCAATTAACTTACAGGTCCTGTCAGTATCTACTCATGGGATGAAGAGCTGCAAAAAGATGCAACTTATTTTTTTCATATTTATCTCAAGAAGTCATCAGAGACCACTAGGCCAGTCAAAAACTATTAGTTAGTATATCAGGAATACGGAAATCAGAAGACACCATCACTTTCTGCAAATAAACATGAAAAGGGAGAAGCTTAAAATAATGATCATGTATTTGTCAGTTTAGAAAAGGATAGTAGATGCAAGATCTCACATTGCATTTTTACAAATGTTCTTTCTCACGAGATTTTTTTTTCATCCTCTGTTTACTTGCAGTTTTAAAGGTCAGAAATGGAGTTGACTTCCCTGGAGTTTGATTTTGTATATTAATTCTCAATAGACATCACAGCTTTTTGCATAACATCAACATTACCATTGTTTATATGCAATTATTCTCACAGTAGGTTCTAGTTCATTAATTTTTGAGAAGCTAACACTGTCAACAAGACTTTGATTTTTTTTTTAATGCTATCATTAGAAATAATCTTTTTACTTCCCTGTTTGTTATTTCTCCAGTGGCATATTTCACAGTAGTAACTCCTTCATTTCAGTTGCCCTGAGTTTCACCTGTGCTAGGATTGCACAAACTCAATTTCTCTTGGGCAGACATCCCACAGGATTTTACTTTTAGTATAATAGGGTTCAAGTATTTCACTGAAAAATCCAAGTTTTCTAGCATTTCAAGATCTTAAAGCAAAAAAACCCAAACAAACCCAAAACACATATATTGGGTACCTTCCTTAGGGCACACAGTCTCCCTCAGTTCCCTTTATCACCCTAGGAGGTAGCCAGCCACCCAGGTGTTCCCAGCTAGCTTCAGCAATGAGCACAGCTGAGATGAGCTCTGCTTGCTGTGAGCGGAGGTGAGGGTGATCAGCCTGTCTCAGGGCTATATGGCTCGCTGAAGACTGCCTATCTGGCTCCCCAGTCATAGTGCAGGTATGAGCTCAGGCACCTGAGCTGGGGTGGAGTAAGTTGGCCACGGCATGTAAATCCTTTATTGATGAAAATAAATGTGTCATTCAACACAAAGCCAAACTTAGGTATATTCCCCCCTGTTCTGCTACATTGTATGTTAGAATAAATTCTGGCCGCCAAATATCTATCACGTTCATGATGAAATTAGATTAGAAATTGCATGTTGGTCATTGGGTAATGCATAACACATATATTTTTGCTTAGCTTTCAGAGCACATGGCTTCAAGTTCTTCAAGATGTCCATGACACTGATGTCAAATCTTTTTAAATCACTGGAATATATCCTTGATCTTCCAAATCTGATTCAGATCTTTAAGAAGAAGCCCATGCAGGGCTAGACGGAGTAAAAGTCATGCTAGTTTTACCTACCTCTTTGTTGTACCTCTGTGAAATTGAGTGCTTGCAAAATTTCTTGAACACCTGGGTAGTCATCAAGGGACTTTTCCTTGTTTCAGAGCTTGAATAATATTCAATAATTCAATAATATTCCCTGCTGATGGCTTTTCAGTACCAGTGCTCAAGTTCCTATTCAGTTTTTCTTTTGAGGGAAGGAAGAGAGGAGGGAGGACGGGGAAGGAGGAAGAGGGGGGAGAGAGAGAGAATGAAAGAAAGAGAAACTAAGTATTTTGATCATGGAAATATCCATTTTAGTTTATGTTTGCAGAAGGCTGAGTGCTGGGAGAACACTGGCCAGAAGCCACCAGGTTATCAAATTGCATCAAGGACATCCTGGAAGATGCCAAATAGGTGAAATGAACTGTGTTAACTGTCCTGGTTTGAAAGACAGGTGTCTGCCAAGGAAGGCTGGAGCCTCCCTTGAAATGAAAAATGCAACCCCCTTCCCTCCGAATTGTTATAATTTTGAAATCAAGGGGCTTTCAGGCAAAGATGTGGGAAATAGGAATAACAGTTCTTTACTATATATATATATATGTATATAACCAGTCAAACAGAACAACAACAACTATGGCAGTAACAGCAATCACAAACCCAGTCCCAGCCTTCTCGGCTGTCAGGCCCTTTCCCCTCGGGTGCAGTTCCGCTCGCAGCCGGCAGGGGCGCTGGCGGCTCCCGGTGAGCAGGGCAGGTGCGATGGTTCCCCCGCGGCTGCAGGGGGCGCTCCGGAGCGAGCTCGGGGAGCACGCGGCACTGGTGATCTGGGATCCCGGGAAGGGATGGAACAAAGGCTTCACAAACCCCTGGGCAGCCGATCCCGGTGTCTGGCCGGACCCTCGGGAACAGCAGGCTGGGACGGCAGGGATGAGCACAAATCCCGGATGGCAGACGAGGTGTATCCAAACAGGGAACCCCCCGGGGGTCGGGCCGGCAGGGTGAGCACGGCTACAACGTAGCAAAGGCTCGAAGCAACGGCAGGGCAGGGCAGCCACAGCCCGGCTTCCAGCGGGGCAAGGAAGGCGGGCTTTGGGATCCCGGGATTTCTCCCTGAGGCACCTGAGCAGATGGTGAAAAGGTCCCTCTTTTAGTAAGGTGGCGTGTTAGGGTCCCAGTGTAACAGCTGCTCCAGTGAGCTGGCCCCACTCACGGTAGAAGGAAGGCAGCCAAAAGCAGAAGCCTGCAGTGCTGACGAATTCCCTCCACTCTCCGTCCAAATGCGGAGAACCACAGCCCACAAGCCCAGGTGAAGGAGAGTAGCCCAGTTGGACCCCTCCCTCTGTGGCAAGGTCTTTTGTTTCTCCCAAGAACCCAGCAATTTGTCACCCCAGCAACATATATGGGAAAATTCCTCAGGAGAAAAAAGAAAACAGAAAGGGAACTCCCGAAACCCCAACATTAACTAAGTTCGTGCCCCCTGTGACGCCGTGTTCCTGATGGAATGAAGGTTTCTAGCTTGCCCAGTACTGATTAGAAAAAGACCAAGCCAGCGATTATGCTCTTTCTGTATAAAAAAAATCCTGTTTTCCTACCTCCTGGAATCAATAAGGAGTAGGTTATTTCATTGTATACCAACACACAGTTACTAACAGTGAAAATTAATGCTATTTTCTAGGTCATTTGTAGTAGCACATTTGGCTGTCTTGAGTGTTTGAATTATTTTTTCCTCCCTTCCTTACACAGAATTGTTTTACCCTCTTTTCTCCTGTACTGCTGTCTAAGTCATCAACTTTGCAGCATCACAGAAGTCAGTGCTGTAGGTTGATGATAGAAACTTTTGCTGAGCAGAACCCAGTGGAGTCATCCTGTGTGCACTTTCTTGGCTCTTGGAGCACAAAGTTTAACTTGTATAAAAGCTGCCACAAAAAATGCAGAGCTCATAGCTGTTGTTCTGGGCTTTCTTTGCCTGAGGTATTAATTTTTGTGAGATTATGTTACAATCCCAGTGCATGCTTTAACCTACTTGCACAAGGCTCACATATAAATACACCCACCCCCTGTAGACCCTTTTGTATCATTCCATCACACACTTTTTACTGGAGATAAATCAGGTACTGAAGCTGGCTGAAGGGTCTTGTGATTTGATGCCAGAGAAGACATCCTCTTGGCTTTGGCACATGTGTCAGAGGACTGCAGTAGTACTTTGGTGCTCTGTCAGAGCAGGCTCAGAGGAGCATGGAGAACTGGCTGATTTTCAGCAGCTCTTTGAGCTGCAGGTAGATCCATAGGGAGTCTGATATGCATTATTCTGCCAGAGTACTGTTAAATAAGGAACCATAATTAACTGCTTCAGTGCTGTCACAGAGATCTGACTGATGCTTATTTCTCAGTATCTATAGCTAAAAACCTTCTGGGCAGAGACAACAGCATATGATTTCATGAATATTATTGGCTTATCATAGACTCACAAGACAAATAATAGTTTAATGCTGAAGAACAAAAGGTGGGTCAGCAAAAGCCTCATTACAGAGAGTCTTGCCCTAAAGCCCTGTGCATGTCTCCACTCTATTTTGAATTGCAGATACAGATAAATTAATAGTAAGGACGGAGCTTTTGTGGAACCTACAGTAATCCTGAAGATTTTGAACTGAAAACTAAAAAACTCAATCTGCAGCTGGAAGTGCTAGCCCTGGGACACAGAGTCCTCCACTGCCAAGTGATTACCAGGAGCTCTGGCATGGCTCAGGGCTGTGCCATCTGAAAGCAAATCCTAGGAGAAGCACTGGCCAGGAACAGTGCCTAATGAGTGGTTTGTATACAACAGCCCTGGTGTGGGTAGTACAAGATTTTAGCAGCTTGGAAACACCATTTGGCTCCACCAGTCCAATTCCATGGACATCTACCGTGTCCCATGAGTGCTACCATGCTGCAGGCAACCACAGGGCAGCTGTTCATATAGAGCTGTCTGGATGGGATGGATTCCCTGAGTTTAGTGCCTCTGGGAATTTGATATTTTTTAATGTGTTTTTCCCTGTGAGAATCAGAAATGAATGTCAATGTGCAGCTAGCCCAGTTATTGGCACATGGGTCTGAGTTGCCACTGCTGTGCACTCCCAAAGGCTTTTCGCTTCAGGGCTTACTGGATGTTGAAATACTCCCTGTTCACAGCATATGAACCTTAATGCTGGAGAATATTTGTTTCTCTCCTCGCATTGAGGAGAATTCAGTGGCTTGTGCTGGATGCATCATTTCTGAGGCCAGGGCACTGTTTCCATATCTGGCCAAAGGCTTTGTGCTCTGAGGACAAATGCTCTGCTTGCCTGTGTGCTTTCCACTGCCCTGGGGCCACACCATCTGGGTATTTCCTGAAGGATTTAACACTAGCCTGCAGTCAGGTAATGACTCCTGGTGCCATTTACCCCTATGGCATGTGCCTACTTGGAGCTGCATGCCACCACAGAGGATTTAAATTTGCCTGGAGCTGGACTATCTCAATGCAATGGAAACACTTCTCTATGTGGTGCTTCCTGCAGGTGTCAAATCATTGAAGGAGGGAGATGACATAGGTAAATACTGCACCATGACAGCCATGACGAGGGGATGATGCCCAATCAGTACTTTTGTATTCTCTGTTTGGATTTAGCTTTTTGCCAACAGATGATACTACATATTGTCATTTCTGCTGCCTGCTTTAAGAGAAAGAAATTATGTCATACTTCTTTGTGAAGCACACAGTTGGTGGCTGTGACAACACAGGAACGACCAAAAGCATCAGGTTTTAAAGACACTATTAGATTCCTTAAATATAGACCAGAAGAATCCACACATCTGTGTTCACTGGGGGTTGTCTGTTGAAGTTACCACCTAAATCACGAGCTTTTTAAGTGTTTTGGAGAATAAAAATTGGTATAACTTCCAGTGTCATCCATATTAATCAAGAGGATTAACCTGAGTCAAGACCGACTAAGGTGAAGGAGGTACTTTTCATGTGTCTTTTTATGATGTTCTTTAGACTTGGTTAGCTGGCATCAAGGTAGAAGATGAACATGTCAGCCTGGCAAGAAAAGAAAAGATAGTGCTACTTCTCTTTGAGATGTGAACTTCTTTTTGTATTTTCCATTCATGAGGACTTTTGTGCATTCTCTCCTTTCTTCTGTTTTTGGAAATAAGAATTTTAAAATGGCAAAGCAAAAGGAGTTAGTGGTAGAAAAGTTAAAAGACAAATGTATCATCTCTGGAAGAAATGGAGAAGGGTGCACAAGGAGTTGGGAAGGGACAGTCGGGACAGCTGACCCCAAACTGACCAAAGGAATATCCCAGACCATATGACACCAGCCTCAGCATACAGAGCTGGGGGAAGCTGAAGAAGTGGGGAATGTTTGGAGTGATGGCATTTGTCTTCACCAGTGATGGTTACCCATGATGTATCCCTGCCTTCGTGGGGATGGCTGAACATCTGCCGGCCCATGGGAAGTGGTGAATGAATCCTTTGCTTTGCATCTGTGCATGGCCTTTGCTTTTCCTATTAAACTGTCTTTATCTCAATCCATGAGCTTTCTCACTTTTACTCTTCTGATTTTCTGTCCATTCATGACCAGGCACTGAGTGAACAGTTGTGTGGGGCTTAGTTGCTGGCTGGGGTTAAATCATGACATATATCTACTGGAATAGAAAATGTTACCTGAAAAAATACTCTACTAAGTTATCCCCTGGTTCCAAAAATGCTGAAAAGCTCTCAGGATGCTCTCTGTTACTGATTTTAAGAAAATACTTCTATTATCACCTATAATCAAAGCAAAACAGCCAGAAAAGCTCTTAAATGCCAGCAACAGTCACAAGAAGGCAGGGCAGGGATACACAGCACTTCATTCTATCCACACCTTTACTATCACAGATGATCACATCACTGCTATGAAATTAGAAAGTTCCAATTCAAAAGACAGTTATAATACTTTGAGTAACATTAATACATTTATTTGTCATTTACTTTTCATTCATAAAAAGGACAAAGCACAGTCCTGTTCTACTTATTTGAAAAAAAAAAGATAAAAAGTAACTAAAAAACCAGTTCAATATTCATCAGTATCAAATAATAGCAATATCAATTTTCCTGAAATATAAAGAAACACCAAGTATGTCTATCTATATAAACTTTAATTATGAACCTTGCATTTTAAAGCAGATGATACATTAGTTAGTTTTTCTTGACAACAATTTGAAACTGAAGGTCCCAGTCAAATTTACACAATTATGTGAAACAGAAAATTCTCCAGCTATCTGATCAGTATGTGACACCTACCTCATCCGTGTTGCTGATTTAAAAAAAGAGAAGTGGCGTTCCATCCCAGGTCACTTCCATGCAAAAATGAAACAGTTTTGCTTCTTACACCATGTATTAGAAAAGTAAAAGGCAATCATGCATTTGGCAAAAGATGTAGTTGTGGTTGTATAATTATATAAAAATGACTCATACTGCAAAAGAACAAAACCAAATGAAACACAATAAAACACCTTTTTTTTTTACAGAAGGCTTACAGTTACATATTAGTTTCTTATGTATGAAGACAGCTCATTTCTCTTTCAAATAATTATACAATTTATGAAACTCAGCAGTGTTTGACACTTTGACCTTCCTCTATAGGGGAGTTATCACTTCTGCCTATTTAAAAAATTTTCATCTTGTAACAAATAGTTAAAATTAAACTAAAACAGTATTATTGATATTTATTAATGAAGACTCTACACTTTTACATGTAAATATATAGTACAAAATTATACAAATAAAAGAAAAGGGTGTAAATTATTAATAGACCTATCCTTGCTTCATGTAAATATTATTACGGACCTCTACAGTATCAGTTCTAAAAAGATAAAATCTATTTCTAAGTAGCTAGCAAGGTTGTGCTAATAAAATATGATTCAAAGCTTATAATTCTTGAAGCATCAGACATTGCACTATTACTTGAGCCAGCTGATTCAACATCACTGTGTTTCTTCATCATTCACACTCAAACTAATTCCCAGCATACCATGGAAAATGAAAGGAATGTGCATTTCTTTAACAACTTAAAAAAACCCAAACAAACCAACAAAGAAACCCAGCACTGAAACACTCTAGACACAGTCAGAACAAAAACATTATCTCTAATAGAGTTCCCATTTTTCAAAGGCCATAGTAAACATGTAGCTTTGACTAACAGTTGGGATCTGACTTTCACGTACTAACACACAGTTGGATCATTCAGTACTCTATCAAATAGAGAAATGGTCTCAGAACTTTAAAACTCTTATTTACAACACTATGAACATTAGAATAATATCAAGTTCTTGAAAAAGCATATAGTTCTCCCAAATGTACGCCTTCAATACAGGAAGGTAACACCTGGCGTCTGCAGCATAAAAATGTAAATATAATATTTTTTTACTGTGCTACTCTGCTTTTGCCATTTATTGTATACCTTTTTCCTTTTTTTATATTTTAAATCTTTTCACTTTAAAAAATAACTTATGTTTCCTACCATTTCATGGTCCACTTGGCTGATCTTAGCATGGACTTCATCTCCAAACTCCTACATGTTATATTGCTACCTTCATAATAACAATAGGAATAAGACTAAACCAAAACCAATACATTACGCTGCTTCCCTGAAAGCTGACATTCGACTCCCAAAATCAGTAACAATTACTGTAACAGAATTTTTCAACAGAATTCTTTTAAGAAAAGAATATAAGAAATCTCGCACCAGTGAAGCACAGGTAAATTACTTTAAGCTGAGCATGCTATCCATGTCTCGGGTGTTATGAACATATTTAAAATAAAAAATCCTTATCACCGACTTTTATTTCAATTCTTTCAGATTCTATCCAGTAACCTCAAGAAATATAGCTGTAAATAATGAAATGTTTTTGCTTTGACTGTCTCTCTAAAAACCAGTAATCCCAATAAATGATGACGGGGCTATTCAAAAATATGCAGTACACAAAACATATAGGATAGTACAGACAGACGTAGTACTCTTACATTTATCACATACAATCAACATTTCAATCTCTATTATATTTCACAATTTGTTATTCAAGTTAAAGCACCTACGTATGGTGATTTTACTTTCACTGTACAGCCTATGTTATTGGGTTTTAACACTGTAACTTGCCCCATTGGACCGAATCATGCAACTGTCACAGATCAGCATAAGTGTTTTATAAGGCATATTGGAACAAGTTAAAAATATTTCTTAGCCGCTCAAAAGTTGATTTACTTCATGAAGGAGTTCCTGGATGCCTCAGTCCTCTTAAAGTTCATAGGAAATCGGTAGGGTAATTCTTTTTAAAGTGTAATTTATTTGGCTTAGGATGGTGCCACAGGAATCAAAAAGAATCGTGGTCCTCATCTTCAAAGGGAGTCCTTTGTGTTAGGTGGAGGACAAGGTGAATCCAGCTACATTCAGAATCCCGAGCAAGCAAGGACACCCAGGGCAGGCACCACTAGGACCAGGAGCAGAGTCGGTACTCCAACAGCAGCACCTGTGCATCAAACAGACAACAACACAATATTGGTCTTGGTCTTACTTCAGCTCTACTTGCAGTGGGGGGAATAATCCTGAAGTCCACAGAGTATGGAGGCTGGAAACCAGCTGGCCGATCTCAGCACAGCCCCTACCTGTATGGATAATCTGAAATGGACAAAGAGACTTGCTACAGCACGGCGGAGGACTCACTCTTTTGTTCTGCAAGAGCTGCATGTTTATGCAGCATGTTTATACAAGAAAAAAGGCCATTCAGGACACATCAGTGTATTTTGATTTGGCCAGTCCGACAAGCCAGGAGGTTATTATACCAGGAGGCAAAAGGTCAAAATAAATATTTAAGCATGTGAAAACAAAATTAATGGAGTCTTTGAAATGTGACAAAGCAAAGAGACACCTTTGGAAATGTTAATGCTCACACGAACAGCAATAATCTGAGAGATGTCAAAGAGCCTGGTCCGTTTGTTTACCTGCCAGATTACAAAATCCAGATGGCTGACTTCTAGCAGTGTGGCATTTATGTCTGTTAAAGTCACAAGAGTCTTTCTTAAACAAATATTTTAAGACATAAAATCTTAATCTATGGTTTACAAACTTTACATGACTCGCTCTGGCAAAGAGAAATAAGAATTGCTATTGTTAAGTGGTTTGTGTTGCTATGGTTCAGCTCCCTGTTAAGAAGCATCTATATGAGAAAATAGCCCAGCCAAATTGTGCCTGGCTGTCAGTCTTGGAGATGGGCCAAAGGAGCCTGAGAACTGGCTATTCTTTCATCTGAGAGAGGGTTTGTCTCTATCAGGATGGTAGATGGGCAGTGCAGGACCCAGCTTAACCGCTCATCTTGCTGTTGAACACAGACTGAGGACAGAAGTGCTTGCAGCTGGTGGTGACAGTCCTGAGGCACTGCTGGAACAAGCCCACTGGACAGCTCTCCAGAAAATGCTGGATGAAGAAAAACCACACTGAGAAGGTAATACACAAACCGAACAGCAGAGATTTCAGCAGGCCTAAAAACAAGCACAGCACGACAAACCGAAAGTATGGGGGTATATTTATCTGGGTTTTTCAGTGATTTATGAGGCACATTAATCAAACAAAGATAAGTTTCTATCCCTAAGTATCAAAGTAGTGGTTCTTAATGAATGAACAGCCATAGGAAAAAAAATTAAATTCAGGTTTTGTGTTTAAGAATATCCACGGAAAATATATTCTGCTTTTGCCAGACTAGGATAATGCAGTTGGAAAGACACACATATTTTGAACACTTCTAATGGAGGAAAATGAGACAAAAAGGTTGCTGAGTGAAGTTGAAGAATGAGCAAGTATGAGGAAACTTGTATTGGCATGTTGCTATTCTACAAGGGAAAGGACTAATAAATCTTCCTGAGATGTGCTTGCTGGCTCCAGACTCAACAGGTAGCAATTCACCTCATTATAGTGGTTCCTTACAAAGTTTAGGCACTGCTGCAGAGATGTATTTACCAGCTTTCTTAAATAAAGCAAGTCCTACCCTTAGACAGCACATTAACAGAACATTAGCGGGATAAATGCACATTAAACAGATAATCTTTTTCTTTCTTGTTAGATTACTGACCTACATGTAAGGATCCATACTTTACAGGAAACACTGCTGGCCACTGCATGACAGCCAGTACACTCCCGTGGCTCACAAATGAAAGTTAATAGAAGTTTTGTCTAAGAACACACTACAAGATTAATTCTGTGCAGTAATGCAATTGTGATCTGTCAGTTTTAACAACCTCTAAAAATTAGAGAAATGCCAGATAAAGACTTAATAGATGTGTACAAATAAACATGTGGATGTAAATTAAAAGAGAAGGATTATTAAGCTTCCTCTGAAGTCTGGCCAGGTATGAGCTGGATATATGTAGTTCCTAAAGATTCTTTCTCTCCTCAGTGTTATAACGTGTGATCTCTCCTCTCAACCAGCATTTTGTGGATCCAGTGTGCAAGTAATTGCAAACTAAAGCCATCAAAGTCAGTGTCAAAACCAAATCAGCATCACACTACCTAACTACTACTCTAACGCACCACATGTGAACTTACTATCAAGAGTCCTCATTTCTTTCAAATAAACAAAACACATGCCTTAAATTTGGCATTTGGCAAGGGGGTCCACTTGAAACCTTGTGATACAACCGGAGATTCTCCCTTATTCCTTTTTATCCTTACTCTTGCCCATCCATACCTTTTTCCAATCCCTGCCTCCATGTACATAATTTTAGGTTGATTTTAGTTTTAGATTGAATGATTTCAGATTTTAGTCTGATTTCTCTGTGTGTTTTGTCCATCTAGTAAGTAGAAGAGTGAACCTTGCAAACAAACTTTGTTTTGCTTTCATTTTTATATTAAATCTGCTTTTGCTGATACCTTTGCTGGTGATTCTTTGAACAACCTAAAAACTCATTCATGACAGTCTACCTTTGTGTCTGTTTTGCAAAACAAATTTGTTTTTTTCTGAACCAAACTCCTACCCATTTTCCTGTAAATAATACTCTCCTTTTGGTCCAGGATCCAAGGACCTATATTCCAAGAAGGCTGTCTGGTTTTTATCCCTTCTTTTTACTGTAAGAAAGGTTAATTGCAAAGCCTTCTCATATTCTGTTTCTCCTTGCTTCTGTTTCTCCTTGCTTCTAACTAAGCTTGTCCACTTCAGTGGGAAAAAAAATAGGCCACCTCAAAAAAAAGAAGGTATTTTTGCCTGTTTGAGTCATCAGTTTCTTTATCAACTACTAGGCTTCATTTGTATCTGCTTTCTCAGTGTTTTCATATTTACTCAGCTAGAACAGAAAAACAGATATGGGAGAAATCTAATTTCTTCAGGTTAAACTAAACTGCATAAAAGAAAGAGGTGGGCTTGTTGTTCTTTCAACTGGCTATTGAAAAGAAATTCCTCTTGTCCCAGCTGGGAATACTGTCTTCATGAAAGACTACTGCAAAAGAAGTAGGTAGCATCAGCTGACATGATTTAAATTCTGTTATCCCTATTCATGGTAAATGGAAAATAACTGAACTAATTATAATATACTTATCTTGCATCACTGGCATCATTACTAAATCATGCATCCAACTTTCCCTTGTCTAGGAAACCTTTGTTTGTGCACGAGGAAATTCTCCTCTTGCCTGTGCCATAAACATTTCAAGAAAGGCGCTATGGAGTGATTCACAACTCTGTGATTTACTGGTTTTGCAGCAGAGTAGATGCATGGGATGGAAACAAAGTTGTCTGTCCATCTGCTCATGCTTTGTGCTGTGCTAAGGTTTGCTGTGCATCTGTGGAATGGCTTCAACTATCCTAAGAAAAACGTACTTGAATTGCTGCTGACGGTCTGGGTGGTTTCTCCACCCCACCGTGTAAGTTTGCCTTCTCCTAGTTGAAAATTCAGACCCAAGGAAACATTTTGTTTTGTTCTGGCAGTAGCACCTGGCACATTGGCATTGTCAGCAGGCAGCAGCCATGGCTTCTTTTTCATTGACTCTAGCCCTGGCACAGACCTGGGCTGCCAAAATGAAAAGATGACCTGGACTCTGAGAAAAATCAGAAAATTTTCAGTCAGTGTGTTATTACTTAGTTGTCAACAAACATAGGTTATTTCTCGAATACCCCTTTCCCTTCACATATATTAATACTCATTACAGATTCTTTTGCATGGAGAGCAAAGTAGAAGACCACTGGTAATATTCTTTTTATAAAATGTACTCTTTTAAAGCTGTGTATACAACAAATAATAACATGAGGTGGTTCTCCTGTGACCTAGGCAGTGGATCTTCTTTGGCCAGCTGGCACGTCTGGGAATTTCTGAGTGAGGGTTCTACTCCTCTTTGTTCAAGAAAATAGGGATTTGTGAATTTTTCTTACAAATAAATTCACCCCAAGTATATACCAGATGTGTCACTCTTTTTGACTTGCAAATAATCCACATTTAAAAAACCACATGGTGCAATAGGCAAATAGCAGAAACTCTCTGGGTGCAAAAGGGTGGCACAGCCTCCCTCCCTCTGCTCCCTGAGTACTGCAGCACCGCAAGGAACCATTAGTGGGAATAAGCAGCACCCAGGGCTGGAGAGCAACATGGAAAATATGCAGACAATGAAAATAATGGACTGAGAAGCAGCAAAGAAAATAAATTAGTCCAACAGGCCAGATCAGCTTCAATTTGGCCTTGCTCTTTAGCAAGGCAGAAAAAAATCTTAGATCGGGCATTAAAGTCACTGCAGAAAAGAAGAAAGGAAACGGGGGTTATCACAGGATAATGAAGACTAAGAAAACATAAATAGATCTGAAAATATTTCCACTATCTGTCTAACCTTTGAGTTTGAATAGAAGAAAAAGAGAAAAAATGGAAATGAATGAGAATATGGCTTTTCAAGAAAATGCTTGTTCTATCACTGAGTATGTTACAATGCATGGAATTGTCACCTTATTCAATCAAACTAAGGCCTGGAAGGAGGCAATACCAATAAATTAAATGTGATGATGAAGGAAAATCAAGAAAAATACCAGAGAACAAAATGTGTTAATTTAAGCATATGTATATACCAGGTTAGAGGGTATTCTGAGTATTTTCTACGTAATTTTTGAGTCATGAGGCAACAGCAAATGCATTTTGAAAATCACTCTTCTTTTAGAGGAGAGCTCTTTCGAAAATGTACTTTTAATTCAGTAGAAGTTTTTTGCTCTATTCTTGCACCAGATGCATAAGAAGTTCCAAGGTGCGTAACAAATGACTGTCATGGCCAGCTAGACACTGTTTTCTTCAGCACTACTTACAATTTTTACCAGTGTTTTCCTCCTCTTACTACTACAATAATCTTTGTAACAGATGGACATTTTCAAATCACAATCAAAAGATTTTGATTATACCACATGAAAAGCGAACAATCACCTGACTTACTGGATATTGATATGTGCAATAAACATTTTTCTCCTTTCAAACAGTAATTGAAAAAATTAAAAGATGAAATAATTAAAAGGATTGTGTAAATTAGTACAGGCAAAAATTACGGATTTTCCTTTGAAAGAGCTGTACTTCAAAGTAAATACTATTTCAGGATCCTAAAACATGCCTGTGGCAAATGGAATTCATATGTGTATATATGTGTGCAGTGAACACAGACAAACTGTAATTCTGTTCTCTTGCTATAAGCATATACAATACATAAATTATTCTTTTTCCATATCACTATTTAAACTGAGACATTAACCTGATTTCACATGTGAAGCTGAAGGTGTACAGTATTTTCCTTTCTTCCTCAGTATTTATCCATATGTGAAGAGTAACCCTCCCCTCTCTCCCACTCTGGATGAAATTTTAAAATTCGAGAGCTTGATTCTATTTTTCCTTACTCTGGCATAAAGCAACTGCACTGAGGCCAGTGCAGTTACAAAAGTGAAGCAAAAAAGGAATCAAGCACCATATGGTTTTAGTTCCTACTGATTGCAAGATTGTTTTGATTACACTAATATTAGTAATATGACAAAGCACTGCAATCAAAAAACCACGCAAGAGACCAAAAAAAAAAAAATCTCAGCGTTTATTATATTTCAAAGGAAACAGATAAGCCTGTAATTAACTGTTGAAAAAGACTCCATTGGTTAAACAAGTTGTTCAAACCTTCATCTGGTTGTGGTAACTCAAGAATGAACTTTAAATTGTGTAGCTCATTAATTTACTATAACGGGCTTGAAAAATATCCCCAAGCTCTTTACTGTACAACAGGCACTGACCAATAAATTACAACAGTTCATGGTTGTATTTTACACTGGTTATAGCTGTATGCTGGAATGCAGCTAGGCACATATACAGAGAGTGATTTTATGATAAGGACTTTTATTTAAAGATGTTCACTAAAAAGAAATGCATACGAGATAGCTGTGTGTGGTAACCTTCTTTTATATCACTGTCAACTAAAATAGTGTATCCTGTTGGAAGCTGACTGGTTATATGAGAGCAAAGTAGATGCAGGATGTTTGCTTCCCCCTTTTGCAGGTGACTGGGTTTTCTGTGAGAAGGAAGAAGATGAGGAAAACAAAAAGGAAGTTTTTTCCTTAAAGAAGGAACTGAGATAGAAAGAAAATCTATTTCTAGTTTCTTTTCCATTTGACTTTCAAATGTAATTACATTAGTTAAAACATGCTAAAATTTTAATTCCTATGTTAAGACCTCAAGGCCAGTTAGTGTTCCTGAACCTGAAATACAGGCTAAAAGACGACTTCTGGTGTCCTGCCTGGCCTCCACCTGCCTATCCAGAAGGCCTCAGGTCCCCTGTATATCATGTAATGCCTGTCAGAATTGTGTGGATGTCCCTGGTAACCTGGGGCATCTCAAATGCTACAGGCTTTGTTTAACATTCTGAATTACACCCTAGATGACAACTGATTATAATGGAAGCTTAGACACCTAAGCCAGCCATATTACGTAGATTACTTTGGTTTTGATACCCAGTGAACAGCAGGAAAACACCCATCTGGATGACACACTGGCGTAGACACTCCTTGTTTAAGATCTGGCCATTCCTGGTCAGCATACAGGCTATTCGGAATCTCTACCCTAGCTGCTCAATTCTCCCCATGCGCTTCTGCAGGAAATTAGGTAGGTTTGCAAACTCTGGAATCAGATGTCTAAAGGTTATGTAAGGCAATATTCCTCTCTGAATTTGGCAAGATGTCTTACATTTTGCTTTAGCTATTGTTTACATCTTTGTGTAAATATGTAACTTCCATTTTGGTCAATCAAGCACCAAAATATGCATTCCTATTAAACTACATCTTCTTTGCAATTCTCTGAGAAAAAACGTAACTAAAAAAAAAGAAAAAATTCACTCCTCTATCATTCTTTTGGGGCAATTATTCTAAACCCTGATGCATTACTGGAAAATTTCCTTAAGAATAAAAATTAGCAGACATAATTTGACATGCAGAGGTGTTAAAACTACTGCTGTTCTGCTGTTTGGAAAAACAGCCTAGAAATAACCTGAAAATCTTGCCCAATTTGCTGTATACTATGTATTCCAAAGAGATTACCTTGCCTTTTGTCTCTTTTTCAACCTTTCCTAAACCGAATACAGGGAATGCTGCCTCTGTCTAGGTCACCAGAGGCCCAGTCCGTCTCTCTAGCTGGTGTATGGTAGAATTTATGGATGAGAACTTGTCTGCAGTGTGGAAGACAGTTCAATACAAAACTCTGCAAACTAGCATGTGTAGGGTGCTAACTCTGCCAGTGGTGCTAATTCTGTACAGGCATGCTTGGGACAGGTCATACTGGCAAGACTCATTGGCTTGGGCTTAACATTGTACTGACACAATGTGTTCAGGCTGGGAAGTAATCTACCTGCTATGACCTAAAGGGTCTTTGCACCACACCAGTGGCAGGTTTTAATGCATGTTTGTATCAAAGATACCCAGAACATGTCCTGAATATAGCGGTTGCCTCAACATTTTCGCGGCTTATAAAATAAGCTATATTATGGTACACTGATTACCCCAGTGTATGATAACATAACACAATATATTACAGCTTTTTTAAAGTGGTTGACTTACTACCCCAAAATAGTCTCATAGAACATGATACACACAATTAACATGTATGCTAAATGGATTAAGAATTCAGTCACCAGCAGATTTCAAAACACAATTATTGAAGAATGGTCACTGGATTTTTACTGTAATTCCAGGCTGAACAGCTGTATACTGAATGTAATCCAAATATTTTTATCAAAAGCAGCAGAAGTAAACACCTAAGGAACCAAAATGGCAACAGAGACAACAACACATTCATGTAAAAATTCCAACAGCACAGGGACTTGAGCCATACAAACCAACTGTGCTTTGTCATAGTCACAGGCAAAATTAAACACAAAGTTAAAAAGAGACATGACACTGTGGTGCGACTCAGATAAGGATGAGACACTGTATTCTGGAAAGCAAGGATTCCAGGAAGGATTTAGAGATAATGTTTGACAAACAAGATGAATACCATTTCATATCCCCATGCAAGGTAATAAATGCCTAATGAAAGCCTTTCATGAATAATGGAAGAAGTTTAGTGTGGGGACGCAAGACTATCTGCAGACAGCTGAATTGAAGCAGTGCACATATAGTGTCTACAGTCCTAAAGAAAATCTGACATGCTGGAGAAGTGAAGAAAAGAGCTGATGAAATTATTTAAGACCTGAAGAAAATGTAATCATGGAAAATTCAAGGAACGCAGTAGTTTTAACACTTGATTAGTCACTTGGCTAGTATATATACATTTCTTAATGGGAAGAATGTATTAGACACATAAAGACTCTTTAATCTGACAAAACCTATGAAAGGAAACAATGCCCAGACCCTAAAGCCAGATAAACATAGAGAATAAAATTAGGCAAAAAAATGTCAGCAGTGCAGGTGATTCATCATTGGGACAAATTACACACAACATACAAACTTCATACAAACCTAAAAATGGTGATACCCATGAGTTCACACCAGGTGATATAAACTATGCATATTATAGAAAATCTGTGGATGGGAAGTCCACTCCTTTAGGAATGGGCAGCTTCCCTCACAGTACAAATAATATGGCAAAAGCATTGTTCTTTTTTAAAAGCCACAATAATGGTTGCATTGCTTCTGTGACAAGAATATTGTTGACATTTAATCCTTTCTATTCCCCAAGTTAATTTTTTAAATTAAAAAGGCAAGAACACAATGCAAGTGTCTGAATTACAATCTTGCAAAGACACTATCCAAGTCCTTGATATCAATTCATATGCTTTATTTCATACCAAATTGTGCCAAGACACTACTTAAAATAAAAAACTAGCAGGAAAGAGATGTGCAGACCATATTCATATCTGAACTTGTATTTATAGTCAACACTGAGCACAATTTGAATTATCCTAAGCCATGGTCCCCTCTCTTCTTTACCAATCATCCAGACCACTCTGAACTAGAGCATGTGGAGTTTCTCATTGCTTATTTATTATTTTTGTGCCACAAATCCCCTTTTCACTGAGAAGTGGAACTTCCCCAGCAAGTGGTCTGTGGATCACTGTGGACCACTTCTTTTCCCTATTACATTCCTTTTAGCAACAGTTGACAAAGGAATGAGATAGAGGCAAAAGGTACTAGGAACTATGGGGTTATTGCAAGCTGATACCTAGATTCTGAGGCCTGCACCATGCAGTTATGCTTGTAGGACACTACTAGCAGTGGCAGCCTAACTGGGGGCACCAGTAGCAGCAGTCTGATATTTGGAAGATTGGCAGTGCTTCCAGGATTGAGCTGGACTGCTATTGAAGTGTCCTGTGTGCGCTGTGAGTCCTCAGAAATGTTTCAAGATAAATTCTTATTCTCAGTGCAGTCACTGCTGAAGGGCTACCTTTCCACCTTTGGATGTGCCCATCTCTCAATAGCATACAAGAGGAAAACACTCAGTCCAAGATTTCCATGGAGTCTGGCAAAGAAGAAGGGAAGTTATCTGCTCACCTGAAATTTTTATTTGGGCTACTTCTCCATCTCCTCCTTCACTGTGTGCTCTGACCTCAACAACATATTCACCATCACTGGGGACTGGGACCTCTATCATGTGCTTTCCAGTAGAAAACAGCTTGCCTTCATGTTGTCCATCTGGCCTATAAAGTACCTAGGAAAGTCACAGTAAATATAGTTATTGAAATGTTATATTTCCACAAAGATACATTTATAGATGTACAGTGTGTCAACAAAAAAGTATTAGGTTTTTATTCATATGAAATCTCTGTGTGTGTGTGTATATATATATGTATCTCAAAACCTAGAGAATCTAGACAGGATGTTTCTTCATTTTCTGTTACAAAATTATGCCACCTTTTGAAAAATAATTTCAGTGCTTACATTCAAAGTAAGTAATTAAGTGATGGAGAATAATAATGAAGGGTGGCAGAGAGCATCAAATAAAAATATGAGAACTCAGCTGGGTTTTCTGACATAAAACTTATAACCATTTTCATAAATGAAACAACAATCAATTTTATTATTAACTCTCAATGATGCTAAACTATTGCAAATGGGATGGTATATGTCTTGTGGGACCTTTAGAAATGATCCCGTTTCTTTCTGAAATAAACTCTGTGAAACACTGTTAGCAATTCCCAGCAAGGAGTTCAACTCCTCAATCAAATTTGCGAACGTAGACCATGATACTAATTTTCTTACTGTCAAGCAAGCTGCAAAATTAAACAGGAATTAATATCTGAAGTTTTCCATATGCCTAAATTCAGTATATACACTTGCTGTGGTTACAGAGTTAACTGCAGCTAATGATGGTAGAGGTCCCTTCCCTTCCTCTACCTTCCCAGACTTTAAAAACTCATGTTCCAGGAACTGTAGCCCCTATGAAGATGGGAAAGGAAAACTGGAACAATGCATACTGATGTAAGGAAAAAGTAGAAAATGTACAGCTTTTCTGTGCATTATTTTAAGCCAACAGACAATAAATGTGATCATATGGGAAATGAGGTTGTTGCAGTCACTTCTATGAACATTTCCATAATATGGTGTACCACCCAAATGAATTTCAATGCCCCAGTGTTTTCTCATCATATTGACTAAGCCCACTGGCTTTGCCCTAGGCCTACTGGATGGTTGTGTATGCTGAGCATGATACCTTCCTCTTCAGCATTCATGTATGTTTAAGTCCAATTATGTACAAAGATTCAACACTGTCTATAAAATGCACTACATGAAGCATACATAAAGATAAAAAATATTTTCAGATATCATACTTTGTATCCTTCAACGGCAGACTCGTTTGACATTGCCTTCACGTGATCCCAGGTGATGATGTACCTTGAACCAGATCTTACAGAACTGATAATTCTTGGACGTTGGCTTGGAGCTGAAAAGCAGTATATGTATAATGTACACATAAATGAGATTTCATAAATGTTCAATGATGTTTTTATTAAGACATATAAAAATGTAAAAATGGAAATTAGGCTGACATACATATGATCAAGGGATAGTCTCCTTCCTGGAATCATCTGCTACAGTTCCAGCCAGGCAGTTTTGGATGGCTTTGTGCAGTGGCTGCGTTGTGGGTCTGCCTTTCTCTGTTGCCAGAATGGAAGTGGCCAACATTACCCTTCACTGTGTTGCTGACCATGTGTGTTTGCTGGCATGCAACTACCTTCAGAACCTCCCAGAAATGTGGCATAAGTCATATTTATTCATTGAGATCAAATATTTAATTAACCATTTACAGGCATTTCTACATCATTTAACTCAGTTCAGCAGAAATAGAAGTACCCTACTGCAGAAACCATTAATTATAATTTACACAATACGCTTATAAAATGGACCCTTATTCAACACAAATGAACCCTGCAGGTGCCAAGTTGCACAATACACTATTTGCTGACAGAAATCCTCAAATCGGCTGTATGTATTTTTAGCCCAGGCAACTGTGTTTTAAACACACAAGATGTGTTTCTTACATTGCTCAGTCAATGCTAGTGCTAGGTATCCTCATTAAGTCACGAGCAATATTCAAAAGCCTGTTATGGTATGTAAATTCTAGGGTGAGATTCAGATCACCTGCTTCTCAAGGTTGCCTGATCCTGCTGTTAATGAAAATGGCAGTTTGGTCACATTTTAATCATCAGAATCCTTCTTGCTATTGACTAAACAGAAAGGCAGTGTATAGATGCCTACCTAAGTAATAGCTGGTCTCAACTGCTCCTCATTTAGAATATCATGTCCACCTTTGGGATTCCCAGTATTTGAACAACACTACAGAGGGCTACCAACCTGGTGGGGAGCTGGAACAATTGATTTGTGAAGGAAGGGTGAAAGAGCTGCACTTGTTCACCCTGGAGGAGAGACAGTTTTGGAGGGGACCTAAGAATCCCCTGTCCTAGCAGGGGGCTTATCAAGAAGGATCCAGGCTCTTGGATGGCATGGCAGGAGGACCAGTACCAAAACTGCACAATACTGATCAAGAATCTCAGACCAGATGCTCAGAGTAAGTCAGGGAGTGGAATGGGCTTCTCAAAGAGTTTGTGCAGTCTTTACCTCTTCAGGTTTTCAAGATTCAGCTGGATAAATCCCTGAACAATCTGATCTGATCTTATATATATATAAGCTATAATCTCAGCCTCTCTACTGCCTTTTGTAAGATATCCACATTATACATGGCAACAAAAGAGGAGAAGGAGAATTTTAGCAGAAATTTTCAGACAAAGATGCAATACCACATGAAGAGAGAACATTCAGTGTATGTGAATGAGAAGCAATGTTTGAAAACACGATGGACATGATTATACTTAACCTAATGCTCCATTTACTTACGTGCTTTCCTGGTAACAATATCAATGGTGTTGCTGGGAGGTCCATAGCCTGCACTGTTGAAGGCAGAAACATCTACATGGTAGCGAGTGTTAGGCTTCAGGTTTTCCAGTTTGGTTGAATACTCTTGATTGCTCACCTGTACCCGCTGTGCAGCTGCTTCTTTATCATGAGCAGCCCAGTAACGAATCTGTAAGCAAGCCAATTGGGGGATTAAATTTAACATATTTAATCATAAAGAAATGTTATAGAAACTGATGTATTTCTATACTAGATATTCTGGATATAAGCCAGCTAAAAGAAATCTAACAGCAATAGCATAGAATTCCTTCCACAGGCTGTGATTTTAACCAAGTTGTATATAGGTATACAGAAACAGAAATAAATCCAGCGTTTATTATGTAAACTTTTCTCACAGTGGTTTAACTTGTTCCCAGCTAAGTCAATAGAAGCTTGGGAGCTGGATAATGCCTTCAAAGAACAAGACTATTTTCTTCTTGCTCTTTTGTTTTTGCATTCTACTCTGAACTTTAGTATTATTTTCTTACACTAGTAGAGGCTAAACTCTGATAACGTTTTCGGACTATTTTGTTTAAAGTGTTTTTTTAAAAATTTTGCCCTTTTGTACTTATATCTACAGAATGCAAAGTATTCAGTCATGTTAGCTGCATGCATAGGTCTGGATGGGTATACATAACCATTTTCTAGAGTTCTTCAGCTAAATTCAGATTTCATAGCAGAATATAACATCTGTCAGAGCAGATTAAGAAGAATATGAAAAAACTTAAAATATGGCAAAAGCATGACCCTAGGCTTGTAACATCCTAAAAAACAAAGCCAATTAAGAGTACACAGAAATTCCATGAGGGTTTTTTTTTCCCCAAGAACTTATTCCATCCTACTTTAATTAATTATGTGTTACAAAGCACCAGGTGAAAACAGTGTAATTCCTATGGAGTGATGCCATTCCATACAGTCCCTCACATACAAACGGTCCTATTCTGCATGGCCTGCTGAGTTGCAAATGAGAGTGAAACACTGTCAGTCTCTGGGTTTTGTCTGGTTTATAACCATTTGCATAAGACTAAATTACTGCACCAACCTGAAAGAGCAGAAAGCCATGCCCATTACATTTTGATTTTGAGTGTTTTCAGCCCCAGCATTTCTGCTCAGCTTTTGCCTGACTTCATAGCGATTTTTGTGTATGCTACATGAGGGCATTTTAAATTTTTTAGGAAGAAGTTAATATAAGTAAATTCAGGCTCTGGGAAAAATCTTACTTTGTAAGACATTATTGGTAACATGAGGTATCCTGTCATCTTGTCTGTTAAACAGTAACTGCTTTAACCTTCTGTTCTTTTGACATTAGTTGTCCATGAAAACTTCATTTAAGGAATAGGTTAGAAGAACAGATAGTTTGTCAAAGTTTTAATATCACAGTTCTCTTCTTCACAAGTTGCAGGTACAACCCTTGTTTGGTGAGGCTTTATTTTCTCCTATTTACATTTAAATTAAAATATTTAATAAAAATATTTCTTTCTTTAATCTTAGAACACATGCCGTGGCTGAATGAGGAGAGATGCAGGGGATTTAGTAGGGGATTTCTCTTCATCTACTTCAAATGTCTTTGGACAGGAGAACAGCATCACTACACAGAGATTACTGTCAACTAAATACTTCTTGTAGCTTGTCTCTTGTCAATTTTTGTTGCCACAGTCCTTCCCACAGTGTTACAGGTTACTCACTCTGATTATTATAAATGTGACATCTTAGTGGCCTTTGTCACTCTTTTCTGGTGCAGGGACAATCACGCTGTATCTGCAGACCAAACTGGCTTTGCTTTTTAAGTTCAACATGCACACCTGATTTTTGGTATGCACAAAAAGATAATCTTCAGTTCTATAAATGTATGTCCTGCATTCTGTTTAGAAAAGTATCATCCACCAGCATCCTAAACATCAGTTTATTGTAATTTAGGCAATCACACTAATGAAATTCCCACTTACAAAGGTGGCTATTTTCCTGAGTAAACAGCCTTTACCCTAAAATGAGTGAGGATTGTGTATCCAATCCATTCTGCAGGCTTCTCCAGCAGGGTGGTAACCTCCACATGATGAATGGTTTCAAACTGGCATAGATCTGAAACTGTGACAGTCATTTTAGCTGAAGGTCTGATAATGATCTTCAAGTCAGAATTTCTTTCACATGACTATAATTAACATACTGTTGTAGATAAGCTGCTCTTGTTGAATGCAACCAGCTGTACACCATAAGGTGTTAACTGTAAGTGGCTGACTCAGGTGTGAGAGGGTGTGTACATCAGCAGCTAGAGGACGTCATGTCTATCTCTGTCTCAAAGTTCAAACAAGTTTCTAGCCTGCAGCAAAAGGATGTCTGTGAAATTCTAGGTGGCCAAAGTCTATAAACCATGACAGGACCAATGGTAGCTTTGCTGTTGATTTTAGCTGGCCATTGAAAACTAATTCATTAATTTTTAGTATGATCTATTATGTTAATTAAGTAACATCTTTACCTAAAGATAGAAAACACACTTTATATGAAGCTTTTATTAATCGTGGCATATTCTGGAAGCTTTTAAATTTCTCCACCTTGCAAAGCTTTTTAAAATCTTAATATTCGTTTGCAGTACAGGGATGCTAAGGGTGTAATACAAGATTAACACAGAGCATCAAACAAGACAAGCGAGAACAATGAATGAAAATGCAAATTAATTCACTGAGAGCACATTATGTTTCAGACAGAAGTAATATAGTTTTAAAATTTAATAAAATTTAAATCCCAAATACTATTGTTCTTGGCTGCAATGTTACGGACTTTACTCCTATAGTGTGCGAGCTGTATGTCATGACCACAGAAAGTTCTTCTTCAATCTACAGCCATATTTACATATGTGGAACATTGTAACAACTCTTGGAAAAGAGTTTCTCCCTGAAAGCTAAGAAAAACTACTATCTTCTTTATACTATTGCTATATTTCTCTCTTTAAATAATTTCAAATTCTCTTGAAATAATTTGGAAATTTCTTTCTTGCCTCTGGGGAAGTGATATCTAGAATTAAAGGCCCCATTGCTTCATTGCTCACATTTCCCCACTATACTGAGTAGCCCCTCTCTCTCTTTCTTAAAGAGCTTATACAGTATCCCCAGACAGTCTGCTTATTCCTGGTGCTCTGCATTTCCTTTGTTGTTAGGGTAATCCATAGGCAATGAATCCCCAGAGGACACAGAAGGGAATTTCAACCAAGCTCTATGAATTTTTGTAGGAAATAAGCCAATAGTGATTTGTGTGAAAGATTGCCTTAGCCATCATGAATTAGTGCAGCCCTCTGTGCTAAAAACAGGGAAAAACCTATCTTTCATGGTCCTCTCCTGTATTCAAACTTTAATATACTGAAGCTTTTTCTGTAAGTGTCGTGAAACAAAAGCTTCCATATTCTTGACAGTTTTACATAGGACTGACACAAAAATATACTTTACTCATATTAAGAAAGAATGCTAATAGCATACTTCAGTCAACAAGAGACACTGGTGGTCAGTAGTGATAAATTTGTTTAATAAAATAAACCTATATCTATTGCATAGAAGCAGCATGAAATATAGATAGTGTCGCTGGTGCTGCACGCACTGCAGAGATATGGCTTTTAGCAGTCTATTGTAAGAACTCATAAATCTTAAATTCTTTATATGGATGGAGACAGTTTTCATACCTTATCTCTTCTTTAAGTGTGAGCTGAGGATACTCCTCTGTAATGGCAAAATGTATCAGTTCACACTCATCACCATGAGGGCAGTCATCCTGACAGTATGCATTAGTGTCAGGAAAATCTGACTCCTCCTGGTGTGAGAAGCATTGTGTCACAGGTGAAATACCTCAGGTTCTTTGCTCAGAGTACTCCCACCTCTTAAACTCTAGCATTCAAAAGTCAATTATGCAATTTTCAAGTAATAATAAAGACCAAAAGGAAACTGAGAAGGTGCTCTGGTGAATGATAGTTTCTACTAACCTGTATTACACTAGAGCAGTAATTAAAAAGATAACTATTCAAATAGACACAGAGCCTTCCAGAGATAGTCACTGGAGTTTTATAATACAGTTTGAGTACTTCTTCCACCACAACTTTTTTTGCAGCTTCACAAAAGCTATCTGTGGCCTTAACCTTCCAGAACAGCCCTCTCTGGTTTTGCCCTATCCTATGCCTCCTTCAAGACTCATGGGAGTTCTGATCTTCAGGAACACAAGTTTTTCTTTTTATTCTCAGTGAAGAAGCATGGGCTTTCCTTTTGCTGCCTTCCCCTCTACTAGGATGAGACTGCTGATTGTCCTGGGGAAAAAGATCTCAGAATTAATACCTTATTGAGCATTGTGGGGCAGTAATTTGTCACTATCGGTCTGTTTATTGTCTAGTCAGATGGAAATTTTTTACACAGTCCTGATAATTAGAAGATTTAGAAAAAGAGGAAAAAAAAGAAAAAAATTTATATTCTAACGTAGCTGTTCACTGTACATGTACAAGCCAGTCAGTTCACGCTGGATTTGTGAAAGTGTATTTCTCCAGGAATACGTGGATGAAATTACACTACAGCTATCAAAACAAAGCCACACCCGGAACAGCCACAGTCCATGTAACACACGGTCCACTCCCAGGATATCCCACCTTTATAGCAGTTGTTCTCTTTTCAGTCCAAAGATCCCCCACATTTCTTTCTGATTTTTTTCCTTTTTTTTTTCCCTATTGACTCTTCTGTTCATCCTGGTCTTTCGTGCTAAATCCTCTCCCCTCCCTTCTTCCCCTGATGTCCCCTGACAGCAACTCAGATGACTTTATGTAAAATAAGGTAAAATTTTAAAAAATGGCCAAACATGGGTTGCCTCTGGGCATGTTCTCCTACCATGTTCTTTCCATATTCATCTTTGCCCCTCCTGCTTTACTACCCCATTCCCTACTACAACTCTGAACATCCATCTTCATGGTCTATCACAAATGCAATCCTAACCTCTATCAGCACTCCTTGTTGCAGCTCTCTCCATCAGAGAGCAGTTGCCACTCTCCCCCAGTTGCCACTCTCTACATTCCCAGAAGTCCCCTGGTGTGTGCCAGCCAACCTGTGTGTTCAAGTTGTTTTGCATGCAAAGGCTTCCGTTTCTGGGCACACTGTCCAGCTCGAGAGTGCAACGCTGCTACAGGGCTGTCCTGGCTGAGCTCATAGATTTCAGTTATGACCATTAATTTCTCCATCCTATTCTAGCTACAAAATCCCTGGGAGACACCAAACCAAAGTGGGCTGCTTTAGTAAATTAGGAGTTACCACTGATATTACTATCTTAATTTCAAACCCCAGTGTCCTCTGTTGGTGATTTTTAAATTTTGTGTCTGTACTGTATTAAATCAACCTTTACATGGGACACTATTCTTGTTGCAGTATCACAGAAGTTTTACATAAATCTCATGGAGACAGAAACAGAGATCAGGAAATATAAAACCAAGTACTATTAATTTATTCATAGATTTCAATTATAAAAATACATTCCACGAGATTACTCCTCATTTGTATGTGTTTATTTTGGAACATAGAGGATATCATCAAGTAGCTGAAAACTTAGATCACAAGGCAAGTCACTAACAAACTAAAGACCCAAACCCCTATTCTGGGGAGCAGCCAAAGTAAGCAGGCTGTACACTGCAGAGTTTGTCAGCATCCACTCTGCATGGATGATGTTAAGACTTCCCTGCTAGAGTACTAAACGGACATTTCCCACTGCACCCAGCCTGTGGTTGTCGTCCTCTCTGCAGAAGGCCAAGAACAATTTTTACAGGTAGTACCACTGAGATGGACCAGATAGAACATGCCCCAAAGCTCTTTTCCATGCGGAGAATAGAAACCATCAAAAAAAATCACTGTCTTGCACAACAGCAGTGTCTCTGTTGTATTTGATTCCAGGCATCTGTCAAGTAGTCCCACTTACTATAGGGATTGTGGGTGAGATATATTAATAACTGATGGTAATTTAAGTGGGCCGGAGTTAGTAACAATTTCACATATGTGTTGACAATTACACCTGTAATTTAATTTCAATATGTTTCAAGAAGTTAGAGATAGGCATTCAATTACATAAAAGAGACAATATTCTTTCGTTAAATAATTATGTCTTTTTTCAGTTGAGTAGTGCAAATACACATTTCTTGATATGTTTTAATAATGAAGTGCGTAACACCAAAAAAAAATCTGTTTCTGAAGATGCAAAACCTGCACAGAAAATGCTAACTAAAGCAAACCCTAAGAGACAGAATGCCAGAGTAGGAATCATTGTTGGATTTAACTACTGACAGTAAATGAATAAGAAGATTGACAGTGTTGCTACTAAACTCACCTGATATCCTTCCACAGATTTATCAGAAACATGGTGCCAAGAAACAGACATTTCAGAAGATGACAAAACTTTTACGCTCACCTCTGTAGGTATTTCAGTTGGAGCTGGAAGATGAAACATATGTTAAACAATCAATCTGATCTTGTGGTATTGCTATAATTTTTTACAGGGACTCTTCTCACTTTTGTATTTTATATTATTTTCAGTATTTTGTATCATTTTCATGATATCAGCGAGCCAAGTATTAGTCTTTAATCTGGTTTTTCTTAAGTAAACTTCAAGTCCAGTGATGATCTGTATGGAAAATGACTCTATAAAAACAAAGCAATGATCCTGTTACTTGGCTCAGACTATGTATTTTCATGCTTCAACAGATTTCTTGAAATTTGTGTAAACTGAAAACAGCCTTTAATAAACAGAATGAAGCATCCAGTGATCTTGTACTAAATGGGACAGCAGCTCACATACTACATACATCAGATTTTTTTAGTTACACACAAATACTCATGTATGTCACTTAGTCCTAATGATACAAATTTTTTGTGAGAGCAGATATTAGATACCCGGCTGTCCAGTGGCACATACAAACTTGAACACAGGTGTGAAATGATCCAAAGCACCCTTCTGTAAGGCATACATCACACAGTTGATTTTGTTTGTATTCTTAGTTCTGAACAGCAGCCAACGCAGAGTACAGACCATTATGCGATAGACTTTTATCCAGGGCTTCAAATACTAAAGTCTAGTTTCATTTCACTGTGGCTTAAATTTTAAGTGAGGTAAGGAATTCAGAAAGGCATAAACCTAGCAATGTCTGTAAAAGATAAAGTTTTCCAAACTAAGAACAGTTCTCTGTCGTGAATCCTTTGAAACAAGTTGCAACAGACAGGCATGGCAGCCCTAGCTGAGGAAAGCCTTCATATACTTAATCTTCCAACTGGGCATCCAGTCAACTATGCATCAAAACAGCCACTATTAAGAAAAAAATCAGTAACATCTCTCATGAAAAGTATCCTAGGTAACAAAATAATCTTATATGCAAAGTTACCTTTTGTAATTGTCTTTCAATGGCTGTTAATAATGCAAATATCTAATTAAAAAATTATACATTATTGCAAAATTGTTTTCACAATGACAGGAATTTAGATAAGCAAGAAGCCTGTGCACTCATTAATAGCAATCATTACTCACTACTAGCAATGGCAGATATGACTAGCAGTTGTCAGACATGGAACTTTGCTTATTACACATGGGAACACAGAAATTCCCCAGTCACTGACGTGAATAACAATGCCCACAGTTACAACTGGAGAAACATAGATCTATTATAGAATACACAACTTGGTGGAAAAGTTGTCACTGTATTTATGTATATATGGATATTTATACATATCTGTATGGAATATTGCATGACCATATTGCTTTAAGATTTCTGTAATACCGTTGAGAAGTTGTGTTGTCTAACAGTAATAGTGTTACTTGCTGACTCAAAGGTACAGAAGTACAGGTGGAATAGTTGTGATCATCTAATCTATTCCCAAATCACTGTCAGACTCTTCTCTATTGTACCAATTACAGAACTTTCCAAAAAATTCATACTGAAAAGTTTCAACTGCCAGGGCTTTTGCTGATACAATACTCTAACAATATTTCATCTGCTCATGCTTGTTTATGAGCTGCAAATAATTTACATTCCTATTTGTCATTTATGTTCTATAAATATTTTGCAGCCTCTCCTGAGCCAGAAAGATGGTATCAGTTGCTTTCCTCCAGTCTTCTAATTCAGTAATTCTACCAATAAAAGGAGAAATCACATGGTCATCACAGTATGTTCTCTTCACTGAAAATATAGTGGTCATCATACAATTATCTTCTAAGCAAAACTATACAAAGTTCAAGCTGGCAGCCAGTAAGCACACTACAAGGTATGGAGGTGATTTTGTTCAAGTCCTGATGCCAGGAGACAACTCTGCAGAATGCTCTTCAGAGTAACTTCCATTACATCTCTTGAAAAAATTCCTTCTAACCTGCCCTGAAGTTCCTTGATTGGATATAGGCAGTAGTCACGGTCACAGCTCCACGCAGGACCTGTGAGCACTGCTGGTAAGATTTGTACTCTTGTGCTTGAAATCAAAGAAGTAGGTTCACTTCTATTCTATTGTAGCTTCTACTTCTTTTGCAGTCTGCATCTGGCGTCATTTAACCACAAATGTTTTTATCAGGTGTCTGGGCTTTGCTAAAGTCTGTGTTAGAACATCAGCAGCCACTCAAGTGACCTCTTTATCTGGAAGTTGGCACTACTGCCCACTTGCTTCTCCTCTGTCTTTTTGAGCTACTAGGCTCTACCGTGCCCCTGAACTTAGAGACCATACAAACACGCTTGCCACCCCTGACATGGTATGTATAATCCTAACATAAACACATGGGAGCTTATCAGTCAGCAGTTGATAAAGCCTCTGAGCAAGGATGGATACTTAAGTGTTATTTGGCCAATAGTGCTTTCATTACACCATAGCTATTTACTAACACATACAATTGCAAAAAAACCCTTCGTGTTGCTGCAGCAGCTGTTGAAGATGGATTCCTAAGGTGCGCTTTCCTGAGAAAAACAGTATTAACCTCATTAGCTAGCTTGGTGTTGCTAGCTTGAGTCCTGAATTACTCTGAGAAACAAAAGGACTCTTTCATCTTTTCTCTGTGTGTGGCCAATTTGTGTGCAAAGTTCCCATTAGTGCTAATGGGAACCATGAACATAAATCTTCCATAAAATACACAGAGCACAGAACAGAATCGGAAGTGTCAGAATGTGGCCCTGCTATCATGTCCCTCCTCTTGGCTCTTTGGTCTACATCTGTTGACTTTGTGAAGGAGATTTTGCTCTACGGAAAGAAAAGTACTAGCTATTCTTTGGGTTTCTGGCAGAAATTAATAAACTGCATTTTTTTAGAACAGGCTTGAGTGATGATAATGCAATTAAAGATGTTGTATATATTTCTTCTGATTTAACGTAAACTTTCTTCCAGTACTTTCTCTCTTCTGCTAAGTTTGGAAATGTCATGTAAACTTCAGTCCTAAAGATCACAGCATGTGAAATAATTACAGTAAGAATTAAGAAAAATATTTTAATGGAATGAGAAAGAGGTTTTTATTGAATTACTCACTTGATAGCTCTAAAATGCAAACCAGAATAAAGACTGTAACAGGGATAATTTAAATGAGCCTTTAAACATGCTGGAAATATAACTAGATACAACTGAGCTATCATTCCTTCACAGTTTTGGGCTATATTCTGATACTGATCTACTAGAATACTAGGCTTTAGTGTGGTCTGTTAAGAAGAAAAAAATTAAGCATATGTCAAATACATGTATTAAGATCACAGAAACATTGCTGAATAAAGATGTAAATGTTTTAGGCAACCACTATGAACATAAGAAATTCTTTTTCTATAATCTTAAATCTTTTAACAAGCTGTGTGAAGAATCTTGCATGCTGCTGTGTATTGCTCACTGACAGCAATTACAGCCAAGTGCTCTGCATCACACAGAAAGCAGAAAGTGGAAGTTGGCTATTCAGAACAAGTGTATCGTGTGAGGAATGCACACCTTCCCTGCTGAAGATGTATTCTCCTATACAAATCAGTGTCAAGGACCAGGTTCTACTGATGTTGGTAGTGCTGATCTGGCCCCTCAGTGTAAAACTTACTTGGAACATTTACTCACCATCTTGTGCTGAATAAATGACAGCAGTGAGACTAAATGGTCCATCCCCTTTGTTGTTAAAAGCCTTCACTTTTACTTGATACTGAGTTGAAGGGGGCATTGATTCATCCTTGTGGACATATCGGCCAATTTCAGGATTAGTAACCGTAACTCTTCTCCATTCTTTCTCACCAAATGGCTTGAAGGCCACTATATAACCAAAGTTATTGCCATAGTGGTATTCTCTTGACAAAGGCTGTAGAGACAAAAAAATAAAATACTAGTTTTTGCTAAACAGCTAGGTCCAGAATGAAATATAAATAACACAGAAAGCACTGATATGTACATTATAAAAACACTGAACTAAACCTCCATTTTTTCCTGGTTTCCTTCAATGGCTTGCTCCCACACCCTTTAAAAATAGGCTCTCTTAGATCTGTAGTATTAGCATATTTGCTAGGAAAGTGTTTTAAGATCTTTCTCCTCATCTGAACTCAGTGCAACACACATCATGTTACCTCCCACAGAAAGAAACCAAGAATAATTTTGTACTAAAACAGCTGTAGCTAAAAAAAATGACTTAAGGAATGGAGCATAGAGATATGTAACAGACATACTATGCCAGTGTATGGGTCCATGTACATGTGTGGAGGTAGATACTCCTGCAAAAGAGAAAGAGAAAATCTGTGTGGCTGGCCCAAATCATATTAATTTACTGAAAGTTTGTCACCTAGGCAATTGGCACAGCTGATGAAGAAAGATGGACACTTTCAAAGAAAGACTCATCCTTACCACTTTTCACTGATGATGGAGGGGATCTAGTTGCTGATTTAGACTACCTAGCTTCTAACTGGTAAATCATTCCCTGAAATGACTCCCACTTTCAGTACCAGCATTAAAGGTACCTATCCAAAATATTTCTTAAAACGATAGCTAATTTCCTATACCTAGGAATACTGGAAAATATGAAATTAGGGAGGTAATCTGCCATAATGAATTTTTCTTCTTTTACCAAAGCCCTACATTCAGTGATCCCTTCTCAGTCCATGGAGCTTTTACCACAACTGTTAGACACTGCACCCAACCAGCCAAAATCACATCATTCATCTGTGCATCACGAGGTTGACCAGAAGCATCCCTTGAAAATAAGCTTCCTGCATCACCTCACAGAGATGAAATAGCTTTTCTTGAGGCAAAGGTCTTGGAGCAGTGAAACAGAGAGTAATTATTCTCCTTAGGTGTTTGTCTACTACTGCAGCACTTCAGCCAACATGTGTGAAGATATTCTGAGCAAGGTTTTAACAAAATTTGATGTGCCTCATCTTCTGAATCTATCACTGTAACTAGCTGCTTAAAATAAACCAGAATTCTATCTCATATGCCAAAGTAAGCAGCCCGGATGAGGCCCTAGTCTCAGAACGATTGTCAGCCAGAGCAAACTTTAGAAAGCCAGGACTGGTGCTTAAAAATTATATTCTGAAAGGTCTTATATAAAGTATTAAAAGCAGCTTTCCCTCCAATGGCTGCACCATAATAAGTAGGTATAAGTAGCTGAATAGTTTGTAGTATCCACTAAAAACTTTGAAAAAGAAAATGGGAGAGGGAAAGACAAATGGGGAAAAATGAGGAAAAATGGGCATGCCACTACTACCTCTCCTTCTCAGTTCTTTCAAAACAAGACTTAGAAGAGCTTTGATTGCATCTCTGGCTGTCTCATTCAACCTGGGCTTATGAATCATAGCAAAAGCTGAGAAAGGGTTGGCAGCAACATGTGAATCTGCCATACATTTTGTTCTTCTCTTCTTAATTAAGGAGTATTTAGAGTAGCATATGCAAATGTCAGCACATCTGGGGGAATCAATATACATTTTTATCTTAGCCTTACAGATAGATATATTGTTGTCTGTCAGACTCCATGAATCTACAGCCTCTATTCAAAACCCCATGCTAGATAAAGCATAGGACATTCTTGGGAAATAAATACTTGAAGCCATGCTTAATTTGTCTGACTAAAGGAGCTACTCAGAACAGATGTGAAAAGCATGACATTAGGTAAGAGAAATAATGAGAATATAAATCTACCTGAGTGTACAGGAAATACTAAAGTGGTCTTGTACTTCTGATCTTGCATTAGTCACTATTCTCCTGGTTATATTTTCTTTGTTTAGTTTGGCCACAGCCAAGTTACCACTATATTGGAAATGCCATGAGTACCAGTCTTTACATGCAATGCAAGAAGTAGCTCTGTAATTTGTTGAAATTTTTATAAGAAAAGCTTGTGAAGTAAAATAATCTAGGTCTTCTGTACCTATCCATTGCATGTGTTCTTTTGCTCTTCAAAAACAAGAGACCAGAATTAAGCCAGTTAGGACACATCTACTTCTTAACCTGTTATTAGGGGAACTAAGATACAACCTTTTCAATATATTGTGACAGAACTGTGGACCTTCTTTTTCAGAAACTTATAAATCTTTTCTTCACTGCTAAAAGACTTAGGAAGACTGAATAAATATTTTGTACTGAATTAAAAAACAAAAAAAACCCCAAACCCCAAAACAAAACCCACCCAGGAAAGCCCAAATCTGGTAGCTCAAAGATATGGCTGGCTATTTCTGCATCATACTTGAGAACTTTCACAGAGATATGATCAATCCTAAGTACAAAAAGAAGGAAATATGCACATGGATTAAAATCTGCATATTCATAAGGAGAATCCCTATACAACAATATACGCTGTTGGAATTATGACATCTTTACATTACTTCCCACAAGAAAAAGCACTCTTCCTAGAGGTAATTCAGCTGCTACATTCCCCAAAAGACACAAACAGGATAATGTGCCTTATGTATCTCATAGCCTTATGACAGTGAACAGAGAGGTCAATAGAAAACAAACTTGGTAATTTTTTCAAGTATAACATAACCATCTTTCTTTGCCAGAGGTAATGCTGCTATGACTCTGTTTTTCCCAGATACTGATAGGATCTGACATGAATCCAACAATCTTTTTTTTTTATTTCTTCTCCCTAGCTTCCCCAAATACCCTGCAGCAGATTTCAATTCTCTCTTCCATGATACTTTTGCCTATACAACTTTGTTTATAAATCCTTATCGTCTCGTGCTGGGTTTTGCTTTCCTCTTACCTTGGTGTCTCTTTTCCTTTCCTGCTTTACCTATATCCACAGTATAGGTAAGTTTTCAAAACCATTGTTTCAATAGCAGAATGAAGACTACTTTTTTCGATGCATTATAATGGTCATTATGTGTTTCAATCTCTTTGTTTTAGAATGTTTTAGATGATATTTTAGAAATGTCCAACACATAAACCCCTAAGGTACTCTCTTCCTCATTCCTTTTCATGTATTTTTTAATGAGAAAATTCTGAAAACCTATATATTATATACAAATCCTGTTCTCACAAGACCCAGAGACAAACTATCCACAGGTTTCAGGAGGAGCAAGATTAGATATAAGATAGTACAGGTTTCATGCCATCTTGCATGTGCAATACGTACCATCCATGTTATTGTCAGCTCTCGATTGCTTCCACCCCCTCCTCCAACATCAGAAGGAGCCACATTAGGAGCTAGTGAAACAGAAGAGACATGAAAAATTACTACAAAGTATGCAGCGGACAGCTGCAAGGCCAATGAGCACATGTGGCACACACTACTAAAATAATGATGGTGTGCAATCTGCCAAGACTAATGTATAGCTACTGCTTCAGGAAACATGCCAGCTGTAACCATAGCTAGCAATCATTCCTCTTTCTCCCTGTATTATCTACAAATATTTAATTGAATATTCAGGAATGGAAAATTTCTCGTAAGTCTTAAGAGAAGCACACTGTGTATTGTTCTTGTGCTTTCTCAGACGTTGGTATGCCAAGGGCTCAAGCACTGTGGACTTGCATGTGTAATTACCCTAACACACTGTGACCAGTTCCACCTACGTCAATGGATTTACCTGCCATGTGTAGTGTTAAACCCATGGGTCTATCTTTGAAGCACTGGCAGACTAACTGTATTCTAGACTAGTGGCACATGTCTTCTTAATTATCATGTTCAGGATGGGTAGATGTACCTAAGCAAAACTGGCACAGCACTTTATAATTTAGTAATTGCATTTTACAGTGATATCTCCTGTGTAATGAAATATGATCTGCTGATCTATCATTGGTGCACAGCTGGGTGGTAAAGCCGGATACTTTCAAGGACTCCATTATAAATCATTCCTATATTGTCATTTCCCTCAGTCTCTCTGCACTGAGCGCAATGGTTCTATTGCTATCCTCTGTGGTGTTTGTGTATTTATTTGCTGTCACTCAATACTGTCACAGCAAGTACCACTGAAAACTTAGGACATGACAGACTCCCTACAGGGCATTTAGTATGCCTCAGATGTGCATGTATTAGCTACATGCCCTACCCAAACTGTGTTCTTCGCATAAAAAAATTCTGATAGATCAGGCCTTTTCTCCACTAATCAGTGAAAGTCACAGTGCTCTTGCACTATGTAAGTAAGATGTTTGCTGAGGCCTTTTCTGAGGGTCAGCTGAGGAGAAACACAGCGTAGAACTAATGTTTTCAGACAGGATAAAAATATGTAAAAATAAATTTGAAATTGAAATCAGCATTTAGTGCATGGTTTGCATTATTTATTTCTGGCCTTTCTGAAAATAAATTAGTGGAGATCAAGACTAAACATACATATGACAATTTGAGAGAAAGCTGGGGTTTGTTAATCGACCTTGTAGTCACACTGTGTAAGTATACAGCTTTAAAGCTAAGTTAGAAGCAGAGGATTGCTAGAACGCCTAAGTAGTCAAAGAAGATAGACTGCCAAAGAACAGAAAACACCCGACTGTTTTAAGTCTAACAAGTCCCTCTTTCCAAAAGAATCTTCCTCATTCTCCCAACCATTAAACCCAGGCTTCTCTGTCTGTTAAGACCAGGTAACTAATTTAGACAACTATACTTAGACAATTCCTCTTATGCACCCAGAAGCTAAAATACATAAAATCAGACCTTGATCCATTGAATTTCAAGAAATCACTGTGAAATGTTACTGATGAAGCAAGCTGTTTCATTAAAAATAAAAAACATTGCACACAGTCTTAGCATGCTAATAAGTTATTGAATTTAGTTATCTACCAGAAGAGAGACTTCAAAATTGAAAAAGACACTGACAACTTTTAAGTGTAACAGACATTCTTTGTCACCCACATAGTACAACAAAGACACAGCCCTGTTTGTTGCTGTTTAACACAGAAAAAATGTTAGCAATAATAACTACAATATGTGGACGTGGCTTGTTGTTTGTTATTCACCTTTTTCAGAATTACATGAAAATGCACACGCAGTTGTGCATACTGCTTCTGTAGCACCCTTGACACTGACAGTGCAACCCAAATTCTACTGTTGTTTATAACAAATTCCAGCTCCTGGCAGAAAACACACTTGGGTGCAGAAGTTAATCCGTAAACTGTAAATTATTTATACCCTATTTTGGCATGGCATGAAGTGGTGACTGATGCCTCAGAAGACTCCATTAACATTTTGCATGGTTTGCCAAAAATTGTCTCACAGTCTGCCAGAGCATGGTGCTGTGCCTGGCGAATCAGACAACAGACTAATAGACTACTTCTTGCAAAAGAGGTACATTCTGCTACAAAACTGGAAAGCATGCCATTTCTGGGAAGGCTACAAGAAATGCCATGAATGTGGCACACTGCAAACTGCAGGACGCTACCCCTATTCCACCTGTTAGCATTATTTCTCTCTTTATCTGTGTCTTTTCTAACATTTTAAAAATGTCTATTGTGCACCAGGCATTCAAAGAAGCATGTGTAGATTTTTTCTGTAGATTCTTGGCCTTCAAATGCAGCTCTTGAGTCATAAACATATGATGCTAGCAGTCAATTTTTTAGGCAGTGATTATCTTTTACTTTAGTATTAAAGTTCTGTGGCTTTTCCTTCCCTATCCAAAATAATTTAACCAATTTCTTTTCTTTCTCCCCAAGCAACAAAGTTTTAATGGACCAAATTTTTCTTTAATGAATGTTTTGAAATTTACAATGCAAATACATTTTACTTTGAAAATACTATCTAATCAAAGTTATGACCTAGCAGGTGTAATTGCAAAAGTTAATTTTTACCTCTGGTTTTTCATTTTTAGTTTCAAATCTCAAGCTATGGGAAACAATTGTAAAAAAATCTAGATTGCAAGTGGGTGCTACTGTGGGGTACACAGGCCTTGCTGGATACACACTTTGTGCAGTGATACATTACCCCCTAGAACACTGATATTATCTCCTCTGTACAGTCAAACCAGAATGTATTATCTGGAATAGTAACATCTAATTCCTCATTTTGGAGAATTCATTTTAAAAAGGATGTGCCTGAGCCTAAAGAATATCCTTAAATATGCTCTGAGCTATTAACTCTGAATAACCAGACTGATAAGAGAGTATGTTGTGTTGGATAATGTCCCATATGTGACTTGAAGTAAGAAGACACCAGACCAAACCTTCAATCACAGAAAATTAGTATTATCCAGTAGAACACACATCTTGTCATGTATTCTTTAGTTAGAATGCAAACAAATGGCAAATGGACATTTTCCTTCTTAAATACATGCATGTTTTTTCTTAAGTCCTGAACCACGGTCCCAAACGTGCATGCGCTCATACACACACAACCTGACTGACAGATACAGTGGGGGATCTCTGAAAGATACAGTATGATTCTGTTTCAACATAGCAGACAAATTTGCCATATCACAACCATTTCTTTTCTGTCTGCTTTGATGCTATCACATCTTGATAGTTTGGTACTTGCGTACCACAATCTGTAGTAGGGGGTGGCTGAAAATATATTCTCTGCACTTGGATGCTTTTTTAAAGATAAGATAAGAATTTATAAGATGCTTTTTTAAAAATAAAACCTAAAATTACCAAATTGGTGAATAAAAATGTAAAAATTAAGAAACACATGACAAAAACTTGACATTTCTGTTTACGTACGAGCGCCTTCAGTTCTAATCCTCTGTGATGGCATACTAGGTTCTCCTGTCCCCAGAGTGTTTGTTGCTATTATCCGGAATTCATATTCCATCCATGGAATTAAATCGATCACTGTAGCAGATTCCATATTTCCTTCAATATCTGATGGGTCTACAAAAAAGATTAAATGCTTCAGAAAACAGAATTTTCACACTTAGGTCCGCAACAGTGTGGTTGGTTGCAACAGAACTTGCACTATTCTTCAACCACACATAGACAACTACAGGAAACCTGATTTTGTACATTAGGAATACCACATTTTACAAGGAGTACTCACAGCAGTGACTGGGAATGTGGAAGCTATGACACTATCCTGGATAAACCCTCATACACTTTTAAGTCTTAACTGGGTGTGAACTAGTACATGTAGTTACAAGATTTCCTTACTAATTACATATGGTAGCTGTAGAATTTCATTTTATCTACAGACAAATGCAGTGAGAAATCTGCAATGCAGAAACAGTAAAATAAAAATTCATTATACAGATAGGCAATGGCTAGACATGTAGGGTTCAATCAATTGATTAAGAGTGGTTTATAAAATGTGGTCCTAATTTGGTGCTCCTAATTAGTGAACGTGTTACAACTTGCTATCTGGTTCTGATCAAGAAAGGTAAGTGTTCTTGTAATTCCTGTGAAAAGACTTGTTATTGTCATAAGGATGAGCATTTTCATCATAAATAAAATGAGTAACTCATGACTGACTGCAATTCACAGACAATAGGGGTTGTTTCTGTAGCTGTCTGCAGCTATGGAAAGACAGAGGATTTTCATTTATATACAAACAAGAGTTGTTTGTCAAAGTAAAAGTATTGTTTTCAGAGGAAGATGAGAACTGAGATATTCTGCACTGGAAAGGCAGATGATTTGGAATTAAAATATAAATGCAATGCCTGCAAAAAAAACAGGCAACAACCAGTTCTAACAACCAGTGTAAGCACTAGATAATGACACAACTGCCCCCTTCCTAATGATCATTAAATTTTTCATTCCAAAGTGAGGTCCTGAAGGAGAAAGAAACACACTTTCCAGTTTTCTTTCTACCTGCCCACCACCCTCCCTCATCCTTACTCAAATTATTTTTCTGTCTAGTCAGTAGAGCTACTGCAAACCTCCCATGTCATCCAAGCTGTGATATAAACTTGACATTCCTTCAATGCCCTCCTGGGCTACATCTGATCTCTTAATTTAATTTTGCTGTCCCAGATTCCAAGAACGATTGTGAATACTTGGCACGATGAGAATCTGACCCCCTTAATTGGAAAGACCAACATAAATGTAAACAACTTATTACATAGCCCATTTCCATACTGTAGATTAGTAGAATACACTTCTTTCACAAAACACACTCAGTATTATGAAACCCGAGATGAATGATTTGGTTGGGGGAATAATGCTAGTAGTAATAATAATAACAATATTTCCAAAATGCAATGCCAAAATATATTTTCTTTTTTCACACATTGAAAATTAGCAGCATTAACTGATAGCCTAAACATTTGATGACAGATCAATTTGGACTGTTCATCATGTGTCATTAATACAAAAGTTAACACTGAGTCAAAATGGGAGCAGCCCAGCAATTAAGTAAAAGATTGCAGTGGCGCCAGTGATGGTTACTATGGTGATTTTACCTCTTTTGAGGGAATCATTTATTTATCAAAATTCCTCAGTGTGGCTCAAATGAAAAAGTAACGATTTTGAAAACACCAGAATAGTTACTTTCAACTTCTCAGAAATTAATAATGTATATCTTTTGTGCCAGTGTCTTTAAAAAGAAATTCAACAATCTAGATTCCTCCCTGTCCCACCCAAGATGTGAATCCCACTCAGCATTCTTTAGGGTAAGATTCAAAGTCTGACTGCATGTCTCAAAGACTATCTCAATAATTCTGAGAAGCAGAGAACTTCAGAGATGCAGAGAAGTTCATCCCATCATGCCTACAACACTGCAAGTAGGGAATCTTCCTGAGAAGTGAGAGGGGTGGTTTCAAGTCTCTGCTCTGAATCAGTGAAAATCTGAAACCAACACTTATGTTAACTCTTACACCTCAATTTCCAGTTTCAGTAACACACAGCACAAAACAGTATCAGTTGCCGCCTGAAAGTCTTCACATTTCCTTATTTTTTTAAATGGAAAACTAAAGGATGAATAGGAAATAAAATATAATTTATCCTGAAAAAAGCAGAGACTAACAGGATCCTCCCTCCTGCAGCTATTGTTACTGAAGCAAATAATGAGTTATTTGAACAGTTCTAATTTCTACATTAATTTTTTTTTTTTTTAAGTTCAAAGAAATCTATTCTACAGAAGCCATTAAACAGGATATAAGAGGTAAGAAGGGGCTGGGGAACCTTCTGGGTTTATCTTCCAAGCTACTTTGACATAAAAAATATCAGTGCTGACTGATGAAGACAATTATATCCAATAGAACTACATATACTACATAGTCTGAAAGAAAAATATCATTTAAGGCAGATGGCCTAGTATTTCTAACTTTTTACTCTAAAAAATGTAACAGATTTTCAGCTCAATATGTCAGTCTATTTCTTATACATCTGTAGTTTCAAGTGACAACTTAAATAGAAGACAATCACTGAAACCATTAATGTTCTTAGAATTTAGAAATGCTGAGTATGGGATATCTTAATTCCACAGGAAAACACTTAAGTTGTAATTCATAAGGGTGGGATAATGAAACATATCAATAGGAAAATTCTGTATAGCTTGTGACAATCTAGCCTTCATAAAGCTTTCAGAGATACTGATAGCTTAAAAACATTTTAGAATTTATGCTTTTATGTTAAATACTGAAAAAAAAATTATATTAGCATGTCCTGTACTCAGGTAGGTGCCTCTTAAACTGCAATTTTGTGGCACAATGATGACATCCAGTGGTTAGAAGGATAATCTTAGCTATGTTTTCTCTAGGGGTGCCAGTTTTAATGCAACTGGAACTTAGTCTGCTTCCAGGAAAAAGCAGACAACTTTAATCAGCTTTCTCCATAACAAATACAGAAATGAAGACACCCACTTGTTATCTAAATTAACCTGCAAATAAATTTTTATGATTCCAGTAGTTGATGCTGAATGTTTTATGTAACAAGGAAAGAGGCAAAAAAAACAGGTAGCAACTCTGGCCTGCTCTTTTCTGTATTTCTTGATATTCAGTTCAGGCCCTCCAAATGCTGGTGACAAAACTGTTGAAAACACACTGACAAGACAGTAAACCTGCAGCAGACATTAATAGCATCCCTGGTTTCCTTTTATTGTGATTATTTTCTGATTAGTCAAACTTTCTAACAATCATACTTTAAAACTTATTGTCTTTATTACTTCTGGCATTACTCTTACCTGTTTTGGCATCTTTCCACTCTTCAGACAGAAAGGTTTTTGACTGGATAGTGTATTTAGAAATAGGACTATGATTGTCTGTTCCACGACTCCAGGTAAGTGCTACAGCAGTGTCTCTAATTTCTTCTACTCTTATACCTCCAGGAGGGCCTGGAGGACCTGGGGAAAAAAAAAAAGAGGGTTCAATTAACAAATTAAATACGCTGAAAATTAAAGTTCATCAACTTTTAATAATCTATAGAGTGATTCAAAGGACAGCTGCTCTTGCATTTAATAACAACCAAATAAAACTTCCATGATTCTTGCCTAATCAATATTGAGATATTCTTAAATGAAAAGATGCTACTTTGAAACTGTCGCTGCTCATTTTACAAAGCAAAACTGAACTCAGAAAAAAACCACAAAATTTTCCTTCTCAAATTCCACCTAATAATGACCTTATTGGGGGCCCACCTTCAACCTACACTTCTGCTTGTGCTGTATAGGCCCTGAGTGCAAGTTATATGGAAAACCTTGTAACTTATTTTGGAGAAAAATAGTATCTTAAAAGAGAATTCTATAGATCTCTTCCCATTTTTCTTGGCCTTCATATTAGCTCAATGTGGTAAAGCCCTCATCAGACTCAAAGTTCCTACAAAGTTCTGGTTTTGTTATTATGCTTCTGTTTTATATGATACAAAGTTATCTGATATGTATTAACTGTTGTGTAAAAACAGATACAATGCATTAGAACTATTGAGACATTTTCTGCTTCAACATTCAGAGATAGTAATATGCCAACATGATTCAGATAATTATCCAACAATCTGATTGAACAAGGCCCAGAGAATATTAAAAAAACCCCAAGAATACCATAACATATTTCCTGCACTATTTACAGAGAAACCACAAAAAATCACAACAAAAACAACAAAAAAGAATGGAATTAGATTTCTATGTCAGATTTAAATACAGAGTGTGCCAAATGTATCTTCAGCTCTTGAGCTCTTTATATTCTCCATACCGCTGAGCAAAAGGACTCAAATGAAATTAACTGAATCAAAAGCTTATACTACTGTGTGTTGTTGTTTCTTGGCTTCAATGAATATATCCTTCTAACAAGCAAGCAATTTCATCCCTTGGACCTCCTTTCAAGGTAAGGACTAAATACCTCACTGCACGTGGAAACAGCTTCTTACTCTTCACAGAGCATGCACAAAGTAGAAGTTGTTGTTAAGAGCTGATTTTTAAGATGAGGGCTGTTGGTCAACTCTCCACCCTGGTAACATGCATATTTGCTATCGCAGCTCTAAGGACACAGGTAGGTAAGGTCTGATGAGAGACCCATTCTCCTGCAAGACTGTTCACTTCAGAAGCCCTCTGGCTGGAAGGTATGGAAAGGTTTATCAGTCCCAATAACTTTCCTTCTTTCTTCAAATGATACCTCTTACAGCTTCTCACCTCACCATCAGCTTCTGAAAACGGCATGTCTCAGGAAAACCAAGGGCCAAAGGAAAAGGAAAAGGCTCCATAGGAAAGCTGATACAGGACCTACAACTAACCCCAAGGTTGGTAGCTCTTTCAGCAATGGGCCATGGTTCCACTGGGTCCAAATATAGTGGGCAGAGCCAGGTGCTGATATGGCAGTCCCAGGTATGCCCCCATGGGCAGTGAACTGGGTGCATCCAGGTGACAAACTGCTGCATATATCCAAGCAGTCCATCCAGGAGGCAGCTACCCACAGCACAGGCTTGAAGCACATCCAGGAGGCAGGGCCAGAGACAGAGCTGGAAGCAGGCACATCTGTAACACAGCCCCAGGGAGGGCAACACAGGGCCAGTAAGGTCTGTAGGTGCATGCAGGGGCTGCAGAGTCTTCAGTGTACTAACATCGCTAGCAATTTAAACAAGATCACACAGAACAATCCATATGAACTGTTATATTGTTTTGTGGACAGACAAACCATCTTCATGTGCCTGCAGTGACAGTAGCTATCCTTTACCACTCCACTGATGAGATGCTCTGGAACACATCTCTTTGTTTTCATGCTCTGCTCTTGCCTCCTCCTTACCAATGCAGTGAAACTACAATCCCACCTTTGTCATTTTTCGTAAGATATTTACTCTTGGCCTGGTAAGATGCTGAGTCTTACACTGACAAAAAAAGCAGCCGTAAGCAGAACTGTGTTCATTGTATTAAAATCCAAATTTTGAGAATAAAATGAATGCTAATTTCTTCTACAACACAATCTCTGAGCAATGACTGGGTTGGAAAGGGGAATCAGAAGCTTGATAAAGCACCTTGTCTCTCTTTTAATTTTTAAAAGGAATTGCTTACATAATACTGAGGCATATGAACAGATCCTACTCTTTTACTTTGCAGATGTATTCTGTAGTTTCATCACTTACCATATTTGCTTTGACATTTTATCCAAAACTGATGACATTTCATGGGCTGTTAATACCCAGCAAAAATTAAATGCAGAAATACTCAACTGCACAACAACCTCAGATGCCAGAAGTTCAGAACCACAACACTAGCTATACTTCAGCTGCTTCACAGCTCTATGGTGTAACTCGAATGTTGGGCAAAACACAACAGCAAGGCAACTCAAAGTACAAATTATATCTGCTTTGAATTGTCAGCAAAACAAATCATCAGCACTTCAGAATGTGTTATGCCCACAGGCATAAAAGAGAGCAAAATGCCCAAAGTACATTAACTCATGCTATCAAAACTTCACATTGTAACAGATTTGTAGGATACATACTGTTATGAGCAAGAACAGCATTTTGAGACTGCAGTAACACTTAACAGACATGAATCAGATAAAAACTGAGTGATAAACTTAACCCCAGATGTCTTGGTTTCTGTAATTTGAAAACTCAAAATCCTTTTAATGTAGCCCAATATTATACACAATAATTTAATCCATGCAGCTTTATGAAAAATGAGAAGTGACTTAGAAATGTATCCAGTGGATACATTGAAATGATCCTTGAAATCTATTTTTAATAATGGACACCAAATTAAACTATGTAAAAATTGCTTTAACATACAGAAAATACCCATAATCAAAAAATCCTTATTGCTTTTCAGGAAAACATATGGTCAGTTAGACATCTAAATGTCTGCAACAGAATCAGTACCCTGAGTAGACTTTTATGACTGCATGTTTATGCACTTCTCATTTTAATTTCTGCCATCTGTTCATGAGAAATCACATACCCTAAACAATCAGAAACACTCCTGTCTTGGTCTTGTCTGGGTGAAAACCAGCCCCGTTTCCGTATTACCTGGAGAACCTTACCTCTTACCACAAGGTCAGCTGAAGCTGAGGAGTTGTCCACAATTGTCTGAGCAGTGCACATGTACCTCCCCGCGTGCCGCAGCTGAACATTTTTAATCAGCAGCTCCCCATTGGATTTAATCTGTCACAAAAACAACACTTGGTGAAAGTGGCGAACACCCCTGTGCAGGTACATGATACCTGTCTACACATCTCTCCCAAATGATTTACAGTGGTTGCTATTTCTAAAAAGTGCTTACTTTGAGAAGGGATCACCCTCAAACATACATCTGATTTATAGGATAGCTGTTGAAAATGTCCCTTGTTTCCTGAGGATCTGCAGTTCTTTACTGGGCATGAAAAAACCAGACACCTTAGTAAATGATTATTAACAAGTCGACATCTCCCTCTTACTTTTTGAAGCCCGTATCTGAACATTAAATTGAGTCAAGATTTTGTTCATAAACCACAGTCAGATGATTTTTCTGCAACATTACTTGCTTTTTTTAAGCACATTGGCATGATAGCATGTCATGGAGTCCTACTAACAGAGCAGATGCTGTTTGGCTCTTCCTTTTTAATCCTAAAGCAGTACCTGAGTTTTTATCTCAAAGAGGCTACAAGCACAGCCTAAACAAAGATGCACCAAGACCTGCCCTGTACTCCTCTGCCCACCCTTGCTGCTGAGGCCCCTGTCAGGCTGGACATGCTTGTCCCCCGGCTCAGCTCTAACTGCTCATTGGCAAACAGCAGGACCCCCAGGGAAGAAATTTAGCAACAAGGAACAAGGCTCATATACTCATCATCCCAGACCCTAATCCGCCCTTAACACTCTTCACCAATGCCAGACTATTGGGAAGTACACAACCATGTTTTCAGATGGCTGTGTGGTCCACTGGCTACCTCTGGCTGTACAGAGAGGCAAACAGAATACAGTGTTTTTGTCCTATGACACTTCTGAGTAACCAGATGTGCACCCGTAAAACAACGAGTAGAACAGAGACCACTATGTGCACCACAGCTATTCTTAATGAAAAACACATTTTATGTGAAGACTTAAGTGTTAGAAAATAACACACTTGAAATATTTTGTTTATCCATCCTGCATTTTATTACAGAAAAAGATTACTAGGCTAAATCAATGAGTTATACATATGCTAGTCTTAAAGGGATTTCACAAAAAAAAAAAAATGTTCCTTCCAAAATACATCTGAACTTCCATGGGAGTAAAAGTGCTACAAAAAATTAACAGATGGATTTATACCACACTATATCAATAAGGGCAACATTCAGATTTCCTAATTCACTGAAAATTTTTCAAAAATATAACTGAAAAAAACCCCAAAATCAAACATCGGGATAACTTACTGCAATCCATAGACCTTTACATGCAGGAACAAAAGTTGCAAAATGGTATGTACAAAAAGAAACTGCAAAAATATTTAGGTGTAAGAAGTGTAGTGCTACCATTATTGCAGATTCTGGGGAACAAAAAAGACCTTCAAGACAATCTCGAATATTATGGGCTGTGTCTGCATTTAGACATTCAGAAGAAATGAAATAAAGCTATGCCATCCAGTTTCTGGTTCCTGATTGAAAAGGATGGGGAAAAAAGTAAGGTTAAATCTTTTCCAAGTGCTCTGAAACTAGAATGAGTGTTTATAGTCTATATTTAGGGGAGAGAAAAATACCCAGATAACACTACCCTTTTACTTTCCAGACTCCAGTGAGGATTTTGGTTGCCAGCTTCAACTTCTGCTGGCATAAAATTTCAGCACAAACTGAAATCTGTTTAAGACCAAATTTTTTTGGTCTGACATAAGAATACACATATTTAAGAAATTACTGTGGTAAATAAATAATTGGATAAAAGAAGAATCAAGCACACATGAAAGAAAGTGCTTGATTCTGGCTAGCAATACTTCAGCTCACTGCCTTACAGGGTCAGCAAGAATGGCAGGTTACACTGTACCTTCTCTCATTTTGAGTGACACAAGTGCTGTTAGCAAGGATCAAACATCAGCTGGATCAGTGAACAATCCAATATTCTTGATATATACTAGATCATTTCTCTCTTAGTTAGTATTAAACTATGTCCATGTGTATAAATATATTCACACTTTTCACTCAAGGCTAATATGACATGGCTTTTAATTTAATTTGTCAAAGTGCATGAAGCCTACAGAGATGAGGTGAGTCTGGGGTAGTGTCATTCCTGTGCTCATGCCTCCCCAGTTTATTCATGAGAACTCCAATGAGACCTGTCACAGACAGCATCCTTTGAAAATCTGCTGGAATTACTGCATAAGTGAACACTGTCTGGCTGCCTGGCTAATCACATGTGAGCCCTACAGTGTGTGTGGTTTGGTTTTTTTTTTTTCAATTCTGCTCTTATTGGTTTTGGTTTTATTAGAAAGGACAAACAGATCCCTATTTGCTGTGTATAAATCCTTTGTTCATTAACACTAAATGTCATCCTAGAAAGAACCACAATGCCTGTGACTCTCTGATCATTGCTTGCATTTTTATCTGCAAATAAACATAAGCAAATGCTGGGCAAAGCAATAAGGTTTAGAAACAGAACAGAATTCTCATAATAATATTATTAATTTAATAACAAATGATCACAAATTCTTAATAGGACTAGTACTCATTAATTTCTATGTTAGCACTTTAATTAAAATACTTTATTGTATTTATTAATGATGTGCCCATATACTTGCCCAAACAATAATTTCCCTTATGGGAACTTGGTTTTATAACCTAAATTATGAAAAACAGATGGAAAAAAGTAACATAATTTTAAAAATCATCAACCTATAGATATGGTGTTGTACCTTGTTGCTTCAGAAGCTCTCCTGGAGCAAGGTTTTATGCAGTTGGTAATGAGGCTTTCCATACCTCAGAAGAAGCCAAAGTTCTTGGTGGTAAAAGAAGAGCTTACCAAGCAAATAAAGAGTGCAGACATCAGCGAATTTTGTCCACAAATTAGATGTGAATGTACTGTATGTTTTCATTCAAAAACCTCAGCTTGGCTACGTTTAAAAATGCCTTCCTTAACTCAGAGAAGACTGAATCACAGACTGGAAATAGTGATAGCAATACTCACGGATGTTCCAAGGGTATCTGTGGTTCACCACTCAGTACTTACCAAGTTTCAAGCAAATACTTTCATCCTATAAGCCCTATATTTATGATTTAATAGTGATGTCAAAAATAGAATTCTATGACCTATTTCTGATAGTCACTGTTTTTTCTGACCATCAACTTTGCCAGTGCACTAAATTGCCGAAAGCCATCAGAATGTGTCCTGCGCAATTAAGTATCATTTACAGGAATCGAGTATTTTGATTGAAAGTGCTATCTATCCACTTTTGTTGGGCCCTCAGAGCCAATAAAGGAACTTCTGTTAATGTAAGACTTATAAGGCCTTTGTAATAAAAAAGCTAACTTGGCAGAAGTAGAAGAACCTAGTAAGCAGAGACAGAGTGTTTTTTTTTAATTCAGGTTCTAAAATTAGACATCTGAGCTTCAGCATTGTTTAATACACAGTAGAGGTAAAATGGTAAGAGAATCAATAAGAAGTAATCTGGAAGAGATGGGATTCTTGGTGAGGAGATCAGTTTGTCCAAAGCTAGAAATAATTTTTAAAATCTTTTTCTACTACCTGTACCTAAATCTAAATGAGTTCATGTGAATTGGTTTGATCCTGCCAGTAGATAATTGGGTGTGTGGTTGCTACAACCAGAACAGACAATCCAACAGCTGTTGAGGAAAGTTAATGTAAATGTGATTATAGATGTTTTCCTGATATTGTCATCAGAGATAACACGGGGACACCACCAGTGCAACTCTACTGTCTTAATCCTATTCACCTGAGACCTTGTTTTGTTTTATAAGCCATAGTTACAGATAAATAAAAAACTCAGCAGGATAATGATGACAGTCATTCCCACTAAAGAATCTTGTCCTTCTGTGAGCTATATTTATATGTAAAGGATATACAGTGTTAATTCTACACTTGAGATGTGGACTGGGAAGTATTTCCAACAAATATATTATTCTTCTCCATTCAGCATACCACTGAGAATTCCTGAGGACACTGTGCTTTGTACCAGCATCCCTGTGGTAATGGGCCTTGTTATTTCATTTACAACAGCAGAAAAAGCCTAGGTACTTGCTCACTTATGCTCATGGCTCACAAGTTTATGGCTGATGACAAACTTCACAATACACTGCAAACTACATTTCTCTGAGCAGTGTTCATACCTGGCTTTCTCAGCTCCTGCTACCTAACTAGGGATGGTACATGAATTTTGGTAGCCTGGTAAGTCTCACAAGCACATAAATGGTATAGTCAACTGCTTTTGCAGAGTATTTTTTAATTCTAGCACAGAAGTTGGCAGATCTTCATCTTCTAAACTAACTACAATTTTTGTGCCATAAGTAGAGTAAGTTTCCTCAAAGGCTTCTGTCAGAGAAAATTGCTTGTTGGCTTCACCCTCAACACTGTATCTTCTGCTTTCCTTCCCCTCCTTGCCCTTAACCACTGACTCCATCCATCTCATTCCATGCTCACTAGGTTACTATTAGGCCATTGCCTCTAAATATTACTCCAAACCTAGCCAAAATATGTGACTTTCAGCTCACTCATGTCTAAAGCACTTCCCTAATACATCAAGGCACTGAAAGCAGTGTATGTCTCAATACACTCAAGTATGTCTCAACACTGTCTCAGGTACCTTGAGAGAGTCCTGGAACGCTCTTTCATTAAAAAAACCAGTAAGCAGTTGATTTGGTTGGTCATGCTTCATCAGCTTCACCTGCCACCTTACTACATTCAAAAACTGTACTAAATGAGCTCACTACAACTCTGGCTTTGTTCTAGTCCATAAATAACCTCTTCTTCTTAATCAGTGTGCAACTGAGCTTTCCTATTTTGACCAACCTGATTTCAACAACAAGGTGACCTGTTTAGTGGGTGAGGGAAAGGCTGTGGATGTTGTCTACTGGACTTTAGTAAAGCCTTTGACACCATTTCCCACAACATTATCTTGGAGAAACTGGTTTCCTATGGCTTGGATGGGTGGACTGTTTGCTGGGTGAAAAACTGGCTGGATGGCCAGAGAGTGGTGGTGAATGGAGTTACATGCAGCTGGCAGCTAGGCACCAGCAGGGGTTCCCCAGGGCTCAGTAACTGGGGCCAGTCCTGTTTAATATTTTCATTGACAATCTGAATGAGGGGATCAAGTGCATCCTCAGTGAGTTTGCAGATGACACCAAGTTGGGCAGTAGTGTTGATCTGCTGGAGGGTAAGAAGGCCCTGCAAAGGGGTTTGGACAGGTTGGATCGATGGGCCAAGGCCAATTTTATGAGGGTCAGCAAGGCCAAGTTCCAGGTCCTGCACCTGTGTCACAACAACCTCAGGCAGTGCTACAGGCTGGGGGAAGAGTGGCTGGAAAGCAGCCTGGTGGAAAAGGGCCTGGGGGTGCTGGTTGACAGCAGCTGAACATGAGCCAATGTGTGCCCAGGTGGCCAAGAAGATCAATGGCATCCTGGTTTGTATCTGCAAAGTGTGGCCAGCAGGACCAGGGCAGTGATTGTCATTCTGTACTCAGCACTGGTGAGGAGGCACTTTAAGAACTGTGTTCAGTTTTGAGACCCTCACAGCAAGAATGACATTGAGGTGCTGGAGTGAGCCCAGAGAAGGGCAACAAAGGCTGGTGAAGGGTCTGGAGCACAAGCATGATGAGGAGCAGTTGAGGGAACTGGGGGTGTTCAGCCCGGAGAAGAGGCTGAGGGGGGACCTTATTACACTTTACAACTACCTAAAGTAGTGAGGTGGGGGTTGGTCTCTTCTCCCAAATAACAAGGGGAAAATTTGTCCTGGAAAGGGTTGTTGGGCATTGGAACAGGCTATCCTGGGAAGTGGTTGAATCACCAACCCTGGAGGTATTTAGATGTGTAGATGTGGCACTTAGAGACATGGTTTAGAGGTGGAATTCACAGTGCTGGGTTAACAGTTAGACTCAATGTTCTGAAAGGTCTTTTCCGTCCTAAACTATTCTATGATTCTATAACTCTTTCTAAACACTTCACCCCAATTCTTCAGTTCTCTTGAACTTTCCATTAATTTCCTGGTCTACAGCAGGAGCTAGACTACACACTCTGCAAGGAGGATTACCAGGGAAAGCAGCGAAGAAAAATAAAAATTAAAATCCCTGTATATTTTCTGCTGCAGAAAACAGTGGAATCATAGAATCATTGAATAGTTTGGGTTCAAAGACAGATTTACACAATAAAATTAAGTGTCTCCAAAGCAATCTACTGAAGCAGGAACATGCAGTAGAATAACTTTGTCTATCCATGCCCAGCCAATGAACTGCAATTTAAAATACTTTACAAAATACTTTACAAAAACCAGGCAGGCATAAATCTCTACTCCTCTAATCTGATTTTTATAGTTCAACTTGTTCTTTGTTGTTTACAAAACCATCAGTTTTGGAGAAGAAACAAACAAAGTGTTTCGGCAAACACTGTCTCCAACCTAGAATTCACCTCACCTCTTTCAGAAATCTGTAGTGTGAATTTTGGCATCTGGACTAACCACCTTTAATAGTTAAACAACATAACAGGCCCTTCCATGTGTGTTGTGCTTAAATGAAAAGTACCTGTCTGGCTGTGTATGTTCAGAATATTATGAGTGTCATCCTAGAAGACTGTGAAGCTTTCTGTACTTCAAAGAGTGATAAAGTAAGAGGAATAATATTTGCATAAGGAAAAAGCAAGCTTTTGAGTATTCAGAGAAGTCTACACTACTGCAGGTTAACCACATGATAGCTGCAGGGATACAGAGCTGGTTATGCACAGACACCTCGGATTCAGAAGCTACTTCAAAGCTGAATCGAGCCTGAGCTATAGGTCCTGCAAGTTCTATGCTGAATGTGTCTGCCTTTGTGCCATGTACCTATGAACACTGGGGAGAACACTGCAAAGTCAGAATCCACACCTCAGAGTCAGTGTGGATTCAGCAGGTCTTAATTCCTGCTCTGTGGCAATCATGACACAGAGGTGTGCCAGCATCAGCTTGAAAAATGCCCCCTTCATATGAGGGGCTAACAAGTCAGTTGTCTCTATGACAAAATTCATCACGTGGCCTTACTGTATCTTTCCATCATCACTTACTCTTTCTTTGAATACTTAAAGAAGAAAGCTATTTGCAAGCAGGTCAAGTTCCTGAACACTTGTACAGCAATTCAATTCAACTTATTAAAGATAAAATGGTGAAAAAACATCAGGGTTTCAGGTTCACTGATATCACTTAAGACAACTAATAAATAATGTAGCAAACAGAAATACTGCTGGTATGGAAAGCATTTTAAAATGTATTTGTGTCATTATGTCACTAAGACAACTACAACTTAAATTTGGACTCTTCCTAAGTCTATATTCAAGTTTTGACCTGAGCCAGTTAAATTATGGAATTCCTTTTCCTGACTATCCATACAAATGGACTAGTAGGGCTCAAAAGTACATTAAAAAAAATATTTTTTTTGGTAATGAAATTAATGAAATATTATTATTTGGATACTGTATGTATTTTTTTATATAAATATCTTAAAAGTAATCTTTTCAATCTTTAAAAATACATGACAAAAAGCAGATCTATAAGTAACAAATGAACAGACATAAGTTTTCCAAATTACTTGAAGAGCTGTATCTTTTTGGGACTTGAAAAGATGTGATGATGTATAGTTCCTCAATCAAACAATCAGAGAAACAACCACACATAAAATTAAAAGTAATCAATTTAATAGTAAGATTCTGAAGATTCCATTTGACTCTTTGGAAGTTAACCAATTCTTTTATTTTTTTTCTTTTTTTCCATTTTACATACTGTTGTCATAGGAAATGAAAACAGAACTGACAAATGTCCTTTTGAGAAATTAATTTTAGTACTAATGTAATGCAAATTAGCTTTGCCTTCAGCAATGACAGAGATACCAAAGCTTGCATTTAAAGAAAGAAGAATTATGCAGGTGTTTACATGAATTTAATTAGCATTTCATTATGTCTATATGACAATAATAATAGTATTATTTTGAGAACTGAAATACTGTGGCTCTATCAAGTTTCAGCAACTTGATCTGCATAGTCACATAAATTAATAGTGATATTATCTGAGGGACAGATGAGGATCCTTCATCAACAGGAAATTATAGCACAGAGCACATGCTTCATATATCCAGTAATCTTAATATTCACAGTGGAATATCTTTTTCTTTTGTGTTTGTGTAGGGCTGGGTAGCAGGACGTTTCAAGCCCAGCAGTTCGGGCTGCTGCTGTCAAATGTAAACCAGCTCACCCTTTACATCCAAGAAATCCTGAGCAAACCTGCCACCCAGTGACTTCAGCTCAGAACTGCCAGGGAGAGGGAAACTGGCAGGAGAAAATCCCTTTCCTTGCCCTTAATGCAATAATACAATAACAAAGGAATAGAACAGAAATACAGAAAGTGCATATTCCTCTTAATTATATCCTACATAAACCTTTGCATTGGATTTGCTGAATTTGTTAAAAAATCTGTATTTGTTATTATTTAAGCACTGAACCACCTAATACCTACAAATGAAGACTTCAAATGCAATCCTACTGTCCCCTCTGTCCTGGATAAAGACCAAGCTGCCTGTGGAAGAGTAACAAAGATTATTTGCACTTGCTTTGCATTTGTAAGCCCAGAATTAAGGCTTAGGAATGCAAAACAAGAAGATGCCTCTGCTAAAATAATTTCTACCAGTACTGACAGATCAAATGCAAAAGGAACACAACAAACCAAGAAAGATTCTTCAGGAAGAAGGATATCCTTCAGGGGTTATACACGGACAAGCAAATTAAATTATATTTAGATCTAAACTATTTAGTTTTAAAAGTCTAAGTGAATTAGGAGTTCTTCAGCTTCTTCTGAATCCTGTGGAGTATCCATCCGTATAATCTATTGAAAAAGGAAGTATTACAGCACAAGATTCAACACCCACATGAAGAGAAGCACCTCTTTCTCTCCCTCTGAAGACCACAGAAATTTTTTAGGGACCAAGGTAGCCTAGGAAAGTTAGGGTAATTTGGTTTTGAAATTAAGCATTTCAATAAAAGGTCTAAAATATTGTGGAGATAATCAGAATTTGAGATCAGGAGTCCAGGACCACTGGCTATCTGGAAGGTGAAACAGGTGGTTGGGAACTAAATAGTGTCAATCTTCTAAGAGAATTAAACATTTTCTGAAGGCCTTATTTGGTTCCATATTTGCCAACTTGAAGTGCTTTGTAGAAAATGCTCTTAAATCAGGATTAAATTTCAGAATTAATTTATCCTAAAAGAAAAAAAAATCTGATTTCCTTCTATTTTCATTGTTTAGAGGAAACCTCGAAAGTATATATCAATGATAAAAAAAAATTTTTGTTCAGCATATTCAACAGATGACCCACAGATGGAGAAAGTTCAGGTTCCCTTCTCTTGCATTACAAACTCTTCTGATAAAGCCATTTTTACCTTCCTCCACACCTAAATAACAGATTCATCAACATTTTCAGTCTGTTTTCCTGTTTTATGGAACAAATTTCCTTGTGTGACATCTGTTAGGTAGCTAAAAGCAATCAACTAAATAAAATCTGACACAGAGTGATTTTATTTGCTCTTTTACAAAGAGTAAGTTTAGTGGAGCTTTACTCTTTAAGCTCTTATTTTGACTGATGCTCAGACTCATTCCAATCTTTATCGAAGGACAAACTAATGCAATTAGGAGGCAATTAAAGCTTTTTCAAGGCATTCCTATGCATTGATTACTACCAGAGTGTAAATATAAACTTATCAAAAGTGTGACTTAACAGTCACCTGCAGGAAATGTTTTGAAAGATGCCAGTGTACTGGAGAAGAACTACGTATTTTTTAATTCCTGAGGCAACACAAAATACACTGCAGACTACTAACTACCCTGCTACTGAGAGCGGACATACACTTTCAGGAGATTTATTGCAGAAAGGGGTGTATGTCTTTGGGTTTCAATGTTTATGAGCTGATCTTAGCATACTTCCACTAGCTTGTTGGACAAGGACATGTTCTCTCATTGAAAGAGAGCAGTGTGTCTTCTTAACTATGTCTTACAACTCAGCAAATGAGCAGGTCGAGGCAACTCTTGAATCTTCAAAGGGCTGGTTTGTTCCAAATCAGACTAAAATAGTTACACTTTAAACATCTTTTCACATGGAGATAAACAGATACTGAAAGCAAAAAAAGTAATCTCTTGGTCCGTGGAAAATCAGATAATACTGCCAGCCTAGGAGAAGGACTTTTCAGGAGGTACTGGTACATCATTTTGAACACAGAGCTGAAAATAAACACGGTCCCTGGTGCTCCCAGACACTACACCTACCATTAGCAACCTTTTCTCTCCATAGCCACAGTTTCTCTTGGGAGCACATAAAAACCCTCCCAGGGATTTAAATTTGAGGATTTTCATGTAATTTAAACCCAGAATAACAGAATAAATATTTACACAAGTAGGCAACCACTTGGAGGTTGCCGAATATTAGGCAAATCAGCATGTGATTAGACATAACAAGAAAGGATTTCTAATAGAGACATTAATTTTGAATAAAACTGATAGAAGACTCTAAAAACATAACCATACTTGCAAATACAAAAGAGCTATGGGTTTTTTATATGCTAAAATGAGTGTCTTTTGTATTAACTTGTTTAGACTTCACATAAACTGTTCTTCCTCAGTGTTTACAGACTGTTTGACTCCTACCCACCATCTGGCCAAGTTTTGTGCCAAATTCCAGAAATGTTGATGAGAAAAACATGGGTAAGTAAAAGTAAATGCATATGCACACTTTTTGGAGGTAATTTGCACCCTGTTTACAATCAGGCTACCTACTTAACAGCTATTTTCACTAATAATCAGAGTGGGATTTATCCGAGGTACCAAAATACTTACATCAATTTAGATACCTGATTTCAGGTATCTGCCTGCAAGTGCCTATGTGTCTGGAAGGTGTCTGAATTGTAATTCTATTTTATGTTCTTGGCCTACTGGACCCAAACCAACACAGAAAAGACAACTATTCACAACAAAGAAAACTAGGCTTTCATGTATTAAAGAATGATCTATAGTATCTTACCATAACATTCCTTTCATAATGTTCATGTTCTTTCTCAAAATCTATTACAAAGCCATTTAGAGACCAAATAAATGTCAGGTCTAATGTGGGATCATGGGATGCAATGCATTGCATGGTAGCATTCTCTCCAACGGTGACATCAACATTCAACGGAGCTAAAGTAATCCTTGTAGCTTCTGTGAAGTTAATGGCAAACATGGAAAACTCCAATAAATAAATGTTTATTCAAATACAAACTCGGCTTCATAACTATTTGATCATACATTAAACCACTCTCTCAAACCCTAGTTTACATGTTATTCATACAACTACATTTCAAAGGACCAAACTGAAAGGAACAAAGAAAACATTTTACAACTAAAATTCCTGACTTCTGTTTAGCTGTTTAAATCTCTGAATCACATTACAAGTATTTTTATTCATTGACTGTATCTCAAGTAGAAAGAAGACACATGATGAATCTTACATGACTTGTGCTGCGTTTCTTGTTTCAATTATAATATTTCCTATGTTTTAAAACTTGTCTCTTTAATGAATGAAAAGTTCTACTTGGTTAGGCTGAGTCCGATTTCCATTACAGCATTGTAGGGATTGAGATCTTAATTTATCTACTGATATAATAGATGCATAACAAATTGTGCAAATAGCTACATGTGAAAAAGAAGAGAAAACAATACAAGGAAAGGAAGAAAGCTGTACATACCCCAGCAATGTCTCTTATTATTACAGGAACAAAAAAGAAAGCAGACATCTCATGACACTTGCTTGAGCTCTTGACACATACATCAAACTCATATGGCAAATTAGCAACTGTTCTGGAAGGGACTCACTGGATCAGTGAGACTTGTTCCTTTTCTTACAATTATTATCATAAAACAAAAAGTAACAGAATATCTTCCTTATGCCATGACGTAATATCTGTCCCACCAATATGAGAGTGGTAGTAGGGTATCAAAAGTGGGAAGACAATAGCCATAAGAAAAGTTATTGCCACTAGTTAAAACCTAGGCTTGAGCTTGCTCCAAGGAGCACACTCCATTCCATCACACACAGAAAAAGAAAATAACCTCAGTAAGCCCAGTATTTTGTCAATCTGCCTCAGAAAGAAACCTTTTCCCAGATCCTACTTTAGTAATCTAAAACCTGCTTAATACTGAGACTACAAGGATGGCACAACTACTGCCTTTTGCAATATGGAGCATCTCACAGTGTATTGGAGCAGCCTGTTAACATCTGGTCTCCAGGGCCTTACATATGGACTCATGCATAGGATACTTGCTCCATTCCAGTGTGGTGGTGCTGGTATGCTCAGTACCAATACCTGTCTAAAAAGTTGCTGAAAGAGTGGACCAGTGGCAGGGAACGAACAGCAATTGGGAAAAACCATCAGAGTTTGCAGCGTCTGTCAGCTTCAGATTTAACTTTTTAATTTCCTATAGTCATGTGCAATGTCTGAGACGTTTTATGGGCCACACAATGTGCTTGGGAATGCCACTTTCAATGCATTCTTCATCAACCTTCAGCATTGCCCACAACGTGAAAATGATTTTGAAATAAGTCAACTGACCTTTCTGTTTCTGCTGTGATGTCTTATACCCTTGGTGTTCATTTTTAGATGAATCAGAGCAGAATTTTACAAAATTTAAAATTTCTTTATACTAGTTTATAAGGTTTACAAACATATTGGTTTTTGTTTCACTGTGCGAATTTGGTACGCAAATATTCTTCCTGATTTTAGAAGAATGCTAGAACAATTAAGGGGCTGGATATATTTATTTACATAAACTTTCAAAATTAAATGCCTGAGGGTAATATTTAGATATATGAAACAGCAGAAGATAATAAAAAGTAACTGCAAGGATCAAAATACAGTTTTACATTTCATTTGGTACAATAAATTTGGAATGTATCAGCCAGAAAATTGCTCTCATATGATGCTACAGACTAACTCTTCCATTAGCACAACAATATTGTGGCATTGAGCTGTCACATCCAGCATGATTTCTGGAACAGAGATTAAACACGTATTTGACAAATGACTCTTCTACTATCACTGGTACTTGATAAGACATAGCTCTTACAGAATGCTATCCTTCCTGTCTGTAGTCTACAGTTATTTAATTATTTGAAATCAGATTTAAAATACACAACTAAGGGTATCAGTACTCAAGCAGTAAATACAAATACTGATAAAGGAAAATAATTTAGAAATGCAATCATATGGATATACACCCTTATCCCACAAATTTAATGCATATTTCTTTAACAGCAATTCTCTCTTAAACATGTTTATACCACCAGCATCACCATCACAACACCACCACACCAAAACCCCCCAAAATAAAATGACAAAACCAAACCAAACCAAACCAAAGCAAAGCCCGTACAAAGCAAAACACCACAACACTAAGGAAGGTCAGCAGGAGTCCCATTTCTCTGAGTCATGGCCCCAGAATCACACCTTAGCATGAGTGCTGAGCTATCAAATAGAGCCAATGCATTGAAGTATGTCAGTTTAATGTATTTTATTTAATAATCTCTTATGGAAAAATCAACCCTGAAAATTGAGATACAGTGTTAGAACTGGTGCAAACATACCCAGTTTCAGCTGAGCAATATGCTTTAAAAGCATCAATTCATTTATAATGAGCAATTAAATTAGAAAGATGTAGAACAGCTTGAAAAAGCACTGCAATGCTGGAACAAAATTAGTGTTTTTGAATTAAGGGATTCTACCCAAAACAAATGAATGCAATTCTGAGGCTTACCTGTCATTTCTAGAACACCAGTGCTATTGGCTTTTCCTCGGTTATTTTCTGCAAAACATGTGTAGCGACCTTCATCCAGCTTTGTGACATTGATAATTTCCAGGCTCCCATCATCCCAGATACGTATGCTATGGAAAGTGCAAAAAATACATCAAGAGAAATGAGATTTTACATTAGAAAGCAATGCTTCCTGTAGAACTGTAGTAAGTGAAAGAACAAACCACAAACATCATTTCAAAGCTCATATCTAACTACTGGATTTATAAACACTCCTTCAGTACAAAATATTTAAAGAGACTGTGGCATGATCAGATGCCTCAGGTTGCTAGAGCAAGAGAATGTACTTCTATTCACTTGTACTCATTCAAGTGATTTTCTTAGTCTTTTAATAGTACAATTCAATTTTTAAACCAGACTAGGTAAAGCTGGATACCCTGCTAACTCTTTGAATCTGTACTGCCAGCAACATTTTGGCATATTATTTTCCTGAAGTTATACATTTTCCTGTCCCTGAGGTCTACAAAATGGAGAACTATCCTATGGGATAGACAGATACATAAGGCTACATTTCTAAGGCTCAAAGTGTTCACTAACAGTACTAACCGGCTCCCATTTACAAGTAATTCTGTTCCTTTGCTCCAGGAGAATTTTGGCTTAGGAGCAGCTTTAGGCTTGCATTCAATGATTACACGCCCCCCTTTAGCAGCTAGGATTTTCTTCTTCATAGGGTTCAGTTCAAAAGTAGGAGGTGAAGCTGAAAGCAAAAATTAACATAAATACTGCTGTTAGTGATTTTACTGCAAAATAGAACTTGTTTGCAACAACAAGAACAGAACTCTTGAATTGTTTACAAATGTTCATTTTCAGGCCAGTAAGAAAAATATTAACAATACAGATGATGTACTGGGAAGCACATGGTAATCTAAAAAACCAGGAAAAATCATTACATAGTTCTGTGCTGTGTTACACCAGAGGTTTCTTTCTATTGATTTCTGAACTTTCATCTGAGTTTAATCTAACAAGATCAAAGTCCACTGAAAGTTCCTCCCTTTCAAAAGGCCTTTTGATCAGTCCTAATAAAATTCAGATTCCTGGAGGTAAATTTCTTTCACAAGTTGCTCACTCAATCATACTTCCAAAGAATAGTTGGGTTTAATTTTCAGTGGTTTTAACCCTCTCTAGAAACTAAAATTGTGCCCTTCTTATTCTTTGTGATTTTCTGTTTGGCCACCTGGCTTTAGGTGCACTCTCAGATGTACAAGAGTACTAAGACATGACTGTCGTAAGCACCACACTTATGTCTCTGAGGTCAGATCTTTGCTTACTAATTTTCCCTTTATTTTAAACCAAATAAAAGAAAAAAAGCTTTTAATTATTTTGCATCTTGGCATACCACCGTTAATCATGCCGGCATGTGCACAGCCTGAGGAAATAAGGCTATTATTTAATTACAGAAGTACAGAGCAAAACTCTGACCAATATCCACATCTTACCAACCCTGAACTTTGAAAATGCACACAGAGAAAGTGCTCATTTTGTTTAAACCAAGCTGGTAGGGAGTATATAGTAATGGAAGAACAGTGTAGAATGAAGCATTGTTGTGCAATGGGTTGGGAAAAACAAGAATAGCTTAGTTCTTGGGAAAGTCTGAAGGCAAATGTGAGATGGAAAGAATAGTAACTACTGCAGGGAAATCTAGGAAAATATGTCATACAGCCAGCGTGTCTGCTCTAATGAAATCAGTAAAAACATCAGAAATTGTTTTAAGGCTGGGAACTCTAGATCTGAGAGTCAAACTTTCAACAGGATGCTTCCTAGGAAAACACAATGGATTCATTACTACATCCAGCCATCAAATGGCACAGCTACGTTGCATACAAACATGGTGACTTGGGTGTAATGGGTTGTAGAAAGCAAAAGCAAAGGGGACAGCAAAGATGAAGAGCTTCAAAGGCCAAGTAAGTGACAACATGGTTTCTTAAAAAGCAAATTTTTCCTCACAGAGGAGTGATCATAGGTGAGCAAAAATGAAAATGCTTCTTAACCAGTTTTGCAAGCTTGAAAGTATAGGCTGCAACTCCATGTGCTTCATATAACTTCTGCACTATCAGTTCCTCTGAGAGGGAACAGCAGGAAACAAACATCATAAATAAGAATGGAAAAAATGCCCCACAAGTTGGTAACTTTATTCCTCAAGTTGTTGTCAAAAACCAGCTAGAGAACTCAAATAAACCCCATCTCACCTAGATTGAGTGAGAGTTCTTAGCTTCATCCTCACAGCAATGTGTTACCAAACAGTATTTGCAAATGTAACTGCTATCTTATTCAACCCTGAGACAGTAAATAGAGAAGTAATCCCACTGACCCACAATCTTCAGTTCAGCATTTGCATAAATAATTCCATGCATGTTTTCTGCTATACACTGGTACATGCCGGCATCGTCAAAGGTCAGACTTTGCATTCTTAGTTCACCCTTCCGGAACTAAAACACAGAATCAATAAAACAACAAGATATTAATATAAACTATGTAAGTTGAAGAATTCACACACATCCACATTTTTTTTTTTCTTTTTTTTTCTTTTCCTTTTTTGGTGACATTGGGTTCATCTTTTTTTAAAGAAAGATTCAGTGTCATTCAGTACTTAAGTTTCTGGAAAAGTCCTAGCTGAGTGTCAGTAGACAAATTTACTCTCCAGTCCGGCGTTATCATATCAATGCAAACACTACTGAATCAGAAATAAGAAACAAGGAATTAAATTAATTTTATGCATATAACCTTTGTTATGCCATTCTCACTGGTCAGTACTTTCTGTTGTTACATCATTTTACAATAGAAAAAAGTCAAAGCAAGTCCCAGTGAGGTAGGAGTTTTTCAGAAGAGTCCTCTGGGAGATAGTAGAAACTATTTTCTAACACTTTGTTTTAATGTAAAAAAGAAAAAGCAGTCAATCAAAATAAGGTACTTAAGGTGGGGTATTTGGTAAATTACAAATAGATGTCAATCAGTTTTTGAAAAATCATGTTAATATATTCTGTTTTCTTGTGAAAATCAAGCTGAAATCTTTAACCCTTGTATCTAAGTACATTGGAGTGCATGGAGCAGTAGAAGATTAAGACAATACTACTTAGCTGAAAAGAGAACAGATTAAAGGAAACGTATTTTCTGATTTCTTTTATGTGAAAATGTTTTAATCAGGTTTTCTAAAAGGCATCTTTGTTGTGTGCTAAATGAAATGCCTAATTGCAAGTTATCTGTTTTAAAAACAAATTATATTTTCAAGGCAATTAACATATTTTTGCTATCTTCCATTTGGAAATCATTTTATATCACAGTAACACACCGTAAAATCTTCTGGTGTACTACTGGAGGCTTAAACACGGTGTTCTGCATCCCAGTGTGCCGATTTTTTCAGTGAAAGCCAAGTTCAGTGGGGACCAGCAAGCAACTCACTTGTTAAATTATTCGTTTGCAATAACCGCCAAATCTAGACAAAAACATTGTTTTTCCTGGTTTAAGCCACCTCCAAATAGCAGATAGTGACATCCCTGTTCTCCCTCCAACATCACACATTTTTTTTAAGATATACAGTCAAAAAACAAGCCGCCTCATTGCCTTTTTTTATTTGCTTGCCAAGATCAGAGTCATCAGAGCTCAAGAGATGCAGACCTGCATTGTGCGCTCATATTCTCTTGTTTTTTTAATGGCTTTTCATATAGTATAAGCAACAGACTTTAAATACACTTTTGAAATGCCTGAACAGATTTTTCCCTGAGCAGCTGTGGACGTCTCATCCCTGTAATTGTTCAAGGGCAGGCTGGATGGAGTTCTGAGCAACCTGGCCTAGTGAAATGTGCCCCTGCCCATGGCTAGGGGCTTGGAACTAAATGATCTTTAAAGCACCTTCCAACACAAACCATTCTGTGTCTCCATGATTCTAGGACACAAAATCTACTTCGTTTAAACCAAATATGCAGTGTAACAGAATTAAATTATCAAACATTACTTCGTTAAACTTCTTTTAAGCATCACCCAAACATTTGCAACACTCCGTGTCTAGAAAAAATGTGAAAAAAATACAGGATATAGAAACACTACTGATAATTTTAAAAATACTTTTTCTTGTCATATCTCCACTGACTCTATTTTGTCTTATATTTTTAATGACACATTCATGTTTAATGTGGTAAAAGGATTAATTTTAAAGAGAAGCTGATAGACTTTTTTTTATCCAGAGTGAAAAGCATTAACAGGCCTGGAGAAAAAGGGATATCCATCTCCTAAACATGGTCAAAAGTTAAGTTTATAATTCAAAGCTGAATACTAAATAGCCTGAAGAAATAAGAGAAGATTGAGATGAAACTTTTAAAAGTAGATTTTAATGCCTCATACAAGTGGAATCAGCAAATATTTGGATCATTATAATTAATTTTCCTTTAACCTTTAATAATGCATGCTTCAAAAAATTGTTTCCACGAGCTAACCAATCAAGCCTGTGTTACCTACAGCAGTACACTCACCGAGGCACCATTCTTCAGCCACCTAATTGTTGGAATAGGCTTGCCCGTAGCTACACAAGGCCAGTACAGGTCACTGCCTATATCCCTTTCTGTGTCATTGATATGTTCAACCCACTCAGGAGCAGCTGCAGAATAAAATACATGATGCATTGTAAATATAGCACATACATATTTAATTGGAATTATGTCGTATTAATTTCACTGCTTTCCCCATGATACTTAAAACAGGCAACACAAAGTAATGGTGATAACTCAGCAATGTGCCAGCACAAAAAAGAAAGTTTTTGTCTTACAAGACAGATTCAAAATAGCTTCAAACTATTTTTTATGAGAAGAAAATTTGGAATTGAAATAATGGCTCCTGAATGACCAAAGACATAAGATATTACCACCTATATTGATCTGATCTGTAGATTATTCAGTGTGGAAATTACTCAGTAGGACCATAAAAATGATAGCTAAATGACATGAAATTGTGCAAAACTGTGTATGTACTGAAAGGATCTCCAAGAAATTATTCTCTTGGTCCAGACAGGATATGTAAGAAATTAATATTGAAAACGGTCCAGCATTTTTGCTTTTGCTAAACAAACAAACCAATTTACCTATTACGAGCAGTAATAACCTTCCCACACTAATTCTGAGTTTGATGTACTGAAGTTCTAGCACTTAACTGAAGATCTTATGTGTGACCTTTTCATGGCATAGTTTTGTGGCATAAGCCTCAGACAAGAAGTCAACTTACTTGGGAAGATTTCAGTACGAGCAGTAAGATACAATTTTTGGTTACCTAATTTAACCAAATGCATAAAGGGAAGTGACAGAGGGCAGAGGAATAAAGAACTGTTCATAGCTAATAAGAGAGAGAGCTATGACAGAACACACAAACAAAATGAGAGAACAAGAAATCATAACAAACCTAATGGTATCTTTTTCCTCCCAGAAGTTCTTTTACTTCAAGCACTATAAATTGATTTAATTTACACTATGCTCAAGTATATTAACACATAACTGTCAAGGTGTATATACCAGCTATCATAACCAGACAAATTGAGTAGTCATTCAATTAATACATAAATATCATGCCTGGCATTTAATGCAAGAATTTTGATTCTGCTCTATTAACTTGAACAGCAGTGTGTGAGGATGATAATACGAATCACCACTGATATCAAGTGTGAAAACACAGACATTTCCAACATAAGTAAAAGCAACACAGATCATCAGCAATAAAATTGTTCTTCCTACCTTGTACATAAACTCTTGCTTGATGTTTATCCTTTCCTTTGTAGTTTTCAGCTTCACACTCATAAAGTCCTTCATCTTCATACTGAATATTGAAGATCTTAAGAACTGCACCAGACATGCTTATCTCAGCAGAGGCTGGCAAGGGTTCAAGGTATTTACTCCATCTGAGTTCAGGAACCGGACTTGAAAAGGTACAGTAAAGTACAAATCAGTGTGTTCAAGAACTGGCTGTTAAATTGCATACTACAAAAAGAGCATTTGAAAATGAAACATGTATTTTCATTCCCTGGAAAATGAAAGCAAACCGTGCTGTACAATAACTTTAAAACACACTTACTTTCCAAGAGCGAAACACTCCAGTGTCACGTTTTGCCCCAGGAGAGCGTATGTGTCCTTGAACTTCACCTTGATATCAGCAGGATATACTTTTGCTCCTAATATGAAAAAAAAGATTCTAAGAAAAGGCATATGAGAAAGTTATACAGCTATTAAAATTTCCACAGTTCGATAAAACTTTTCTTAAAATTCCAGACAAAATTTTTCGTTACACTGTATAAATAGCCTGTCAATTCGTAAGATCTGACTAAGCACTGAACTTTTACTAGAAGGCACCATCTTTTTACTCAGAAACTAGTTATCTTTCTCTGGATGACAAATCCTAACTTTTTTACAGAATTTCTAATTGCTTTTGAAGCATGATGTGTGTGGGTAGGCAAAAACCTGAGTCTCTATTTTCCACAATTTTTTTACTGGATAGAATATTTTGAATTATTTTGAATTTAAGCTCAATTTTATCTCAGTAAGGGTATGAAGGAGCTAGAGCAAGCACATCCACAGTTTAATGAGAGCACAGGGATGTAAAAGTAATCAAATCTCCTTACTAGCAATCCCTGTAGGAATCCTCTTGCAATACTAGATGAAGATGGCAGTGTGAATACTGGCTATGGAATATTTGGTCAAAGATCAGTAATTTGGAATTATTCAAATTCAATCAGTAATATGGAAAATTTTACAGATAAAAGGGTCGCTAAAAAATTCATCATCAGTTTATGAGAACCTAGTGACTGACAGTCTGAAGTGGCAAAAGGGAACTTGGTTCCTATTTGGAAAACATGCAGTTCTCCTGAAGAAACAGTGACAAATAATCCAGTCACACAAAGCTACAAAGGTGTTTTAGGAGATTGACCATGAGACACAAAGCTTTTAGGCCACTGTTGGATAGGAAGTTTCATAAGGGGAAAAGGATTTTCCTCTTTCATGGGGGATTTTCTGGGGAAAAAAAGTAAATCCTGAAGCTGTTCATCAACATTTACATGAAGTTTCTGCTTTACAGTCATACTCCTTTGAACCACTGCCAAGACTAAAAAAGTTATTGAAAATTTTGGAATGAGATCAGGGGCTTATCATATAAAAGAGATGGGGATTCTGGGGATAAGAACTCTGTTCTCAATGATTTGAAAGGAAATTTGTGAATGAATCTATGGAGATTTCCTGCATGAAGTTTTCAATGTGGATCAAAATGATTTGGACCTCTGGAACACCAAGTAACATTGTGCAGTAGCCATTATAACTTGCCATATAATTCTCCTTACAGAAATGAAAGTAGTTATGAATTAGCACAAAATTATAATACAAACAGTTAAAATACTGCATGTGCATAGTATTGCCAATAAATACTTACGATCAGATTGCGGAATAAGTGGAATAAATTTACTGAATACACTCTTCGTTATTGAAGGGCTGGACACAAAACACGAGTAATTGCCCTTATCTGATGCTTCCACATTTGCTATGTAGAGATTGCCATTCGTCTGGGACACAAACCGTCGTTTGTCCAAAGCAATGAACACTGGGAACTCATTTAGAAGCCAGCGATAACTGAGGTCATCTACAGGAAAATATTGTAGTCAATATTAAAACCCAACACTATCAGCTATTTAAACCACAGAATATTGTCTGCATATAAATCACTTGACTCTGATTTCTAGGTTATAGATCTTTTTTTCAGAGAGGCAGCTATGTGAGAGAGATTTATACATCTCAGCAGCCAGCTCATTCCTGTCTACACTGAACATTGGGGCACTACTGCCGTGAGTGCAGGTTACTGGGGACCTAGCTACAGTGCGCACACCTTGCCCTGGGCACAACCATCCCACAGGAACTGCAGTGGGATGGGATCAGAGAGGCAGCTGGGTCGTGACCTTATGCAATCGAGAAACTGGGAAGTCCTCACCAGTCTTGTGATTTAGACAAAACCTTAGAATATTTTAACTAGTAATATGTCTCTGCTCTACAGTTCCTTGCAATGCTTAAACTGAGCATGAAAACTAAATCATTACTCCATTTTCCAAGGTAGAAGAGATGCTAACAGCCAATTTCATCCCTCATGATGGAACTCCAGATGATTGAGATTATGGGTATAATCCCTGCAGAGCTCTTCAGTAGCTAATGATGAGAAAAAGTCACTTACAGAAAATAAATAACCTCATCCCTGACCCTCTGGGGATGCTTCTGCTGTTCCATGATTTTAACAGAAGCCCATGATCATAGCAGTTGAGGCGACTTTACCAGGTGATAAATAAATCTGGGCCCTGTCCAAGACCAGCAGAAAGTCTGGGATGACACAGTGACAGAGTGACATGTACTCAGGTCTTTTGATTGGTAAACCAAGTCTCCTCTCTGTTATGCAGGTTAGCCTGAGTAATTCTATTTGTAGTATCAAAACCTACTTGAAAATTCAACAGTATTCCTTACATATGACCAACAACAAACATATTCAAAACAGAAACCTAACCTAAATGGTGATTCTCAAGCTGCATAAAAGTTATTGTTTCAGTAAATATAAAGAAAACTTGCAACAAAAAATATTAACTTGCCTTTTACTCGTAATACATTGAAAATGAAGCACTTTTAGCTGAATTACCTGGGTAGTGGTAAGGAGGCTCACAAAGAAGCACTGCTCCAACACCTTCTCGCACTTTCACCTCATAACGTTCCTCAGGTGGAAAGGGATCCAGATCTAGTTTTAAAAAAAGCAAGAGGAGGAGAATAGGGATTTTAACTACAGTAACTTTTTATTATTATAATTATTTTCACTCCTGCAGAGATTAGTATAGAAATACAATACATGGCAGACAGAAACCTGTTGACCCCTAATGCCAGTTTTGCTTGTTATTATCAAATGAATTTTTTTTTACATTATTTTTGTCATCATAATTGTAAATTCCAGGGGGAAAAAAAAGTGATGTAGACTGTATCCCTAAGAGTATTTAGGTTTAAAATATTCTAATGAGTTTTAAGGCACTGGATCTAAAAAGTATGTACAGTATTCTCAGATGGATTAATTCATGAAGTATGTGAGATAATGTGGGTTTTGTTCCATAGTTTCAGTAAATTTGACAGCAAAACAAAATTAAAGCTGGTCAAGACTTTTTTGAACTCTTCTAAATGGTTGTTCATATTTTTCAATCAGTTTATGCATAAGCAAAAGAACATAAAGAACAGACATTTTCTATATAAATTTTAGCAACTCTATTCAGTTCTTTAGTAACAGTGATTGTATAAAGAAATGGTTTTTATAGGAGATCATTAAAAAGGAGGAAGGAAGAAATACAACAGTATAAAGAGGAATTAAAGTAGCCTTTTTTTTTAACAGATATTTATCAGTTTCCAGCTATCTTTTCACTTCTATTCCTTACCTCTTTACACTATTATAGTTTATATATTGAAACATTGTATATTAGGGTTCTGTTTAGCACAATTTTTCGGTACTCCATCAACATTCATCTCATGCAGCAAGTGAGCTGGTAGGCAGAAAACATGCCTCAAACTGTTCTGATTCTATTTTTCTTATCTATTATGTTTATACGTTTAATTTTTTTATCCTATTGATTATTCAGGACTCACACCACTGAAGCCTGCTTTCAGTATAAATAAATATCCCATAAATTGAATGTTGATGTTTTCTCCCTTAAAAGGAAGTAACCACCTGGTCTTCAATGTTTTTCTCAAAAATATAGTGGATAAATACAGACTAAGACTATACCAACTATCATATGATCCATCAGCTCATTATAGCTTCTGACTTTCCTGAATATTTGTGGTCCCACAGTCTTATAAGTACAATCCGAAAGCTGAACTTTTCACTACATGTCTAATCTTCTACAGCAAGGAGTGAATTCTGCTTATGGAGGCTGATTAAAGACAAGAGGGGCACTAAACCCTTAGTGTCAGGGCACCCAAGGCTTTGTGAATGCACCCCAGTTAAAGTGGATTCCTTTTTTTGCAATTCCTTTTTTTGCCCTCTGATGAAAAAATATATCCAGGGAAAAAGGCAACTTAAGGCAAAATAAAACAAAAATCCCAAACACTGTCTTCAGTGTGCAAAATTTCACATTAGTCTTCATGTAGTACATCAATTTTTTACAATGCATGTATTTGGTGATGTGCAGGTCTGTACACGTACATGTACACACAAGACCAGCTCATAGCTGTCAGAAGTTGACAGAAATTTCCCCCAGCAGGATCTCCATTGTAGCCTAGAAGTCGGGGCACACTTTACTGGCAAGTGCCGTGCCTTCCTCCTGCAGCTGCGTTTGCACTGTGGCAGCACCTCATCACCATACGCCCTCACTCTTGTCTTTCTTCTGTGACTATTTCCCCTCAGGTCCTACCATGATTTAAAAAGAGTCTGGACATTATCATCACCAGATCTGGCTCCATGAGTCTCTTCAATTAATAATTTAACAATAACTCACTGGGAAGGCTGTCATGTTATGTCAGCGGAATGCTAAAGCATATAAAATGCTTACAAATTTGTTTTGTGTCGATCCCTGCAGACTAAGGCATTTAAGATACTGTTTTTAGAGTAATACAGACACAGCACATGTTAGCAGAAGACACCACAGCGTAAAACATTGGGCATTCCTAGCTAACCATAATTTTTCTGTATTTTGACATAAACAACGGCTTACATCCAAAACTCAGAGTGGCTTCACGGCTTCTGACAGTTCCAAAGCTATTTGACACTACACAGACATATTTTCCAGCATCCCTTGATTTCTCTGGATTACTGATAACAAGTGTGCCTCCAACCATACTGTAGCGCTCCTTTGTTAAATCAATATCCCAGTTGTTGAGTTTCCACCTATCAAAAAACAAAAGCCAGATGTAAGATTTGGCCCCAAAAAGTAAACCCGATAAGAAATATGATGTGAAAAATAACTCATAAATTCTGATAAACGATACAGGAAGTTATTAACTTCTATACAAGTTTTAAGTTTTCCTTCAGCAAGAGGCACAGATTTGAACTCCAGAGGTCTTTTAAACATAACAGTGTCAGTTCTGCCTTCTTGGAGATGTGACATAGTTTGTTAAAACATAATTGCTGGCCAAGCAGTAAGAGATGCTTCAGCTGGCTGTGAATAAACTAACCAGTCATCAAACACAGGGAATTTAAACATATCTCGAATAATTATCTAAGGACAGACTGGATACAAATATACTCCCTCTGCACCTTTAAAGTATGGGGTAATAAGAGATTTTTGCAAACCTGCTGCAGAAAATGAAAATTTTTTATAAAACATAATGTGCTAGTAAAGTCTGTGCAAAAACTGTGGCATGCTTCATAAATGACCTACTTACTACATTCAGAAAATTGCTGGACACTGTCCCCTTAGTTATGGTAAAACCCCACAGCCAATTCACTGAATTACTGCAACTTGCACTTCAGGGATTAAGACAGAAACTGGTGGCCCAGTTCTGACCCTCACCGATTTCTACTTATTTTAAAAAATGCTAAAAAACACGGAGTGGGAACCAGAACGCATGATTTATATTTGTGTCTATTACTGTGTCCACAAGAGGGAGCCCATAACCTTAGAAAGGAACTGCCTGGTTTCTATGGACAAATAGCAAGGATGCAACTTTAATACATTTAAAGATCATAAAATTATTTCAGCATAAATATTTTATTTTTTCATAAGGTAATGTTAGGCATTAGTAACTGACAATGAGAACACATACTACCTGTTCATTCACTATTGAAGATGTATCAAAATAAGCAGAATTCTCATCTGGAAGTGGAACTTGCAATTGTCGTAGAAAGAAACAATACTAAGAATGGCATGAACAAAAGAATAAATCAAGAAAAAAATCTAATGAAATGGCATAATTTTAAAGATGCAGAAAATGGCATTTTGATCATATGGAATTCTAGAGGTATCACTTCAGTCCTGTGAGACATACTATATGTCTCTGTTAGAAAAAATAATTATATCCTCTGTTCAGAAATATCTAACTATAAACGTCCTGAGGACTGCTTAGCCTGCAATGAAAATGGCAAGAAGAAGTTATTTACCTCTGAGATAGAAGGATTTTTGCTCAGTAACTGTTAGAAGGCTGAGCTGAAAATAACATATTGAGGTATACTAAAAATAATGATGCCAGAAAATAAGAAAAGTGGCCTTATTCTGTACTGCAATTATCATCACATCAGCTATCAGTGCTAATTGTCAGGTCTGTTCCTAGACAGGTCTGGAGATGCAATGCAATTCTTTGAGAATGATTTTGCTAGCTCAGATTTTGCTGAGCGCACAATAGATAAAGAAGAATGTCAAAATTTATTTAGAGCCCGTAATCACCTATAGACGGTGTGTTTACAGTCTTGCAGACAGGGTGGGGGAAGTCTCTGGACCAACTGGAAGGGATGGGGAAGTACATCAAACGGTATAAAATCTTAGCACATGTAATCTCTCCACACTTTCCAAGCACGGCAAGAGGAAGTACGTGCCAAAAAAATGTCATGTACCAGGATCATATTCAAATGGTGATTCTGTACAGGTAGACAACCTGCTAGCCTATTTTTAGAAGTGGCAATGAAGACTAACTAAGCTGTTTTGATGGAAGAATACCATAGCTGGTCACAATACTGTAACAGATTTAAAAGAACAGCCAGCAGACTTGATTGCTTTTCCTGTTCTAGGAAGCAGTCTGGGAACACACGTAAGTGAGTACTGGTGGCAGGTCATAGCGTAATTTACTGACATGGATCTGATCTTTTTTTGCTGGCAAGAAATTGTGTCTGTCCTTAGTACAATGACAGCAGTTTTCTGCCTATGATCAGGCTGTAATTTAGTCACAGTCTTAATACTGACAATCTTAAATACATTTCTCTTTATACAATGAGCAGATAATGGCTGACAAACTTATATGAATGAACAACAAAGAAGAATTGCTTTCTACAATAATATAATTATTGTGAAAGAGGTCATGTGGGAATTTGTATTAAAACTAGTTGAAATGCTTTTTCAGAATAAAGTTTTTCATGTCTTCAGTAGCATAGCTGACACATTCTTGATCACTGCTCTCCAACACAGTGGATGCAAAAGCAACATGGGATGTTCAACAATCAATAATTCTCCTTTCAAAGTGAAATAGAATAAAAAAAGATGTTCTGAATCAAGAACAAAGACTCAAATCTCAGTCAATCTCAGCCTAAGGCGGAAAGATAGCCTCTTAAATATTTTTAAAGGTCACTTTTTTTTTTTTTTTAATTTACATCTGGATCAGTATTTCTTTCAAAAACTGAAAACATTTAATACCGTATACTGTCTTCAACACTGATTAGACATTTTGGCAAATCAAGGTTGAGTCTTACTCAAAAATTGCATATCTCCCCATTTTTTCCTGCCTCGAAGACTTTGCTCCAACCTTTTAAGAAGTCGAGCATTTAATAACACAATCTGATATAGCTGCTGAATAAAATATGCAAGATCTGAGAATCAAACCACGAGATATTACCTGTAAGTAGGAGGAGGAATTGCGCGAGCTCTGCAATTCATTGAAACTTGTCCATCTGAAGATTCTTCTGGATAGATGGTATCGATAGGCTGCTCCTCAAAAACAGGTCCATAATCTTTGTTTCCTTCTTCTGAAAACAGAACGGAGTTTCAAATTAATCATTTTTTAATTAGCAGTCAAACTGAAGATGAATTTTCATCACACATTCCAGAATCAAAATGTGAAGGCCAGATAGTGAGTCACTCAAAGTTAATTCTATGCGCTTCAGCAAAACTGGAGCATTACAGGTAACAAAAGTGCTGTCTGTCCTTCACTGACTCCTGCCTTCTAAGAACCAAATTAACTCAAACTTTGTTCTTCTAATACTACCGTGTGTGCCTTCTCTGATGAAATTAATTATTTGCCACTGTTTAGACCAAATGTGGAGATAATTAGGAACTAAAGATATGCCCCTTAGAAATACCGTGAGACCAACTTACTTCACAGAGAACAACAAATTCTAATCAAAAAGGTCCACATCCCAAACAACTACTCATAGTTATTCCTGATTTTATAGCCTAATCATTTCCAATGATTTTATGTATTTAGAAAGAATCTTTACTACATCAGACAAAAAACCCCTTATGTTGGGTATGAAAGCTGAAAATTACATTGTTTCCAGATCACACCTGTTTTTCCTTTCACGCTGAGGTACGTATTAGCTTTCTACACTCCAAAATACAATTTTAGAAATGTATTATTTATTGTAAAACCATTTCAGTTTGCAAAGCCAAGCACTTAAATGTGAATAAATGTAAAACAGGTTTGACAACAAACTATTTTTTAATCTTTATTCTTCATTTGTTGATGCTGTTGTAAAGGTGGCAGGTTCTGCCCACCTCTGCTGCATTCCCTTCTCCTTTATCTCCTCCAAGCATACAAGGTTTCTCTTTGGGGTCTAAGAAGCAAGACTAAGAGCAAAAGGGGAATGTTCTGGAAAAATTCTTCTCACTAAATCTAGGATGTAACTGGGGTTTTTTTCTGTGAAAATGTCAGCTATGCATTCTAGGTACAGAATGACTCTGTGAGGAGACAGTACATGCTCCATATAGGTAAAATTTTGAGAAAACACAGTTATCTAATTCTCACAGGTCTCTGCTGAGACTGAAATAACAGTATGGACACCTGTGTGCAAATTCAAGGGAGAACAAAGGAGTACATGACTGCTAACAAGTTCACTTTCCATTCAAGTTCAGAGCCTTGCACCATATCCTAGAGATGCCAGAGATTTGTAAAATGACTTCAAGAATCTTGTAATACAAGGGAAACAGACAAAACAAACACAGTTTTACTAATAAGATCTTCAGAGATGGCTGAATAGTTTAACTCGGACATTTTCAAAAGCAGTGGTTAAGGATGGAAAAATTCTGACATTTTGCAATAGTATCTTTGCTGCCTATAAAAATTTGCTACGTGTCTTGCAATTTAAAAAATCTTCTCAGATCAGTAAATAAACTGGCAATGTACAAGATGAATTTTCTTAAATCAAATGATGATTTTGTACTCATGCCCTTAAAACTCCTGTCTTTGGCTCTAAAAGATTTTAGACTAAATTAGACAGTTTTTAGGAAAACTATAAAAGAAAAAGCGTATCTATATACCTAAAGAATGTGAATTATTCCAGTGTAAAAATACCACATATACATAGAACACTCCTGCAGACATCTTTTTTATTGTTCCTAAATTCCATATGCATAGATAGACACTGGATTACAGCACTTGAAGAAGACTGGATACAGATAAAAAGCAAGTCCCCTTTTGACTTAAAATTTGGGGGAAAAAAATCACCATTTCCCTTGAGGACAGGAGGAGGTCCAGAAGACACTGTTGTGCTGTGAGACATGTGGTCAGGCCACTTAATTTTTAAAAACGAATTCATGTAATGAGAAGTCTTTCAAAGAAACGAAGAAAAGCTAGAAAGGCAGAGCTTTTGAACAATGGTCTGCTTTCTTTCATATTTTAAAGCACAACACAATATAAAAATCTACATATTGCTAGACCAAAAGAAGAACTAATTTCAGACTGAAAAGGCAAGATTCACTTACTTGCTCAGAGTCTGGAATGACTAAGTCAGAAACCCGATGGCATGTTCTGTGCAGTTCTTAAATATGAATACAGAATAACAACAGCCTCTAGCAGCAAATAGCCATATCATATGCAGCTGACTCTTCACCTTAGGATTCAAATGATGTTACAGAGCACTTAGGCATTTCATGGCATGCATTTTTAATGCTGCCAGCACTATTAATTATATTGAGTGAACGCCTGCTTCTCACACCTATCAAATGTGCTTTATAAAGGCACTTGTGCTGCAATCTATTATGAATCTGGTTTCAGGTATTTGTCTGAGCAGAATAAGATGTGCAGACTGAATGTCAGGTATGGCAAACAATAAACCTTTCATTCTCAGCCACAAGGTGAGTGTGGACCAGTGATATGAAACAGCACATGGGAGAAAAGAGAAGAGAAAGGGGTTGTGAACAAATCTTCAAGAAATGTTCACACTTTAAGTGAAGTACCACGACTGTATGACAAAGTTTGGAGAGCAAGGAAGGGCAGACTAAGAGTACAAGGAAAAGCATCAGCTCACTGAAGTTGTGCCTACATGAAAAAGAGAAGTAGGGAAAGAAGAAGGAAATGGATGTATTAGACTGAGGATGTGATGAAGAGCACATTTCCTGTGTTCAGGTCCTGCTTTAGACAAGAGGATGGACTATCTGACCTCTCAAACAGCACTCTATGTTTTGGGTATATTTCTTGTGATTTATAAATTGAATTGGAGCAAAAGCTATCACCTAACTATTAGAGGCATTCTTCAGTGAATTCTGAAAACAAGACTCAGACCTTTCAACAGTGCTAAAATGTATTAGGAAGTCTGTGCAAAGGTCAAGAAAATCTCTGATGAGATCACAGATCCTGTGTAAGAACCTTTCCCTCTAGAAGGTGGTCCTGTCATCTGTTCTCTGACACTTTGCAACTGAGCAGTGTAATTTTTCCTCTAGGCTTTCCTATAACACCACTCGTGCTTGTCCGACTTCTTAGGCAGCTGCTAAAGCTAAAGAGAGTGGAAATCTATTCAATTCTTGCTTTCTGGCTCAGTCTTCTGTCAGCTTAGTGAGGTGAATTTGTTCACTGATGAAGACCTGTGCCAGGGCAAAGCATGAAATAGGAGCAGGGTTGTAGGTTTCCACCTCTTGTGCAAAAGAAGTTGTCTCATTAATCGAACCCTCTGAAAGAACTGTTATTTAAGTAAGATACATTGGTCTGAAAGCCTTACCACTATTTACAGATGCACTACAAAATTACATTAGCACACCTTAATGCCCCTGAACAAGCCTGAGAGAGACCATAATACAAATTATCCAACACATTCAGAGAAAAAGTTATCAAAAGGATGTCTGAAAATGATAATCACAGACAACCTGAGGCAGTTCTTTTCAAGGCATCTCAAGAAACATCTCTCAAGAAGAGGGAGAAGGAAGGCACAATAAAAAGGCATATTTAGTACACCCTAATTCCATACATATTTAATTCAGGAAATGTCAAACTTTTCCATATCAACATATGGAAAATTAAACTAGCTTTCCATATAAAAATTAACTTGTTTTCTAAAGGCTTTATTTTGCATGCTATATGTAGAACAAAGAGACAAAGAGATTTTCCAGCCCATATGCACTTTTTTTTATTGCTTAGGCAATAAAAAGAACAACTAAAACCATATCAATAGCCAATCATGCTTGTGTCAGTCTTCTATGGATCTCCCTGCATCTCACATTCTTCTATCTCCTAATCATTTGCCTACTCAAATGGCCTTGCAGCCTCCATTTGCCCTGCTCCCCATCCTCCCTCACCTCCTCCTCTTTGATAAGGAAATTACGCTTATTTGTAAATAAAAAGGTAATGTAAAACTTTCTGATATGCCACCATATAGGTCCACTTCTTGTGTCTTATTTCCAAAAAGCCTAATCACTCCCTGTTATTAGAGAGCACATTTCACTAGTTCAGCATTTTCTTAATATAATTTCAGGTAATTTTTTAAATTACATGTAATGTTCCAACTACACTGGCGCTAAATTACAACAGGTACAAATTTTACAATATAGCAGACAAATTCTGACTTGACATCTGAAAGATGAGTAACTTGAGCAAAGCTGGATTTAACTCATCATAACATTGGTAGGAAGAAGGGAAGGGACTGATTCGTCAAAACCAAATGCAATTATTTTACGTTAAAAAAGCCTTGAATTACCCATGTAACCTTCCAGTTTACACATCTTCATTTAAAAACACATAGAGGGAAATTATTCATTCAGTTCATTATACTAGAGGGTCTTATTATCTGTCCTTTACACGGGCTTGTTGCTGACAAGAAGAAGGTTGGGTAGGGCTGGGGAGAGTCTGGTCACTTGGTCAGTTTGTGATCTGAGCATCAGGAGCCTGAGACATGCAGAGATATATGCTAAGAGCATCCCAGGAATCAAACTTGGAACACTGTGAAAAAGGGAGAATGCAGGTGTTACGTCTGTGGTGATTTTTTGGGGGAATGGCAAAGTGCTCTTGGGCTTTGACATTATTGTGATAAAAAGAAGTAGATATATCTACAAAGTTCCCGGGGGTTTAACTCTGTGTCTTTGGGATCTGCATTCATGTGACTAAAGTCTGGAGAGCTGTCCTAAATCCATTTACGAAGCAGAATTTAGTGCTAGATTAAATTTGATACTAAATATGACAAATGGGACTGTGTCAGTAGCTGAAGACACCTCTTGAGTTTAGCAATTTTATATGTCATAAGAGAACCAAGAAAATGGCAACCTCAGGCAGCTGGCACATCGTGGCTGAAGTAAGGCATCTTTCTTACACTGCAGTACTTCATTTAACAGTCAGGCTCATCACCACTAATTTTTAATGTCTCTTTCTAGGTTCAATTATGATCTCTTCTTTTTTCTATCAGTTCTACACTTGGACAGCTTCAGAGAGCTGGGAATTTCCTGGATCGGCACTGATGAGGCGAGGATTGGCTGCTGGTGCATTGTTTTCCAGGACACCAGGTTAATGGAAGAAGTTGCAGCAGACAAAACCCAGCGCAATACATTTCCTCTGACTTTGTTGCTACTTTTCAGCATGGGGAATCACAAGGCTGATATGCAATACACAGGCAGCATATGCGAACTGACAAGGAAAGAGCTGATGATCTGAATCATAGACTTCTGTATCATATGGCGGAAAATATGGAGATGAGAACAAGAGACCACTGTGTTTATTGGGAAATGCAGCTACCAATAATTACACGTTACTTCACAGTTAACATTTAACAACTACAATAATTCAAATATATCTGTTTTCTTCTACTCATGGACAACTGCACAGGAAGTACATAGGAAGTTAGTTTATAACTGATCTGCAGTGTTATTTTGCAAAGAACCTGAAATGGACCATTCCTGCAATTTGCTTAATTATTTTTAGAGACTGATATCTGTCTTTTCAATATACTAATTCTTACATTTTGCATAATCAGTTCTTTATCTAATCTGAATACAGAAAAGTAGAAGAAAATAGAAAATTCCCAAAGGGAATAGCATACAGTAATTTTACAGCTAGTCTTTTCTAATGATTTACTCAAATGTCTCTCAAATACAGGTCACTAAACCACTTGGACTCTTGTGCATCATTCTGTCTTCATATGGCTAGTATGTAAAGAAGCAAAAATCCTGTAAATTAAAATTTACTCTTACTTTACAAGATATATCCTTCCATGTTATCTTACAGGGTAGTTACAATCTATATTTCCACACAGGAGCTGCGGAATATTCTATATTTAAGAGTAAGACTATTTAAAATTTTCCCTTATTTATATACTTATTAATGCAATTTTTTTCTGGAATGTACAAAAATTACTCATATTTGGTTTCAGAGCAGAATTGTCATGACTGATATAGAGGGTTATCACACCATTTTGTACAAAGTTATATATATTTCAAGTGATTCATCAGAAATGGTGGATATATAGTTGTGCTTCAATTCATTGGGAAACTAGATTAAATGGGAAGCCAAATGTAAGAGCAAGTGACTTCTCTGAAATCATTCCCATAGTGTGAATTATGTGCAAAAGATTTGTAATTTATGTCTGTTTGTATTTTTGCCTCGTTTGCTCTAAATTGTCTTTAATCTTAATAAATCCTTTGTGGTGGTGTATTCCCCCCCATTTTTCCAAGCACACTGCGATCTCTGAGAAATGCTCATTAGGCCTCAGCCTTGACAAACAGCACCTGGGCTCAGCTCTTCCCCAGCTTATCAGAAACATAGTCTGCTCCCAGGAACAGCTGCTGTCTAACGAGCTCCTGTTTTCTATATGAACAGCCTTGGAAACTGTTTTTCTTCCCTGAATGGCATAACATCCCTATTCTTACACTTTGAAAGAAAGTGCCAACCCAAACTGTGGCCTGGAGGAAACACTGATATGACTAAAGCCCACTCTCTTGCGAACTATAAACAAATCCAAAGGTCCAAAATGAGTCCTTTGAGCTCTCCTGGACCACAGTGGGCTGTGACCAGCAAGCTCCCTCTGAGTGAGGCCTCTCAGTGCCAGCAAGCTCTCAGGTTTGCTGCACTCAGAAGATCACCAAACAATGATGAATCCTGGGCTGCTACACCCACTCCTTGAGGCTCAACTCTTTGCCCGCTGAGGACATGTAAGAGCATCCAGAGTGAATATTTCACTACCTATATTAAAATGTCCTAGGGTATATTACTGTGTCCTGCAGCCATAGGGAGGAGGAGAGAAGATCCAGCAGGCAGGAATTGTGCAGCAAGATTGATTTATTTAATTATTTTACAAACTCTTTTATAGAGTTTTTCTTCACAGTCTAATTGGACAAAGGATCAGCCACCCCTTGGGGTGATTGGCTAAAATCCTAAAACATCCATTGTCAAAATATTTTTCTACTATACCATAAACAAGACTGTTCAAGGCTGCAGGTGTTTCATTGTTTACAGAACTCCGCTACCTCTTCTGTGAGAGAGAAAAGTCTCTCACGGGCTTAGAAAATAGCAAGAAAATCCTTGCTAGCAGCATTTTTGTATCTACAATCTATGAGGGGAATTTTTCACAGGTACACTGACTCTTTACATCCGTGTGCGTAAATGTGTGCATTTGCTTTGGCAAATGCAGGAGAAATGCTGCTCTCTTAGATGTTTAAGTACCTTAGATATCTAAGTAAGTTAGGCCTGTAAGTAAGGTTAAGTCAAAAGTCATAAGCTAAATTAAATGCTGCTAAGCACTGCTCTTTTGCTAAGTTTAAGTTATAAGTTAGACTAAACGTTAAGTGTTATTCCTCTATTAAATTGTTACAGTTAAATTATAATTTAAGTTATAAGTTAGTTAAGTGTTGTTCCTTTGTTAAATTGTTACGTTTAAGGCATAAGTTAATTACTGTTACATTTGAGTGCTGTCAAGCTTTTAGGCCGTATTCCTTTTATCCTCACCCTCACTGTTCTTTTGTCACACACACCATCATCCCCCATATAGTTTTTGGCTCATTTCTGTTTCGATTGACTGGATTTTGTTTGCTGCTTTTCGGTCTTCCCTTTTTCCTTGGTGTGTCTTCACTGTCCAGTAAGTAGCAGAGTGAGTCTTGCCAACAAAGTTTGTTGTGCTGTCACTTAATATTAAATCTGATTTTTACTCATACCCTTGCCGGTGATAGTTTTAAGTGATCTCAAACACTCCTTCAGAATATCCTCAAATGAAACAACAAAGAAAATAGAGAAGTAATTGAACCTTAATTGAAGAAACAGCTCTCTCATTTTCTTTCAGGAATCTGATTCATCACAAAATTTAAGCATATAAGTTGATCCAAATGATCAAGGTTATACATAAGTGCATTGTTAAGCACATATTCAAGTTCTCTGCTGAAGAAGAATCAATTCTAAAAACCTCAAATGATGACAAGACTATCGATAGCAAGTCATGGTTAAAAGTTTTCCCAAGGTCACTGTCAGAAAGAAGCTAAATCAGGTAAAAAAACTTAAGTTCCCATCACTCCCACTGTACACCAATATAAAATTATTTCAATTAACATCTCTATTTTTCTAATGAGTCTTCTTCTCTTTCTGTTTCTGCTTCCTGTACACCTATCTATTTCCCTAGCACTTAACACTGCCAAAAGTGGCTGCCCAAGACAGCCGTTGGGTGAGTATTGATCTACCTGACAGTGTTGTATCCAGTTACATATTTTAACATGAGAGAGGGACAAAGATCTGTTGACATGATGCATGGCTAGATTAACCTTGAGTGCTAAAGCATGCTGACCGTAAGAGCCTTGGACTAATTTATTATCAGTTTAACTAAGTTGTCAGGCTCTGCATTAGACTTGCAAGACCAGAAACCATTTGATGAAGGTACAAGAAGATCTCGTCCTGTTTTCAAAATGTCAGACGAATGAGGACCTACTCATGTCTGAAAAGCTCATGCTCAGAAACGATGGTCTGGGAACAAGCCAAAGTATTTCTACCTGGTGTGCAGGAACACAAACACAGCACTTCCACATTTCTGAGCACTGTGATCACATTATGATTATTTATTTATGAATGTCAGACACTCAGCAGTAGCATTAACTGGTCTTCTAAGATCCAAGCAGGGACAAGACAGAGGAGATAAACAGGTATAAAGTATATCCATCCAATTCCTATTTTGGAAGAAAATTATTATCTCTCTTTAGAAAATGTGAATAATTTCGTATGCTGTGATAAAAAGCTTTAAATAATGTAGGTTCTAGCCCTCAGTTCAGAAATGCATGTTTGAGCCTACTGTTCTGGAAAATGTCCAAGCATGAATAATTTAAGGTTTAGGGGCTTGACTGTTTTTTCAATTCTCTCAATCATGTGGGTAAAGTTGTACTTGGTATTCATGGGAAGCTTATTTGCTGAAGCAGTAATGTGTCCATGTTGAAAAAATTCATGACTTAGCATCACCGTGATGGAGAAGAGAGGGGTACATCATAAGTGTAAGTCATCAAGATGATAAAGGGAAATCATTTTCCAAGAGCCACTCAGCACTCAAACAGAAAAGGTAACCATTCCTGCACTCCCACTTCGTATTATATGAAAGACTTAGGTTGTCTTTGGGAAGGCTGCCTCTACTTTTCTGGACCGAAGAGAGCAGGAGAATTACTTCTATTTTCTATGTGCCAGTGAGAACCCTGACGACCTGCATAGATAATGATGTACTTTCTCTTTTACAACAAGTTTCAAGTATGAAAAGCTCCAGTCCCTGGCAGAGCAAGTTTCTCCACTTGTGCCTAACATGGTACAGTTTTTTGTCTTCTCATACTGCCAAGAGGAATGTCAGCCAATACCAATTATTGTACTTTTAAACATATTCCCATTTGCTTATTCAATATTTAAATTATTTAAGTGTTTATTCCTTAAAAACCTAAATGTTACTTCAAAAGTGACTGAAGAGCCTAACGTGTTGATCTCATGGGAAAGCCAGTGCTCAGAAAATTAAGAATGAAGCTGAAGTGCAGTAGTTATTCTGCACAGTCTCTCTGCACAAGCCTTCCTGGTGCATATGAAATACCAGCAACACACTCAGAAATTCAGCATGCTGTCTAACAGCATCCCCATGTACTCATCAAAACAACTGCCTTGCACTGAGAGGCTCTGCATCTTACTGGCTTTCTTGCTTTACCAGCCTTCTCTGAAGTTTCAGGTCCTAATGATTTTTGGAAATTTGGTCATCCAAAAAGCAGAAGGGCTTTTGACGTTTTTACCCCTGGACTACTGCCTCATTTTGCACAATTCAGAAGTTACTAGGATGACAATCTGCCTTCTAAGGCATGATCTGACACAAACTCAAGTACTGTCTGGGTCTGCACTATCAAATCCCAAGGTAAAAAGTAGAACAGTTTTATCAGAAATAAATTATTGGAGGGACATTTTTCACTATTGTTTCCTCTCACAGCCAAATGTAATCAACTATTCATTAAGCACAATAAAATATAGGGTCTTTGCAGCTTTTCATTAGCCTTTTGAAGAACAAAACAAGCTGTAGCTGAAAAACTGTCTTAATTCTTTTGGTGATAGGTTATTATCCCAATTGAAGATACACTTTAGTTCACTGATTTATACGGCAAGAAGCAGATGACAGAAAAGTTTGAAATTCAGACTTAGCAATGGGACATGAATCTAATGGGGAGTAAAAGGCAACTTGGAAGTATGTTGCAGAAATCTCAGAGGGAAGTAGAGAAGAGTCAAATATTATCAGTAAGAGGCATGAAACAACTTTTTTGCCAGTGGACTGACAATCACTGACATATTCCCTGAGGAGTGATTCACTGCTCTCATTTGCCTTGCACTACTCAAAGTGCACTCTGAAAAGCAACTCTTATAATAATTGTCTGTTCTATCAGTAAGCAGAAGACTAAATTATTTACGGCTTTTTCACCAGTTTATATCTGCAAGACTACATTTCAAGCACTAATTTACCTGGAAAATAAATACTGCTCCTGTCTCATTGCAGAAGGTCTCTGCCTAAACCTCTCATGCACTGATTCATGTAATCTTTGCCTCCCTTCAGATAAGTAAGTGCACATTCACCACTGATGAAACGGCCAGTCATTGCAACAGTTCTCGAGTTCTAGCTTTGATTACCACAAAATAGAACTGGCTAAAAGCATCAAGGTGTTTACTCCAAAGCAAACTCTAAATTTCTAAAAACGTGTATTTCACTTTGGGAAATTTTTTTAGAACTTCCTGCAGTGGGAAAAAGAACAATTTGAAAACAGATAAAACTCCTTAGCTTATAGAGTCTCTGAATTCAGGCCCAATTGGGCCTGAACATATCAGGTCAGTGCAGCTTCAGGTTCCTAGCTCTTTGTTTCCCAAAACTTCTAGCTGTTATAGTCTGAAAGCTCTCAATGCTCAGTCAAATACATGAATTCTGAATACTTTCAGGTTTTTTGGCTGATATCTTTGAACTTGGGGAGCCTATAGGGTGAGACATGTCAAAAGACAATGTATCTGGAAGCTATCAGTTTCCTAGGTCCAGAGAAGTTAATATAGTAGTGGGTCTGTTTAGGAAGCATGGATTGCAAAAACCTAGACCACAGAGTCACAGATGAGTTTGCCAAAGGCAATTTACAGAGTAGAACAACCTAGAACTGTGGATCCAGCACCACAGAAGGCAAGGGGAGACAAATATACTTCCAGAGAAACCCTGTGTTTTGTCCAAAAGGTGCCAAAGCATTCTTAAATACTATGCTTTCAACATCTGCTCCCAGTTAACCTCACTCTGGGACTTGGTCTGTCTTGTTAATTAAATGAGAACTCATGATCTTTACTTAAAAGCCATCCCCAGTTCACACATTTTCCATTATTATTGACACTGCAAGCATTCCCCTTGATAACATCATGTGTGAAAGAACACCTCCTAGAACTTGACCTGATCACTGGGCTTGTGCTCCTTCCTCCTCTTCAGTATCTTTCACTTTTTAACCACACTGAGAACACTTCCAAGCAACCCCTTATATTTCATCTTGGTTACTGCAGATGCATATTTTCTGGATATGATGGCATTTAAACTGCCAAGAAATATATTCAAAAGGAAAATTGGCTAAGACTAACTGCCAGCAGCTCTCACACCCATTTGAAATGAGAAACCCTCCAGCAACATTCAAGTGCTGGGGCTGAGCAAAGACTGCAACATCAGATTTATATAATCTAGATGCCATAAAGCCTAGATGATAGGAGCAGATTTTCTCTCCACTCAAAACGTTATTTAATTACTTATGCAAAGTAGAGCAAATCCAGGAGCAGAGAGCGTGTGCACTGCTCAGCCTTGCAGTAATACACTGGCAGCAACAAACACCCTCTGATTATATAAAACTAGGAATCTTCCACGTTGGAGGGTGGTGCCATACCTTTAGAGACAGTCGTAGGCCTTAAATTTGGCTTTTGATGAAAAATGCAAGCAAGTATTTATTCCATACCAGGAGATAAATTAGGAAAATTTTTTGAACGGAAACAGCACTGTTAGAACCTGCCCTGGATTCACAATCCCTCACACCAAAGGCTCCCATCATCTTGGGGGAATCTAACAGTGCCAAGAACAGTCCAGTGAGAGATCCGGTGAACCTTGCTGTGACAGTGCCAGTGCATACACACGCTGCATGCAGTATCACGATAGCCCTCCTTGTTCTTCCTATGTCACTTAGCCGTGACCGTCACAGCACACAACCTTCCAATGGCATTCTAAGGCACTTGCCAGCAGGTACATTCTGATGCCAAGGTTTATTTTGCTTCTGGGCACAACGGTGATGTGCAGAATACACAATAACAATTATCATTCGGTCCTGACTGTCAAGAAATTACCTGAACATTTCTTCTCCCTGATTGACTCAACTCCTTTATGAACCAGTGTCCAGCACCTGCTTGGCTAGTGCAGCTGATTGTTTTGTTTGATGTTAACAGGTCCAGAGCAAGATCACACGTGTAACATTATTGATAGCAGTCGACAGCCTTTTTTTAATTTCTTTTTTTTTTCTTTCAGGGAAAGCCCAGTACTTAATTAAAGCGGTGAGTTTAAAGTTTTAATTTTGGTGCTATCAGCAAGCCTCATATCTTAACAAAGAAAAAAAAACCTCTTGAAACACACAGCAAATATATTGTGAAGGTATTGATTTTTATTAGGCATCAGTAAATCCTCCATCAAACTCAGACACAGAGTAAAGAACAGCATTCAAAACCACAGAATAACGTAGTGTTCCCACTAAAGCAGAAATCATTCCTGTGAGCTACGGACTAATTTCTTACAGGCAATGAGCTTACATCACAGTATTAATCAGATTTTTTGACTCAATAATAAGGAATATAGTCTCATGGCAGTGAAACTGAGGCAATGCCTGAAATGGTATCCTAGATTAAGCAAGTCTATGACCCTTAAAGTAGGGAAGGATCTAAAGCCTACCTTGAAAATAACCAAAACCTTAGTACACAATATTTGCACTTTTCAAATATTGGTGGAAATTTTGTGCATGCACTGTTTATGCTAACAGTATAATTAATCACAGCAACTAAAAATCAGCATTCATTAAATTGGCATGGAAATCTGAAACAAGCTTTACAAATTTCAAAGTTGTTTGGAACAGTTGGAATTTCACCTTTTCAAAGACCTCCATCTGTCTCTTAAAATGGAAGTAAAATTTCAACTTCAAACATCTCTCTAAATTCAGATGCTAGAAATTTGACTCCAGAATGTTTTTAATATTTATGGCCCCACTTCTACTTATGAAACATGTTATAATTTTTAACAAAAAAATTGAAGTCAGAATATGCAGAACTACCCCACTGTATTATGAAAACTGCCACTACACTGGGCTTCTGAAAAATTAAGAATTTTAGATGGTGTCAATAATATAGAATTTTGTTTTTCATTATTCTAAGCATGTTGATCATCCGTGCACAACAGAAAATTGATATTTTTATAATCTAGACTAGATTTCATTCCGTATATCAAATTAGAACACATAACCCCAAATTTAAAGTCCAGATCTGTCTTTCTGCAAACCTTTTATTATGGCAGCCCTTCTTATTAATAAATATGCTTCCTGACAGCTTCATTGTTCACATTTAGTAATCTGTGGTATGTGCACAAATAAATGAAAGCCATACAAAGATTCTAATTGTCTTTGAAACACATAAAACTAACAACAGTTAGTTAAATGAATTAACACAGGAGATCATCTTACCTGCCAGGGAGTAGACAAAACAGGATGTAATAAGATGACAGATGAAGAACCAAATGGTTATCTTCTGTTCAGCCATTATCTCAAAAGGAATAGCGCACTGCAATACCATCCTTCAGAGAGCTAAAAATGCCTGTTACAAAGAAAGAAGAGAGCGTGAATAATTCTGACAATAGGCTTTATCTCATATCACATTTGGCCCGGCAGATTAGGTGACTAAACTGAATATTTAAGAGTTAATATAGGATAGAGTCTTTTGAATAATAAATTCATCATCAGAATTTCTGGATCAAATGAATGATCTCCATTATTCAGAGAGCACACTGTTTCAGAGTACTCAGATTTTCTGGTGATAGTAATAATATGGTAAATGTTAAAACCATAACATCCTTTTTTACACTTATCTTCCAGATTCTATCCTTCTTCATCTCAGTAAATACTACATTTCAATCCATTACTTCAAAGTCTGTAGAAAGACTACAGTGAAACTGAAGTACATTCATCTCTTTCAGAATTCAAGTATTTTGTCTACTGTATCATTATTTTAAACTTTAAATATACAATTAATGGTTCTCCACAAAGGCAGTTTTATTTTTTGTGAGTTTCCTTTTAAATGCTGAATACAATCATTACTGCAATGTTGTTTTCAAAGGTTTTTCTTTTCCATATGGGAGAAACTCTGCCTGTATATATACTAAAACCAAGCTAAAAAAGCATGCACCTTCTTTTCATTATTCTAAGATTTTATAACCATTTTTTTCAGAACACTTCTGTAATATCTGTTACTACTTTCAATCAGAATATTTTGCTAGCTTTTTGTTTCTTGCTGGGGACTATTATCTATTTCTTTAGGGAAATGTGTCATCATGTTTTCAGTGTGCAATTCTCTGGGTTTTTTTGATGGATTTCTTGTCATGAATATATAAATGGATCCTTTACATCCATCACATCTTGTTCTTGCTTCTTGATTGGCTCTGTTAAGAACTTCACACAAAGCAAGGCTTCCAGCTTATCCTTGACAGAATATTGTATCTCAGGCACACGCTGATATCATCCAGTCCTCTCAGTATATTCATTTTGTTACTATTTCAGTTAAAATATGCTTATACATACTTAAACACCCTTCAGTAACATGCATCCCAGAACATGGTGCATGCTAAAAAAGAAGACTTGTAGATGTGGCACTTAGGGACATTGTTTAGTGGTAGACTCAAGCAGTGCTGGGTTAGCAGCTGGACTCAATGCTCTAAAGAAGTCTTTTCCAACATAAATGATTCTATGATTCTAATATTGCATTGTCACTTTTTGCAAGGTGTAATCTCAATGCTCCTGCTTTCCAGCCTCCTGTGCCAGGAACTGATGACTGACAGTGACTTCCACCTTTTACCATGACTCTTGCCCTTTCCATGTCAAAATTTTTACTAAGTTTTTCATTTCCAAAATCCAAATGGTTTAGATTTTGCTTTGAAACTGCCCTGTTTCCCACCTCCAACACCAAGAAAGGGGCAATTTTAAATTACTAAGGACAAGTACAAACATAGTTGACTCCCTAAGTATGGCTGGGATAAATCTTGCCTTGTTACAGAGAGCCTCTCGTCTGAGCTGCTGCCAGACATGCCTGCTGCAGTGTATGTGTCTCATGTCTCCCCTTGAGGTGGCTAGGAATGTGTCTTGGCCATTGGGGACTTTTACTTGTCCCTTCTTTCTCAAAATAATGCTAAGGCTGTTCATTTGAACATGCCTCAAACAGTGAACTTTCCTTATAACAGAGTTTCAAGAGTGTTTTGATAAACTCATAGTGCAGGAAAATGACAAGAAATATCACAAGGAAATCTTTTGGCTCAGAAATTACAGGACCTGTTGCATGTCACATTTTTTCCTTATTTTTTAACAGATTAAATCCTTAATAAAAAGTTAAAAACTATGACCCTGCAATTAGCTAGCTGTTATGTGAAAAATGTTCTCAGCAAAACACAGACAAGAGTTAAAAAGTGATTCCCTAGAACTGAGATTTATTTAGAAATATTCCCTAGAAAAAGGCTCTTACATTGGCAACAAAAGCGTATGCTTACTGTAGCTGGATCTAAGGGGAAGAATTTATAAATAAATTTATAAACATCTTTACCTTCTCACTTCTGTTGGCACTAAAGTTTCTTCAGACTGTCACACAAAGGACATCCACAACTATTTCAGGCATCTACGCTGACCAAGGTATGAACTACTGTGTGTGTATGATTCATCCAGAAGACAGTGGTAGGTCAGATCAAGAAATAACTTTGTATAATTTTCCAGCAGCCATGCCCTGGCTATGACATCCTTGTGATATGACACTGCCTTGCCTGAAACATTTGTTTCCAAATGACATGAGTAAAATGGCATAGTTATGCTGAAATAATGCACATAATTAAAGAGCGAAGAAACAGGAGCTCTTTTGGGAACAATGGTAATTACACAGCAGCTTATGGTGATAATAACTGTGTTCAAGCATATTGATAGATGAGACTGTTAAGAGCACTGTGTTCTCTGACGTTATAGTCATAGATGGAAGATCCCTCCTCCCTCTCTTTAGCAGAATTTAGGTTCGATTTTGGAAAGATACAATGTCCTCTAGCTCTCCAAAAATCCCTTTTTGCTGGCTCAGAAAAAAAATGGTTTGAACAATGGTTCCAATTACAGTAAATAAAAATTGTGTCAGAAAATGCTATAAATACCTCATTTTATTCAGAGACAAAACTATCCACCCTGCCAGGATTGAAATCCTTTCCCTACCCTCACTTGTTTCGGCTGAGTGGGTTCTGTATATAGAGCACAGCCATCCCTTCTGATTCATCTCAGCTTGTGGGTGAGAAGCTGTTTCACATCGCTCTGCTGAATTTTGGCAGAAGTGCCTGCTATGAGATGAGACAGCACGCAGGTTATCGCTCTAAGTGTGAGGTGCTATGGCTGTGCAGTGTTACCACCCAGCCACCCAAGGAGCCGTCCCGGCCTATCTGAGGTAGCAGCACTGGTGCCAGAGGCAGCACCGTGGGCTGCAGTGCTCAGGCAGCACAATCTACTGCCTCTTTCACATTATAGCTCTCAACCTTTTATCTTTGCAGAGTGAGAAGGATATTGCTGCCTTAGTAAAAATCATTCCCAGACAAAAAACCAGCCAAGTCACTTTTCTCCTCTGAAAAAGCAGAGTGACTACGTACCTACACATTATTCCTTCAGTCTGCACAGTACACGATCCTTCTTTTTCCAAACAAAGCACCACAATTTTAGCAAACAAGTGAGACATTTAAAAAATATATAATAGAATGAGCAGGCATTTAACTGCAACCATGTCATGTTTAATTACTATCCAATGCTAACTAACACACTTAGGTCCATTTTGACTGTTCAGTTTCACAAAAGAGCCAGTCACCACCACAGACCCTTTGCCTTGCTAAATTCAAAAAAACAACATCTGGTGAGCTGTCTGGAGTGCAATCCTCCCAAAGGAGGTGGAAAAAACTGGGGCATTGGCTGCTGAATGGGAAGCACGTTCAATTTTGAACACAGGGACCTGCCAGGGTGCTTCTGGAGGCTTGCAGTGTCTCATGATGCTTCATTAGGATGAGAGGTGGTCCCAGGACACAAGGGTAAACCTGCCTCTTTATACTATCCAATTGTTGGGATTTTTTAATCTCTCAAAATGCACTTTAGGAAAATGTCTACATTTTCTGCCATATCCTGTGTGGCTTTCTTCAGATCTTCAGTGCACTTTGGCATTTATTAAGGAGAAAAAGACACCCATTTTACTGCTATGGAAGCAGACAGTGTTTTCCATCACTTCCCTGTTAAATCCAAACGTGCAGATGACATCGTTTTGCAAGGGCATAAAGCATTTATAGGGCAGACAAAAAGAAATTACAAACAGCAGGTAATTGAAGTCAGTTGAATAAAGATTTTTAAGATCAAAAGCAGTAAAAATAAGGTACATAATCTACCAGATTTGAAATCAAGAAGGGATAGGGATAGACAAGGGAAAGCAGAGCAACAGTGGGGGATGTTGAACGGGTGAAGAGGAGGCAAAGAAAAGATCTCAACACTACAGAGGGAAGGGATGTAATGTGAGACATGTAAGTGAAGTGTGGGAAAATGGAAGCAATAAACCAACCCAAAAGGGCAGGTAGAAAGAAAGGCAGAGAGGGAAAGCAAAGGTGATGTAGGCAGATAAAGGTGTATGAGAATTACCAGTTGCCTGTCAGTAAATCTCAACATTTACCGTGGAAGAGCTTTCCTGAACTTCACCTGCCAAGGCTTTCAGAGTGGGAGCAGCGTGATTACTGCATCAGCCCTTGACATCCACTCAGGGCTCGAGACAGGAACCCCAAGTGCTGATGGGGAAGAGAGGGGGCAAAAGAAAGTGTTTGGGAGCTCTGGCATAGTACACTTAGCTAGGAGAGGTAAATCAAGATGCTTGTTGTGATCCCCATTTCCTGGTATATTATGATAATTATAGAGATTCAAGTTTTAGAATTGGTAGAGATTCCATCCAGATTAAACTATAAATAGATACAACAATCTAGAAGAATTCTCTGGTTCTCTACCCTTTTTCAAAACATGAATATATATAATTGCAATAATTCACTAGCAAATTAACACAGTGGCAAGTTATAATCAAAGTCTTTTAGGAGTCACACAATACTTCAGCCTAATCAGTGTTTTGTATTTGTTTTTACTTCAGACTCTTTCAGTGATTTTCGTAAGCATGTAATTGCTCCTCATCTTTATTTTCTTAACAGAGCTGGCATTTTCTCCTATGGTAAGTAACTCCTCACAAATCTTATTAGTTGCTCAGTATGTAGAATTACCATGAAACTTTTTAATTTAAAAAAATAATTATGTATATTGCATATTATTTATTGTATCAGTCTTTGTCCTTTTCTGCTATTTTGGCCTTTTCAAATTAATTTTGTAATCAATGAACGAGTTTTGACAATCTAGGTAAAAACATGCCATTAAAAAGGGCGCTGTATCTTGTTTGTAAGTCTGGTTTCTGAGCCATCACCCACAATCCAATTTACTCCTGAAGCCATTACGTTAGCCACTAGCAATTACTAGCTTTCTCTATTACTGGAAAAGTGGTGACAGTCAAGTTCCTTGCCACTACACAGATTTGTCTCATTCCAGTGGTGTGGGATTGCTGTGAGCAGAGTTCCAAGCCAGCCCTGCTCTTACAGCACTGCTGCATCTACAGAAGATTTTACGTGTTGGCTGGCTCTCACTTAGAGTCCAAAAGTGACTTTAGTTCCCTTCATAAAGGCTCATAGAAACATTTGAATTCCTTATGATTTCTATAATTATAATCTTCGTTTTTGACAGATTTGTTCAAGTGGAAATGGAATCTCAAGTCTACTGCTCACAATACTGCCCACTCGCCCAAACAGTCCATCACCAACAGTCATGCTTCTAATATTTTCCACTTCATCCTATATAGAGAATACAGCTACACTCTCCATTTCACATGAATGAAATCCAGCTAAAAAGCACATCAATTTGATAGCCCATAAATAAGATACTCTTCTCAAAAAGAATTTACAATTTCAAGGACAATATGCAATGACATAACAAAGAAGCACAAAGTTGGAGCAAAGTGCAGTCTAATTCCTCCCCTCCAATAACTCAACTTTTTTAAACTGCTTACAGGTGCTAAATAACCAATAATAAAAAGAAACTCAAAACTCAGAATCAGTTTATTAATATATTTTAACAGGCTAAATTAGCTAGTGATTCTCTCACTACTGGATAACTCCACCAGTTCTGTAATTTTGCTTAATAAACATTGACTTGGAAATACAAAGAACCAGTATCTTGGAGGTGATCTGGAATTTAATTCCATCTGGAATTAAATCTGGACAAGGATGCCAGGAAAGACAAGAAGGGCATCTTCAGCTACACCAATAACAAAAGGAAAACAAAGGATAATGTGGGCCTGTTGCTAAAGGGAGGGGAAACAGTGGTTACAAGAGGATACTCTGAGAGAGCTGATGGAACACCCTAACAAGGCTGCTTGGAATTATCTTTGAAAGGCTGTGGTGATCAGAAAAGGTTCTTGAGGACTAGAAGAAAGCAAACGCCACCCCAGTCTTCAAGAAAGTCAGCCTCACCTCAATCCTCAGAAAGCTGATGTAGTGCCTCATTCTCGAGGCCATCTCTATCCACATAGATGGCAAGAAGGCGATCAAGAGTAGGCAACACAGATTCCCTAAAAGTAAATCATGCTTGACCAACCTCATTGCCTTCTACAATAAAACAAACACCTGGATGAATGAGGGGAGAGCAGTGGATATTTTCTAACTTGACTTCAGCAAGACTTTCAACAGTGTGTAGCACAAAGTCCTCATAGGAAAACTCTGGAAGTGTGGGCTGGATCAGTGGACAGCGAGGTGGATTGAGAACTGGCTGAATGGCAGATCCCATAGTGCCATAATAAGTGGCAAAGGGTTTAGTCGGACTCCTGTCACTAGTGGTGTCCCCCAAGGTTCAGTACTGGGCCCAGTATGGTTTAACTTATTCATTAATGACTTGGATGAAGATGCATCGTCAATAAGTTCACTGACAACGCAAACCTGACAGGAGGGCTGACGCCCCAGAGTGCTGTGAGCCCTTCAGAAGGGCCTCAGCAGGCTGGAGAGATGGACAGAGAAGAATTATCTGAAATTCAAAGAAGGCAAATGCAGGTTCTTGCACTTGAGGAAGAATGCACCAACACAGGCTGTATCATCCTTCCCATTTTCATTATTTCTCTCTGGTTTGTCTCTGTTATTTTGTCCTCATAGTTCACGCAACTAGTAATATGTCTTATTTTTCTTATTTGCATCCACAGATTCATTATGAACCAATACTAATTCTCTTCCCTACAAGGGCCTTAGAGCAGTCACACATCTCTCTCAGCCTGCAGTTAACCAACACCTCTGTAATGAAGGGTCATCTGGTAGTACTATTACAAACATGTATTTCCAGGAACATTAGCCATCTTCTAAATTGTGGTAAGCTCAACAACTCAGCTTTACTATTAATTATTAATACAGTTTAGTTACGTTTCTTAAGTCAGCTGCAAAAACACAGTTTTGAAATACTTTCAGATCATGAAGTGTCGCTTAGTGGTACTTAAGCATTGTCTAATCATCACGTCAACAACAAAGGGTCAGACAGACAGTCCCTATCCACACTTTTTGCTCTATCAGCAACTGGTTGCTTTTTCTTCTAACGTAATATATAAGAAAAAGAGCACTTACTACTGTCATAACTCACAGGCATTACTCACTTTTCTGAAAGCTTGCTGTAAGGGCTTTGCTGCTTGAAGACTGCCTGGTAAAATATTTCAGCAGAAAAAATCAATAAACCTCCTGCCAAGTCCTGAGCATCCCACAGAACAGCATACTACTCTGTTCCCACATGTACAAGTAGCTTCCACTTGTATCTTAAAGACTAAGCAGTTTAAATTTGACTCCAAGGTAACCAAACATACCCGTCTCTAAAATCAGCATGAAAAAACATCAGCCATTAATACGAATAAATATCAATTATTAAAACTGGGTATTCCTTCATGATAACATGGATTTTTAGGTTACTTTGGACAATAACTTTTAAGGGACAAAACACATTAACTTCTTCAGAAAAATTAAGTGTATAATTGCTGTTATCTTTTGGAGCTTTAAAATTTGTTGGAAGTTTATAAAAGGAAATGTACTAATCAGAACATCATCTTGAAATTAAATCTTAAAGAGATCCATTTCTAAGAGAAAAACAATCAATTTATGTTTCAGAGAAACAAAATGAAGACTGTAAGAAAATCTTTATCATGCTCTTGGCATTTTCATTTGATTTTCACATTTTCTTGAACTTAGTAATACCTTTTTATTCATCAGTAAATGCAGATATGGGAATGAATAATGTATATTCAATAAGTTCACAGCAGATGTATTTATATATATATACAAGTTTAACAGTTTATCCATATAATCTGTAACTCAGGATACCCTATAACATACTTCCTATTGTACAGCCAAAGACAAGCTCAGTGGGAGATTTCATCTTCGAACTGCATGTTTCCTAGCAACTCTATTTGAAATCAGAGTAGCATTTTTTAAATTTACATCAATCACTTGGAACTGTTGAGAATACTTAAAACATCTCTTTCATCCTATGAATAAACAGTTCGAATCAGACTAGCAGCTGCAAAAAGGAGAAAAAAGGAAAATCAATTCAATGTTTACTAGAACTTGCTGGTAGATTTTGGAACAATATATTATTTGTGCCTTTTGGTTTTAAGCTTACACATTTCCAAATAGAAGTTGACCAATGGTGAGACCCATTGGCGTTTTTTATAGGTTTGAGCTGCCACCACCATTTCAAAGATCCTCTACGTTTTAAAGACTACTTTTCAAGGATACATACTCATAAGGCAAGCTTAGCTGTACACTGAAGATTTCAGCAGATAAGTAAGGGTTTCATTCTACTGGTTTAATGACCTACAACTAGAGCACTGCTTCTGTAGTCTTCACATTTTTTGGGGAGAAAGAAAAGAAAAAACTAATTTTTTTGAAAACTTAGTTTCTTGCCTCCTAACTGTCAGTTGATACTTTTCATACATGTGTTCCCCATCAATGCCAGTAGACTCTCAGAGGCACACAGCATGCACAGAAATCTCTCTTAACACTTAGCCAGCAAGGAGGGACACAAGGACATATATCATCAGAACAGCCTTTGGAAATCCCTGTGCCAAAACCACTGCACCTGACATAAGGAATCATATTTTCCCAATGCTACTCAGAATCTTGGTCTCATGACTGCACTTAGATTAAATCAAGGTGGATTAAGGAAGAAAATAGGCAGGAAAATGGATAGACAAGGGGACAAAAGGGCCTGATTGTGACTCTTCTGGTTGAGGGGTCTGTACCCTGTGTGCATGGATGTGGATGGAGGCACAGGTGCCCACCACTGGTATGGGACTGTGAGCCTAGGCCCCTGTGGTGGCAGCAGCAGGAGAAAACAGAATGTGTCATAGGTCTGAGTGGTGGCAACTGGACAAGGGGCCATAGGTTACAGGGATACATGTATCCAGGGTGCCAGCAGCTATGGAAGGTGATTAGATATGTTGTTGTGGGTGTGAATGCCCATGTGGGATTGCCAGCAGCCATCAAATAGCGAGCAATTACAGTAAGAGGCTTAGGAGCAGGTACTGCTGCTGCTGCCAGCAGCTGGGGATAGCTGGGCATCCAGGCCCAGGTCCCAGGCAGGCTGGGTGCCTAAGGCCAGCTGCGGCAGGGACGGGTCCACGCGTGTACGCACACAAGCTTTCCACTAACGGGATCCATCCCAGTCAGTCAGACAGCCTGAGGCTCTTGGGGCTGTTTCTGTTGGTGACTCTGCTGCTGTAGGTGGCCAGCCACACACAGAGCTGTGCATGAACTGGGGGCTGCTGAGCATCACTGCAGGCTCTCATGGGCATAGGGAGCTGCTGCAGGCTCACCTCGCCCAGGCAACCAGATCTGGCAATGTCCCCAAAACAGCCAGAAAGTTCAGTGAAATGCATCTGATGCTGAATTCCTACAACGATGTGAAAGATAAGCTCATGAGAGTGTGATTTATCTTTGTAATGCAATACATTTGAAAATGCCAGTATTTTACCTCTGAAATACAATAACATCTGTATATAAAGTATGAAAATTATATTATAAAAACTGTGACTAATCAGTTCAACATCTGAGTGCAGAGAACTATGTAAGATCACTTCTAAGCATTAACAAGTCTCTAAATAAAACCAAAAGAGAGAAAAGTTTGATTTTATACATGCAAAACATTCTGCTTTGCTTTTTACACTTAAATATCAAGAAAAAAACAACCAAACAAATAAAAAAACCAGAGAGATATATGAAAGCCAAAAGCCTGACCTACAGACATGTCTCCAAATATTTAAGTATAAAATGAACACATACAGCAAAATCACAAGAGGCAGTCACCAATTTGCAGGAATGAAGCCTACAAAACTTCATTTTAGGGATCTTGTTCCAAGTTTCGTATTTTGGTGTCAAAAGATATATTTTGTTATGTAAGTAAGTACAGCTTAGGCACATCAGCCACAAAAAAAGACATTTCCCTTTTGTTATCAAAGTTGCATTAGTAAGTCCACTTCAACTGACTAATTTCAAATATTAAAAATGTTTTAGTTGATAACTATTCTGTTGAACATAACATATGAGTGTATTCTCTCACAGATGCTATTTCACTGTGGTGGTAAGTCAAGAAATCAAAATAACCTTCTCACTTAAAAGGTTGTGATTGCAAAGACATTCTGTCACATCTTGCAGTGACTCCATGTTTTTCCAAGCAATGGAATAGAGTCCCTACAGACTTCATTAAACAACTGCCTACAGGTCCTGCACAGCTAATCTGTATTTACTGCATTTCTGACATGGACCCGACACGGCCTCCAGCACAGGGGCTTTCCCTCTTTAGGAGCTTCTGACCAAACAGGTATAATGAAAACTGCAGTAAATTATATCTGAAAGAGATAATCCTTTCAAAATAGGAATCCTACCTGTTCTGAATAATAACTCTGATTTGAAAGTATGAGATGCAGTATGTAGCAGTGTTAGAGTTCTGTGCTTACTACTCTTGTTTTTCAGCACTGAAGAGTTCAAACATACAATGTCTGTAGTCTTTGCTTAGTAAACTTGGAAAGACAGTGAATATGCACTGAAATTTTATTCATTTTCCCTATTATGACCTAAAGTTTTCAAAGAGCAGTACTTCCTAATTCTGGATTTCCAACTTCTGAATAAAAGAATAGAATTATTATTATATTTTATTTTTTCAAATTATTTAGGTTTATTTGAGGGTTGTATATGACCAAAACTGGTCAACAAGCAAGGTTGGTCATTCAAACTGTACTGTTAAGTACTCACACAATATTAACTGTTCTGATTTTTCATTGTCTAGTACCACAACTGAAGGGCAATAAACCCATTATCTAAGAAAAGGAAAAGCACATAATCACCTGCAGACATTGTTCTACCCAGTAAAAGCAAAGTAATCGGCATATATTCTAATATCTCTGGTGATATGCTAGTGGATCTACAAATTAGGAACATCCACACCTTAATGTCTTTCAATGAAACAAATTATAGGTGCTTTAATCCATTAACTTTTACACATACTTTCTATCACATCTGCCTTTGTCCTTCTTCCTTGACCTTTTCCCCAAAGTGCTCAGCTTTTCTTAATTGATCTAATTTAAATGGAGAGGCATGTAAGGTACTTTTCACATTCAATTTATCTGTAAAAAATTTTGATAAAATTACACCCAGATGTACAGCTGAAATGACAAGAGAACAGACAAAATGTTACTCAGAGTAACCAACACCAGAAATTAAATAGCATCATTACCTTCACTGGCATCTCTGTGCTCTTATACTGATGGAGATATGACAGTAGTTTAGCATGTGTAAGAATATTTTAAAAGGCTATGTGAAGGATGATGCTATTTGTAACTACCCAGAACTGCTGTATATCACATTCTGGGATCTGCTAATGCATCTGCCAAATGAATCATAATAACAACAAAAATTTAGCCATTTAGTATTTCCATTTCTCAAAATATTACAATTACACCTTTTAAATGTAGAATGTTTGTTCTGTAACATTCTGAGAACTTTGTGGGTATTTGCCTTCATTTGGTAAAAATATTTTACAATTTTCATTACAGTACCAGTATGAAAAAAATCTTCTAGTGGAGAACATAACTACATAATATTTGATATACACAAACTAATCAGGCATTTTGCATCACAGTTTTATATATAACCTTTTTCTTCTAATAAACACAGTAGCTCTAGGTCACAGCACAGATAGCTTCTGTGCTGATGGTATAACAGAAAATCCTTTTGTAAGACACTGAAACTTGACAATAAGTCAGTATTACCTTAGATGTGCCATCTTACATTACTATTTGCTTTGGTAATTTATTTTAATGCTGCAATCTGGCTTTCTTTTTATAGCAAACACAGAAATGCAAGGGCAATTTTGAAGAGCTAAAATTTCAGTATTTGTGATCTATCACAGGATCTCAAGTCCAAACTTTTGCAGATCATTCTTTGGACTGTTCAACAGAAACTTGGCAACAAGAGGAGCATGCGGTCCTTGGCAGTATGGTGTATTGGCACTGAAGGGTTTAGGTAGAAGCACAGTGGAACAAAGGAAATAACATGATGGTTTAGGACCTCAGGACCAAGGTTAAGGTCTCTGTGGGAATAAAGTGTTATGAGATTTTCATGGAAAGATGAGCTTCAGAAGACATGCAGCAAGCTTCACTCCAGGAGGCACAAGATCCCCTAACAGAGCACGTACCAAAGACAGCTTTAAGACCTTCCCCAACGATGAAGCTTCCTTCCAGCTTTTTCCTATACTATAGCATTGCAGTACACATTTTCTTAGTATGAGCAGACAACTCAATTGTTTATAGGCTGAATCCAAAGGGATATTTATCGTGGATGGAAGAAAACAAACAAAAATCCAAGCATCAGCAATAAATTTCGAAATAATGTACATGAATATACTCCTTCATTATTCATGAGAATTGAAGAAATGCTAGATTTTTCCTGGTTTACATGGACAAACTCCCCTTTGACTACTATAACGTGTTCAAGAACAGATTTTTTGATACAGACAAAAAGAAAAACTCTCTTCATCTCTACCCTCATATTTGACACTTGAGATTACAGTTGAGGAGATTATTTAAGACACCCTGCTATATTCTTCAGTCAATTCTGCGACTTCATACTTGTCTACAAGTCTCATCAGAAGAAAAGCAATTAGACTGAGGAGAAAAAATAAAGTAAGGAGAATTTAATTCCTTTGCTTACCATCAACCTTCCTCTATCTTGATGTGTTTTGCAGTACACAGTTTGAAGAAACCAGTCACTAGTGGACAAGTTTACTATTCACAAAATATTAAAGTGCTGTTTCTATAACATATAATGAGTCAGATTATTTCATTAAGTGCTCGTATTACCACCACTATTTTATGCTTCATGGCATATCTAAAGATTATTCCTTCTAACACATCATTAATGTTTGTAATAAAAATGTTGTTATTGGCAATTCGGATTTATCCTCAAAAGACTGAACCTACAGTGAACATCAAGTGTATCTGAATTAAATACAAATGGTCAGATGATGGTCCTAAGTGAGCTCTTGGACTCCATTATGTTCTAAAACAAATGTGACTCATACAATGTCTCATAAAATTTATTTAAACCATTTAGCTAAAATAAAATGTAAGAAAATAATAATCAGTTATATTAAATTCTGAGAAGGGTTATCTGAAAGTGATCATCTGCTACTGTGAAACAATTTAATGTATTTGACTAAAATCTGCATATATTTTGACGACACTTTGAATGACTTTGTATTCAAAACTGAATATGTACCTTGAAGATGGTTCTACAGAGTTGTTTTGTGTTCGAATCACCAACCTTTTGTTATTGATTTTGCACATTTAATTTTTCATTTCCTTTGTGGCATAAAAACCACTTCTCTTCCTAATTCCCAACAGACACAGGGTAGATCTCACAGTAACACTCAGGTGGAAGAAGTCTGACAGCCCTTGTTAACCTCTTACAGCAGGAATTGTAAAAGTTTCCTTCAATTCAAGAAGAGACTTTAAAGTGTATCTTTTTTAGGCTGTATTTCAGGGTCACTTTGATGCAGGAAACTTCCTTTCTGATGTCTTACCTTTCAGAACTGTATTGATCATGTTGCCAGGCAGGCACATGGCTGTAAGATACAAGCAAAGCTCTGAAGTCTTGGGTCTTTCCCATGTAATAATGCCAAAGGAAGGACATGTAAAAAGAAAATACATTTCAGAGCAGGTTTTTGACTGGTTCAGCTTGGTAATATTTGTTATTTGGAAGTAAATGGAAATTCACTCCTGGTATAATTGCAAATGAAAGAAGTCTGGTTTTAAAGAACCGCAATTAACAGTAAGGACAAAGCAGCCACAGTGTTCTTCAATGCTTAGGAGGCATTCAGTGCAAAAAGGAATAAATTATAGAGGTCATAAACCAGAATGGGTGCTCTCTGGACAGCAGCAACTCTGAAAGGCATCTAAGGGATACAGTGGGTAAGCAATTTAACTGAGGTTTCCAGGACAATGCTGTGGCTAAAAGAACTGCATGACCCTTAAGGATTAAATGACTCAGAAGTACAATTATCATGTGAATTTACTTTTTAGAAATAAGCAAATTTGCTTGGAACTAGCATGACTCATATTTGAACACTGACAATAATTATGATGCTGGGTGATATTTATTTAAAGAGACTGGAAAAAAAGAGCATGGAGAGAGGTAAAATATAGACATATATACAAAAGGAGTGGAGAAAATGTCTTACTTTCCTTGTTCAACCTGTCTGGGCTACCAAGGAGATGACTGGGGAATATCCTGGTTACAGCACATAAGTATGGCTTGAAAATATGGGAGACAAAAGGGTACTGTAATCTTCTAGAGAAAGACATAACAAAAACAAAAAGCTGGAATTTGATTCTGGAATGATTTAGATAGAATGTATGGTAAAATTTTAGCAAGGCATACCATTTTAGCAAGTGACATTCCCCATCCTTGAGGTTCTTCAGTAACTACTAAATACTTTCTTGCAAGGCAAAAAGTATCACGCTTAGCACTGAGGCAGCTGGCTGAAATTCACAGACCTACCTCGGAGTGCTCACTGCCTTTCAAGATCTCAAGCTGCAGACAGAAGGCAGATGATGATGTCCTGGCATAGAGTTTCCCCAGAGTGGGATCCTTTCACACTGACGAGCCTTGTTACCTGTTCCCAACACCATTTTACAGCACCTCCTTTTAGTGCTATCAGCAAAGGACACTGTGAGTCCACAAAATAAAGTGCCGTGCTCCAGTGAGGTTTGAAGTAGATAATTCTTTAGTGAGTAGCAACTTTTGTTGCTCCTAACAAGTAAAAAAACGTCAACCTACTTTTTGTCTGAATACTATAAACAGTTGTGGAAACTGCAAACAAAGCTGTGATCAAGAGATCAAAAATGTAGAAAGAACTGATTATAAAAGAAAAACTTCTTGATAATAGCTACATCAATTACAAAAGGTCTGGAGATGATACTGGGTTATGAGTTATGTTGAAAGATGTTCCATTTGCATAGATATAAACTACCTGCAAGAAAAAATCTTTATAAACAGCAGTCACTCATCATTTCATCAGCAGCAAGATTAAAAAATAGATCTCCATGTATTATGGCTAGATGTCACTGCTTCTGCCTTAAAAAACAAGCTTTATGATACATCTTAAGTTTATGCAATAGACCATATGTCAAACAGTTTCTTTTCAGAAACTTTGCCTGTAAGCATTTGAAGTACCAAGGTTAAAGACTGACTTCTGTATCTGTTATTAAAAACACAATTTTCAAATATTTTTTCACATATTTTTGGGTGCTCTCCCCTTTCCTTTTTTTTTCCTAAGCATTTTACCCATTTCCACCAATTAATTTAGCACTGACACTCCAAATCACATTACTCTAGATGAAATGCTGCTCATTCTAACATCTTCTACACTCCCACTCTTACCCCAAACACAAATTCACTTCTTATGTCTCATTTTTCATTTTGGCCATATTTGCCTAATTTCAAGCACATTCAGAGAAACACATGTACATCCATTCCATTTCTTGTCTGAATCTGTCTAGCACCAGGAACCAGTAGCATCAAAAACCAGCCTTTTTGTATCTTTATTTACTAAACAAAAGTTTCCCTCTATAGTCCTTTACCCCCTATAGTATTGCTTGTAGGTATTAGCTGAATCCTTGTAAGTTAAGTACTCTATAGTATTTACCCCTTATGATAAGGCATGCTTTCAAACACTACCATTATTCTCATGATTTTTCTGTGAAGCCACTCAGATATTTTAAAATCTGCCTGAAAGGCATCTGCAGTGCTTTCCTCAATCTTATTGAGTATTTCCTAGTTTACTGTAATTGAACATCAGAGAAAGGATATTTACACACAGCACTAAGATATCGATTATCTCCAAGACTCCCCATGTCTTTTTTAAAGCCATTCACCTCATGGAGATGATAAACTAATCCACAGAAATGTCTGAATTGCACAGATATCTAGCTCGGGGAGGGGGAGGAACTGAAAACCCCAGGAACTGCTAGTCTGCATTTCTTTCCATTCTGCTCTGCATTGCAGCTACTCAGTATTAAGGAAGAAACTGTTCATTCCTTAAACCTGTTTTTAAAAATCGCGTGGCATGCTTTCGGTTCTGTGAAATGCAGTTAATGAACTGTGCACAATGATTTTCTGTTAGACCTTGGCCTTCCCTACTATTTAATTGGCAATTAGTTCCACACACCACGCCACATGCACTGCTAATGTTACCAGGTTACCGGGACAGAAAGTACTTTTTCAGAAAGGAGTAGAAGCACAGAAAAAGGGTATATGAAATTCCATCACTGGAAAGGATGTCTGAAATCCCATCACTACCAGCCCTTGGCAAAGACTAAAGAAGGCTAGCAGACTGAAAAAAAACCTGTCTCCACAGAGAGCATCCTGCCAAAGGTCAATGTGATGCTGCATAAAAGAACAGAATAAAGGAGGTTTAAAAAGTGACCACAGCATTCTTCAAATTTCTTGGCTGTAATCCAATTACGAATCTTACAGTTTTTATTAGCTTTCCCTCTTTTTAATGAAAACTGAAATACAACACAACCACTTATATTTGCAATGTTTCTAGCTTCAATATAACAAGTGGAAGATAAGGAAAGAAATTATGAATACATTGGCTGCTGCTGCTTTTTCTGCATGAATATGACCATTATGAATTTTGACTATAACCTGAATTCTCAGACAAGCCAGTCTAAGTGAATCTCAGGTTTTGAAAGTGTCTTGAGAAGCCACCTGATTCACCACTGTGCTTCTACACCTTCTGGATAAGGTTATACAATATAAAAATAGAAACAATGCAGCACAGTACTAGGAGTATGTTTTAGCTCCACAATTTTCTGTTTGTATTTAAATAATTTTTCTGGAAGGTTTTGTGGGATAAGAAATGTCAATTCAAGCGTTAAAATAGAAAGCAGATTATTTTAAGCACTATAGGGACTCTTTTTTTCCTAGGTAGAGAATTACAGGCAACAATCAGTCCCAATGCCTCGTAGCAGATAAAGAGTAAGTGATGTATATAACTGCTGTGCATCCCTGCCGTGATGCAGCTGCTGCTTCTGTGTCACTAATGGACTCCTCTCTTGGCAGAGAAGGAATCTCCAGTCCTTTTTCAACAGGTGACAGGCAAAAATAAATTGCAAATACTTGAGCTGGCCTGTCAGGGAGCCAATTACCATTTCAGCTTACCAGAATCACTTGAAAAGAAAAGCAAGGAAGAAGAAACATGACAGAAGATGACAGAAAAATGACAGGAAAAAACAACAGAACTGGGCAAAAAGGAAAAGTGGATTCGATGCTGAAAATACGAGCAGTCTCAAAATAAAATTAAGATAGCCTCCTAGCAGTTGTGCTGTTTTCCTTGTTTTCTTTTTTATTTGATGGGAGTAAATGCAAAGACCAGGCCCCTGTGGATCTTTTCTGGTATCTTAACAAAACACACTTTGCCCCTGGCAAGGTTTTATAGTTCATTATTTCAGTGATTTGGGTTTTAATGGAGTGCTGCATCTTATTCAGCAGTAAGTACTGGCATGAACTTGAGAGACAGCACGGGTGGAAGAAGGGGAGGAGACAGAGGGAAGGCTTTCTCATCCCTCCAATTATAAAACTCTCCACAGCTTGCCCAGAGGAGGGAAGAGTACTGGCCTCAGGGACAAGGGTGCAAAGAAAAAACGGATAAACATGGTGATTTGGCTTAATAATATGCTTCCTACTATAGAAAACTGGATTAGATACAGTTCATTTCCTGCAAAGGTTTTCCAAGCTTTGCTTTACATTGCCTTGTGCCAAACGAGAGAGTTGTTTCCTGCTACCCCATACACGTGGGTTTAGTAGAAGGATCCAGCTTTAGTATGAAGCTGGCTGCTGCATGGTCCTGATGGCCAGTCTCAGCATGTGACATCCCCTACTCTGAAGATTGCTCATAAATTGTCCCCCAGTACCTCATCTGGGTGAACAATGACAGGTAGATGAGAAAGATCTCTCTAACAGATGCAATTTTACCACATGTAACAGCTTAGAGCAAACCAGCTTAGACACTGTATAATGAGTGGCAGTCCTAACACAATGCCTACATGTTTCTTTCCTTCAGAGTTTGCAGAAAGCATGCTAGTACATATGGTGTTGCTGGTTTTGTAATTCACAGTGTAAGGTGTTTGATTTAATTTATATGTAAAAATGAAGTGGAGAGAAATGTAATTGAAAATCACCAATTTACTGCCAGCTCTTATCTTCACGTTTGAATGGGTATAAAATACGAGTCCTTTGGGAAAGGGAATGAGTGGTGCCACTGGAGGCTTGCCTGCACAAGAATCAAATGATAGGAAGCTCAGACAACGTACTCATCAGCTGCTGGGTCCTGTCCTTCACCCAGCATCCCACTGAGCTTCCCTTGTAGCCATCAGTAAGTAATAGCAGATTTGTGGATTCACAGATACCTTCTATCAGGAAGGAGAGGCTTATATCACCCAAATTACACAGAAGCAGATCCTCAGGGAACTTTAAATGTTTGCAGCTCCTGACATGTCTGGTATCATGCTTTCCATCATAAAGAAACCTACCGGCTTTTTTCAAAATGTTTTATTAGAAATAAAATAAACTGCTATCAGATCTGAAAACACTTTTCAGAAGCTTCCCCTAAAACTTAATTTCAGGCACAAAGACAGGGTTGCATCGGTATTCTTATTCTCTAGCACAGAAACACAGGGCTGGCACTCATTGTCACAAAATGGGGGAAATAACAAGGTCCACAGGTGTGCTTCTGTCTGCCTCTAGAACTGCTGTACAGGAAATTATTATTAGAATTAAAAAAGAGGAGCTGGTACTGAACAATACTAAGTATCTAGGCAGTAAACTAGTATACTAAGTAAACCTGGTATACTACTAAGTATACTAAGTAGTAAACTAAACAGTAACAAAATTTATAAATTAAAAAAAAATAATAAACCGAATATGGTCTTAAAAGCATTATGTTCTTAGCATATGGCTGCAGGTTCCAGGGGAAGAAGACTAATATCTATTGGTTTTATAACTGTCTCTACGGAATATTTGGTACAAATTGGAAAGTTGTTCAAATTAATGTTTTCAGATATGATAGAAGATTCTCTTTTATCAATGTATATCAAAGTTCAAAAGATTGTATTAATATTAGTATCAAATAAACTATAATTATATCCTCTCTTAAACCTCATAACTCATTTGACTGATAAAGTTTACATTCATAAAATGTTGATCAGGGGCTTGAGGACTCAACAGACTTCACTGTGCCAAGTTTGCCATTAAGAAGCATAGGGTGAATTGCTCAGACAGACGGAGCTGGTCTGATTCCTGTCATGCTAAAAAACAGCACTTACCACAGATTCTGGGAATGCCCTTAATAGAAGTAGCTTCTGCTGTTCTTAAATTGTATCTTTGCATTTTGCACACCCCAATAGGGTCATAACCATGTTATGAGAAAGGGCTGTGAGAAGCCTCCCTGAGGCCTCCATTCATGCATGTGCTGACCCTGGGGTTGGGGGCTATGCTGCACTCAGGCTCTTGCCAGAGAAATGCTGCATGCACCTGTGCCCAGACCTGAACTTGCCTTGCTGACTTCAGTCCAGACTGGCAATTCAGACTGGCAATCCAGACTCCTGCCTGACTCCTGATTTCCATCACTAGGCCTCCTCTGCTCTTCTCAGTTATAAATAGAGAGGTGCATGTCTACATACATGTACGTGTGCCTGAGTATGGTTTCAGTCATAAGAAGTGGAAGGATTTGCATGTTTGCGTGCGTACGTGTGTATGAAAGGCAACTGGGGAAGGCTGTGGCAGCAGGCTGGGTATGTAAACAGGGACAGTAACGAGGTGATGTGTGTGGGCAGAACAAATGGTACTGGCATCACTGAGGACACTGGCCCTGCCTTGGCTCATGCAGTGCCTTCCCCTGCTGAGCAGCCTGCTCTTCCGGGCCCTGAGAAATTGCATCATCTCCTTCTGAAGGCAAACAAAGAGCTGAGCTTGTACACAATGGGAAAGAGACACAGTATAGGTAATTTTTGTAGAATGTAACGATTTGCATCAGATATGAGGAGGTCACAGAAAGACATTCTGAATTTAGTGTATCCAACAGCTTAAACAGCTTAGTACACTTAAGATGAAGACAACTGGCTAGCTTTCATATCAAGGAGACACTTCCAAACTCTGCATGTCTGCCGGAAATAAAATGAAATTAAGAGTTTAAAACTTTCCCCTGCTCTCTGTAAGCAGCCAACCAGAGGATTATTACTGCTCATTGCCAGCCAAATTTCAAGTTCCATTTGCAGAGCCAGAGAAGAACTCCAGGACAATCACTGAAGCATTATCCATGCTTTTGTGATTGGGTGGCAAGTTTCCTATGTCATGAAAGCAGCTGGAGACTACTTACTTCCAAATGTCCCAATGCCAAGCTTGTTTGTCCCAGTTTCAGAACGTTACAGCAAAACAAAGCCAGTTTGCACACTTTATTTTCTAGTTTTCTGTAATACTTTCATCTTTACTAGCCTGTTTTGAACTACCAGTCATTAACAAGTGAAGATGATTTTCATCACAAAGTTAGTTGTTCAAAAGTTAAATCTGGAGATATCCATTAACTGATGTTGTCTACTACTAGTATGTAAGACATTTGATGACACCTCTGCTTTTGAACTGCCTGTAAAAATATACATATAATAAAAAAAGAAAAGCATATGTACAATAAAAGAGATACATCAAAATCATTTGTGTTTTGCTTGTTTAATGCCAATCTTGCTTGTAAAAATTCCATCACTTTATTTGACCATGAAAGTGTTAAAAGCATTCTACCTTTATGCATCGTAACATGCAGAATTATTCTTTTTTTACAAGTTTAAAAAAGTAAGGGAAAACAAGAGTGGTGAGAAAAGTCTATCCTCTTTCAGCTGATGTTCTGCCAATATTTAATTGTCATTATTCTGCAAACATTGATAGAAACTATCTACCAACTAATCTTACAGTTTCCATACATTGAGGAATTAGAATAATAATTGTATTTAATAAACAAATAATTTTAAACCACTTATATATATTTGTAGTACTTAGTTCAAGAAAAACGTATGTATCCACTGAGACATTCATTCAGGTGCAGATTCATTCAATGGTTCTGCCTCTTCTCGTTTCCAAAGCTGAAGTCTTCTATGTGGCTTAGACTGAATGAAAATCTTCACACAGCTCTATGCTGAACTTTTCTTTAAAGTGTTATGTCTCTTTAAAAATCCTGCTACAGTTCCTATCTTTCCAGGAATACCTAAAAACTCAGCAGTCGCGGTTCTGTATCTCAAGGTTCTTTGCATTATCATCCTCTGTATCACCACCACCATTATGTTCCTTCTTTGACACCAAATCAGGCCTGAAGACATGGACAACTGCTTTCCAAGGAAAGTAACCATATTAATATTAACTTTTATTTAGTGCTAAAGTAGTAAAAAAAAGCAACCTATTTTTGTATAGAGAACTGGTACACGGTCTTTTAGTTCCCTCCTGAGCCTCTAATTTTTCCTTGTCTTTCAGCCTGTAATGAAGGATTTCTCACACAGGCTTCCTTTTAAATGTCACAGAAAAGCAACTGCTTATTTTAAAAAAGCACAATAAAAAGGTCTGTATCTATAATTTAAAATAAAATGCCATCATGGGATTAAATTTGAACTCTATCCACTTCATGATGTGTACAAGGTCACGTAACGCTCCAAAGACAAGTTGCCTTAGGACAGATATATCTTTTGTCAGTGCAAGGAAAGACTCACACAAACCCACAAACTGTCTCTTAAAATTAAACTATAGTTTTTGCAGCAATAAATTAACATTCAGTTCAGGAGATAATCTGCATTACAAATGCCAAAACAAACCCACACTAAATAAGGAGACACTAGTGATGGAAGCTAGATCCTACAACCTGTTTTGTTCTGCTCTCTGGCAATTAGAGAGAAGAAATATTTCATAGCCTACAAACTCCAGGGTGAAGTAACTGGACTTACCCTGTCACAGCTGCCAAGCCCCGACTGGTCTGTGTCCTCCTCAAATACTTAACTTCCAGGAGAACAGTTCTCACTGTTCTGCCAGGAACAGATTGCAGCAATTCAGAGCCAATGAATGGCGTTGTCATGAAAGGACATTTTCTATAGGAAGGAAATCCAGGAGGCTGCCTGTCTCCAAGAGAGGACAGAAAATGCCTTAAAACACCTGTTGTGGTATAACCTGCTTCTTTGCAGTTCATTTCTTTGCTGTGAAAGTACATCAGACATGATAGTGATAATGTTTTTGCTGGATCTTAAGGTTAAGATAATGAGGCATTTCCAGCAAAGTTCATACTTTCCAGCACACTGAGTTGTGCAGTGATGGCAAAAGTCTTCCCATGCCCATCTACTGGCGTTTGGTGGGCTTGCAGGCCACCTTAGCAATGCTTTTTACAAGCAGATTTTGCTTTTAAATATGCTGTAAGCATGAAGGGGGAAATTATGAAATGTGCTAGACAGTACTAGAAACAGAAGTCCTGAATGGGTTAAAAATTGTAGAGGAAATACTGATGGCAATTCCACTATAATCCCTTTCTACTGTCTTCTGAAGAAGAGAAGACAATGACAAAGCATCTCATCTGCTGTAGTCAGCAAAATCAGATAACTGCAATGGAGTTTCCTAGGATGGGACTCTTTTCCATTACGTGGTATACACTAAGGTTTCACTATAAATGGTATCAAATTTTACTATTTAAATAGCTGAAAGAACCTCCAGTCCTTCACTGCCTCCGCTTTATTATCTTATAGCTATTCACATTTGGACACGTATTCCATTTTATTATCATTGGCACAGTTACACAAAATTGGCACCTTACAGTGATCCTTATACATAATCACTTAGACTGAATTTGGAGACTGAGTTATGGCTGAAAATTTATTTGAATAGAGCTTTATTCATTTAAGCTGGGGGATGACCAGTTCAAGAAGTGGAGCATGGAGTCCACTTCTTTGATTACTTTGATTTTCAGTAACTGCATTGCTGTAATTTCTCAGAAGTATGCAAGAGTTCCTTCATGTGTTCCTGTAAATAATTTTGGTAGAAACAGTAATTTCAGTAGAGTACGACTGCTGGCAATTACCTCTTCTATGGAGAGACATTTGCAAATGTTCAAGAGAAATGAGACTGAAGACTAGCAAAAGGTATTTCAATAACTAACTATTATAAAATAGAGATTTCCTTAAGGGTCTGTGTGGGAAAAAAGTAACATACACTATATGAACAAACTGTAAAGCACAGAACATTATTTAAGTGGCACAGGCTCTCTATTGAACCCCTTTTACTTCTTGCTGAAGAAGCTTAAAGGTAAAGGGACAAACTGCAAATCTCATGGCTTCTCCTAAAGCTCTGGAAGGATGTGCACTTCTTATTGAAGACAGCCTGATTTTTATAATGCAATATATAGAGTGCAATTTTTCTTGATACTGATTAAGCCACCAGAGAGGTGCTAAACTCCTTTTATTTCCACCAAATGGCACCAAATGAAACCTGACATTTCATTCCAATGAGTCTCAGTAGTAGTTACAGTTGTTCAGCACCTATCGAAGTTAAGTCCTTTGTCACTCTAAAGTAATCAATTGGTTTAGTTTTAACATGTACCTGGCCATAATGTGAGATTTTCATCAATTAATGAAAATACTTAGTAAATGCTATAATAAATGATACTTGGAAGGAATACATTCAACTGACCTAAGACATTAAAGGTTAAGACAATTTTAAAGAGGCCATCTTTGCTGGTAAGCCTGGTGCTTTAATTCCTCCTTAGAATTAAAATTTATATGCAATTTTTTAAAAAAAAAATTTATATCTCTTTTCTTGAGAAAGAGAATCTACCAATTTTCATAAAGAATGAATAAATGCTTAATGTCCATCATGTGCCTAGAAACCCAGCATCTTTCTTCAGCTACTCTTCTATTTGTAGACAACAGCATTATCCTGGCAACAGTGAGACAAAACCCATTTACTGCTAATAAAGTTAAGCCAGCTTGTTTTTGCACTGTGGAGAAGCTGCCTCCATGTTAGGTGCCAAGGTTTAGAAATTTTGTTGAAATGAAAAGAAGAATGTGAGACTGAAAAGAAGACTGACAGAACCAGAAATTTCTACAGTGAATATGTAGAAGATTTTTTGTCCTTGGTGTGGAGAATGGCTATGTTCTCTCAGTTCAACATTACAGTACTAATGCTCGTGATGCACCAACCTGCTCAGATCTGGAGTGTTTTAAGTAGATGAATACTTGGTAAGATTTCCTAACAAAACTTGCTTTGTTGTGGGTTTTTTTTTCCCAATTTAATACATTTTATCTTACATACCTTATGAAATATAATATTTCATGAAATTGAGATAGAAATAGCAACTAAATTACATTAAATCACAGGTGTTTTGGTTCTCTGGTTGGTAGTGCAGTCATAATTTTAATATAATTAGGTAATAAACATATATTAGTTTACTTGAAGACGAACACATTTAAAAAACTTGCTCTTTGATGATTTTTCCCCAGGTGATATTAGGATTAGTGATGGAATGTTCTTTTCTGCCATGCTGGAATTGGGAATATGAGTGGGCTTGAGTGTTGTCACAAGTGACACTTTACCAGTAATGACATTTAGGTTATATTTTGCTTCAATTCTTTTTCTTTGTCAACAGATCTTTCCAATAAATTTTTAGTGTTAAGAAGATTTATTCTAACAGCACTGACAGAGACAATAACACTAAAAGTTTGATAAAAAATTTAGAAACTTACCTACATTGCTACAGGGTCCTAATTTGTGGAGTTTAGACCTAGAGTTCTCTTAGTCAGGGAGTGTCTGTTCTGCTTTGTTAGAAAATGTACAAAACACTGGTTATCACTATAACTGTGCTATTAACAATCAGCATAAGCCCCAAGATTTGCTACAGAAGCTGTAATACCCTGTAGTTTATGATAGCTATTTGCATGCTATACAGATTCAGCAGAAAAGCAGCACAATGTTAAAATATCTATTCAAGAAAAGCATTCATGGTTTGGAAACTTAATTAAAAATGGCTAATGATTTTAAACATGCTTCTTTTTTTAAAAACAAACTAATCAAGTTAATGCTTGGGAAATCACATTTTAATGGGTGATTTTTCAGATGCATATCTCTTACAGCTGCATAATCTAGAAGCAAAGGCTAATACTCTGAAGCACATCCTGAAGCCCTGTTATTACAAACTTAAGAGCAGAGTCATTCAAGACACTATCTATAGTTGGAGGATAGAGATCTCCTGACTTTGAAAACAGGTCAGCCTACCTAAGATCCAAATGTCTGAGTGGGTGCTTGATTGTCTTCTTTCACTTGCCCCCTCCAAAGAGCAGCAAAGCAGACTATATACCCAGCTCATGCAACTCACTTGGGTGGACAAAGTTAGGTGTGACGAGCCTGGTCTCTGGCTCTTAAGATTTTGACATATTAAAAAATGATATGATCTGTATCTTCTGTTCCTTTTAGGAGCAAATCTGAAAAGAGTAAGACAAAGTGTTTATAAAGAACACAGTTTTGAAACCATTTCTGATTTAGTGAGAGTGTCTGGTTTCCAGTTTTATCTTCTCTGATACATACCATGTCTGTCTCTACACAGTCTCAGTTATGGTCCCCCTCAGAAAAGAATATGGCATTCAACAAAACAAGGAAGCTGAAAAATGGAAATAAATGCATGATTTCTCACTTTGCAGAACTGGCCTCTTCATGTATATTTAAGAAAGATTGTATCTCGGGGGGAAATAAAAATAAAGCACCATAATTTCTGTTGGAGAGTCTACTTTCAGGTTTTTTATATGAAAAGCCCTACTAAAATCCAATATTCTCAGTTCTGCTGATAGCAGAAAGACCCGACAACAGTAAGTTACGGAGAGAAGAATCTAGCGTTTAACTGCTCTCACGTATATCTCCAACAGGAAAGAGCAACCTCACAAACTGTTGAAATTATTTTTGAAAATGTATGCATTTAAAAACCAGTCACTCCTTCTAATTGATATAATACATCTAGAGGGCAGCTGAATGCCAGACAGTTGTTACTGCCATGAAAATTTCATCTAGTAAGTGTGACAATTAACATCCTAACTGCATTTGTCTCATGCTAATGCTGAGTGTCAAGAGACCAAATTGAGCACAACCCATTAAAAACCTGAAGAGAAATTTAATATAGGAATAACGGTTTGCAGCCAGCTGAGATTTAAGATTTCTCTTATGTCAAGTGGAAGGATACATGGTTTCAGCTTCTATTGTCAACACTACAAATAAACATGAATTCATCCCTAACAAGCACTGCAGGAAGTCAGCTATGCAATCTTAATGATCCTAGACTCTTTGCTAAAGTATACAGTTTGTAATCTCAAGCAGATTCCAGAATTCTATGTCAATTAGGATATCATGCAGAGCACCAAAAAAGGCAACACCAGCTGCAGGCAGTCATTGAATCTCATTGTCAATGCAGCAGTAAAAGAAATCCTGTTCTACCAAAATGAGAACCATAAAACAAAGATAAGATGAATTGGGTCAGGACATAAAGTGATCCCAAATTGCCACCTTCAAACGCCTGAGTATTAAAGATCTTTGGGTAACTTGCAAGTCAGCAGATTGGGAGTTGTCTAACTGGATGCCACCACCGGATGTCACTGGTGCTTCTACGACGATCCACTGCACGTGTATTTATCAGGCTGCACAGCTTGGAAATGGCTGTACCGGGAGTTCGAAACATTGTCATGGTAACACTTTCCTTTAAGTTGCTTTTCACTTTTATCATCTTTCCAATTTACTCCAGAAGCTGAAATTACTCATTAAGCCTCAATAATACTTGAAGTGAAGAAAGAAAATATAATTTTATAGCTAGCAACCATACTTGCTGCAGTTATCCTAATCCTAATATCATGTTTTGTTTTTCTTTAGGTATAGCAGGCCTTCCGGAATATCATCTGTTTTACTTACTCTTCTGTCTACTCAACACAGAATTGAAAATTTCCTTATTGTGTGCTAGCATCTTCATGTTCTATCACACCATGAATTTCACTGGCCAGGTAAAATAACATGCTTACCACAAATCTAAACAGCAAGTTTTTGCAGTAGATTGATCCCAACAGCTAAAGCTGGGAACCACCAAACTTTATGTATCTACTGTTATCTTGAGTTGGAATTCAGTCATGATACAAGCTTCCTTTCACCTAAAATGATACAACTATAATGAAAACAGTATTTTTGCTCTTCTGATTATTTACTGCAGTCCAATGGCAAATCTAGAAAGAAGGGAAATAAACAGCCTAATCATATAAGTGTTGTATTAAAGCATCCTCCTCTGCTGATGGGCTCTGTGAAGGAAGCAAACCCAGAAACTCACAAAGCAATGGATATTAGAGACCTACACATAGCCTCTACCCACAGCTAACAGGGCACTTCCCTGGAAAATAGTTTTCTCCGAGAATCTCTTTTTTTAGATTAATAAGCAGAAAATAAGGGGAACAAAGCGTAGGCATAATGTGTTGGTTTTGACAATGGAACAAGGCTACCAGAGGGAACCTCCAGATATTTTGCTGTGCAGCAGATCCATAAAAGTGAGGAAAGGGGGCACAACATTGAGATGATGAAGAGTGCTGAAGATAGAACACTCTTCAAGGCAGTAAGATCTAAGCTATCTGTAAAGAATTACAGGGAGATCATGACACCAAGTTACTGTAGATGAAATGGTAAAATAGCAGATGAAATTCAGTTCTGATAATAGAAAGTGATGAACATTGGGAAAAGTAACTGCACTTACAGAAAAACAGGGTCTAAATCAGCCATTACCACTCAACCTCCCCCACATTTTACCATGAGTAAAGTCTCCAAAAATATCCATCCAGTTCTCAGCAGCAGTCAAAAGGAACTAGACTTGGGAATACTACTGGTCCAGTTGTAGCTATAATGAGTTCTATATAAAGGAAATGGTAGTTTCACAACCACAGGTATCTCATATGGGTGGAAAAATCTAAAAAGCCTTCAGACTTTCCGACTCTTCTCTGGCTTTTATTAGTAGCAGCAGCCTTCAAAGCCTACTTCAAGCTGAGAACAATAATTTCGAGTTCACCTTAACTATGTCACGCAGGTACACCATGTTGAGTAGAAGGGGTGTTAAGTATGCTAACTCTAATGGGCAGAGTAAAATGAACTCTCCAAACACCATGCGTGAACTTGCTTTGATGGAGAAAGAAGTCTCACGCTGTCATAAATCCACAGATGTCACATACATGGTTTTCCAGGAGAAACCATACAGAAATATCATTTAAGAATAGTAATCCACATGGAAAAATGATCCTACCTCATGTATTTTTCATCTGCTCCTACTACTCAAGCAACCCCTCAGGTTTGCTAAGCTCCAGAACAGGAGCAGCCTCTCCTCACACAAAGACGCTGCCACTGAAAACAGCTCACACCAGACCTAGTGACCATGTGCACAACCTGCAAACAGAAGTGCTGCTCCAACAAGAACCAAACTCCTGTATCTGCATGGCTGCCAGGGTACCAAATGCCCTTATCACAGGTGCCTATGTGGCTAACACTGAACAACCACTTTGACAGGAACAAACGATTTTCCTTCTCAAATCAGTGGAGCTAAACCAGTATGAGCATCTTTGCAGATCTGCAACCTGGAAAAAATATTTTAAGGAGGACATATATTAGTGCCTTGCTATTCCCAGGAACTGGAGAGAATGTGCCATATTACATGCAGCCATTCTCTCCCTACATCTAGTTCACACTCTTTTGGGTGTCCATCTTTCAGATGGACAGCAAGCGACAATCTAGGTGAAATTCAGCATGCACAGATAAAGAGACATTATCAGACTATAGCGAGACATCAGATTCTGCTTCCTCATTTAGAAAATGGTCACTTCAATTTCCATAAGCTTTGCATTCTTTTGGATTTATCTGCTTTCTACCCCCTCCATCTCACAAAGGAAACAGCTATCTTTCCTTGCAGCCATGGCAAGGTCACTTGCTGCAAACTGGGAAGAGAAAACTGGCTGCAATTTCTGGATGTAAGCACAAGCACTCATTCTCCTCACTTGATAAACTGAGATATGGCTATCAATTACATGTATTTAGCTTTTCCCTGGCAAGCATAAATGCTTGCATACAGTAATCACAGATGCTCCGATGTCCCCAGAAGGAAGAAGGGGAAGCAAAATAAATTATAATAATTTGTTTTTATTGCTTTCCACTTAAGTTCTATGATTTTAATTACATAATGTTACAATTAATAATGTAAAACATAATTTCTTTTTTTTAAAACACTTTTCTCTAGTGTTTTGCAAACTTAGGCCACAAATTACTCAAGCTTTGTAAAAGCTTCTCAAAATCTACTGCATTGCTTCTGAGCTCAGAATAAATAACTTGAGACTCACAGTTAAGCATTGATTTGATAGACCATATTTCATATATATGTATTATGCCTAAAAAATTTAGCACTATAATTAATAAAATGCAGTAAAATATATTATTTTATGCCATATATGTTTAGTAGTTAAGGCAAAACTGAAATTTACTTAGTAAGAGGTATTTCTCTGTAATAATTCTTTGTGCATAAGACTAGAAGCCACAGGATTTTTACATTCCTTATGTATGCTATATTCTTTTGCAGTCATTGATGCTACATGTTTAGTAACAGTAAGTTAATTACTAGGAATTGAACACACTATGTAATGATATTGGTTTTTGTGGAAAAAATAGCAAAGAAATTAAAGTATTTATGTATGTTATGAGAGAAAGCAGTAATTACTCTTTTAAAAATTACATTTTAAATGGAATGATAATTCAAAACTGCATATGAATTCTTGCCATTTGTTAAGTGTGATATACCAGGAAAGATTAGTTGGGTTCATTAGCAGGAAACCATGCCTCCCAATTCTGCTGGAGTTCTTTGAGGGATCCAACAAGAAAATAACTTATTGCTCATTAACAGCGAAAAAACACCAAACCTGGTAAGTGTTACTAGGAAAGAAACAGAAACCTCACCAGAAAATGTCATTATGCCATCCTAGAGATGCTGACTGACATCCCCAGCTGAGGTGCTTCAAACAGTTCTGGGATTTTCATTCTCCTCCACTCCATAACACTGTAGGTGGAAGGGTACCGGTGACAGACCCTGCACTGACCCCAGAAGCAGTGAAGGAGGAACCAGCACTGAGGACCTCTCTCACCCACATCTCACACCACCTGCACTTCTGGTGTTCCACTTCTGCCCAGCTCTAGTGCAGTGGCACGACTGAACCCTCTGGCAGTGTCCCCTCAGCCTAGGACTCAGCTGTCTGTGGGGCCAAACTCAACTTAGCACAGCCCAGCTATGCAACCACTGCTCCCATTTATCCACGAAGAGTAATAGGAAAGTGTAAAACACTACGTGACCTACAGCTATGTGAGGTAAGAGAAGTGCAGAAAGCAGTGTAATTGTTGAGAAGGTAACATACAGCGGCACAGCAGTTCATGAGAAAAAAATAATGGTTTAGAACTCTTAGGTTTGAAAGATTTAAACCCCCTAGGTTTAAAACCCCAAGAATAAAAAACAGGACTTGGGAGATGGCAACTCAGGAACACTGAAGATAATAAATCATCATTTCCCCACATGGCTGATGCTCATTGTGGAACATCAGGACACGTGAAACATCTTTTTGAGAGTAGTATTTGGTAGCTTTTTAGTTCTATCTAGTGCATACATTAAGCAAGAAATTAGCCTTTGTATTCCCAAACTGCATATATACTGTTTGCAGAGTCTCTTGAGGAACATGCAATGTGTCCCAAAGAGAGTATTCATTTAAAATAAAGATGCATGTGGAGCACAAGTTTCTCATCAGTTTCCTCAGAAGAAATTCAGTTTGTGTACTGCCTGTGCCTTTACAGGGAAAAAGGCAAATCTGGCGATTGCTATCAAAGCTCACTCCACAGTAGGCATGTGTACCATGGATCTCACTACTGATTATGTAAGGATGTCAAGTTCCTTTGAATTAATTCAAAAGCAATTACACAATCAAGCAATACAGAAATCTCTAAAACACAATTAAGCCCAAAGATGGCAGCTGTGATTTGGGAATTCCCAAAGTAACAAATTTCTGGGGACAAACTGAATATTGTAGGAGTATATTACACAAACTTTTCCCTTTATTTGATACTCTTCCTTCTTTATATGTTATTTGAAAGTCCTGGAGAGAAAATACTAGGCCAGATATATAGACTATTTTAAAATCTTATGTAATTCCTGTTTCCACACAATTTTGATAGTATGTACTCTGTATACAAATCAGTAAATCTTATATATATACCACTTTGTATCCAAAAGCAATAAGCAGTAGTTTTTTGTTTTCCTTTGGTTTTCCTATTACAAAATATGAGCCTTTTCAGAGGTGGCTTCTTTGACTTTGCTTGTCATGTCAAACTGCTGGCTCAGCCACATGAATGACTTTGCTCAAGTACTGCGTAGAATTTAGGTGATATTATATATATATATATATGCTATAAAACTTCTTTATACACAGTAAAACACTCAAATGTCAGTGTCAAGAAAAGCCAGGATAACCAGGCCTCTTAGTTTAGCCACAATCACACTGGAATATGTCTCTTCCCCACAAACTCAAAGGACTACCTAACACAGACGATTTCCTTTCAAGACAGAATATTTTTCTACTCTCCCCTGTTCACTCTGTATAAAATGACAAAACAAACTGAACTCAATCCACACTTGTGTATTCACCATAAGCTCAAACTTCTAGCACCATGACCAAATGCTGGCTGTGTGGGACACCGTCCCCTCTCAAGAACTCAGTTCTGTGATTACACAAGCTCCCTGGCAAAGGGAGAGTCAAGCTGGGAACAGCTGGGTCACAGCTTCACTACAGAACTCCAGGCATTAACACAGGAATAAGGATGGCTGAATATGGTGTCTCAGATAGGGCCATGTCCTGTAAAGCAACTGCAATTACTCTTTGGATGCATGAGGTTTGTATGATAGTCCACATAATGATGAAGGACAGGACTTTGATACACATTGACAAAAAAATTAGCCATCTATGGAAAGCAATTTTCTAAGACACATTTTGGTTTTTGGAGGAGGGGAAAAAAAGCACACTGTTTTTAATTTCACTGTTTAATTTCAGAGCCCGTAACTAAATCAAATGGATTTTCAGGACACTGAAAGTAATTTTCTCTGCTAAAAGCCCACACCAACCCAACATCTATAGTCCCACCTGCAGTCAGTCATTTTACCACTCAGATTTTTGTAAAGAGAAAATAAGGGTTTTTTCAGTCCCCTAACTATCACAAAATCACAAATTTATTTCCACTTTGAAAAAAGACCCAAGGCAAAAATATTTGTGTTAAGAAGGAATTGTCTTAAGAAGATAATTAATGTACAGAAACATTGATGATCTTTTTTGATGATCTGGGTGAGGGGATTGAATTTACCGTTGGCAAATTTGTGGACAACAACAAGTTGGGTCAGTGTTGACCTGCTGGACGATAGGAAGGCCCTGCAAAGGGACCTGGACAGGCTTGATCAATGGGCCAAGGCCAGTGGCATGAGGTTCAACAAGACCAAGTTCCAGATCCTGCACCTGGGTCACAAGAACCTCAGGCAGCACTATAGGCTGAGGGCAGAGTGGCTGGAAAGCTGCTGAGCAAATAAAAAGGACCTGGAGGTGCTGGTTGACAGTGACTGAACATGAGCCAGTGTCTGCTCAGGTGACCAAGCAGGCCAATGGCATCCTGGCTTGCAACAGAAATAGTGTGGTCAGCAGGACCAGGGCAGTGATTGTCCCCCTGTGCTCAGCACTGGTGAGTCCACACCTCGAGTCCTGTGTCCAGTTCTGGGCCCCTCACTACAAGAAAGGCATTGAGGGGCTGGAGTGTATCCAGAGAAGGACAACGGAGCTGGTGAAGGGTCTGGAGCCTACACAGAGCAGCTGAGGGAGCTGGGGTTGTTTAGCCTGGAGAAAAGGAGGCTGGGGGTGACTTTATTGCTCTCTGCAGCTACTTGAAAGGAGGCTGCAGACAGTTGGGGGTCGGCCTCTTCTCCTAAACAGCCAGTGACAGAAGAAGAGGGCTTAGTTTTAAACTGTGCCAGGGGAGGTTTAGGTTGGACATTAGGAAGAAGGGTAATTAGACACTGGAATGGACTGCCCAAGAAGGTGGTAGAGTCACCATTCCTGCAGGTGTTTAAGGAAACATTGGACATGGCCTCAGTGCCACAGTCTAGTTGACATGGTGGTGTTTGGTCACAGGTTGCACTCGATGATCTCAGAGGTCTTTTCCAACCTACCTGACTCTGATTCTGTGATGGGGGTTAGCAAAGTGGGAGCGCCTGCACTGCCCTAACAGGAGAGCTCATGTGATCCAGTGTCAGGTATTTGTAGTTCCTGTTTTAGTAGACCTGGGTTCTTAAAGGTAGGTTAAAAATTCAAATATGGTATTTTAAATAAAAATTACTTGCATTTTAACGTTGTGAATCCACATATCTATTTGGAGTTGAACGGAATTATCTTGTCAGCATTTTTGAAAGCTTAATCATGTTTACTTAAGGAGTTGAGAAGCTGACTTTAAAGGCTCAGAGAAGTTTCTTGCTTCTTGAAGTTGCAAATGATATTAGATCATCTCAGGGACAGTGCGCCAACCTCTAAAGGTCCAAAGGTGACACAGCAAATCCACTGACATTTATCTTCGAGACACCCATTATTGGAAGGCTTCCATTTGATATTAACACTTCCAATCTATCCATTTTCTAATTTTACTGATCTCATACTTTACTGTGTGCTTATGGCAATATCATTAGATTTATGTGCAACAAAAAATGAATCTTTAACTTATTATTTTAAAATAGAATCACAGAATATTCTGATTTGAAAAGGTCCCACAAAAATCATCAAATCCAACTCCTGGCCCAGCACAGGACCATCCCCAAGAGTCACAATATGTGCCTGAGAGCATTGTCCAAACACTTCTTGCACTCTGTCCGGGATTGGTGCTGGGACCACTTCCCTGGGGATTCTGTTCTAGTGCCCTCTGGGTGAAGAATCTTTTTCTAATATTTAAGCTAAACCTCCCCGATGCAACTTCAGACCATTCCCTCAGGTCCTGTCACTGGTCACCACAGAGAAGAGATCAGTGTCTGCCCCTCCTCTTCCTCTCACAAAGAAACTGCAGACTGCAATGAGGCCTCCCCTCAGTCTCCTCTTCTCCAGGCTGAACAGACCAAGTGACCTCAGCCATTTCTTGTATGGTTTCCCCTGGAGGCCCTTCACCATCTTTGTAGCTTTCCTTTGGATGCTTTTTAATCCCTTAATATTTTTCTTATATTGTGGCTCCTAAAACTACACAAAATATTCAAGGTGAGGTTGTCCCAGTGGAGAGCAGAGCAAGTTTCCCTTGCCCAGCTGGTGATGCTGTGCCTGATGCACCCCAGGACAAGCCTGGCCCTCCTGGCTGCCAGGGCACTGCTGACTCAAATTCAACCTTCCCTCGACCAGGACCCCCACGTCCCTTTTTACAGCACTGCTTTTCAGCATCTCATTCCCCAGTCTGTACATCCAGGGTTGCCTCATCCCAGGTGCAGAATCTGGCACCTGTCTTTGTTCAACTTCATACAACTGGTCATTGTCCAGCCCTCAAATTTGTCGAAGTCTCTCTGCAGGGCCTCTCTCTGCCTCTGAGGGAATGAACAGGTACTCACAATTCAGCGTCATCAGCAAACCTACTTAAGATACCTTTGCACATCCAAGTTATTTATGAAGATATTGAAGAGCACTGACCCTAAAATGGAGCCCTGTGGAATGCCACTGATGACCAGTTGCCAGCCTGATGTCACCCCATTCACTGTAACCCTTTGCACCGAAACCATGAGCCAGTTGCTCACCCACCACATGATGTGTCTATCCAGCTGAGTGCTGGACATCTTATCCAGAAGGACCCTGTGAGAGACAGTATCGAAAGCTTTACTGAAATCCAAAAATTACATCAATTGGCTTCCGTTGGTCAACTAGGCAGGGATAATTGGACTATTTAGTTAAGTACTGTAACTTTTTTTAATTCCCCAAAGTTTTAATATCAACCATCTGCACAGATAACTCTTAGAGCAATTTCTAACCCATCCAGGCTGCTATTTTGGGGAAAATATACTGATGCATTATGTAACTTGAGATCAGAGAGGAAAATACCCTCATCCAAATATCTACTTGCAGACAATCATTTGAGACTGCAGTTTGGGGAGGCAGCCCCACTGGACTCCAGCCTAAGGAACTGAGGTAGTCTAAAGCATGGAAGATCTGCAAAGAGCCTGAAGGACTCAGAACACACACAAACAGGACCAGGGTCTGGCATCACAGCACTGCCAGCTTCCTGAGGTACACTGCTGTGCCATGTTGTGATGTGTGGTGTAGACATGGCCTAAATACTTAATGTCTAAGCACTAACTAATAATCATAGAAAACAGATGGGTTGGAGGAGATTCCAAATGCCTGAAGCTCATTTTTTGTCCTCATCCTGCATGGAGTATCTGGCAGCTGTACTCTAAATGTTTTAATTTGTTTTGAATTAAACTTCTCTCTGCTCTTGTCCTACCCATTTCTTTTTTCATACTCTGCTTGTGACCCTCTCTGCACATGTGGCTGTTTTAATCATGAATCTGCTTGACTAGGGCAACCTGTGTTTGGCCTATCACAATATTTACCTGTGAGTCCAGGGAGATTTTTTAAGCAGCATTTTCAATGCCAGATTAATCTGCTACCTCGTTCTGTACTACGGCTTGCTACAGAAATCCTCTTAAAGGTCTTTAAAAATTTTTTTTACCCATGGTTTAAAATATAATAAAGAGATTTCTTTTTTAATATGACCTTTGAATTTAGCTGATAAAGTTAAAAACACTTCTGCAAACTGCTCGTTTGTGTAACAAAATAATTCAACCCCTAATAATTGTGTTCCTACATCTCATGAGAATTGTGTAGCCCTTTGAGCTCCTTTAAAAAAAGTCTAATCAATCTGAGCACATTTCATTAAAATCAGAAAACTTTTCATTAAAAATTAAGACAGAAAATGAAGGCAAAGTCTTTAAATAACTCAAGTATGTGTTACACATACATGTGAGAACTTGCGTACACCCACGTACAACAAATCTAGATGATGTAAAATAAAAAAGACTGACTTGCCTATTCTCTGATCTGATTATCACTCATTTATTATTTAAATCTGGTAAGTATCTTAGTTTGATTCAATGTCATAAATGAGTATTTCTATTAATGTTTAATAAGGCACAAAAGTTACCACAAAAAAGCCTTTCTGACCACTGTAATTTATGGTTGCTAGAACTAATATTAAAATGGAATTATTTAAAGATAATTGCATGCCACTAGAGTACTGAAATTAATTTTCAATTTTTTTCCTGTGGTATTATTTTAAAATGAAATCCAGACTAAGATCCATCTGTATGTTATGACTTCCCAATGTCCATTACAACTCCTTCAAGTCCCTCTATCCAGTTGTTTCTTTCCCCGAGTCAAAAAATCAAGCTGAACTACCTCATATTCTTAACCTTTTATTCTAAGTAAATGTTAGTAATAAGTAGCTCAAACCTGAAAAGGAATTAATTGTTTTTTTATTAGCCTTTTACAGGCTTCATCTGCTTGTATTTTGAATTTGAATATGATGTTTGCCATTGCAGCCATGGCACAGTGCATTACGGCTGTGTTTGGCTACACCAGCAGTCCTGACAGCCTGAGAAGTCTTCTTGATGGCCCATGTCAATGTCAAATTGACTCAGATGAAGAGCAGATTCAGAAACCTGACAGAAAAACAGTCAAGAGGTTTCCTGCTGTCTGGTTTCCTGCTCCACTCTCATTTTATGCCTCTCCAGCTACGGAGGCCACTATACCTGATTCAACTCTATATAAATCTGGAACTGATTTATATACTGAAGAAGGCTGAGCAGCAAAATATGGATTTTTATAAGACACTGGCTAGAACAAACAGTTTAATCAGAGGATGACTTTCTTGATTTTAATGACTGAACTACAGTAGTGTTTGAATAAGTTGGACACCAGGAAAGAACACCATTGTATTCATGTTGGACAGAAATCTTCAGAAAGCTAAAAAAGGTCCAGCAAATTAAAATGGGGTATAAAAAAAAAAGCCAGCATTGTGCCATTTCAGGACAAACAAGATGGCCTGACTTGCTCAGTTCTGAATGAATGAGACAACAGCTACTTCAAGACTGTCTTAGACTTCAGCCTCCAGAGGAATCTTTAGCCCATGGGGTTTTAATTCTTCTCTGGCTCAGAGGCCAGAGGGCACTTTCTGGTGCCATCTGCTCTGGACTCCAGAACTGTGAGAAAGCAAAATACCACAGAGCAGGCTCTACCAGACACAATTTTTGCCTGCTCATCACTAAACGTGCTTGATGAGCTTTCAGAGCCCTGATAACATCAGGTAGGTTCACATGTGCCTCTTCACTGGTTCATGCCTGATGCCACCAGTGAACCTGGATAGAAAAACCTGTACAGTATGCATCCCATGAGGTGGCTTAATGATTTTTAATCAGATTAAACCTGAAAAATATTCCAGTTGACCCCACTGCCCTGAAGACATTTTGTTGATCTCTGATTATCATGGTGCATTACACCACATGCTCTCCCATCAACCTTTTACTAGGAGAGCAACAAGCAAAAGCCAGACTTGTTCCTGCTTGTACTTTAGCAAATGACTTCACGCGGCCTGAGAGCTGTAAGAATGAAATGAAAGGGCAAGAAGATGTGCTAGTTTCATAATAATATAATCTAAAGCAATTCAGCAGAGCTATTTCTGGTCTGGACAAATAAAAGTGGGACTGAAAGATTCCTTACAACTTCTCTTAACTTTTCTTAACTGAAATCTTTAAAGATATGCTGTCCCTAAAAAATGCTTTTGTAGGCTCGCCTGCACCTATAGAATAGTTGGGACAGAAGGACAATAAAAGAACTTTAAAAAAGTCTTAATCACCAAACTTGCCATGCTGCACTAAACTGCACTAAAGTCAATCATCTGTAAGAGCACATTCAAACTGTGTGGGTACTGCATCTCAGTACAGCAAAGCTGGAGGGCAATGATCTGAGAGACGAGGCACAAGGAGACTTGGTTTGGTGTCTAGGCACACTCTCCTTCCATGTTTCTGATTTAATGTATAGTGGTGGTAAAGAAACAGAAGAGAAGCAGAAAAATTTCCACTCCTGGGCATATGATACAAGGTAACTTAATGTGTGCACAAGCACATTAGAACAGGGATGGTGTCTAGAAACCAGACTTCACAGATAACTCTTCAAAAAAGTGTTTAATTCTGGGATTAGTTTTAGAAAAATAAACTGGCTTTTCATTGAATGAAATCTATACCCATCAAAGGAGGGGGATTCTGGAACAACCTTCCAAAGAAGGAGCCAACAACTGTTCTTAAAATTTGAGATCTTTTTGAAAGAAGTTAAAGAACAGAATGCTTTCCTTATTCTACAATCCTAAATTTTAAAATAAAACTATTATTAATAAAGCACTAGAAAACACCATGTTCAAAAATTAATTCAGAAGTAAACAAGTAACAATTTGAATACAGTAGCATTTTATGTTTCTGGATTTTGATTACCATAAGCTCTTTCTTAGACACCCGCTGTTTCCCAGATCCCTGTGTCAAGCTCCATCCTTACCTCCTATTTGAGTAAGTACATGGAGGTGTTCAGCTTCCGTTTAAGACCAGCTTGCCATGCATCAAAGGTTTGAGAGGCCTAAGGAAATTATTCATGTCATAGTGAAAAGTAATGCCATCATTCTTCAAATAATCATAATGAAAGATTAACCATGAGAATCCAACTGTGCTTTTCTGCAGTAAAACTGGCAGATAGGGCACAAGAAGACACAAGCACCCCTGCAAGGTTCACCTCTGGATCCTTTTGTAGAGAACTGTGGTGTGGGGGGATCAGTCCAGGAAGCAACCAAATGGGTACAGAAATGTTCTTCTACATTTCAGAGCTATGGATTGACAGGGGCTTATGCTTTAAGTCTCTTCTCTTTCCACCTCTTTCTCCATCCTGGCTGCACAGCCCACAGGCAGCCATAGGACACACTTCTGGCATATGTTAATAATTATGGTGCAGACAGAGAGGAATAATATCTTAGAAAAAAGTTCCTACAAAATTTAGAATAATCAAGATTAACCATTGATTTTTAAAAAAAAAAATAGAATGGTATAAGCATCTTTACTTTCGGCTGAATATTTTGGTTTGCTTTCTCAATATACTTCTGCAATGGAAGTATATGGACACAGTCAATCTGGTGGAACACCTTCTAAGGAAGTAATTTATCTTAATTATAGCAAGCATGCAGGACAACCTAACATAACATTAGAAAATTTATCTAGATGATATAATAGGCCACTGCAAAGTAGTTAAGTAATGGCTCATGAGAAGGAACCGTTAATTAATTGATTTACAGCTATTCTCTTCCATTAGTAGCAAATCTGGGGCTAAAAAAATAGCAATATTTGGAGTTAACCATTTCTTGGACAAGACAACAAAAGAAATTTTTCCGTGGTTTTACTGCTGATCTCCTTAGACAAAATACTGAATTTTCATTTCAACATCTTAACTTTTTTTTTTTTTAATTATATCCAGATAATTTACAATCTAAACATAATTTTAAAATGAAGTGCTGGAGAAGATAATGTCTAAGCATAGTGCATAAATTGCATCCTGCACTCTTTGGGGAGAGAAAGAAGAGAATTGCTTGCTAAATATGAAATCAGTCCAAGTTCTATTAACCACACATCAAAAGAAATTAAAAGAGCAAAAATTATGATTCTCATGGTATAAAGCCTTAAATATGTTCAGCATTTAGTTCTCAGCCTCATCATAAATAACTCATATAAATCAACTGAGTGCATTTTAAGTAGACTGATCTACATTGCATGAATGCTGTATATATTAACAATATTATCTATAGAAATTAGCAGAAAAAACCTTAAAACTACTCTTAAAGTTTTAATTTATCCCAAGCTATCAAAATATGAGTAATTTTAAAATTAGCCAATTGTTATCTAGCTTGAGCAGTTTCTGAACTGTCAAAGAAAAAACATTAATCCATTTCTATTTTTTAGGCTGTTTTTACCTCTTATAATACATATGAACCAACAAGAAAAATCTTACTGGAAAAAAGGGGAAGGATTTAGATGAAGCAATTTGCTTCAAACTTTCTTACAGAGTTTGCCTGTAAGATATTCACTTTAAAAAATGATTGTGACTCCACACCACATCACACTCAACCTCAGCTATTGAGAATTTCTAGCTACATTTTCAATGGACCATAGATCAAACACAACTTGAAGAATTTTGGTTTTACTCATTCCAAAGTCATACACAAGCATATCATATGTCTTGATAATGAAGAAGGCATTGACCTTACCATCTTCCAGGTCCTCTGGCTATTCCAGACCCTGGTGGCATTCCCAGATTCTCTCACTCCAGTGACAGAGCACACCACCAGCCACAGCTGCCTGCCAGGTATGGCCCCATAGCACATCTAACTGAGCTTGCAACCTGTAAAACTGGGTGCTTTGTCCTGTGGCTGAAAAATATTGATTAAGTAGAAGTTTTTTTAAATCCAACTACTCACAATTCATTCATGAGAGGACAGGAATTGGATCAAATCAGTGAAATGACCACACCCTGAAATTTAACCTTCACTATCAAACTTGCAATTCATCTTAGAAATCCCTCATCTCAGTCTGCTGCCCCAAAGATACCACTTCTTCCCCTTATATTTTACTTAGTTCATATTTATAAATTACTATGAACAAATGAAGATCTTAAAAATTTATTTATTTTTCTTTTGGCTTCCATGAACATACACACTTAAGCCATTGGTTTATATACTCTATCTGGTATGTTCCAGCACAGACATTATTGCAGAAATGTCTCTGAATAATTAGGCACAGTGAGTGGGTTATACGTAACCACTGCCTGCCGAGCTCCACACAAAAGGAAATACTGACAAAGTTGTATAGAATATTCACAGAAAGAGTTTTGACATCTTCCGGTGCTGGAGAAGGTCATTAAAATCAAGGACACAGTTATCATCTGTGCTACAGTAAAGTCACAGGACTCCCAATGAAGGCTCAAAAGCTGCTGTTCTGGATACAACAAAAACTATAATTGAGTTTCCCAACCATTTTATTCCAAATAAAGAAGTTTAATAAACATGGAAAGAATGACGCATTGCTATTTTCACATAAAATTTGATGAATTGGGTAAAACAAGAGCTTAGCATTTTTGATTTGTCCTTCATTGCAACCAAGAGCAGAGCTCAGTCCTTGTATTTATTCCCTGTGACAAATCCTCACTCAGGAAGGAGGCATTGCACTGCACAGCCACATGGCACCTGCATCAAATGACTCAATTCACAGCATCAGGCCACGGGGCAGGCAGTGGGTCTCTCACAACTGGCAACCTCTAGTGACCAGTCTCATTTTGCCATTTGCTCATTTGGTCTGAAAACCACTGCTGTCAATCACTCAAAGTACCTCCTCCATCAGAAGTTGGGGCTGAAATTTCATTTGTTCTAAGTGAAAGGTTTTGGATGTGCACAGAAGTCAGACTAAGCACAGAAGGCCACTACAAACGGAAACTATAGCATTAAGTGCTTCCTTTCACCCCTGAAAAAAGATGTCTGGAGTTTTTTTCTAAGTCTCATCATAACTTTCACTTTTTAACAGAATTTCATAAATTATTATTGCCAAATAATACCATATATATATAGGCCTCAGTCATCCATATTTCTTTCAGGCTAAGAGAGAAAATAAACATGGAAAGTATAAAAAATGAACAGCACACAGTTGCTCCGCTTTTTCTTTTCTTCCAATACAGTCTCCATTACAAATAGCTGACAGTATAAGGAATTCTATAATTCATGGTAAGATGCATGCCAGAACCAGGAAAAAAAGTCACCTGTGAAGTGTCTGCAGGCACAGCAGAGATACAGTAAAAGAGAAAAACTTGAGTACTACTAAGGCACAGCATTCATCTCCACTGTGGGGAACAAAGAGGAAGCACATTAAACTGTCCAAGACACACTGTGGTAGTTAAGAGAATTAAGTTTCTCTGAGAAAGCATATATTTCTGTTTTTAAAATCTTTTATCTCCACACTTTCCCTGTTTGAGATAGTTTTGACAGAATTTTCTAAACTCCCACTGGACTGAAAACAAGAACATATTACAAGTGCAGAGAGAAGTGTCATGAGAATGAGAATGCTTTTCTGAGCATTTGAAGAGAAAAACCAGTTCAAAAAGAGATAAAACAAATTCCTGGTGGACGGATTAATCAGAGACTATTGAACACCCACCAGCTGGCTCTGGATCAGCGATTCTCTGAGTAGATGAAGGCTGGAAGCTGGGAAGGTAAAGCAGGGGAAGCATTTGTTTTTAGTGACTGTTCAAGACTAGGTCTGGCCCAGTACAGCCTTATGGCCTTGCATTATGCTCCCCAACAAATCTGAACTGTATCCACTCTCACCCAAAAGATCCTGTGTGACAAGCTAGTCCTGGGTGTCTCAGATAGGCATGGATGCTCTGCAGAAATGATGGCAGCAAAATAACAAACACTATCAGTTCTCTGAATATTACTAAATGCTTACTTGGATGAAGTCTTTGGCAAAGGTTCTTTACCAGCCTCTGCAAAATAATGGTTCTCCTTTTTCTCAACAAAAGCCCATTAAAAAAAAATCTTCATGGTCTGGATTGTTACCAGGCTACCAATGGACTTCTGGTTGCTGTAGCCCAAGCAGATCTTTCTAACAGAAATAACAAAGGGGTCTATATTTTATGTCAGATGTTACTCAGCTGCTTGGCATCGCCTTTAAAGTGTTATCTCATTAATGACTAGATTCCAGGTGAAAATTAATTAGCCTGTTTTATTTTTAAATGTGTCCCAAATGGAGGTTCAAAGGAGAAGATGTTGGGGGGAAGAGGAGAAGGGTGTTTCCATCTTCTTAGTATGTGATCCTAGATACAGCTTCACTACAGCTCCTGTAATATGTGTAAGTAGTACTTTGATACCTAAGTGTGTCTGTGTCTATTTCAATTTGGACTTGTTTACTTTATCTGACTCCATGTGTGAACATGCCTTTATTTTATAGAACATGCAAAGTCTAGAAGGATTCTTCATTACTTACTCCATAAGATTACAGCAAACAAAGCATTAAAAAACAAGCAAACAGAAAAATATCCAAAATGCAAACCTCAAAATCACAAAGATGATCCTGCTCTGTAAATGTACTAGTAAGTGACAGAAGGTACAAATCCTCTGAATAAACTATCACCAATACCAGAAATAGTAACCTCCTGATTTTGGCCTGTAGTTTTGGCTCATGGAACAACCCAGAAGGTCCCGAGGAGTTTGGCTGCATCCCAGTGGCCTGTGATCACCTGCATATGGACGGCTCTACTGCCCAGAACCTCCACAGCACCATGCACGGCAGCTTGTTTGGCCACCAGCCACACCGCTGGTACAACCCACACCTTAACACCTGAGAACAACATGCAGGGTAACACCAGGGTGCATCTGATCTGCCAGTCCTGCCCATGACAGGGGCCCAGAGAATCTGGCCACAATGCTGCCCCACACTTCCCCAGAACACCCTGTCCTAACAGAATTCGGGGATTTTGGAACTTTTCACATCAGAGTTAGCACCTTCTGCCTAATAGTCTTTAATGAATTGCTCCTCTGCAGATTTGTCTCATCACTTTCTCAGCCTGTATAAGAACATTTTGCACCTATACACCCTGTAGCAATGACACAAACAGTTTAACTGTTCCTTAAATAAAAAATACTTTCTTTCACTTATTCTCAAGCTTTTCACACTACAGAGCAAGATCTGAACGAAATAATTACAAGAAACAGCAACAGTCATTCCGTTCTGCACACTATTCATGCTCCCCTCACTCTACTCACCCATTTGCTTCCAAGGCTAAAGACACATACTTTACATCTGTGCTATTTCATTTGTTTACAAGAGTCTGGTTATTATACTTCACAACAAAATTCTTCCAGTTTTGTATTTCTTGCAATGTCACATCAGGATTCCTCCTCTCAGCAATACCAAAGAACTAATCAGACTAGACACAACTGAAATACAGAAAATTATATACGATTAATCAAGCACTTCTTTTAGGTGCTTCCTGTATATAAACTGAAGGCCACTAAAATACTCTAAAACGAATATGAGAACAATTTGCTCTATATAGGTAAAATTCAAGAGTTAAGTGCTCCAATGTACAAGAGTCAGAATCTTTTTGTAAAATACACATATATGTACTCTGTTGCTATCAGTGCTAGTACCAGTTCAGGAAACAAACAAATCTGGAGGACCTAAGTGAAGTATAGCTGAAAAAGGCTGAATTCAGTGCTTAGCATTCAGCAGTGAGCTGTTATTTTTGAGGCAGATCCTGCCCCCACCTCTGCAGGTATGGCTAAAGGCCTGCTCACAGAACTAGGGCAAGCCCTGGGCATGAAAGGAAAAGTATCCCTCTCTTGGCAGGCAGAAACGTCCAGCAATGGAGTATTCCAAGTGCAGAAGACTGTTGCATTTTCTTGCTTTACTAGGTTCATGAGAGGACATGAAGCCTCCTTTTAAAAACTTTATTTACATGGTCTTCCTTATAAATAAACCAGTCTCGATTTTGAAGCTGTGTTGTGGGTTGCAGCCGCTTGTGCGCTGCCATCAGGATGAGAACTCTTCTTGCCTGTTTAGTGAATTAATCAATAAACTAAAATTTCATACAGTACATGTGAAACCCTTGGGATGCTAAAAATAGACTGAATTATAAATTTCTCTTTCTGGATTTTTCCATGCTTCTTACTACTAAAACCATGAAGAGAAAGTACACAGGAGAGTATCATACATCATTGGTGTCAAATTATTAATTAGCAAAGTCTAACTTTTCCAATGGGAAAGATGCTCGTAGATTTCAGAGCAGCTATGCAGGCTAGGATGGGAAGAGAGGAGGGGGTAACACGCTTCCATGTGTTGAAGTTGCCTAGCAAGAGGATGAAGAGCTCATGCTCCAGGGTCAAAAGGGAGGATGATGTGCCCTGGTCCCAGCCCTGATGCTTAGGGTGTTTTGGGATCTGAGATGTTCTCATTACATGACCCCTGGAAGAGGGGAGCAGAGGAGACAGAGCAGAAAGAGAAGTTAGCTCTAGGATGAGGGTTTGAGAAAGCAGGAGAAAGGAAGAAGGAAAGAGAAGCTCAGCAGGAACTGGTGGACTGGTTTTTCTCCTGGTACCTTGGGCCTGCTGGAGCATGTTTCAATGCCCACAGCAGGCTGTCCCAGCAGGTTAAACGGACTCCATGCACTCACAGCCAGCTGGGAAGCATCAAGTGCTCCTCTAGTTAGGGTGGTGTAAAAGGGGAAAAAATCCCCACCCGTTACCACTGGAACTCACAGACTTTTGGCTTGAGTAGCAACCTTATTCCAAGGTGCTGGAGAAATGCACGTATTTAGCCACAAAGGAGACTAGTAACTAACAAGTATTTCTCTAACACTAGAAACACAAATTCCCCCTTTTCCTTCCCCACATGCTTTTCAAATGGATGCTTCAAATCAGGTATGATCAGGAAAAGAAAGGACAAATCAGGTCAGGAGCTTTAAAAGGTAAATGGCGGAACATTCCTATTTCCACTGCAACGTTCAGTTCTGGTAAAGACAAAGCATTTGAACCCAATAAACAGCAAAACTATTATTTTCTTCTGCAACAGTAGTAGAACTATATAACTATTTTCCAGTAGTTTCCACTGTTTCAAGTGGAGTATAAACCAATAATGAAACAAAGTGCAGAACTAATTCTATAAATGCAGCCATTATCAATACAATGCTACATTACCATCCCAAATGTAGTAATGCCTTAAAAAGTGAGTTTGGGATTTCTTTCTGTCTTATGATAAAATAGCACTTATTTGTGCAGGTTAACATCCCAAATTACCTTCCTTTCCATGAAAAAAAAGTGCATAACTTCCAAAGTATGATGTTACTGCAGGCATGAAAAGAGATCAGAAGCTACAATGTTGGCAGTAGTAGCCAATGTGAAGATCTTGAGCTACATGTAATTAATAACCAGTTCAGGTACAGTTCTTAGGCTTGGCTTACAGCCTCCGTGGTCAATGTGGTTGTCTGAAACCCCAGATGTGGTAGGAAACCAGTGGCATGTTGTCTTGAGGCTGCCATTGCCAGTTGACATTGAGCCCCACAAATCCTAGTGCAGGGAAGCAGAGGAGCTTACATTTCTCTGCTATTTTTTCTATTCATATTGAGCTTTGTTTTGAAGTGTCTGATTCATGCAAGATGTAATAATCATATAAGAGATGATTGTGTTGCCTGGACAAATCAAAATTTGTTCAAATGTGATTATGCACAATGAAATAACTGATCAATAGCATCAAAGCAATTAATGCTATCAGTAATTCATGTACTCCTCACTTGTGATCTCAGATTCATAGCATCATTTAAGTTGGAGAACACCCTATCCTAAATTATTATGAGAAGTTGGCAAAGCTGTGACTAAACAGGTAATTCAAGTAACAAATGTGCTCGTTATGAGAGCATCAAACTCTAGGTTCAACCTAAATAATCCTCCAGTCACTGCAAACAGACCACCCTGATAAGATGAGAGGGAATCTGGAGAAGGCCTTGCTTTTCCTTCCCCTTCTCCATTCTAAACCCTTTTCCTTCTGCATCACACTGAAAGACCGCAGAAACAGCAGCAATAGAACCTCCTACTGGTTTCATTCCCATTAAACTACATGTGACTATAGCAGAAAGGACTCAATTTAAGTTACTCTAAGAAACAGGTTTTCTAAAAGAAGTAAAAAAAAGTAAAACAAAGCAGAAATCCTTCTGATACTTCTGTCCTATTTGACAGGAGAAAGCTGTCTGCCAGTTTCCAGCTCACAGCCCTTGGCTGTTTCCTGGCTGAGACTTCTCCCTAAGGCTGTCCCTGAAATATTCTCATCAAAGAGCACAAGGGAACAACATGCTCTGCCCCAGGAGGAGGACAAAGACTAGCCAAATTTGTGAGCACTCTGCAGTCATTCCCTGCAGCTATGAAATCCCACTCATCCCCCAATAAGAACATTTTCAACAGGGCCCAGTCTTCCAGACCTGGAAACTTAAATCAAGAGCAAATTTAGGAAGTCTGGTTCCAGCCCTACCATGAAAGGCTACGTATTTTGGTCCATAAGAACAGTTCAACTTCCCCTGCAGAGCATAAACTAGAATCTGTCACAGGCTGGATACAAGGTCCTGAAATGTCTAAGCACTTTCTGATGATGGTGTCTAACATGTAGTTCATTATTTTGTCTGTCTAATGAGTTAAAAGACTCAATTTTTCCAGATGCCAGTGTTATCCTCTGAGGAAATATATCCTAAACTTCTCTCAAGTGTCTGCTGGGATATCAAAGTGAACAACATTACCAGAACTAGATATGTACAGTTAATAACACAGTTTTTCATTTCCATCTGTTAATCCAACCAAATTTTGTATTTAATTTCTAATACCATTTTTCTGGTTAGTAACAACACATATGAAGTCCTGTGACACAAAAATGTCAAACTGGTGGCATTCATCTGATGACAAGAGCAGCAGTAACACTTTTACAGTCTGCTGGGTTTCTCCACACAGAAGCAAACAAACAGCCCTAGGGTAGTTTATTTCATCCTGTAACAGGGTGCAGTGGGACCAGCCTTGTATCTAATGAATAAGATCATCGTTCCCATGCCTCTGAAGAAGGATTCAGGATGGTAGATTGGTTGCTGGTCTGAACAGGAACATTGTGGTTAAGCTGTACTCCAGCACCCAGAGGAATGGCCTGTGTTTGAACTCCCCATCCTGAAAGGTCTGCAGATTTCTGTGCCATTATCTTACATAGTATACCTGCTTCCAACATCAAACCTCGAGCAACAGATTTTGCTGTCTATGACTATTTTACTTTCTGCTGTATTGTTCCTCCAGTCCTTTGTGCTTTCCTGTGCTCATACCAGACCCATGTTTTCAGATACTAAATCCATTTTTAAAATAAAGAATGAGATGTAGCTCAAGAATCTCAGCTGAAAAATTCTAAGTAATTTCACTGACCTACATTAATCAATGAATTTATAGCCTCCAGCTCAACAGGCAGGTGAATAATTATTTTTATAAAGTAATCTTTAGTGTGCCAGCCTTTTTTTTAGTAAAAGCTACCAGTAGAAATCCTATGACACAGGCTTCTCTTACCAGTTTCTCCTAAGAGACTGAAGACCTCATTTCCAATATACTGAAATATTACCGTACTGTGAACAATGTCTTCAGCAAACGAGATAGAGACGTTTCAGTTCTCTTTCTGCTCAACTAAATCAAATGAGTTTTTGGTGCTACCACTGAGTGAAGTTTAACTCAACTCTGTCATCCCATTAATTTTATCTACAGGAAAATGCTAACGGACAGAAAACATGCCTATTCTCAGTTACTGCTGAAAATTAGTACTTAGGGAACAGACTTGTTGAGCAAGCAGGTATTATATACAGAGATATTTTTATATTAATAAGCACTGGCAAAGTATCTGTACGTTATGTGCTTTGAATTATTTTATGCAATTGATAATTTTTAAGTGTCTGAAGATCTCTTTAATCAATCAAAAGCAATCTGATTTATTCTCAGTGATTACTTCTCAACCATGGGATGAAATGTAAAAATTAATAAATGACTAATAACAGTGCATAATACAGTGAATTACAGGATTTTTAAAATTGTGTTATCAGTAATTCAGAAGCATGTTCCTGCTTGCAAAGATATATGCCGAAGTATTTCTTTACAGCTAATCTAGTATTTTGCCACTTTTGGAGCAATACCAACTGCATGATAATTTAATATGCATTAATTCCTGTCATTAATTCCTCTTACTAATATGCATTAATTCTGCTTTGTCTTTATAGTAACAAATGAAAACCAATATAGAGCAAAAAAAAACCCTTTCCTTTTACTTATCACAAGGCCATAGCTCAGGAGTATGAAAATGATACTTTACTGCAATAGGGAGTGAGAACTGTGTTCATTTGACTTCACATGATGCCTAAGCATCAGCTCTTGAAGCTCCTGATTTTTCTACTAGTCACCCCTTCAGTTAATAACTGAACTGAATGGATCTGCTCTACAGCCCAGAGCAAGAACAAAATCAATAAGATTTGATAAAATGCATTAATTCTCTGATTGTATTTATTAAAAGACAATTTTCCAGAATTAAGTCCAAGTCAGTTAAAATTTGCTAAGTTGCAGTTTGAGAAAACCAAGTACTGTAATTGAATATTTGGCTTTATAATGAGAACAAGAAAGACAATATTCCAACATGTTATTAATGGACATTTCCGTCCACATTAAGCCACACTTTTTTTCCTAACAATATCCCTTACTAATAAGATGCTTGCAAGATTGTCCCTTCCTGACCCTTTTCTCTGTATAGTACCACAGATTACTTACTGGTATTTTAAGTTATATAATTACCCAGTTATCTGAGGAGATTGTGGACAACAACAACAACAACAACAACAACAAAAATCTGTTCTTCCTCAAATTACCTGTATTAACAGCAAATAGTTGCTGGGTTGCCTTTGCTTTCCTCTCTTTTTATTCAGGCTGTTTACTCTGTAGTGACTAAAATATTTATGCATGCTCCTCTGAAAATCTCAGTCAAAGTGACTAAAAATCATGGTCCCTAGGGAATTTCAATGGACCCTGGATACCTCTCTCAAACGCCTTGGGAAACCTAGCCATTATTTTTTAAAGAATATTAGTATTTCCAATTCTTCACCTTTTACTAACTGTTTCCTCATTAAACACAGGTAATTTTAGTACCTCACCTTCAATGTGAAAAAAATGAGAATGTTGTTATAAGATCTGTGAAACTGTGATTATGGCTGTCATGCTTTTTATTTACTACAGTCAAAGAACACAAGCAATGTTCATTCACTCATACATCTGGATAGAGTAGCAAAGCATTGAAACAGCTGAGCCATATTTCAGTAAATCACATACGTTCCGAATTCAGTATTTGAATGTGCAACCCTTAACTGTACATGTGTGAAAATCTCTCCCACAGAAATACACTTCCATTAATTTACTTAGTTTCCATGATAAATGAAGTTAGGTATTCCCTAATTAACTGAATGAAAGGAATTTAGGAAGGTTTTTTCTGCTGTTAGTTATTCTCATTTTTACACCTGTTTTCACGGTTGAAAGCCTGCTTAATCTGCAAATTACGCATTTCAGGTAATATTTCATGGCAGAGGCAGAGAAAACAGAGTAAATCCTCCATGGCAAATGAAGACTGACAAGCATCTTTGCGAGCAGCCAGCTATCGTACACATCTTCCTTGTTAGCATCATGCGAGCTCCTCACTGCTGTCGCTGCCACCCCCGCCGCGTTCCCGGCCCAGAGCTCGCACGCCCAGGAGTGTGTTTGCATTCAGCACACGACAGATACAGGCTTTGCCAGGGAGGAATTTTAACCCCCCCCCCCCCCCCCCCCCATCCCCTCTAGATGCTCCTCTAGGTGTGTTTTCCTTCCCCAGGCTTCATCTCGCTGCGGGCGCGCCCGTCCCGCCCCGCGCTGTGACTCAGCACCCCGCAGGCCTTCCTCCGGATCCGGGAACCCGCACCGCCTCTGCCCGCCGGCCGGGCACCGCCCGCATCCCCGAGGCTGTCAGCCTTCCCAGCACGGGAAGGGCGAACCCCCGGGCATGAGCAGGTGGGGTGCAGCTCCCGCACAAGGAATGCCTTCCCAGAGAGACCGGGGGGTTCAGAACTGCCGCTTCAGCCCGATGGTCGCTTGTTTTCAGTCGGGCAATGCTAACAATGCCTGATCTCTGGTACAGCATTCTTCCAGCTGAGTATTTGGAAATTAACAAGCAAACACTCACTGTTCACTGAGACAGGGCTCCGTATGTGTTTCTGTGCAAATGTGGCATAAGGACTCAGGGATCCTAAACTGGCCCATCAGGCGTTATTAGATGCAAATGCAAAATTACAATGTAAACTCAAAAAGGCATTTACCCACGGAAGGGTAGCATCCTGTTGTGACTGCCTGTAATGCTTACTGGCAATACCTTGCTCCTTGAGATCACACAGGTAACAGCTTTCAGGTTTATTAAACTAGCTATTTCTCAATACTCTCTGACAATATATCTCTTTGAAAGTATGGGCATGGCTTCAAGTTACTGAACACAGAAGATAAAGCATTTGTACTCCTTTTTCAAAATATGAAGATCTACAAGTGCAAAAGATATTATTGATATAGAATTTTTAAGCATTTACTGTAGTAAATAATTTATTTTAAAAATGTAATTTAACTTATTTTAAAAGGTGGTACCTTCACTGTACATCTATATTAGTTAGACAATTTCCTTGAATATATCCAAAATTGTCAAATGTGCAAATTAAAAAAAAAAAAGTAGAATGCTTTTAATTTTTTTTTTAAATTTCCAGAAAATTCCATAATTAGAAATAGTTGTACTTCTATGTAAAATTTCTAAGAGTACATATTTTTCTGAAGGACAGTAAGGACAGACTTGTCTAGGCATTGAATGAAAGCCCAGACTTTTATCCAAACTGTAACAGTATGATTATCTTAGTTATTTACAGGACAGACAAGCAATAGATTCTGGGATGCATTTTCCTGGCACACATTTTACTGTAGCTTGCAAATGTTACAGAAAATGTACAGAAAGAGGGAAAACGCCAATGAAATTTCACTGTCATTATTCAGTTAGGACCTCTAATGAAATAGATCATGTTATTATATTGATCTCCTCAGTGACTGTCCTGCCCCTCCCCACAACGCAGTCATCTGTACCAGACAGAAATTGAACAGAAATGTACACTCTTAAACAAACGGCAGTATTCAAACACAGTATTTAGTCTAAGCAACATTTAAACCATTTAAAAATAATCAGACTAGTAGGATCTCTGCAGCTATATCCACCTGAGAATCCTGACTCTGCATTCTAGCCCAGGTATCTGAGTCAATGTAACCACACTGCATCATCATAATCCTGTCTCAGCATATTCCCTCTACTGCACTCAAATCCACAAATAAAAAATACCCCTTTTTACCTTAGATGGTGAATTCCTTCTTGTCCTTTTGTTCATAATAACTATTCCAAGTTTGCATCTTTGAAAAAATACAAGGAAGGTTACACCAATAAACTTCGCAATCCTCTCCTGCGGCAGAAAGCAAATTACAAAAAAAAAAAGAAAAAAAAAAAAAAAGACTTCAAACTGTGACCTCAGAGCAGAGCACAGCCATTAGCATCCCTCAGCCAACCTTCAGTAGAAAGCAGGTTTAGACAGCAGGAAAACTGGCTCTGTACATGGCTGCAAAGCTTTCAAATCAAGCATTCTGTGCTGTAAACTCAGGGATTTATATCTTCTTAAATAGGCCGTCCCACTCAATGCTGCTTGTGTGCATGAAAATATGAAGCATTTCACTGCAGTCACTTTATGCAAGAAACTACCCCAGTCATCTTTACAATCTCTATCACTGTGCTCTGAGACTAAAGAATGAGGAGAGCATGCATAATTCATGCATTAAAATTTTCTGTGCACTTCCTGCAGCAACTGTTACATCCAGTAATGGGGTATCGATCAGCTCATTGCTAAAACAATTGGGGCTGGGCAATTGCTTTGCTGCAACAAACAATATTCCATCCAAAACAGGATGCAGACACAGGCTTCCCCCTGCAGCACTCAAGCGTAACTCCAACATACACAGCATGGCATTTACATATTGCAGAGTGTTTAATCTGGACTCCGCATTTCTTTGACCTCCAAAAAATGTTGCGTTATCTGAGTCTCTTACTTGAAGTCTATATTCCCTTCAGACTGTTTCTCCTTTAACTCTGTGCAGAATGAGAAGCAAGTATGTTTTCCTAACCCCATGTTCAAAGCACAGTGAACTTCTGAAAGCACAGGGCAGATGTAAAAGCTTTCTACCCCATGAAATTCTTTTCCCCATACACACCTGAACCATGTTTGTAGCAAGAAACAAGTCCATTCTCATTTGAATCCTTTTGTTAGAGTGCATATATTATATTCTGTCTGCATAGACACACATAGATATGTCATTTTTATCTAGCACAACACACATAATTTGCATCTGCCATATCAATTAAAACACATCCCAGAGTTTCCACTTCTTTCCATAGATCTGAACATCTTCCAGCCTTTTCAGCATACTCCTTTTTCTTGCACCCCTGTCGTTTAAACAAGCTTCATCAACAGTCTATTAACCCTGTCTTCAGCCCCTGTATTCAGCAGCCTCTGGGCATTCCCAGTCTCTGACTGCCACGTGCTTCTCCTCCCATACACAGGAAAACCACAACTGCTACTGTTTCATATGAAAAGATGAGAGAGTGAAGATGGTCAAAAGGAAAATATAAAGTCATGACTGAGGTGAAACTCCAAAGCAGTATTTAAAAATAAAATAACAAGGATCTTTGATTGCCCTGGTGTTGCCAAACAGCATAGTCACTGGTGTGTGAACTGCACACACCTGTAGTTTCCCGAAAGCCATGGAATTATTCCTGACCCTTGACAGAGTTTGGGTCTGATCTTTAATCACTAAAATACATCATCATCACTAAAATAAAGAACTCTTATTGAGGTTTGTTAAAAGATATTAAAGAGATTAGTAAGACCTATAATAATTATTTATTCCTGGCAAAAGAAAAAATCTTGATGGAACTGCAGAACGAACAGAGACACTCACATATTGATGAAAACCTGAATCTGGGCTAAACTATCGACTCTCCTGCAATTGTACACATTCAGAGTCCTCCCAAGTAAGTTAATGGAAAATTGTCTGGAGCAAGCAGGATTTGGCATACAGTCTGGAAACCTGAATGAATAGAGGCTTTTTCAGCAGAAATTCGGGAAGAAGTTTTTCTTTGTTTGTCTCTCACCAAAGCAATCACCTTTCAGTACATCCAGTGTCTACTGCTTTCTCTTATGCTAAGGCATGCCCATATATTTCAGTGGGCTGGCAAACGTGTTGCCAAGAAATTCCTGTATGTCTGTCTGGTATATCCATTCTCAACAGCTACCAGGCTATAATACAACAGCAGTTAATCGCTGCTTCAGGATACATCAAAATCAGCAGTTTAGTTTGTCACATTCTTCATCCTTTACTATACTGAGTGCTGGGTCACAATAATCTCTGACAAGCACTAAGCTAGAAGTTACAAGTCGTATCAGAAAATGTGATGTTGTGCACCTGACTGCTTAATTAATCAGATCAGAATGGGAATAAACCCCACAGAGATGAGATTTGTGCCCCAGGTCATGCAATCCCCATGAGTTCACTCTGGTCTTACTCTAATCAGTTCTAAGTGGGAATTTTACTGGGAAAAGAATGCTCATATAGGCACTGCAGACTAGTTCATCCTGCACTTACCATTACAGTGGACATCTCCCACTTCTTGCTATGTTGGGAGTGTGCTCCAGATAGATGTCTAAATTTGGACAGATAGCAACACATGCCTACGCAAGAGTAAGATGCCCATTCTCTGTCAGAAATCTGTCAGAACCTGTTCAGCTGTTGTGGTCTATTTAAGGGCAGGTTGAATCATTCTTCTGTTTGTGGACTCGGTCAATTAGATTTCTGCCAATTAGGATCAGACTGAGAGCGTGTCAACTACACGTAGACCACTCAATTTAGGCATTTCAATCTGTCACTGTATCCCCCCTTCCTGTGATTTAACAAGAATATTTCCTGGACACAGGGCAAGAGATATGGTAATTCTGGGAACAGGATCACTTTGTCACATTCTACTCTCCCTCTTCAAGCTATATTTGGGATTCCTTAAAGAAAATTACCAATTGCTTAAACCTGATTTCATATGTAAATGTCACAACACAAGTGCCATATTGGACAGTTCTATCCAGAATATGAATTTTTATCATTGACTCAGAAAGAAACTAACTTTACGCATTTTATTATGAGATAAAGTTAAATTACTCATTGAATTCAGAAGTTTGAAATGGAAAACATCTCCATGTGATTGTCACTGGTATTGTAATACATCAGTTAAATAACTATTTGTGTAGAAAAAGACATTGTTAAAATGTCTGCAATACTTGCCTTGTATGTAATATGATGGGTTCCTCAAAGGAAGACTTAGAAGCTCTGGAGAATAAAGTAAGTCTTCCATCTATCAGAGAATTTCATAAGAAGCACAAACAATACAAATAGAAACTGCTACACTTTCTTTGGAAAATAATAAAGATGAGAAGGGTTTTACAATTTAGAAGGGTAAGAGCTAGAAACTGGACAAACTAGTGTTTTTTGAAGTTACTGGTGTCAGCAAACACAGATATGAGTGTTATAGGTGTATTTCATTACACTGAATTTCATTACAGCCTAGGTATTTTGCTGTGTTACACGCACCCCCAAAAAATCTGACAATCCATGCTGACAGAAGCTGTGACTATCTGACAATCCATGCTGATTGCCTTCTCTGTGTATTTAATTGTATTTTTAGCATTCCCTGATTTGCTAATGATGAAAAGGAGATAATGAAAATGCCCTGCTCTCCTTGCTTTATTCCTCCTGTTCTACACTTCTCATGTAAATGAGACATTCCCATTTTTACTACGCCCAGATAGAAGTCAGAAACCCACAAGAAAAAATACAAAGATTTATCCTTCATCATGAAAACCAGTTCTAGTACAATACACACAGCCTCCCAGCCCTCCTGGAAAATTACCCTTTCGAAGTAGAAACTCCAGAGTTGGGAACTTTCTCTTCAATTTGGAATGGGAAAGTACTCATGGCATGTAAGGTTTTAAGACATGCTACATAGTGGACTGTCAGATACTCTCAATCACAGGATTCCATTTCTAGCAGAGTATATTCTGAGACCACAAAACCATTTAATGCAGCCATTTCTTATAGACATCTTACAAATCTTCATTTTATTTCAGTAATTAGTTTTTCAAATTCCCGTGTCATGCACCTCTTTCTATTTGTCATTCACTATTCTCCCTTACTAAAGTCTAACTTCAGCCTTGATTTATAGAATCATACAAACATTTAGGTTGAAAAGATCCTTGACATCATCATGTCCAACCATTAACCTAGCACTTCCAAGTCAACCACTAAACCATGTCCTTCAGAACCACCTCTCACCATCATCTTCCTCTTCCTACACTGAGTAAAGCCTGTTTTTCACAACCAATTAATTCTGTTCTCCTTCACATTTTCTAGGTCTAAATCTTTTATTCTAACATTAATTTATAACATCCATGATTGTCATTTCAACTCCAGTGCTCAAATCCTCCTGTTTCTACTTCTCTTTCCACATGCCTATTTCTCCAACAGAAATAATCGCTTAATAGATAGACATAATAGCAATTTGAATTTTTTCTTCTTCCTTTGCTTTCCCTTCCTTTCCTTACCTCATCCTTGAAGCACAGAAAACGGTTGTGCTCAATCCTTCTATTTGTTCCACTCTTCTTAGAGCCACAGCTACTTCAGAGTTTCCCAGTCCTTCAGAAACTCTCATTTCCCCACTCCTGCTTCATTCTCTTCCCATTCTCACATTTTTTTTCCTTTCACAAAGGAAAAAACACCCTAGTGTTCCCCTTAGCCACCAGTATATCTTCCTGCTTTTTTGTTGCTCTTTAATAGCTTTAAACTACTGTGTGAAGTTTCTCTATTCCTTTCCTGATGCCTCTTATCTTTTGCCTTCAAAATGTGCAAACAGAACTCTTTAAATCTCTTATCATTTGCAGTTATACAGGCCTCAGGAAACGGGCTCGTTTTTCATTCTTCCAACATTTTTTCATGTCAACATGTTTTTCATGTTTAGGAGTTTTTACTTCTGATGTTTTGGGTGCCTTGGCACAGTCCTATCCTGATGTCCCTAACTGTTGCTCTGGATGTCATTCAAAGCAATGGTTTCTTCTATGCTTTCTGGAGAATTATTTGGTCTTTTTTCCTCCTAAAACTTTACTTTAATACAATCTCATTTATAAATTGGCATCTCAGTGCAATTACTATCCCCTCTTTAGATGCTGCACCTCTACTTCAATACTACCTCATTCTTTTCAAACTGGTATCTCAGTATTTCTGATACTGTAAATTCAGGCATCACCTTATGCTACATATAGACAAATTAGGGTTTTCATTACCCACCCCCACAAACTCCTTCTGCCAGATCCTTTCTGAATCACTGTGTACAGTCTGAATGTTATCTCTAACCCTGATCATCCTTAGATCATGAAATCCAGACCTGCAGAATCTTTCTGCATAATATTGCTCATATACAAGCTTTTAATATATACACCTTATTAATACCCTTGTCCAGATTCTCGTCACCTCAGAAATGATTTAATTAAATTAATCCAAAATCTTGTCCTCTGGCCTGACCAAACATAGCACCTAATCAGAGTGCTGCTGAGAAGACCATTCTTCTGGTACCTCACTCTGAGTGTGTAATTTCTCTCCATGCCTCCACTACTGTTTTGGTATGTCAAATAAAAGCAAGTTCACATTGGTTCCATGGACCACTCTCATTATTATTCTCACTTGGTACTGAACAGCCAACTTATAATTACTCTGCAAGTTATTTTTCATTATCTCCTTGTTAAATTCTCAGTGAAGCACTTCTATGCTTCCTCCCATTACACTTCATACTTTGGAAGAACTCTGCAACACCTGCAAAGTTACTGCATTGCCCTCCTTCAAATCCTTTCTTAAATCTTGTTTGCTATGATAATTGCACATTAAATTGACAGCATGTAGGCTGCTTTGGAAAGCTGAGACCACTATCCTCAATGGCTGATTTTCTTTCTGTTTCTTTGCAATTGCCCATCTGTCTTTGCCTTTTATGTTATGCTTCCACTCATAACTAATATAATTCTCACTGGCAGAGGGACATACTTCTTGTTTCTTCAAAGGGATCTCTGCTTGATGACTGAGTTTTCAGCACTACAGTAATGGAAAGTACCAGAGGGCACAGAACAATTAGAATTTAACCATGACTGTCTCATAGAACCTGTGGAGTCAGGAGTAGAATTTGAGCTGGCCCCCAATTCCTACAGAGAAGTCATATGAGGATGAACACAATAAAGACTGCCAGTTCAGTCATTCATCTGAAAATGTGACTTTGTTCCTCTATGGACCACTTTTCTACTAATACCTAAACATATTCCACAACAAAACAACTGCTTGTTCTGCTTTACTGTTTAAGTCAGTGTTCCAAGATATCAAGGATACTAATTATATTAAAATGCTTTCTTTACTCATTATTCTGAAACGATTATGACAGTTAATAAAATTATATAAATTGCATGCCAATATGATTGTCCCTACTACATATACTATACTGTATTCTGTAATATATCACAGGTTTAAAATTTCATACTATTTATTTATAGTTATATTTTAAAATAAAATAAGAATAAAAGAAGATAGTAACCATAGTTATTGGTATAACAGACTACAGACTACTACATGTATCAGCCATATTTAAAGTGTAGAAGAGATTCTGTATATATGAGAAAAATGCCACGCCGAATGTCCCAAGAGCTCCAAGAGCTAGTGACAGATACAGAGCTGTAGAGAGTACGGCTTTTATGTTCTCCTAGGCCTTTGCTCTCAAACAGCAACAAAGGCTGTATCCAAGATAACACACAAAACTTCCCTCCAAATGGTTTACAATGTTTACAGAGTGATTTACTTCAAACCACTGCTGATCCAAAACTAGCATCAAGTGCAGCATGACTTGCTGCAGTATATTCCTCTACATGACTGTCTGTAATACTAATGGAAAAATTCTCTTCTTCAGGTCTACTCTTCACGTGCTTTTGGGCACATCATTGTCCTTGGGCCAACTGCCCAACCGCTATAGCAACTGAACCTCTTCATACATTTTGAGCTTAAGAAACAATCTGTTTGATATGGTTTTTTCCTATATCTTTGATACTGCTGGTTTTGCACTCTACCATGCATGCTTCCTCTATTATTCTCCTGACCTTTGGATTGATTGTTCTATTCGTCATTAGTTAAGAACTCCCTTCATTTGCTTTATTAGTCATCACAGTAACAACTTACATCACTGGATAAAAAAAGCAAGCCTATGCTTGACCCGGCAGCAATTTGCTGTTGGGCTGCCTGGCGATAAAGCCAGACTCCTTCCCATATCCTCATCCAAAGACCTACAAAAATTCATGGCACACCACAGGAATCAATTGAATTATGTGTTTTGGTGAAAAGTAGCAAAAGCCAAGTATCCATTACTGTGAGCAGAAATTCAGGGCCACTGCCTGGGCAGAGCATAGCAACAAGTTCAGGGCTGCCAGCTCTTTTCTAAGCATGAAGCTCAAGCCAATAAATGTTTCCAGCTGACTGAAATGCTTTAATGACAAGCCTTTTACCATGCAAACAAGAGACAAACTGCTTCATCGAAACGTCTTGCTGGGGTTGCTCTGAAAAGGGTTGGGTGGGAGGGGGCCACTGGGTGAGGGCAGGGGCATGGATGCCAGGTGCCACAGGCAGCCCTCACCTCGGAGGCACAAGCCCATGGCCCCTGAACAAGCAGTTTGGGGCTGGGCTGACGGCAGCCAGGGCAGCCGTTGATCCGGATCACCGGACAAGACCATTGCAGCGGGCCAGGCCTGAGGTCCTCCCCAGAGCACAGCACGTGTCAGAAGGGTGAGACTGAAATCATGACAGTGCCTATTGTGCCCACTCTGCCTCTGTCTGCTGCAGCAGAGTGCTCTGCTGAATGCACCCTGCCAGCTCCAGAAATCTGGGGAACAGCATGGGCCCGATTCAGAGATCTTGTTGCCACAGGAATCTGGTGCCCTGAAAAACTGTTTCAGATGCCAAACCACAGAAATACCAACTTATATTCTCTCTGCAAATTAACATTCATAACAAAATACACAACAGTCAGAAGACATTTTCTCCTGCTCACTTTGTAATCTGCCCATTTGGATTTTTATTTATTTTCTACTCAGTCTGCAAACTCAGAGAGAGCATATTATATAGCTGCTTTTTAGAGTGGGCTGCTGTCCTTGTTGTTGCACTGATGGAGGATATGAGTGCCTTTTCCCACAACGAACCACTAGAATGCTAGAAGAAGAAATATATGATTTGCTCACTTAATTTTATTCCATTCCCTACTAATTCTTTATATCATACTAAACTTTTGAATGAAGAAAATGTCAGTGTGATTCCTAATAAGCAGCATGAGATAGCATTTGGCTGTGTGAAAATCACAGGAAAACTGAAGTGGGAGGCCAGTATTTAATCTTCATCCTCATGTCAAACATACTTCCCAGTCAGTACCACCAAGTATTTTCAAATGCAGGTCAACCTAGATCAGTAGCTTGCCAGTAAAGAAGCAAAAGTGACACAAAATAGAGACAAAGCCTCCTACTTCTGTTCCACCAACAGCCTGCATTGTCAGTGACAATCATCCTCCGCTATTCACCACCTGCCCTTTCTCCTCTTTGCCAGAGCATGGCTTTTGACTTTTTCATCTGTATTTGTTCACATTTCTCTGAATCAACAACTCCATCACACAGCACACAGCACTAGCTCTGTCTGACCAGAGAGAAAATAAACACAAAAACACAAATAGAGAAAAGAAGTTCCTTTCAGCTTGGGAACAACTGAGTTCCTCCAAATAAAAACCGAATTAGACATTTGGGTTCTCCTAGGAAGGATATTCCCCTGCAATAAGATTCATTCCCAAATCCAGGAACAATCATGTTTCTAATCTTCTACTTTCTCCTTAGATATGAACTGTGAGAAATTGCTAACTGAAAATGAAGAGACAATATGAAATGAGGAGTTGTAAATATCATAGATTGCAGGGGGAAGAGCCTAGCAATTAATTGAAGTAGAAAACTCTGCTATCAGTGAGAATTTAGTGGAAAATCAACTAAATACGTAAATTTTCACCTTGGGGGAAAAACACAAAACTAAGCCAGACCAGTATTATAAATTCTATAAAAAGTGTGAATAAGAAGCCTTCTTTCCTTTAACCCTTATTTTCTAACCTGTATCAATACAATTAGTTTACGTGACTTTTTACTTCCTCCTCCCCAAACTGTAATCCTGCATAAGCTTTTTGGAATTTTATGTTTTATGTTTTATGTTTTGTGTTATGGATTTTTTTTTGCAACAAAAAGCAGATTCCACCAGCACCTACAGAATAAGCTATTTCCATGGGGTGATGCTGAAATCTGAATGAACAGACTAATGTCTAAAATTTTGTCTGAACAGACAAAGGAATAGCAGACAGCACTTTGTGAGAAGCACAACATACGATACAAACTACAAAACATAAGGGGTTGCAACCACTACATAGGGTATGCAAGCTCTTTGGCTTGCTTTAGAAGAAGCTAAAGAAATGCTACTGAAACCAAATTTTCAACTGGGAATTCCTTCTTTGAGGAAGTATGAGCTTAATTTCTAGTCCCAAAGTGAAATGCTACCATTGAGTCAAGGTTCTAAAAGGTTAAAATTTTAGCTAAGAGTTAAAAGAAATTTGTATTGATTAAGATACAAAGTAGAAAAACAACAGATAAGTTAATGATTAGTAGATGCCTAAGCTAGAGCTAAGTGATGTATTATTTGCCATTATATTTTTTTGTTTATTGTTTATTTTTGTTTTTTTATAGAAGGAAACAGAATAAATGAACTGTCATCAAAACAAATTGAAACTAATAGAACCAAGAACAGCACCTGGGCTTCGTAATAATTAACCAAAAGTAGGAGATCTTGGGCTGTGCCAAGAGATCATGAAGGCCTGCCAACAGCAAGAAGGTAAAAAGGTTACTGTGAGGAAGACATTCCTGACTTCATCTTTCAGGACTACTGACCCAATTTGAGACCACCGCCCCAATTCAAGAGAGAAACTGCGCATGTGTGAAAGACTGATGATCTCATTTTAATACAAAGTGGAGGATGGGAGGTGCTGGGGTCATACATATGTAGAAGATGTAAAACTTTGAGTAATAAATAGAGAATGAAGAACCTTGTACTTCGCTGGCATGTCTTTAGGAGGCTACTCCCATGCCACCCGCCACTGCCTGAACAAACATACCACTTTCTAATTTTAATTAGTTAGAGGGTCTTTTGTCCATGGATATCAGGATTTAATGAATCACCATGGGATACACTGTGGGAAGATTTTTTTTGAATGAGTAAACAGTAAGTATGTAAAAAACAAATAAAGGATACTTTTGAATGGGTGTGATCTATTTCTGAAAGAATAATACTTTTTGGTCCAATGACTGTAACATTGCAGTTTACTTGATTTTAGCAGCAAAAATCAAAACAAAAAATGATGATACAGTATCACAAATACATCTTTTGTACACATGTAAATGTTCACCAATTTATTTAATACAAATTAAGCTAAGCATTTCACAGATTAAAAAAAACCAAAACCTTAAGCAATGTAATGCAAGGTAAGTATTTCTAGTCATTGGCCAGTGTTTTTTCTGACATATTTCCAAGACCAAACATTTTTATTTATATGGTCAATGATGGGATGGCTGAAGGACTGCAACATCTCCTGCTGTTTACAGAGACACTCACGCATCTGTGCTGATGTGTGGATGGTCCTATGAAGATAAATTAAAGAAAATTTTTCCAAAAGTTCTTTCAATTACTGAAGTCTCCAAAAACTAGCAGCAGCTCCTTGACAAATACAGAAAATGTTCCATAGGAGTTGAATCACCATATAAGCCTAAACACTGTGCCTTATGGGATGCAGAATTTAAAAAACCAGTCATAAAAACCCCAAAACAGTTAAATTACTGCCTTTTTGTAGTTCTCCATCCCCTAGTTCTCCATCTGACTAGTGAGATGAATAATTGAAATTAACTCTTTGGGCCTTTGAGTTGACAGAAGTTGCCTGTTAATTTTTATTTATTTTACAGTTGAGATATTAACAGGCATACAGAGACTATTTTTTTTGAAAGGAAAATGCAAAGCATGTTTCAAAGGAAAGGAAACTGCAGTGAACAGCTTAATGGACATGTACAGTTACCCACCATTAGCGTCTGTGAAGGAATGTAGCAACATAAAGTACAAGTATGCTACCCCACATGAAAACTTTAACCTCTGAAGAATATGAGAACATACTATCCTTTTGTGTTAGCTTAATTGAGTGTTTGGGGGCTATAATTTTTAGGGTTTACAAAAAGTGATGGACTCCATTCTGTATATAAAGCTTTTATTTACAGCAGCAGCAGTAGCTATGGGTACTGACAAACAGTGAATCTATGGCCAAATCCTGAAATAAATTGCAAATATACCATCTGGCACTTAAGATTTAACTAAATGTGACTGATACAGCCCACCTGCTCTGAGAAGTTTCATTATATTGAAGTTTCACCCAATTTCTCATAGAATTTATTCATTTATTTCAAGCATGAGGATGGTCTAAAATAAAACAACTGCAGGCATACAATTTAAAACTAAATAACAGTATTTATCCACAAAAGAATTAAATATAAATGTATTTAGTGACCTCTAAAGAGAAAATTAAGCTAGTTGAACTTAAAAGTGATACTGGCCACATTCCAATTCTTCACCTAGTTTTCAGTGCACTTTCTGCCAAAAAGCACGTAAAAGGTTTTGTTCCTATCAGATTGAATAATATTCTAAGATAACCTGACAATGAACGGCAGGAATCGTCTAAACAATTCAATTTTGATCTTACCAGTATATTTCCAGACTACTGGTATGTTACTACATCTTAAAAAGCTAGTAATCTTTTGCAATAGGAGCACTGAATTTGACAGATGTCTCTAACCGGACTCTTCCTCTTATTTCCCAATATAAAACAAAATTGCTGCTGTGCTGCAGAAAACATGGAGCACAAATTAGTGACATTTAAATGACTGTGCAAGCTTATCAACTGTGACCAGGGTTTGAAAAATCATTTTTTTAACCTACGGATTCCAATTTTGCCATAGAGCTACTGGCAGTTTCTATAAACTTCAGCAGGACTGCAAGGTTGTTCTAGTGTGGGAAATGTTTGTTTCTTAGCAGTTAGTTATGTTTATGACAAAAGTATAAAAAGACATCTGGTCTCTCCATTAAAACAAGCTGAGATATCAATGAACACCACTGTTGCTTTAAAAGAAAACATAACTGGGGGTATCGATGGGAGGGGACAGAACTACTTTTTGCTGACACCTATCTAAGGCTGGATGGAGGAGGTGGGTTTGCATCAGCAGGCAGTAAACACTGTCCTGCATCATGTTCAGTGACTATGCTGCTCTGACAAAAATCTGTGTAAGGGACACCCTGTGGAGGACAACACAGTCTGTGAAAACCAAACCCTATGAAACTCCCCAGTGGCAGAGCTTTCACTGGCTCTGCTATCTCCTCTTCTAGTTCCTCAGCAATGCATCTGTATCTTAAATGATTTACAGTAAAAATACTGTGCATAGTTTATTCTATAGAGGGCTGAGGTAATTGAGTCAGCTGTCTGTAGTTTTGTTGCACATGGAATCTGGGGCCTTCAGAAGGGAGGGAGGGAAAGAACATGACTTTTCCACAGGCTTTGCTCCCCAAGCTCAACAAACTCACAAGGTACTCTCTGCCTCTGTGGAGAGCCTCTGTCCCAGGATTTCACCCACCCAGAAGCTGCCTGCCATGCAATGTGGGGTTAGCTGCTGCAGTGGGGTGTATCAAACTGGGACCATGTAGCCCAAGGCAAGGAGGAAATCCCAGACTGGATCAGGAACTTTCCTGAAGTAAGGAAGGAGCAGATCTGGTTACAAAATCAGGGGCAACAGAGGGAACTGCATACTTGTTTCACCATACCAGAGGAAAAAGCCAGCTCTGCAAGGGCACAGTGGGAGTGATGGGTATTCAACGACTTTTATTTTTATGTGTTTACCTACAGCTTTTCTTATTTAATTCCAGTTTACCAAATTGTGTTGTAATGAAACTACCTTATAAATCCCATTTGGTCTACTTGAGTAAGTCATCAGATAGGGAAAAGGTAAACCTCTGTTACTTCTCTTACCTCTGTTCTCCAAACAAGCACAATCCTGTCATATTAATGGATTAAAACAAAAATCCTCTGACTTCTCAGTCCATCTTTCTGTTATCAAGGAACACCTCTCAAAATCTAAGTATGCTTGATGCTTTGTTCTGTTTGATATATAGTCTCATCCAAAAAAAGAAGCATTAAACTGCTATCAGAGGAAACCAATAACCAGTATCAAATGCTCACAGATTGTGTGAAATCACAGAAAGACGGCACAAACAAGACTTTATTTGTCACGACATTAAGACCAGAGAACAAACCCATCAGAGACAAACTGGAGAAAATATGTCTTCTACAACTCTCTCTGCAGTGCTGCAGTGTGTCTGGAAAGTACCTACAGTGCTCATTATAAAATAATTCCTCAAAAACATGTCTAAACATAGAGCAGTACAAGTAGTTGTGGCATTGCCCTGTGGTAGTCTTCACCCTTTTTACCAAACCAGCTCACTTTTCTGGGTTTTCCTTCAAAGATTCAGACTCCTACCATTTTTAGGGAAGAAGCCCTAAACCAACAGAGCAACACAACACACACCAAACAAACAAAAACCCAACTAAAACCTAGTTGCATCTCCAATTTTTGTGGTTCTCCATTCCTTGCCCACTTCTGTCTCTGCCTGGTACTACAACACGACATTTACTTCACATGTGACTCCAGCCAGTCACATTCTCCATGCCCTGTCCAGCTTTCCTTACACCACAGAATTAATCTTCTCTAGGTCACCAATCATCCCCAGACTGGGAGCACTGCTGGTGTGGGAAGCTGAGGTGTAGGACTTGTGATCAGAACTGGGGCCTCCAAGGCAGGCATCCAAGCCGTGGACTTCATCAGAACCTGCTGCTAGGAGAAGAAGCTTCAGCTCCACATCATCCAACTGGATGAGGAAAAGAGATGAGTTCTCCTGGCTGCTGACATCCAGCAGCTCCCTTGCAATTCTCCTAGGTTTATTAAAATAAAAGTTTAAAAAGACTACTAAGTTTTGTTCCATGCAAGCAAAATGAGACCTTCCCTGAACTGCTTCAGCATTCAAAAGACTCTTCCCCGCATGTTTATCACAATGGAGAGTCAAGAATCAATGATGCATAAACCACCAGGAAGATCAAGTGTGTTATTCTCTTCAATATTCACCTCAATGAGCTGTAGAAATTCTCGCAGAAAAGTAAAATGGCTTGTCAAAATGAGCTAGTCTTGGTTTTGTGACTATGTAAAGTCACTTTTATTCTCAAATTCTCCTTTTCACTGATGCAAAGAACTAGACCCAAGATACATTAGAAGGTTCCTAACTTCTAGGTGTCTGCTGCTTTTCTTCCTAGATTTGAAAAGGAAAATTTTTACCTTTTAAAGGTCAACTCAGACTTCTCAGAATTTCTTGCTTCCCTCAACAGGGAAAATTTTGAAGATTCATCATCTACTCCCATATGATCAAAACAATCCACCTCCAAGTCACAGAGGATTTATCTTTACCAGAAATAGTAATAATTATCAGTAAGCAAGAAAGTAAATAAATTGCATTAAGATTGCTAAGGCACATTTATGAAATAGTGGAACCAATGCTCTAATTCCTATACGCAGTTAGATTCACAGGGGAATGTAGACAGTTACACTATTCATTAATAACTATTGCTATAATTCCCTTATTATGATAATCAAGGAAGCTTTCATTTGAAAGAGGTAACAATCATCTGGGCCCCAGTCTAGCAAAACACTTTAAAATGCTAATTTTCATAATGAAAATAACCAACTGGATTTGCAGAGGACTGACATGCTTAAGATAATCTTGGCTTTGTTAAGCCTATAATGGGAAAATCAAGTAGAAACATTATAAAAGTAGTCCATAAAATCCTGCCAGAACTTTGCATCAATATTACACCATTATCATACATTCTCCAAGGAGCTGCTTTCTTCTAGGAGACTACCAAGTAAAATTAAGAACTTTTATGGGACTAATTTAGAAGAAAAAGATCCATTATGGAGCCAAGGACTCAAAACAAACATACAGCAAAGAGCCAGATGATCACAAGATCCATATATGGTCCTTAAGGCCAAGATTTAAGTGTCTGACCTGAAGCCAAACCCCGCACCAGGTCTTCCATATCCGGTTTTGAAATGTGGGGGTTTTTTGAATTTACTCACATTCTCCAATAAGCAGTTGCACAAGCTCCTTCAGAAACAAAGACTTGGGGTAGGTAACTGGGTGTTCAGTTGCAATTTATGGAAGAAAAGGAAGAAACCCAGAACACATTTCATTTAACATCTTGGTGAAATTTGTCTTTGGACTGGGTAGGAGCTGATCACAGTAATTATGGACAAACTGCCAAGCCTCTGCAGTCTTTCTGGAGAACAGATCGAGACTAGCCCAGGAGAGAAAGACTTAGGAATGTTTGTGGACAAAAAGCTCAATATAACCCAGAAATGTGCACCTGCAGTCCAGAAAACCAATCGTATCCTGGGCTGCATAAAAAAAAGGCATGACAAGCAGGCCAAGTGAGGTGATTCTGCCCCGCTACTCTGCTAAGACTCCACCTGGAGTACCATGTCCAGCTCTGGGGTCCCCAACACAAAAAGGACATGGACCTATTGGAATGAGTCCAGAGGAGGGCCACTAAGTTGATCACAAAACTGGAACACCTCCCCTATGAAGACAGGCTGAGGGAGTTGGGGCTGTTCAGCCTGGAAAAGAGAAGACTCTGGGAAGACCTTATAGTCCCTTCTAAAGGTACTTACAAGAAAGCAGGAAAGGGACTTTTCACAAGGGCATGTAGTGACAAAAGAAGGGAGAATGGCCTTAAGCTGAAGGAGGGTAGGTTTAGATTGGATATTAGGGAGAAATTCTTTACTGTGAGGGTGGTGAGACACTGGCACAGGTTGCCCAGAGAAGCTGTGCTCAATGTCAGATTGTATGGGGCTCTGAGTAACTTGCTCTAGGGGAAGGTGTCCCTGACAAAGGCAGCCGAGTTGGAACTAAATGATCTTAAAGTCCCCCCTCAAACCATTTTGTGATTGTATGAAGGGATCCAAGCCCTTTTGTCTTACCCAATGCAGAGTGCCTGCCTCTAAGGCTGTGAACTTGTCACAGCATGTTAAGACTCTGAAAAGCTACCTACCCACCTGCTTGAAAGAAGCAGTGCACCTCTTCAGAGTCCCCTATGGATATATGTTCTCTTTTGACTAAAGACTTTCTTCAGTACACTAGAAATTTACAAAACATCACCAGTCATAGTGTTCAGCCTTAAATTTAGACAAGGCTTTTTGGAAGCACAGACCTTCTTTTTTTTTTTTCCACCAAGCAGGAAAGCAGTAGTGGTCAAGGAAGAGTGTCTTTGAATTTCTGTAATAAAATTTAATCTGCATTTAGCTGCAGCAGAATGAAATCTGAAGAACACAAATAAATTGTCAGCGATTTCTGAGAACATGAGCCACTTGCTGCCTTTTTATTCTACAACATCTGATCATGCTCTTCTTTTGCTCTTGTTTCAGACCAATTATATTCTCTGGTTATATATTTAAACATTTAATTTAATGCATAGAGTCCAGTGAATTCATGACCATTATCTGATAATAAAATCTCTCTCTATGCATCTTGGCTCTTGCCCTATGGTAAACAGAGGCTTCTCCTTCTAAATGAATTCAGCATAATTAGGAATGAAACACAATGAGAAGTTTCACATAAAATCACATTTTGAATGCTCTGTTCAAGTTCCAGAAATTTTTATAATGTAACCTACCAAATTTTAAGTGCAGGTTCCTACATCTCTTCTCCTCTCCCTGAGTAGCTAGTGACCACCAGGTTCTACTCCAGTGTTCACAGCATTTGGAGACACTCATTTCCCAGCTCTCCATCCACTTCCCATTTGTATAATACACATCTTCAATTAGCCCTCACACCTACCTTTGTGCTTAGATTATTGATGTTCCTAAAGTAATGTCAATGGGTTTCAACATTACATACTTAGAACCTTTAATTTCAAAACATACCACCTCCCTCTGCCTACCCAAAGCATAAAAAACAACTAGAATAATAGGACATCATATTGAGGAGGCAGAAAACTAGGAGAAGATGTAAAGGCCATTTTAAGGTTTACATGTTGCGTGATGTTTCAACTCTATTAAATATAGCTCAGTACCAGAAAATACGATTACAAATATCATTAACTGTACTAAAACAAATTATATTTGAAATGCTGAAAAGATAGTGCATTGCTAGTGGAACATAAGTGGATTGCCTGACTCATTCAGGCTGAAGGTTAATCCTAGTGGTTTCAGAAACCAAATGGAATAAAAGCAAAAATCCCCACACCACCACTGAAAAACATTTCACTAATTATATGTTCTTCTATACAGCTCCCAAACTTGACACAAATGCTTTACAAAGAAAAGCAGGGTGACAGTCTAGGTTGTGAAGTTTATCTATATGCCATGTACTCAGCTAGCTCTGGAAGCAGCAGCAGGTGACCTGTCCCCAGCCTGCTGGGAGAGCCCAGTATCTGATGTGGGTGTTGCGCTGCAAGTTCACATAACAGTCCTTCCCACATCTGCACTGGTGGCACAAACATATCTAACATCTTGAACATGCCATGGCAGTGGTATAGGCTGGCTCATACAAAACAAACTGTATTCCCTGTTTTATGACTATGTTTACATTATATGCCACGCTCCAGCTATGTCCTGATTTGAGATGATACCTGAATGATAACTCCTCTTTACTGCCTTTTCTTCTTCCCCTCTCCTCTCGAGGTGCATCACTTTCCTAACAAATGAAGGCTAGAAAGAAGCCACATTGTATTTAAGGAGATGCTCTAAATTAAAAGTATGACAGGTGAGGACTGTTGGAGTGTGCGTGTATCCCAAGATGAGGATTTTGGAGTATACCACAGATGGCATAACTACTGCAGCTATCCAAAGCTTAGCTTAATCTAATCCAACATCCTAAGAGCGGCAACTAGGAGCCCAAAGAGAAAAGTGTTTGGATTTCCTAATGAACACCTTTGTCCTTAACCTTTTCTAACTTTCTGCCCTGAAACAGAAAGAAATGTATTCCTCTTATCCTCTATCAGGGCTATCAATAATCTTTGGCTGTTCTTTGGAATTTTGTTAACCTCTTTCTATATAATAAGATGTGGTGATAACGCCAATAAATAATTTTGCAAAATATGTTTCCTTTTATTAATTTTAAAATACTTTTGAAATAATGATTACTATGTCACTTCTTCATTAATATTATTTGAAAACTTTGGTGCAACTTTATTGGTCAACTTCTGTTAATCTAATTGTAGTTCTCCAATTCTACCTTAGTTGGAAGTATTTCATGTGCAAAATAAAATGTCCTAAACAACTAGTTTGCAAAATAATTCACCTGTACATCAAAACACTTCTCTAAAATGTCTACCTATTTGTATTTTTGAAGGTATTGTCTAACCTGTTCCTCCAGATGCTTTTATGCCTTTACGCTGACAGATCATTTGGCCTGGGTTTTGATCCTAGGTCCTCTTCTTTGCACTATTTCTTCACAGTTCATTCAAAACATTCCTCTTTTAATTAAAACTGACATCCTCTATGTGCAATACCAGTTTTTCTGTGTCCCTTATCTTACCACAGGCTCTCTGATTAGCTGTCTGGCACACTGGTGACTCAAGGAGGATAAAGGCAGGCCAGTGGCAGTCGCATCTCTCCATACTGGGAACCTACATCTCTGACTGCCGGTCAGATGTCAAATTTAACAAACTTTACAGCACTCATAATGGCTTTTTTCCTCACTCAGCCTGGATAAGATGCATTATTTGATTTCCTTTTCTTTGTTCTGGCTTGACACCAAAGGCCATTCCAGCTTTTATAAAAGCAGAACTTCTGAACTAATGTTATGCTTTGTTTTTCAAAATTATTCAAAGGACTCAAATCCTTTTGTCACAGTACAGTAAAAGTAAATATATTGATACTAGAAAAATAAGAACATAAATTACTAGCTCTCAAAATAACACCAATGGTGAAGTACTTAAATTCACTGTGACTCCATAAAAAAATCTGGGTTTTTTTAATGGTCTTCTGGAGTGACATTCTTACCGTATTTCAATGAGGACTAATGCTAATCTGTTCAAAGACCAGACAAAAGTATTTCTGAAGCTGTACATCAGATAGGTGAGCTGTATCTCAGACTACTGTCAGAGAACAAAACCAAAAAATGGTTCACAGCTAATACTTCTAAAGATAAAATATGAAGCAAAATAGCTTTATCTACATTAAGCATAAATGTACAGAGACTCAATTTCCCACTCATTCTCATCTCTGAGGCATCTTATCTCTAAAACTGCATATTTGGTGAATTCAGTAATTATGTTACTTGTTAAGTTACTGAAACATGAATGGTGAAATGAAAAAAAATATATAATTATTTGTTCTGCGGCCAACGGATGTAATGAAACAAGATTTCCTACAGACTGTAGTCCTACTTCTCTCATGCTCCTTAAACAAAGTAATTTCAGCTTCTCTCCCAGCACATGTACTTCCTGACATCTCTTCTGGGAAGGAGACACCACCTGCTCTGCTTAGCCTGGAGGTATGTACATGTTGATTGCTGCCAAGGAAAATATATAACAGTTTTCCACTCAGGAGGGCACTGATTTGGGTTTTTCCTCTTTACTGAGCCACGGACATTGTGAAACTTGTACGAACTTAATTATCTTCAAGGCTTGCGGAAAACCTCCCTCCTATTAGTGGGAGCCAGTACAGCAGTTCCAAACCTGATGTAAAGGACTGGCAGGCAGAAAGGGGTTGTGCAATCCTTGTCTCCTTACGAAACAGTGAAATGTTATGCCAAATTAAAGTTCCATCACATTAGCAGTGCTGGCAGCACAGGCTCTATGAAAATTTCAGTAGCTTATTAAATTTATTGAGTTATGTAACATAAGTCTGTCATAATACAGTTAAATATACATTAAAAGTTTATCCTACAATGTTTAGCTTGAATTTTATATGTACCCTGCACACCATAATTTATATCTATGATGTGTTCATGTGTGAAATAAGTCCCCAAACGTATTTGAATTGTATTAATGATTTTTTTTTTCAGCTGTAGGTTCTCATCAAAACAGAAACCAATCTAAATGGGTGATGAGATGCTCTGATCCTTGCACACCTCCAGGGCTGAGCAGCTGGAGTACGAACTGACAGTAGCTGGTACCACAGGTATGTCTGAACACAGTCCCAGGCCTGTGTCTAAACCAGGCAGAGCAAGGAGCTGGAGTGGTTCACAAGCCAGCTCCAAGAGCTGTTCTGTTAGCCACTCACTCATGAGTCTTCACAGCTTCTATTTCTTGCTTAAATTTTATCATGAATATAAAAAAGCTTTAGTTTTACTCTGTATTGAAAGCAAAGGTCAAACAGGATTCATGTCTTGCCCACCCTACTGCTGTCTTTTCCATGCCTTCCCCAGGGGTGGACCGGCTTACACCAGAATCTCAAGTCTCTGAAATTCTGCTCTTTAAGACCCAGCATTGCTTAAATATTTCCTTCCTACAACCTACATGACTGTTCATTCTCTTCTTAGTTACACCTCTGAAAAACAATTAGCCCAGGTTTGGTTTGAGCACTTTGGACAAACAACTCTCCTTGTTTGCTTCAGGTGGTTTCCATTCAGGGAAAGCTTCTGAAAAATCCCTCTGATTTGAAACCTCTTGGTTTCTGCACTTCTCACAAGGAATTTCCAGGTTCTCCTTCCCAGCCCTGCTCTGTGAGACTGTGCAGTGTTGCTGGCAACCACCTGCTTGTTTTACCTGTAAGAACATCCACAGGCTGATTGCTCCTGTCACAATTTCCCAGATGCAGTTTGGCTATTATATGCAAATGCCTCTTCTGAAATGACTATACAAAGCTAAATGAAAGCCTCCTGTCAAAACAGAGATTGTGGTAAAGATGCTGCTCGCAGAACCAATGCCAAATTCACACAGACATATTCCCAGCCTGCACAAACATCACTCACTTTGAAAAGTGTGGTTTTCCATTTTCTATAAAACGAGATCAGAAATACACAGGTTGCATCCCACACCTTAAATATGATCTTCAAGACAGTTTCTCTAAGAACTGGATATCAGGAGGCAAGTAACTGACAGCAAGTTAATGCAGCTCAGGAATGTACTCTAATCACACGTGGTCTACTGAAGCACCTAATACTTGAACTTCCTAAACAGTAGGCCTGAAATATCAATACTGTACATTTCACTCTTCCAGGACTTCTCCACACAAGAATGTGACCAGTTGGTTCAGCATTGCTGAACTGAATTTCACTACAAAAACCAATAATGGGAATTTTGTAAAGTAATGTTGCAGGCGCATAAAAGCACGCGCACACACACACACACACAGACATACACAAGTGGAACATACCTAAGACATGCACGCAGCCAAAAAAGGGAGCAGGGCTCAACAGCCTAAGCAAGAAGGAGATTTCAATCACAAGCCACAGCTTTCACCAGAGTTTGAACTTCAAAATATAACTGAAATAGAAATAAGGCTGACTCTCCTTAACCACCATGAAATGAAACATATACCATTGTTACTGGTTTCTTTTACTGTTTAATTTAAGATTAAATCCTTTATTAACTTCACTGTATGTTGTGGCTATAGAAGAGAATTTTAATTTAGAAGAATAGTTTCATCTTCAAACTCTGTTGTGAAATAGAAGAAGGAACATTTTCAAGACGCAATCAAGTCTATGGCTATAAAGTAATGTGCTGGCACCTGCTGCCATTATCTCTTTTTCCTGTGCAGACCTGGTAGAGAGACGGTAGCAGGTGAGTTGGTCACCCTCATTGCTCCATACCTATGATTTTTTATAAAAGAAAATTACTCCCTGCTTATAAGATTACTGGACTGGATAATTTTTTGCTATGGTTATGAACAGGCTGCTAGGAATCTGTGAGATCTGTAACGGGTAGATGTGGTTAAAGAGCCCATACTTTCAGTCTTCTTTGGCTTCTTTAGGCAAGCCTAAGTGAAGAAAATAATGGCTGGTGGGAGTTTAATGGCTGGTTTAGGCTGGTGGGCCTAAAATTCTTTTTTCTAATGTCAGATAATTGGATTTGAGTGGAAGCTAGTACTCCAGAAGGATTGAAACAGTGACAGAAAGAGAAAACTGAGCTAAGAAAAATGGCGTAAAATGGAAAGGAGAAGAATAAAACAAAAAATCATAACAGAAAAATAGAGATAGGAAACACTCGGGCCATCTAGATCAGTTTGTATCCCTCAGCAGTATACATACACGACCTTGCACAATTTCATACTTTGAATACCTATTTTTGACAGAGCTCTAGAAACAAATTCAAGTTTCAAAATGAAGTTATCTCTAGTAAAAACAAGAAGTCCCTGCAGGCCACCATCCCTCTTGCTTCTGCAGAGAAGAATACCTCTAGCAATATTTTCTTGGCAAAGCAGTTTTCCTTTGCCACTACTCAGATGAAAAATGTGACTGCCTCTCCAGAAGTGCTCTGTAGTTAGAGACTCTGGTGATGGCAGACTCAAGTCTATCAAGAACGTCAGCCAATCCAGCTAACACCAGTCTCACCTCCAGCTCTGGAAGCCACTTTTCTGATCCATTATCTATCCTATAGCTTATCTCCTGGGAGAACAGCCGACCTGGCTGCTGCCAAAACAGACTCACTGCTTTCCCATCAGCTCCCCACACAGCTCTTCTCATCAGAACAGCATAGAGTAGACAGCAGATGGTGTCTCTCCTGTCCACACATGATGCACACCCAAAAGCTGAACTCTTCACACCATTATTTCAACTAATATGAGATTTTTCTATGCTACTTCAGCAGTATCACTGTGAGTCATAACCTAATTTGAAGAAGCAATTGCTCAAATCTTGATGTTGTTCTGGCATTTTCAATGCTCTTCATTTCAAGAGAGATGCTAGTATGTTTTGGAGAAACTTCCAAAGGTTAAAATAGTAGCCAGGATACACTCTGTATTAGCCAAATACTTCAAAGGAGATTATTGAGATTCTCTGAAGCTTATTCTGTGAGAGCAATCAAATATCCCATCCTACTGCATACACCAGAGTGACTAAAATGGGTATCATCCAGAAAAGAACAATTCCATTAAAATCTATCTTGTCCGTGTATATGCGTTAATATATGTGTGTATAGACATGTAGGTGTATGCAGATGACATTAGAAAGAGATAAGGAACTGTTAGCAGCACTGCTGCTTAAATTACCATGATGCAGGATTAGCAGAGCACATGTAACTCAGCAATTTGTTACACCTCATCTGCAAAATCAGGTATGCACTATTGAGTCATTTATAATTCATTTTTGGATCAGATTGTTGTCCAGCTTTCACTTACAAAGTACTGTGCTTCTGCTATTCTTTTTCAATTTTAGAATGGTATTATTTTGAAGACTAAGCATGAAATCTTATCTTTAAAATGGAGAGCTATATCCCAAAAAACTCTCAAGCAAACTCAGCAAGGACCAGGAAACCAGCTGAAGGTGCACTTCTGGTGCGCAGTTTTAGTCATCCTTGAAGTGATAAACAGGAGAATTATATACCAATACATAAATATTCTTAGAATGAATATGTAATTTATGCTTTTGTATTTGGTTTAATTAGGACAGTACATGATGTTAGTGAAGTCATTACTAGTATTCTGCATTTAGTCCTTGAATCAACACCTCAAAAAAATGTTTAAGACTAAAGAAAAGTTTCTATTTAGCCACAGTTGTCAAACTTCCCTCAGACAGGACCTGAAGAATTTTAACCTATCTGGTTAATCAAAAGAAAGCTAAGATTAAACTGTATACTCCGCAAATACCAGCAGACAATAACAGATTTCATACTATCCACAATGGGTTTTGGGTGGGATTCATACAGCCTATTATTCAAAAAGTCTGTAGTGTAAACATTAATCTGTGATCTCAAGTCCCTTTTTAGTGAATAAGCATTTTTAATAATGCAAGTATCAACAAATGGAGCATCTTACTGAGACATCTTTAAAAAAAACCCATGCATTTCAAATTAATGTCTGTATCAAGGAAAGGTTCTGTGGTCTGCAACTACCTAGTAATTGCTTTTGGGTCTTAAAATCTACAAGTAACAACTGCTTTGCATAATTATTGGAAGGTCCAGTAAGCACTATTTTGCAGAGTTAGTCTCTTTGTAATGAGAAATACACACTGTTCTTGATGCAGAGTGAAAAGTCACATATCAAAGATGTCAGAGTCCTGCAAGGCCATTTGGCACACTCTATTTTCATCCATACGAACCACTTTTTATTTACTTGGGAAAAATGGCAACACATAAAAGTGCATTAATGTCTTGCCTTGATTCAAATAGATTTCACCACACCCGTGATCAAAGTGCTTGACACAGACCCATCCCTCCTCAAGAAAAGGGGGTGGTGTTTGACCCCAGCATCAATACCAGCGGCTGGCTAAACAAATATCTGGATAATCTTCCTCCCACTGGCTCTGGCTAGGGAGTGCAGAGTGTTGACACATGAACAAGGAAAACATTCTGAGCACCTGCAAGTATTCTGCTCCTAATCTACAATAAATTATGCAGTTTACGCAAACAGTGCTTCTTCTGGGCAAAATACAGTTTAATTTTCTTTTGCAAATGAAGGGCTTCTGGATTATTTTAGGAACTTGTATACACCATCTCTGTTACTTCAGTTACTGTGTTTCCTCCAAGGCTACTGGCTTTTGTGACCCACTCTACCAAAGACTTCTCTGGACACCCCCAATTCAGAAATATCTATGTCTGATGGCCAGTATTTGCTGCTGGTTTGATAATGATTGTACTCACTGCATTGCAATAGCTACATATGTGCTTCAATACTGCCCTACCAAAGTCAAAGGATTTTGTCACCAGTGGCAGTAGCACTTGGGAGGTTCCTGTCAGTAACACACCAGTCACATTTTAACCCCAAGCGGGTGCAAAAGTACTCAGGCATGTTAAGAAGCTGCAGCAGTAGCTACACTGAAGCACGCATGTAGCTGCAAACACAAATTTTAAAAAAATTAAATGTTGAAGGCACACAGTCCTACCTATTTCACAAGAAAAGTAGTTGAAGACAGAAATACAGTTGATTCAGGCAATCTTAGCTGGACATACTTCATCTTTTCGCAGTCCCTACTGTGTCAAACACCTGAGTAAATTATAACCCTAAACAGAATTTTCTCAACAGAAAAATGGCAAGATAAATTACCTGGCCTGTTGCAGTGTATCATTGTATCAATCAATAACTCCATTTCTGCAAATATAAAGCAGTTTTATAAGATACTACTGTGCACAGTGCTATTGAAAAAAAAAAAATCCTTTGGTGTGGATACAAAAATGCTGCTAGCAAGGATTTTCTTGCTATTTTCTAAGCCCATGAGAGACTTTTCTCTCTCACAGAAGAGGCAGCGGAGTTCGGTAAACAATGAAACACCTGCAGCCTTGAACAGTCTTGTTTATAGTATAGTACAAAAACATTTTGACAATGGATGTTTTAGGATTTTAGCCAATCACCCCCAAGGGGTGGCTGATCCTTGTCCAATTAGACTATGAAGAAAAAGTCTATAAAAGAGTTTGTAAAATAATTAAATAAATCAATCTTGCTGCACAATTCCTGCCTGCTGATCTTCTCTCCTCCTCCCTAAGGGGGCGGACATGGTGATATACCCTAGGGCATTTTTTAATACTTTGGTTTTTCTTTAAACACAAAAATCTCAAAAGCGCAATTAACTGCACTGTTGGGAAAACTGGTGCATATCCAAAACAGCTCACAGGTGAAGATCTTTTATCAAGAGCAAAATGCTGTAATTTAAATTTCTGCCAGTCTGCTACACAAGAGGAGCAGACCACTCCACCCATACAAGGATAAGAATGTGGAGCAGCAGGAGCTGAAGCAGTTGAGCAATTCATCTCTCTTGAGAGGAGTAAGATATGACTGCACTCTGTACTGGCTGGCACAAACTCTTGAACAACAATCTACTATGCGGAAAACAGATTGGCCTTTATACTTTGCTTAGCCCTTTACCAAGAGCATCTTAAAATACTTCAGTAATTTGAAAATGCCTCCAGTATAAAAGGCAGATGCATAGTTATAGAAATTAATGTATAATAAGCAGAATCTATCCTATGAAGGCCTTTCCAGGGAAATGATTATTGGAACTGACTGTGGTCATTTGAAAATATCCAAAAGGAATTCTGCAAGATTGTTGGCAAGTATTTAGTTGGAAGTAACAGTTATATCCAGACAGAGCTAATCTTTCATTCTTAGAGGCATTGCAATGAGGAAGACTGCACTGCTTCACAGAAATATATGAATTATATATGAAACTATATATGAAACGCACTATTTTTGAATATCTGGATATTTAATTAGCTCATTGCATACCTCAAAGAGCTTTCTAGATGAGATGCTACAGTTTATGCAATAATTAACGCACCTCCATTACTCCTGCTGAATACTTGAAAAATTACATACTTGCATCTCAATCTTCTCTTCAAATACATGAGAGTCATCGTGCTCGGTCTTATCACAGAATCATGTCTATGAGTCAGACAGTGAGAGAGGCACACAACAGGCACCTTGTGCCACTTTCCTGCAGCCTTGGCCTCAGTGCTGAGTTCTAGCAGAGAGTGCTCCTCTGTGGCAGCTCACCATGGCTCAGCATCTCTCTCAGACCTGAAGAAAACACAAATGACTGGCAGATCCTACAAACGCTGGCTAATCCCATAAGGTCACCCCAGGACAAGGTCAGAGAGTAACAGGGAGGCTGCAGTGTTGGGTTCCAGCTGTGCCACCCTACCCCCAGCCTCTCTGTCATTTTACATGACAGGCACTGTCTAAAGATGGTGATCAGAGCTATATGCTTAGCATGTGACCTGCTCCCTCTCTGCATCCCAGGAACTCAGGAGAGAGCTGTGCAGGAGACTGGTGGCTTACTCCCAGCTGCCTCCTTCCCTGGGGAAAAGTACTGAATTACATTACTCCTGACCTGCAGCTCAGCGCAGCTGCACAGACCCACAGCACTACCTGATGAGCTTGCAGGCAGGTGCCCTCTGCCAGCAGGAGATTAAGCAATACTATCTGCCACTGCAGGGAAGTGCTCACTCCTGCACTTACACCTCCCACACCTCTGTAAGGACCTTTGTCCTTTATTTTGCTTTTTTTGTTCCCAGCCAAAGAATAAAAGTAATATTCATCTTTACTGATGACAGAAATAAATTAGAAACAGCAGGAGATTGTGGCCATTTTGAATGAAGACAAAAAGCATCAGGTATATCCAGCTGCTCCTGGGATCACGAGTTCATTCATACAGAACAGTAAGCAGTTCTTTAATAAGAGAGCAACAGTATGTACCATGCCAGTTATGGGTTTATTGGTAAGGAAAGTATAACATGTACTTGGAAAACTGAGTGTGAAGAACAATGCAACAAAGGTGGATAAACTCTTTCTCAAACAGAAAAGGAGTCTGAACAATTTCATGGATCTCTTCTCAGGTATGGCACAGGTTTCAGGAATGAAATATCTGTCTCATAAATATTTGTCCCACAGAAAAAAGATGTCCTTGTAAGCACAGAGGGCAGAACTCCTATGAACATCTACTTGCAGCAGTGTGCATTGCTGCAAGTTTGAGAAACACACCACAAGGCCAACTATTGGCTCCCACAGATCTGGCTGGTAAGAAGCTTCACTTGTATGTAAATCATACTAAGAGCCTAAGCACAACTGTGTAAGGACTGGAACTAATACAGTGCAGTATGATGCCATACTCATAATCCAAATGGAAAGGCATAGCCAAACTTCCAGAACTCTGAGCAGACAACCAGAATCACAAATAACTATTAATAAGCTGCACTTACATCTTTGTTAATGTAGAAACCAGTTTTATAGAATGTAAATAAAAACAGCTTAATGGAAGAATTAGCTCTCTCCAGAAATTATGTGATAAATCAAGGTCCAAAGACTGAAATCATGCCACAAATGTATGCCATTTCAGTAGCATTGAACAGTCATGTCATATTATATGTTTATATTAATGACACAGTATATAATCTATATACTGTCATATAGACAAAAACTCACGTCATTGTAATTTAGAAATGGAAAAAAGATCCAGATAAATATTTGACTCTGTAAGAACAAATTAAACAGTAAAACTGGAGATTTTTGTGCTATTTGTCAGAGAATTTAGCTAAGGATGACTAAAAACTTTAATCTCATCCACATTAATTTGTTTGTTAAATTACAATTAACTGAAGCAGTATGTGAAACAGAAATTCAAGGAGATATTTCACAAAAAACCCCAAACTTCAATGAATATGAAGAATTACTGTCATTTGCTTATATTATACAGATCCCTTGGATCCAGTCCTACAGAAACATTCAACAAAACAGCTTGTCAATATGTCAAAGACACCAAGGTTCAGTCTCTCAGAAAGATTACTTTAAAATTGTATGTAAAAGCTGAAAAAATAAAAGTTACCAACCTCTAATAAGGTAGACTCTGTTTCACTGCAGATCCAGAGGCAATTATCTAGAATTGAATAAAAACAGGGTTCAGTTGTTTGCTCAATCCTCAGTTTTTCAGTTACCAATTGTTAGAATTTGTTATGAATATTTTCCTAATGTTCTCATACAATCAGATGTTTCCCAGATGTTTCCAGCATTCATAGATATGTGGGTTTCCAGTTAGCCACTTTTTTGTATAAAGATAGGACATAGCCATAAAATTCTACTAAAATTAAACCTTAAAAACGGAGTAAATTTGTATGGTTTTATTTTTCCTGATTACACAAGAAGCTATTATAGACTGCCTTTACAAATTGGCTTGGGTGCAGATTTAGGTACTTTTCCAAGTTATTAGTACCTTATCAGAAAAACTTGATCCTAGAGCTCTCTCCTGCAGTAAATTACACTGAGATGCCTGCTCCAACACAGGCTGGTATACAATCACCAAACTCCTTATTTCTGTAACACATAATTCCTCCCTCTGTGGTATCTCTTCTGACCCCTCCTTACCTTTGTTTCCATCCATCAAATTTTGGCAAGCCCTTCCAGAAAAAAACCCACAAACAGTACACAACTTTGGGCATAACTTCTTTGTCCCAACTCTTTTCTGATTCATAGCTGTAGATGCTGTCAAACTACCTCCAAATCTCAACTGCTTCTCTTAGCAGTTTGGGAGTGACAGCCACTATACATCTTGATCAGTGGATCAAAGGTAGGAACTACACTACAGTGGCACTACTTGCAATTTTTAAACGCTTACGAGATCTACAGCAACCCCAACCATCATATAATACAGAGTACTCACTTCAGAAATTGGCTACATAAAATGAACAGAAATTAACAGATTTCCAGCTCACTCCTACCTCTGTTGTATTTCCTTTCGGAACTGTAGTTCACCCATATTATAAATAGGATTTTTTATTTGTGCTAATAGCCAAAAGGTTAATGATTTAAGTATGTGAGATATGGAATTTTTCTAGACATATAAAGTCCAGTTGCTAATTCTATGGGTGACATAAAAAATCCAAGCAGTCACGCTCCAAAGCTCTATCACTCCGTAGGTAGCTTAGTCAAGGTGTGCTTGTTACTCTGTTTCTCTTGTACTCTGACTTACTGTACTACTTTTCACTGTGCTGAGAGAAGAAGATGATGACTGTACTTTCAGGCTCATCCCTTCTCCCTATTTATAAGTTAGTGTACATGTTAAGACACCCGGGCTTAATCCTTCTGCTGCTGCTGACATGGGCAGAATATCAGAGTATTTCCCATCTATAAAATTTCTATTATTTCTACCTCATTGTAAACTACAGCTGAGATTATGTGGACAAAAATAATTTTAATAATTTTAACTACTCTTACAGAGCCACAGATACAAAAAGACTCATTTTGCCATGCCTAAGGTTTATTCTCCATTCACTACCTTGCTGAGTACATATTTGCACGGTCAGAAGTCTTAGTAACTCTGAAAACTGGTTTTCAAGAAAGACATTTATCTCAAGTAGGAAGTTCTTGGAGGAACAAGTTACTTAGTGCACCATCAGAATAATGCAATATATTCTGTCATTCCTTCATCTCTAAATAAAAGGTTTATATGATTGCTTCATACTTGATTAGTTGGGTTGGAAAATAAATTAAAACAGAAAAAATCCAACATCAAAGTTTGAATGGTTTTCTGAAATGGCAAGCATTTGAAGAATGTCAATTTCTTATTAGAGCTCTCTAGGCTAACTATGTATTTTTCTAAAGCAAAGGCTTGAGAACTATTTACTACCATATTCAGTGAAACTTCCTAACACTACTAAGCAATAGTCTTTCTATAATTTTCTATATATTACATTCTATCATCCTTTTATTTTACACCAAACTCTGCACTTGTTGTTAAAAGATTTACATTCATTTATTTCAACTGAGGCTTATGACTGCTGTGCAATGTAAGAAGAAAAAAAAGGTTACAGAAATCACCAGCAAATTTAGTCCTCACGGCTCAGCAGCTCCCCAATTGCCAGGGCACAGCAGAGGGAAGGAGATGCTCCAGCAAGATTCACTCCTCATGACTAAATAAGCCATCTTCCACAGAAAACTCTGGGAACCATCAAGCCCTACTCTTCTTCCATATTTATGCAACAGCACAGGAAGTCTCACTATTTCTATCTATTGGTACCCGAATTGAGCCACTGAGCAAGCTGGGAAAGTGATGGTATTCATTTTACAAGGACTCACAATATTGCATCAGGTGTCATGAAAATATGATTTGATAATTTTAGCTCATAACATAATGAAGACAGGCAGATTTTTTTTCTTTTCAGTTTTACCCCCTTTTACCATTCATAGTAGATTGTAGTGATTTGCACAAATCTCTGTACATGAAAATTTATAGAAAAATACACAGAATTTTAGAACATCTTCACTTCTTCAGCCTCAATCACACTGTGAAGCAAGAGAGCGGTGATGGATAAAGATTACTGCTGAACTCAATAATGCCTAAGCAATCATAAGGAGACCTTGAAAACACCACTTTCAGACTTTGCTAATCAGAAGAACCCATCAGTTCAGCACCAGGCACTGGCTGTGCACAGCAATGGTAAAAAAAGCCATTATAATTAACCTCCACTCAGAGAAAAGCCCTTTTGTAGTATTTTTCATATATATGAATCCATTGTGGAGGACACTATAGGAGGAGTATGTCATGCAAAACATCATCCATGGACAAGAAACACAGGGAAAATAAGAACTTTACCAAGCTGAAAGATGATTACTTTGTTTGTATCAGAAAGATACTTGTATCTCTATGATCTACTTAAGAATGACTTCTGGCTGGGAATACAGTACACAGAATCCTTCATAAATAAAAAACATGCATTGTTTTTGTGCATGTCAAGGAGCTTAGATATTCCAAGTTTCAAAGATACACAAAGCTGTTGCCTATCTAGAGACATTAAGGTTCAATTGAAAAATCAGTATGCTAGTTTGTCACACTAAAAAAATGATCTTGGTACCAATCATTAGACAAAGCATTTCTAAAGGTATAAATTGCATTAAAATTTCAGTTCTGACTCGGAACAGTAAGGACTTCTGATATTTTTCTAGTATCTTAGTCAAACTGTAAGTGATAATTTGCTACCCTTCCATAAAGTCTTCCTCTGCAATTTCACCTAATCCTTTTAAGTACCTCTTTTCTTCTTCCCACACATACGGCCTTTCCTACATGTCCTTCACATACCAAATAAAAAAAAAAAAAAAAAAAAAGCTTGAAAACTGGACAAAGATTATGTAGCTTAGCTCTTTCTTAGCTCTTTCTGGGACTATTGTAGAAGTCACACCAGTCTTCCTTAAACTCAGATGTTAACCTAACTCACCTCAAATGCTGAAAGCCAGGCTTAGATTCACCTGAAAAACAGGTGCATTCACAGGAAGGTATGCAATTTTTACTAGTGTAAAAAATTTCCAATCACAGAATTATCTACAACCCTAGAAAAACCCCCAAAGCGTAGCGCAACGCTGACACAGGAAAATATCAAAGGCATGAGCCAGAAAATATAAGTCACAGTGTAAAGGAGTGAGTCAGGTAAAATCATTTTTAGCAGCAGTAAACAGAAGAAAAAGTAAGATGTGGAACTAGGAATCAATTAAGAAAGTGCAAGCAAGCCAGCTGTGCTAGAAAACTTGTAAAAATGTCTCTAAGTGGATTTATGAGAAAGCAGTAGGGGACCCCCCCCCCATTAACATGCCACTCATCCTTGCACCAGTGTGCAATTGACTCATCATAACCTCACTCATCTGCCCCTCCAGTTGTCCTTGAGAAGTATTGACACCACCAGGCTGCAGACTCAAAGGATGCTGAAAGGGTGAGCGTACACCAGGGAACAGAACACATACTAGAAAGTCTGTGTAATAACTGTATCAGTAACTGTAGCGAGTTGGACTGACATAACAGCTGTATTTTGATTAGAAAGTTAAGACTATAGCTAAAGATAAACCCTTAGCTCCTCACATCACTCACCACTCCCTCTGTCCCTGTAACAGAGGCACAGCCCCTGCAGTCCCAGGCTGTGCACCAGAGCCCTGCTTGCCTTCAGCAGAGCTGCTGCAAAAGGTATCAAAAAACACAGGTCCAGCTGCCACCATCAAGTTACAATGAGGTTAAGCAATTTTTAAAATTGCTTTAAATTTTAAAATTGCTTTGGTTAATCACAGCAAGATCTCATCATGGCTGGCTGCAGGCTGTTCCATTCAATATTGAGGTCTGCAAACAGGGGCAACTAGATCTGTGAGCAGTAGAGATCCAAGGTCTCGCCCTTCTACAGACAAGCCCATTGCAAACCCAGGCTGTAAACAAGTCAACAGTGCGAAAGAGAACACTGTCAGTGTGCTAAGGGCCTCTGCAGTGCTTGCTCCCTGTTTATTCTGATTTTAAGCCGACTTAAGCTGAAGCTTAAGTCACTGCTTTCGCAAGGAATTAAAATTGAGTATTATAAGTTATGCATTCATACTGGAGATGTATCACAAAGCATGGAGACAGATATGGCTCCTGCCTGGGAAATTACAAAGGCTCTTGTCCTGAAAAAATTTACATATCAGGAACTTTATTCACATAAGTAATCATGCAGGACCAAGACCTTATTTAATCTTTTTCAGAAACTGAGCCTATACAAACAGCACACAGATGCTGCCTCCACTTTCAATAGCAAGTCATTCATTTTATATCATCATTCTACCACTAATTTATCTGTAGTGTTGCTAAGAGGATTTCCAACATATTAAAGTATTATTGAAATAATATAAACTATTTGCATTTGAAAAGTATATTGTCTATTCCAAACAACACAGCAGGAGATCGCCTCCATGTATTAAGAAATCTCTAAACTAATCACTTTAAGGCAATGATATTACCTATTGGAGAATATGAATTTCTGTTCAAAACCTTCTTCATGCAAGACAGAAATGGATTTTGGCAAGGTCAAAAATATCTGTCTGTGGCAAGCTAAGTGTAAGTATGAATTTCTGTTGCTATAAATAGAAAAAGAGGTTAAAAAAAAAAAGAAAAACAAAGAAGCTTGCTTTTTTACAAAGACACAAAGTTTCTTTTTTTGATTAAACCACCCTTTGTTCTAGAGAATCTTCAAGCTGGTTTTGTTAGTATTACTCCAGAAAACATGTGATAACATAAAGTTCAGTTACGTAAGTTACCATCTTACCACATACTACAGCACTAGAAAACACTAAAAGTCTTTTTGCAACGTCCTCTGGGTGTGAGATGTCGTATTCCAAATGTCTTAGCAGAGAACAAGTTAGAACCACTCTAAACTGCAAGCCCCCTCATTTCTATACTATTTTAATGCTGAAGAAACATCAGAAAACAACAAAAATCATCTATTTCATAGCTACCCTCACCACTTACATACCATTTATTGACATTTGGGCAATTAAATTATTTTCTCTAAAAATATGGGAATATTTAAATGGTAACCAATATGGAATCAGTAGATTTTATTCTAGAGTCAACATCAAGAAATTCCCTTTGTGCTATTTATTGTTAAGTGGTATTTTCAAGCTCTGACTTTGCTGACATTCCTGTACCTTTAAATTGCCAGTTCATTGAAGGACAAAATTAGATTATTAGTTATTGGATTTCAGTGATCTAATGAGCATGTTTGGACACCCATAGATTTTGCTTATACATTGTATTTTGACCATTAGATGCGTAAGATTTTGTGAGGTGTTCCTGCTCTAGCATGTGCTGATTATGGCTGGGATAGTTAATTTTCTGCACAGTAGCTGGTGTGGAGCTGTGTTTTGGAATTGTGCTGGAAACAGTTCTGATAACACAGGGATATTTCAGCTGTTGCCAAACAGAGTTTACACAGAGTCAAGGCCTTTTCTGCTTCTCACCTACCCCCACCATTGACGACGCTGGGGGTGCACATGGAGGGGACACAGCCAGGACATCTGACCCCAACTGACCACAGGAATATCCCATTCCATGTGGTGTTGTGCTCAGCATATAAAAAGCTGGGGAAAAAAGAACGAAGAGGAGGATGCTTGGAGTGATGGTGTTTATCTGCCCAAGTCACTGTTACCTGTGATGGAGCTCTGCTTTCCTGGGGATGGCTGAACACCTGCCTGCCCAGGGGAAGTGGTGAATGAATCCCTTGTTTCGCCTTGCTTGCATGCACAGCTTCTGCTTTACCCATTAACTGCCCTGACCTCAGCCCACAAGTTTTCTTACTTATACTCTTCTGATTCTATGCCCCTCATCCTACCAGGCTGCCGGTGCTTGGTGGCCTGCAGGGGTTAAACCATGACATAGCTCTTACCTGGGTTGGGTCCCAACCACAGATGACTCAGACTCCTGTGAACAAGCTTCATTCACACAGAAGCAGTAACAGCCAGACAAGTGAGATCTCTCTGTGCACTAGGTCATCATAAGGGTACATTTATAAAGAATTAGGTGGTATTTCAGTGAGGCACCAGTATTTCAGCTTAGGGAGGTATCTCCAGTATTTAATACCAAGGATGTTCTTCACCATTGACCAGAGCAACTACCAGCCCAGTTAAGGCTAGATACGAAAAGTGTTTTCCTATTTCACACAAAGCATAACAGGAAGTAGAAAAAATCACCTTTACTGACTCCCTCATTTTCATGTATTGTATTGATGCCATGATGACTTTTTGCCCTTTCTTTTTACCTCTTTTATATACCTTTTTATAGTTTTTGTATTCTTCGTGTTTTTTAGCCTGCAGTCTTAGACTTATTTGTTAAGCTAAGAGACTAAACATCTTAGAAGCCTCATAGTTAGGGATCAGAAAGCCCCAGACCCCAAGGTCCTCTCCAGAACACAATTTGTAAACTAAGATAGAACCATCCAGGGGGAGGTTCCTTGGGGAGGGGGGCTCACTCGAGCCTCTCACTGGGGAATCTTTGACAGATGTGCTAATTAGTAAGACCTATAATGTTATACCCTATCTATCGTGTGTGTGCATTGCAGGGTCCATTTCAGTGCACTTGACCTGGACGTGTGCACCTAAGGATCCTTAAAATAAATACCGAGGCAAAACCCCTTTTTCCATTCTAATCATGTTTGATTCTTGATTTTAAGACCAGGAAAAGGCATCAGTATCACTACTGTATTTGCTCTGCAAGATAATGGGAGAGTTTGAAAAAATAGCTGCAACAGAAGCATTTACTGAAACCAAAAGCATCAAATCAAAAAGGTTTGCCAGAGTGAACCAAGCTCAAATAATTCATCAAGGCCCTCCAAATTTAGGGTTGTCAAAGATCTGTAATGTATTTCTCCTAGTACATGAAAGGAAAATCATCTTTTACCCTCGAGAATAATGTTAGCAAAGTGCATTCAACCAGCTCAGGCTGAGTTATGCTAACAACCCTGTTCACCTCTGGACATGGAGACCTTCAATCCATCACTGTAGAATTTGATAAAAATGTTCCGAGAACTGCCAAAAGGTTCATATTTAATTATCACTGGAATCAATAGGAAGAAATATTGCAGAAAATTACATGTTCTACATCATTTAAGTTTCCTGATTCCTGACTTCTGGGCTTCAGAGGCAGCCTGCATTACCTTCTAAACCCTAATTCATCTGGTTTAGAAAGAGTAATTAATTTTTACTCCACAGAACATAAAACTGTCACTACTTCAAAGTATGTTCCACAGGCCTGGATTTACTGGGAAGAGCAAGGAGTTGCATCTGCCCTTGTTTCTATCATGCAGAACACCAATTAAACAAATGATCCAATTCTTCATTACAGGCTTTTCAGCTGGTTAGTGCATGCTTAAGAACTAAAAAGAGATCTGAATCTAGCTCTGCTTATGAAATGAGAAAGGACATTGTATCAGCTCCTTGGAACAACCAAACAATTTTTAGTAGGAGTTGGAGAAGCATTGCCTTAAACTTTCTGTCAGGTAGCAGGATCCTAAATAACTTACTGAGTCAAAGTACTCAAATTGGAAAACAAAAGCACTAATAATTCTGCAATGTCCTTAAGGTACTAATTTGTTTGCCTGACAAAATCAGATATGATATTCAAAATACTACTACCACAAGTATCTAGCCTCAGGAATAAACATACTAGTGCTTAAATTGTATGCAATAAAATAACCTAAAAAAAAGTAAATTAAGTATTTGGGTATTAGTTTTTATTTATTGTGCATGGCACTGAACAGAGCTGCTAAAAGCATAATAAATTAAAAGCACTTCATTTTTATTTGTGAAATACTGTTAAGATATTTTTATTAAGAAAAGGTACCTGTGTACAAGACACAATAAAGTATACTTCTAACTGTACTAGCAAGAAAATATCCTCTTTTATATCTGACTTGTGTTTCCATCTTGCTTAACAATTCACCTATGCATACTAAACCAGAAAATACTCAGCAAATTTTCTTTGCACTTATTTAAATACTCATAGAGCAACATAAGTTGCTGCATGAGCAGATGACTGAAGAAGCCTTAGATACATGAATCCTGCAGCTTCTCTTGCCTCAGTAAGAATTCCAGCTCCTCTTGCCCTGCAGAATGATACACTATCCCTACAACTGATCTCCACACTCTGTAAATTTCCCTCCAAGTGTCCCCACAACCTGCCATATATCTTGCTTAAGAAGAAGGTGTAGCAGGTGTGTGTGCTTCCAGCACAACAGGTAACCACGAGGTAACACTCGTCCTTACTGAGGTCAGTTGCCATTATTTAGGGAAATTGCATCCTTCCTCAAGCTTGAATTAGAAATCACACAGGTACAAAAGTTACCAGAGAAACACCAGTGAGTGCACAGTACAATCATCTATGTCTCATTTCCTTAAAAACAGGCTAAACAATATGCAGGCCCTCGTTTTTTCATTAAATGTTTCTCTGGAAAACTAGATATTGATGAAAGCCATAGCATGTCATGGGCTTTTCTGCCATTCTACTGATGTAAATCTCACGTTTATACATAGCCAGGGTAAATCAGCTTCTCTTGTGTTAAAACTTTTTCCCTTTTTTTAACTTCTCTGAAATTATTAAATTAATGAAAGTATTACTTTATGTAAAATTACTTCATTGAGAAATGAACTATATCATCAAGTCCTGTCAAATGGACTACCATATCTAAATTTCAGATATTAACTCTAGTCAGATACTGATCATTTGGATCATTTTCTATTTCTACAATTAATAAAAAACAGATTTCTCCACTAGCAAAAATAAATAAAGCACTGAATTTTAGGATTTTGGATGACATCACTGACAGGGAAGAAAACTAAGATAAGCTCTCAGGGATATAGATGGGCCCATGTAATGAAAAATTAGATTAGGATTGCTAGGAAAGCACTGTGAAAGCTTTCCTGATCATGTACGTTACGTCAGATCACAGAGTCCAGATAGAGTGGGGCTCTGTTATCTGTAGCATGTCACACAGCACAACGTGGCTCAGCCTGTGGGATGCTTTCACCTAGCCTGTGGGGCTTTTTTACCTGGTCCAGAAGATGCAAATCAGCCGTTTGAACAGTAAACACAGCTCCAACAGTCATGTTTCTCCTGTGCTTGCAAATGGGACCACACTGCATAGCTGCTGCATGCTCTGTCAGTGCATGAGGTGACAGGAGGTGAGGTGCTTCCTCCTATCCACACACGGACTGCTGTAACTCCATTGCTGCAGCTGCCAGTGAGTTATGAAACTTGGATCCAGCACAGCCTGATCCATTTCAAAGTGCAGGGCTCAGTCCCCCCAGATTTCACAGTCAGAGGAAACCAGGACAGGCAAATGACAGGTGGGAAGGAATGAAGACACAGAGTAGTGCAGTAACTTGCTTGTGTGCTTACACATAAAATGTCTACTATTCTGATAATAAGTGGGTATTTTCTAGCCCATGTATCATGAAACATTAAGAAAATTCTTACAAAGAATTACAATTAAAGAATATGTAGCTTCTAGTTTGCTCTCATACCTCACAAGGGAGATACTCTGTGACTGCTTTCAGAAACAAGCTAATGAATTATACCAATTAACCACAATTACTTACCAGTCTGGGTTTGTCCTCTGTTTCATCTGTTTGACTTTGCTGACAGCCATTAACAGCCATTACTTTGCTCACAGCATCATGACTGCCCACCTGAGATACAAAAGCCCCTTTGAACCCCAGAGAACTCCCTGATCATTATCAGGTTAAGAAAATAGTATTTACCCTTGCTTTGCTTTCCATCCCTTTGCCTCTTAGTAAGGATAAGGGAATAAAAAATACAAGGAACAAGCAGTAAATCACTATTGAATATTAATTTCTGATAAAAAAAGGCCCACATCCAAAAAAACTTTATGCTTATGTCAGAAGAACAGAGAGAAAACAAACAAGTCAACAGTGTGGCCCCCGTTTAAGAGAGGACACATTTGCAGCTCTGGCCCATCCTGAGAGTCATGATACTCACTACCACGATGGACTGAGTGACTCCTGCAGCATGGGCCAAGAAAGGAGCTCTCCCAGACTGTTCTTCACCTCCACCTTAGGAGAACATCAGACCGAGTAAATGCATCTCCTCTTCTGCAGAAGAAATTGTTAAGACAGTTCCTTTTACTGCACCAATTCCCTCCTACCTCTGAGGTGATCAGATCTTACTGATTCTCCTTGACACACAGGAAACTAAATCCTTTGCCCCTATTTCAGTCTTTGCTACAGATATTCAAATGCTTTTCTATTGCTCTAACAAGTCTTGAAAAGTCTTCCAGTGCTTATATCTCATTAAGAGTAAGAATTAGGAAAAATAAATGTTGATTTCATTATGTGATGCTATGTTTATGTTACAAGGTTCTCTCTTACTTTTGTAGTTATTTCTAGAAAGCCTGTGCCAATAGATAAATCACTTCTTCCAACTGGGCTCGGATAAGACTTTGTAAAATAATAGCCAAATTCTGCTCTGACTGAAATCACTGTTAAAACTTTCACTGATCAAACTGGATACAACACCCTATAATAACTGTACGATCTCAACAATATCGACACCGTCCTAGGTTTCCCTTTAAAATATGAACTTAGACAAGGTCATTCATGGTTGCATATTACAAAAGTACTTCAAGAACAGATGTGCACTGCTTAGGAAACTCTTGCTCTCTCACGCACGGTGCTTTGAACCTTGCCCTCCCCGACACAGTCCCTTGAAAGCAGGGAGCATATGTTTGTATAAACCAAAGATGATGAATTAGATGATGTGCAAAATCTAGATTTGATTTATTGTTTGCTTTTGTCGTCTCAGATGTATGTTTATATATCAAGGCTAAGCTTCAAAATCAAAGATTATGTTAGACAAAACAACTTTAAAGGAAGTTCTAATCTGCCATTTAACACCACTAAAAGACAAACTTATCTCTGTTACACCCCTGTCAAACTTAAATTCTGTTTGTGTCAATGCTGAGTTGTGCCTCACAACTGGCTGAACCATACCTTGCTGAACCTTCATCCCTCCTGTAAGCTTTGGCCTGGTCTGACTGGATGGCTTGTGAAATCTGGCTACACTGTACAAGATAGAAGGCTAAAAGCCAAAAACAGCATTAGAAAAGAACATTATCAATGTTCCAGATATTAATGGACTTTGAAACATGGGGTTTTTTCCCAAAAACTAAGTGAATTTCTTCAATCTGTTATGAAACATTATTCACACTGGGACTGCTTTACACAACTGACTACTGAAGACTTCTCCACGTCCAGGTTACCATTTTTTATTGCAAGTGGGAACTGGCTCCTCCAATCTATTTCAGATCTCTCATTACTAGGTTAGAAATTAATTTCTCATGTTTTGTTTACATTGCAATTCTCAAAAATAACTAACATAATGGGAAATAAAAAGGCACAAATTTTGAAATGTTTTCCAATTGGAGAATGAGTTTTGGGATGTAACAACTTTTTGAGTCAGCAAATGAAAGCTTTTGAAGGGGATTTATCCTGTATTTTACACATTCACTAGGAGGGAAGTGGAGGAGGGGTGAAGGAAGATAAACCACAAAAGAGGATGATGAGGACTTTATGTGGATGGGAATTTCTGAAGATCAAAATGGTTTACAAAATATTAAGGAAGTGCCTGCTACGGGAAAAACACGGCAAGATCTGCACAGATGGTTAACGTTTTTTTGCTTACTTGTTTTTAGGACCAGTCGTTTAAGAAATGCTTTTCAGTTTCTTTCCTGGTCTACTTCCCATAATTATATATTTTTGATTGAAAACTCCCAAAAAAAACTTGTTTCCATTTGCCTGAGTGGTCCAATCTGCTTGTTCTTTTATTGTTTTTATTTTATTAAGGAAGTCTTAACAATCAAACTGAGCAGAACATGTTCTTCTCAAATTTAATTTCGGCTGTGCTTTTTCTTTTTCATAGCTTGGAGAATGAGGGAGGGAAATAACTGGCCAACTTCTGTGTCTATCCACTATGGTTTTTAGAGAACCCTGACCAGAAACTCATTTTGCTTGACCATGGTGTTCCCTAGCACTCAAACTACATTTCTGAAATTCACATAAATAACTGCCAAGAAAGCTACATCTGGTAGAAAACAAATAGGAGAAAAACTTGCCACAATTCAGATGGACACGGTTTCATTGCTAAAAGTACAGCAAAATCAAACTACAAAGACTTTTATTAGATTTTTTTTTTTCACAGTTAAGTCTGTTCAAATAAATAAGGTTCTAGGACAGCTGAGAACCACCAAAAAATATGGCAAGGGACTAAAACGCTACATTCAGTTTAAGTGACATATCACAAAATTTGGAGCTCAGCTCTGTATATGCAATGTCATTCAAGAAAAGTATCAACGTTTCATGAACTCTCATTCTCTTACAGTTAGAATCCTGTTGTCATTGGCCCTGCAACTTCAGCATCCTTAAATTTCATCTTTCAAAACCAAAGGTATTTCAAAATTATGGTTTTACTTTCAGATAAGGAAATCTGCTAAGTAGCCTGTTATCTGCGTAGGAAACTGGTACTCCAAACTTAGATATTTTAGCTTTGTTTTGATACTAGGTGAGCTCAAATAGCAGATGAGATATTCCAGGCAGTCTACTGCCTAAAACTGTAAAAGAGCTGCTTTTGTATAGTTCTACTCAACTCTTGCCTAAAGCCATCACCTTTGGCTTCTTGACCCAAAACTCACTCTGCCCCAAATGAGAACTTCTTGTGTTTATCATGAGTGATTTGGAATTGATAAAGGACAATATCTGAAATCAACTTCTAAAGTTACTCTACTCCCAAAAAATTATTTATTCCTTTATCTCACTGCTTATACCAAGGACTGTCTTGAAAATCTCCCGATTATAATGGTAGAAGGGAGTTGAACCATACTGCACTTTTGACAGATCCAACTAAATGTCTGAAAGCATCCATGAACACTGAGGAATAATATAAAGCTTTGTAGCAGTGTCTTTTTGGATGCTCTAAATACAGAGTGTTTAACTATGCAGAGTGTTTAACTAGCTTAGCTGCCAATCTGAACCTTCATAGAATTGTATATAAAGTGTCCTGTGTTTTATAGAAATTTATAAAAATTGCTCTTACGGACTTCCCCAATACATGCTAAATTATTTCTTTTAATTGCAATTTCTTGGCCATCCAAGAGATGCCTAACAGTCCGCATTTTAACTCCTCCCACAGTTTAAATATAGACAAGTAGAACTGTTTCTGCTCAAAGAATTTTAATTAGAATCCTCAGAATCTGAATTAAATAAAAACTAAAACCTACTTTTCCTCAGTGAAAAGAGAATCAGAAGGTAAGGCAGATAAGCCTTGGTTAGACATATTTCAGTATTTATTTCCATTTGTCAACCCAAACACCTATTGGAAAAGCATCCATGTTTTTTTGTTTTGTTTTACTTCTGCTGCTATTTACTTTGCAAGAAAAATTTTCCACTATGGGCAACAAAAGCCTTTTACTGTATCTTCCAACTGAAGGACAGAAAACTATTGTATTTTTCTCAGTTACTAACCCTGAGCCTTTCCCTAAATATTTTCCAGAAATAATAAGGGAAGCTATTTCTTTTCTGAGTTAAAGTAGAAACAATGCCAATATAAAATCAGTAAAAATTGCCTGTAACTGTAACTTCTACCCTACAGCTCCTCACTTTCATATCAATTTGTGGTATGTTTGGCTGTACGTTTTGTTTGTGTTGTGCAGGCCTTTGAAATAAACTGGTTGGTGTAGCATCCCTGAATGCCAAGTGGAGAAAGCAGATCCTAGGAGGAAGCTCACCAGTACTTTTCAACAGCATTTTTATTAAAGGAGCAGTAATGTCTCCTATCACCTTGTAACGTCTTTTAATGCAAAGGAAAAAACAGATGCTTACTTGTCACTAGAGACTGAGAATGTAATTTTCCTTCAGTATTTTCTACAAAAATGATTGCTCTACATCTTCTTTGACTGCTTCATCAGTTTGCAGATTGCTGAAGGAAAGATTCCTATTTTAGGCCACACATTACATTGCAAAAAACCCCCATGAATGCAGGGAATAAATAGTAACAAGAATACAGTCAGCACAGAACAACATTAATTGTTAAAAGGAGCAGTCAATGTTCTAAATAATAATGCACTATCCATCTCTGAATTTTGACAGACAAGAGTTGACAAATGCTGAAGTTTCATTTAGTTTTTTGTTCAACAGCTGTTTTTCCAGCACCATCCCCAGTTGAAGAACTTTATCACAAATCCCAGATTTCAGCAGATGTTGAGGGCACAGTATCTCCCCTCACACAGAGACTTTTATTCACACAGAAGCTCAATAATTCAATAAAAACTTGAGTGTGCAGTACATTAACTAATACGAATGAACTTAGGACATGGGAAGAACAGCTTATAAAGGCCCTGGGCAGTTACCACATTTCTAAATCCTTTCTAGCATGTGGAGAGGAAGAAGGACTAATGACACCAGGAGGTGCAGCTTTGCATGGAAGTGCAGCAGAAACTGTACAGGACGCTGTGCCCCAGAGTGCAGGTGCCTCGCCAGAGGGAGGATAACATTGACTTTTGCTGACATTGGCAGCCAGCCAGTTCTCCAACACAGGGAGACACACACATGGCGCCAAGTCCCAAAATATGCTCAACATAGACACAGGGATGCTGAATCCCGCTTGAGGGATTAAAGTCCTTCTTTCTCCACTCCCTTTTCACATCAAAGTGGGGTCAAATTCTTTCGTTTCTGAACTATTTCTGATTGCTCTCTAGAGCAGCAAGTGCTACTCCAGGCCTCGTACAGTTATCCTGTGCTTCAGCTACCACGAGTTTTTTCATAGCAGGCTATTGACAACATTGCCCAAATTAGCCCTGACAAAATATACATTACACACACCAATAGGCTGAATTGCAGGGCTGGTTCTGGCAGCTGTATGACAGTTCTATTACAGCACAACTACACCCGAACTTATAGGAATGAAAATGTGAACAAGAAAGATGTATTTTTCCCCCACTGATATAAAATACTTTGAAATTACATGATGAAAATAATGCTCAGCTCCTCGTTGTCACTGCAAATGAATGCATTCATAAAAATGAAATCCACTGGACCATGCTGTCATTTTTTTCAAAGCACAACAAGTTTGAGAGAGGCAAGAAAGATAGAAAGAATCATCAGCTTATTGCACTTCAGACCATCAGTTTCTCACCTACAGTGAACAGTGCAACCTGGTGGAATTCACAGGCTGGTCATGGCTCCAGGATTAACCATCATATGCTGTTTAATAGCAAAAACAATGTAGGCAATTTGTTTGTGTACATATTTTCATTCTGAAAAGAAGAAGATTTATTTACACAATTTTTGGTTTTATTTTCCTTTCCCTAAGATAAAGGAAACCTACATAGCTTAAAAAAGCCAAGCTATGAGTTAACATCTGTCTTTTTTTTCCCCGTATTTTCAATTAAATCTCCAATGTACAACTCATCTGAAGAAATTCCTTGTAATGAGATTATACATAATAAAAATGTGACAGTTATCAGACATTTCTGCTAAAAAAGACCCTAGTGAAGGGGGACAAGATAGAACACATCAGATCTGCATCACTTGTTATTTATTATTAAGTTTTTACTTCTCATTGTTCACTAAATTAAATATTATACTTTATATTCCAACAACATAATCTAAAAACAGTACCTTGACAGTTTGGTTATAAAAGGGGTAGTTTTTTTTTTTAAAAAAAAAGGACAGCGAATAGAATTTGTAAGAAGACTAATGAAGAAATGCTTTCCAAGGAGCAACAACGTTTTGTTACGCTCCTTACAAAAGCATAATCTTTTTAAACTAACTTATTTTATTGTATCTGTTATAACATAAAGCTTTCTACAAGGCTCCAGTATCTTGTGTCACTGTGTCTAGAGAACAGCATCCTACTTGTAAGAGGTACATAGAGATCTCATGCAATGTAGTAGCTTCCACTGAAACCAAGATGCCTCCAAGAATGCACTGTTGCACACTACCTGCACTAGTTACATATAATTATACACCTGGGGTGGTCTGCTGAAGCCAGAACATTGAAAAGGGGCACAGGATGCACTTTGTACATTGTTAAGGTGCACAAGATACACTAAGCATCATAAATGCTGAAGAATGATTAGCCACTGTCAACTGAATTTGTGGATTCTGAAAAACCATGGGAAAATGTCTGGTTTGCCCAATTTAACAAAAAATTTTTGATTTTTTTTTCCCAGCCCTGTTCAGCATTAAAGTCCATCCGCCAGGACTGTGAGGATGGGATGGAAATCATAGCCAGTACTTTTTGTTTTCACCATGGCCAGAATAAGCTGTGGTGCAATCACAGGGTAAAATGGGCTACAAGATTTTGTTAGAAAAGGATTGCTGACAACCACTGCATATGGTAACAAACATTTGTTTACACAAGAATATATATATCTCTTTAATATATTATGCCTAATACACTCACACTCATCTTTAGGACACATACTGCTGACAGAGTTGTCAGAACAGTCACTTGTGGAAAATACTTGTATCTTATTGAACTTAGCAGTGCAAAAGTGGTCTTTTAAAAAGGAAATTGCTGACCTATTTGATATTACAACAGGTATATAATGCAGTTGAAAATGCCTGTTTTATTTTACATCTTCAAGGCAGACTTCTGAAATGTATTTCTCTCCTGCCTGCTTACACACTCATTCTTGATATTTGTACTTATCTTCCATATTCCCAGCTGTATTTATTCAAATTGTATCTCTAGAAATGAGTAGTTCTGGTCTTTGTTGATGACGTAATAATTGAACACTGGAATCAGTGCACTCTTTTAGAAATATGTGTCTTTCAATTCCTTGTGCAGAATGCACACTTTAAGGACAAGAAAAATGACCTGTATGTGATTAATTTTGTATTGTGTTGAACAATAATAAAGTAGCAGAAAAGAAAGGCAGCATAACTCAAGAGTGCTTTTACAACTATTTCTTCTGTGGTACAAGCACCATTTTATCTAGATTCCGTGGTCCTCCAGTGTCCAGTTTAATTCTTGTCCCCAAAATTTATTTTCTCTCCCTTTCTTTTTATACATTCATGGTATATGTCATCTCCTTAGGATGCACAGTACTGTCTGTGGGAAGACTTGGCATCAAATTTGCCAACTCACACCCTTCTTCCTCATCCCAGCCCCTTCAACCTCCGCTGCCACCATTCATGTACTGTAAGACCAGTAGGGCAGGGATCATTCTCACATCTCTTGCCATGGTGCCTACAGCAGTTACTACAGCATGTAGTTCAGATGGCTGATAAATCACTTAGCACAGTATCCAAGTTCCTGTATCACACTACAACAGAAAAGCACGGTCATGCCACCCAGATTGGTATGTGCACTAAACAGACTGCCTAACACAGGCTGCCTAACTCAACTGCTCCTTCGTACATGAACCAGGACCCAGCAGTGTCTCAGGAGTAAATAAAAATGCTTCTCCACAGTTACCACAGATCTGTGAGTGTCTATCTCAGCACAGAGTATACAGACACAATAGCTCAAACCCACAGCACCCTGCCAAGGTAACCTAGGTACAGTTTCTCCTAGGGGTTGATCTTGATTTACCTGGACAGTGTAACTAGTATCTCATGGTGTCTGTCAGACAGATGACTGTCACAAGGTCATCTCTGAACAGTAGTTTACACCCTCATCCTGATGGGCATCTAGTCAGTATACACAGATTATAACCACACAATGTACTTTTAAATTTTAACTTGGTCTTCAAGTAAGGAATAATCAGCACATACCTTATTTGTCATAAATTATTATTTTTACTTACATACACAGGAAGTGATTTACCTAGAAAAGGAACTGAACTAAACTAACAGCCTGAAGTTACATACCAAGACAGCAGTGCAAGTGGCAACAGTACCATTTATGTATTCACAGCCTACTTTCCTCATCACCAGGTAACTCTTACAATGGCACTTATGTCCCACAGTGACTAGCAAAGCCCTAAGGTGAGCCAGATATATTACAAGAATTATATTAAAATATTCTTGATGTTGGTTTTATAAAAATAAAAATAATAAATTATGCCAAACCAAAAGTGAAGAATCTCTCTTAGTGAGAAAGGTTATTTTTATCAACTTAAGCGTCTCAGGATTGGGACCACTTCCATTTTTCTGCCTTCTCATATGACATCATGATGATGGTTTTATTATTTAGATCCATCATTTGTTTGTTTTCAGTGATTTCTATTGCATTTAAAAAAAAACCCAGCTCATTTAAATACCATATATGGCATTGTTTTCAGAATACCATTTACTACAGTTATGTCTTAAAATGGACAGTATTTCTCTCACTGTAAGACAAGCTACATTTTCCACATAGAAAGTTTGGCCTATATTTGGTGTTTCACTCTTCCTGAGTGCACTGGAGAATGGGTTGGAAGCATGAGAAACCAAAAAACCAGGGCAAACAAACATGTTGGTGTGCATTTCTTAAACTATCCTCTTCGTTTAAAAGTAAATAGATGTTAAGTCCTTGAACAAGGCTAACACACACACACAGAGAAAGATTCAAAATAGGCAAGAAAAAATTGGACTATGCAGACTGCAAATGTAAATGACACCATGCTATCTCACACAGCGTTAACATATGAAACAAAAATGAAAAGAGAAATATGGGAAGAAAAATAAGAAAAATGAGTCAAATTATACACAGCAGCCCAGACAGCTGTATGAATCTTGTAAATGTACTGCTGTAGTATTTGAATTGCATGCAGCATTCACATGATATTTCTATAGTCAACATACTGAAGACTATGTTTTCAAAAGGAAAAAACCCTATAGGCTGCATGATAATCAGGAATCACTAAACCTGAAATACTAAACCTCAGAATACATACACACACACACGCAATTGTATACCATCAAATTCATTTCCATTTTTGCAGTGTATATTTTCTTTCTATATGAGACTTTAAAAGTCGTATTTGGTTACTGGCTGCCAGAAGAAAAGCAAGTGAAGCATTCCTTAAGCTCTTTGGGAATTCGTATCTCACACCTTTTTTTCAGTCCTGTTTCGATCTTCCCTATGTGGCTGGAGTATTTGATTGTTTACTGGTCTTGGCTGTCACAAATGCCAGGGTCTGGAACATGACTTGCAGCCAAACATACTCCTTGACAACACCTGTATGCATAAAGCTCAATGATTTGTCTTGAAAAAAAACTGAGATCCTCTTCAATATTAATGTGGTGCTAAAGTTCTTTACAATAACCTCTTTATTGGAGACCTCAGGGAGGTCTAAGTAGTAATTTCTGATGAAAAGGTACCATGACCAGAAATTTTTCTTTATTTTTCCAGATACCAACAGCCTTTCATTCAGGAGGTTTTCCTTTGTAACTAATGGTGCAGTCATTTCTTTGGTGACAACTGAGTGGCACACAACCAACGCTGGAATTACCAGCTTTTACTTAACAGTGTCAAAAATGGCTGCTGACCAGCAGATTCTACGGCTCCCTGGGGCAGCTTTTTCTAAATAAAAGTGGACTATCTCTGTTCTACCTAAAAGTGGACTACCTCTGTTTCTCTTATGAATCAGGGAAGAAGGTAGGGTCTTGAAGTTTCCCCTGGCATCTCTAGGCCCCCATTTCCAGCGCTGTGATCACAGCTGGGGCAGATCTAGCTGGCAGTGACGGCGCCAAGCATTTTGAAGCCAGGTGTTTTTCCAGTCTCAAACACTGACTCCTACACTTCTGGGGCATCTGTTCTGTTTTGATACCAACCCAAAATCTGTGGCTAAATAAAAGGCAAGAATATTAAACCATGGAGCTGACTCCCAAGAAAGAAATAGTAAAGTAAAAGAACTTTTCTCTTTGGTCTTGAGAGACTGATAAAATCCCATCGTAAATCTGAAACAGAACCATATCTTTACTGTGCAAAAAGAATTGGTCAGCAATATAAAAACAGGACAGCAAAACAGTAATTTTTTCTCCATTATGGGAATTGTATAACCCAAAATAAACAGCTTCCTATCCACCAGCTAAATGTAAGAGTTATTTTCAAGGCTGACAACTTCCTGCTCTAGTTATGCAATTTAGAAGTCTGAAGTATTTATATTATTAAAATCCAGCACGTGGTAGAGATCTGGTTTTGTCTGAACAGGTCCAAGGCACAGACTATACCAAGATGATTTTTTTTTCTGCCAAAAATGGAAAAATGTTACTTTACTGAATTTCTAGCTAGGAATTGTTTTATTTAAAATAACAACTCAGATAGTACTGTAAGGACCAGTTTTATAGTAAGACAAATTAAATTTAAGAGTTGTGAATTTAAAACCACTTATTTCTTATTTTATCTGATCTGCCTTGGTCATCTGTTATTCTTCTTATGTTTCTGTGTACTTTTTCCCTGCATGTACAGTATTTATTTTCAAACCAAAATACTCTTAACAAAATTAAGGAAACAGCATATTTTAACTGAACTATTTAAGTGTAGATTGGCTAGATAAGGATATAAGCAGAGTGACACATTTTTGCAACCTTCTCCATATTTTAGTGGGAGTTTTTTATTACAAAAAAATCCCACAGAATTGTAGCATTGCTGTTCTATAGAAAATGTAAGAGTGAAGTTAGTTTTTTGCAATGGAAGTTTAAACTACTGTTGTATCAGGAATCACTATAGCTTTATTATTTAGTTGTCTGCATGCTCCCATCAAATTTCTGTCAAACCTCCTTTTTTCCAAATTTGACTGTGTTAGTAGCAACTTTGGAGAGATGGAGAGAGTCAAGAGTGGTGGTAAATTTCTTCACTTCCTCATCTAGTCTGCTGCCTAATCTCACTGCATATAGAGAACTCATCCTTATTTTCTACAGTTCACAAAAAGAAGGAAAACTGTAACTCCAGCACAAAACATCTGTGTTTTGCTTTTTGTATGCTCAAGCAAGTTATTAAAACTTGTGTAAGATTAAATGTCAATGCTTTCATGGTTAATTGACATACATTATCTAATGTTTATTTCTGTAATTTCATTTTGCTGTATTCCCTTCTCATTTTGCATTCTGAAGGAGAGAAGGGCAGTTTTTCAGCTGACCTAATGAAAACACTGCCATGACAAATGAGAAATCAACCTGTGTGCAGTGGAGTCTGGCTGAAGAGAATGCTAATTTTCTGCCTCAATACTGCCTTCAAAGAGATTATTCAAGGCTCCCTCTGACATGGAACACAGTGACCAGCCAGCAAATGCTAGAGATGAAAATAACCTTTATCTGTTTTAACAAAAAGGTGAACTAAAAAACCAGTCAGTCTTACCCTCAATGTTTACTACTAGCCATGGACGAAGTGACTTTATTTAGTGCTTATTCAGTAACTTTCATTGATAGGGTTGTTACTCTAGATTTTTTCATTATTAAATCAGAATAATTTATCTACATAAGGCAAAAGATGCAAAAAAATAAGCAATACAAACCTGATGTTTTTTTAAAAAATTATCTTTTACTGGCATCTAGAAAATGCCTAAGAAACCCAGAAAAGAGATTCAAGCCACAGTTTTGCATTCAAAAACTACATAGACTGAAGCTGTGAACTTACTGTCCTTGTCAACCGGGTGGAGTTATTGATAGAATTCAAGTATCAAACACTGAAAAGCATGAAGACAACTCAGATGAAAAACTGAGGCTCAGCCCCAATCTATCAAAGATGCATGAATGAACTAAAGTCAGCAAATTAATCAAAATACAAAGCATAATGAAAACCTTCTTAAAGTGACAGAATGTACCAGTGGAGAAATGACCTGAGATTACTAAACTTCGTAAGTAGTTTATACTACCAGGAATGCACCTAACTTTTTTTCCTAAGCAGTATTCTTAATGAATTTTAAACTTACAGTAATTAGTGACATAGGGAAGTCATTATATTTTGCCTTAGTCTAATTAAGTTTAAAAAATAATCTTACTGAAAGTAGGCTGATACTATCTGCTGTAGAAGTATATATGAATAAAATCCTGACCACAGTGTTCTCGTGAGTGAAGCAAAATATCACCCAGTAATAATCAAAGCTGGCGGTGCCTTCCATACTTACGAGGACATAATGATACTAATATCAAGCTTTCATATAGTGCTTTCCATCAGCAGTATCAAAGCACTTTAGAGAGAAGAATCAGTATTTCCATTTTACATATGGGGAAGTCAGAAACAAAGATGATCTGAAACATGAATAAACACAAATGCCATCTCTGTGCACTGAAAATTTTCTGCAGTTATAGGCAATTGTTCATAAAATTTTTTATGATTTTGATGTCTTGGTAGAAAATAAAAAGACAAAACTAGTTTAAAATACAGTATTTGAAGTACTTAACAGCATTGATAATCTAATAGAAAATTTAGACATGCACCAGCCTCTGAGAGAAGGAATTTTAAAAATTATACTTACATATTACTTATCTTCAGTTGGTCATGATAAATTAAAACACAAACACTGAAAATTGTGCTATAAATAAACTGAAATCTCTTGTGGGGTCCTACTGCACAGAAATAAGAGATTCTACTGAGATTTTTTAATTTTATCTCTAGAAGTGCTGTTCTTTGGAGTAGTACAATTGTGATGCATTACTTTCGGCACAGTAATACAGAGTGGTGAGCCATAGTGACAAACATTCCCAATTTTGTCATGACATCAGACAGGACTGCTACTTACCATGCTGGAAAAGCTATTTAGTCTTTTGCATGGGATTCAGAACCCATTTAATTGTTTGGGGTTTTTTTTCCCCATTTTATTTAAGCTTCTCTCATGCCTTCACTATTTTAGTTACAAAATAAAAACTAGCATGTCTTATGGAAATGGTAAGGGTATTAAAGGCTTTGTACAGAATCACATAGTGTGTTCAACAGAAACCATGTCCACGAAGGCTCTACCTTCATAGTTCAAATCAGTGAGAGCAAGGAGTACCTGTTACTGTAACATAAAGGTCGATCTAAAAGGTTGCTGTCAGAAGATGCTATTGCTGCTGAACAGAGATCTTTAAGGCAAGACAGTGCTGCTTTGCCATATTGATATTCAAACCTAATGTACCCCAGAACTCCTGTACCTGAATATTAAAGTCAGTGTTTGGAATATCTGGACAATGATTAATAATATATCTGTGTGGTCAGTTGTATCCGTGGTGACTTACATACCACTGGCCATTCAAGTGGCATAACATCTTCAGTGCCAGTTGGCTGACACAGACCTTGAGTTCTCAAGCAGGAACCATCACCCATCACAAGGAGGCTCAGAGAACTTCCAGAGGGCTTCAACAGTCATTTCATAAATAATATTGTTGTAGCCAATGTTGGAGGAAACAGCAATACACATAATGATGCAACGAAAAAGTTAGGTCAACTCAAATCAAACTACTTCTTGGGGATATTACATTCTTTTTCAGTACCGTATGAAATATTTTATTTATACACATACATACACATGTATTTATTTCCTGATGGGTATACTGCAGTGTCACTAAGGAGAAAAAAAACCTGACAAAAGGTAAGGGAAGAAAGAAAACCAAATCAGGTTCACCTGATTTGTGTTTGTAAATTAAGAAAATCCAAACTTTTTCAAACTTTTTTATTAATAAGCTGTGAGTAAAATTTCATTTTGATTAATAGAAAAGATACCCACACACAGAGAATTCTAAAAAGACAATCTATTTATGTAAAGAAAAACCTAGAAATGGTGGAGTAGAATAGAAAACAACATGTCACCTTCCTTCAATACTTGTACCCAAACCAGATGGACCTGGAAAGATCTCCTGAAGGTCATCATACTAACTGCTCATGAAAGTGGAGACTGCAGATTGTGTGCCACACATGGTGTCTCAATGTGCAGTTAATGCTGGAAGTTCCCCCACCCCCAAGTAGTTTTTTCTATTTAACCAGCTCACGTATTTTGGTCCGTTGCTCCTATTTCAGAAATTTCATGTGTAATTTCTAGTTCACTGTAATGAAGCAAGTACTTTTCTCTGTAGACTACAATGACCAGGTCTGCTATATCCTCAACAAACAAACATTACAAATCTGTTCGTGGAGATGCAAATTCACACCAGTGCCTAGCCATCCTGAGGACTGAATCTTAAAACAGGATACTACTGTGACAATTCTATTAGAAAGCACGAGTTTTTAATGTGTAGAATTGCTGAAGTAATTTAAATATCTAACAGGAAAAAACCACAGGTTGCCAGCTTTGCACAAGACATATTTCAAGGGCAGAACTGAAAACAATATATATTGTGTAGATACAGCAGTTCCAAAAAAAAAATTAATGAAGTCTTACTACCTCTAGCAAAGAACTTGGAAAAATTGCATAGTTCATATTTTTTTAAAATGTATTAAATAAAACCCCAGAAAATACAGTTCTTACAGTCTCAGAAATAAGGTGTACAAAACTGTTTAAGAGTTTGTCAGCCTCTCTAATAGCCAGGTACAGGCGGTGAACTCCATAGCTCAGCTGTACTTAGCATTCTTTCCTCAGCAGCACACAGCTCTTGGTGCTGCTATGGGTATTAGAAAAATATTGAAACGATTCATCCAGCAACTGCTGTTAACTGTCCCCCAAAATTCTCCTCTGACAGAGAGAGAAGACATAATGTTTCACCTGGGGTTTCCCAGGATAGGATAGATTCCCTGCCTTGAGGCATATCCTGCCATGTCATATGGTACAGGTCTGCTCCTGTATGTTTCTAAATGATGCTTCTCCAAACCATTCCGATGCTCTGTCACTCTACAAATGACAGCCATATGTGAATGGATGGGGTCCAAGTTCACACTCCGTATTACAATGACCAGTTGATAAAGCCTTTAAAACTCCTCAAGTGGACAAATGTTTACTGATTCCCAGGAACTACTTTCCAATCCAAGATTATTATTAGCTAACTGATGGCAGAGTTCTTCAACAAATCCATCCTCCATATCTTCAGCCTGATGATCGTAAATGTCAAGATAGCCTTACTAGTCATTATTTATCCCTCATTATTTTTTCCCTCAGTGGTATTCGTGTCAGTTGATTCCACCAGTTTACTGTGCATTAACTTCAAAGGTGGTAAATTTTGATCATCATGTTTAGTTGTATGATTTGTAGTTTCCTATTATGTTTTTTTCCATTACAGTTATAAGCAGGAAGAGGTAAAACACTACCCTTTTTACTGCCATTTGTTATCTTCATTACTTTACATCAGCATTATATTAGCTCTGTCTTGCCTAAATGGTCTGAAGAGGTATTGAAACAAGGGCTTTGATATGTACTAAATGTTCTTTTTACATTATTCATGGCCAATTGTCAAAGCATCAATAGAGAGTTAGTAAACCTCTCTGCACAAGAAAAACAGAAAGCTACAAGACACACTGCACAATAGGTAGGTGAAAATTGTTTTCTAGGTAGAAGATGTGCATTTTGCATGCATCGAGATGGATGTGTAGCATGTTTCTAGGATGATGTGGAACACTGCCCCTGGAGCCCTGCCAGCTTTCTTCCCCCACCAGCATTTTTGGGGTTAGCCATGGAGAGACACTTGAACCATCCCATGACCTGCATGTGGCTGAAACTCTCTGGGTTGGCCAACTTTACAGTAACAGGAAGGGCAGATGCAGTGGACTGGAGAGGCCTATTTTCACCTAAAAGTAAAGTAGCACAAAGGCACCTTCAGGAAAACACCATTTGGCATTTTCATGTGATCAGAACTAGATTTCATCCCCTGAATAAGATCTTAAATTGTCATCCCAGTTCATTCACAAGACAGACTGGTCATGTAAACAATCCCTTTGCTTCCAGCCATCTACATGTTTCAGAAATTACTAACAAATGACATCAGTCTACAAAGACCCATCCCACCCTGTTGCCTCCTCATTTACTTTCTCATCTCTTTAAGACCAGAACTTGATAATTGCTTCCGTCTTAAGCGATGGTAAAATGGAGAGTAATCTTTCTTACTTATTTTATACAAGGAAACACTACAGCAACACTGTCATGAGGAAGTCCCTTCCTCTCTGACATCTTCAGTGACTGGAAGACTCACCTGTTTCTCTTCTTATTCAAAACCACCTTGACTCAGCTGTGAAGTAGCACCTTCAAACAAGTAACAGGAGAGTACTGCTGTCCCTGTGCTCCTGAGAAAGTATTTTTTCTGCATGAGGCAGCAAAAAATATTTAGTATGGGGTACAGAAATAGACCAAAATGACTTGGACCTAGTTTTAAGAAGCAGAGGTAAGCAGAGGTGAGGCAAAAGCAATAGCTTTACTGTCTAATGGACATTTGGATAGCTCCACATGAGAGAATGGAAATTTGCTTATGCTGTCAAGTTGCAGCACTGCATATTCCCACACAAGAAATGCATACACTCATCATTTGAGAAGACGGAGCAGAACCTTACACATTCTTTTAAAAGGACTACTTTTGACACAGTAACATGTCTTCAAAACTGGGAGTCACCACACATGTACATTCCCAGAATTTAGCTTAGCATGTAAGGAACTCATCTGAGGCAGAAAAACCTCAACTGCATTAGGCTGAAAGTCAGGTCTTCCAGTTCTTGGTTAGTGCTCTACAGAAGAAGACAGATAACCCATCCTCTGACTGTAAAAGGTTGTTTCTTTCAAAAAAAAACCCAACAGCTGAGACCATACTGCATTTTGCCATAGGTCTGCTCTGACATGAAAGCATGAGATGTTCATTCTTGGAACACACGCAGGAGACTAACCTCTTCAGAAGATTTAGGTAAAGCAATACTTAAACCAAGATTCATCCCATCTCATTACAGTACTTCATGGAGAAGTCCAAGTTACAAAACCCACCATGCTGCGTAGGCTCATTATGTAATGAGTGGAGAGAGACAGGCACCTTCAGGCTGCAATTCATATCTTAGCTATGTATTGGCTGCAAAGACTAAGAATGTTTGAAGATGAAACAAAATCAGGAACCTAGGGAATTATTAGTCAGAGAAAATGCTCACTGTACTAGAAACCTCCTATAAAAGTGGGCATTGGGATTGGGGCATCAAGCCCATTATTAGGCAGAGCTCTCATTTAGATCTGTTCTTTTGCCTATTTCTTAAAGCAAATTAAAAGAATAAAAAATAAAGTAACATTAGAATTAACCAGTTTATTATCTGGATTTACAGATAAAGATGCAGTAAGTACCCTGCGCTTGACTCAATTCAAAATGCTGTGCTAAGCCTTTAAAGTTCTGAGGGCAACTATAAACATTGAAACATCCTATTCTGCCTGATATATGTCATCTTTACTGCTAAATTAATATTTATTATTGCACAAAAATAGCTGCAAAATGCAACCACTCATTTAAATTGTCTTTAGGAGTTATGAATAATGACAGGTACAAAACGGACTAATAACTTATGGTCAAAAGCCATTAAGGTAAAATATCCGTATTTCAGAGTATAAATGCAAGAAACAGTAAAACTTTAACAACAAATCGGGTAGGAACTCAAATAATAAAAGAATTGTTTTCTGGCTACCTGCATCTTCCCTGAACTTGTTAAGTTTCTTTAGACAAGTTATTATGTATCAAATAAATCTGGACAAAATATGTTCGTATTCAACTATAAAATAATAACTTTCTCTACACTGGACAGTTTATGCAATGCTGACAAATGATGACTGGTACAAATATTCCAGAGCAGGAATGCAGGAATAGTACCAATGTATGAATTATTAATAATATTAATAGCCAGTTCATAAATGACTCTGATTGTGTACTTGGGGACTGAAACAGCAGAATGCCTATTTCATATTGCTAATTTTTTCTCAAAATACTATATGTAAGTATCTAGTAATGAAAGCTAGGTAGTCACTAATAAAATATTAATTTTAATTAGCTCAGTTAGTAGATGGTTCTATTCAGTGAAAGAAAATGGCACTGCTTTTACAAAACTGTATAAGAGAATGTTAGCTAAATAAGCAGAACTTCACTTCTAAACTGTTTCTTACTAATTGTTAACAAATTTCCTTTTTCTGTCACTTGCTGATCAGTTGAACAAGTTACAGATTTATAATGTCAAAATGAGAATTATTCAAGAAAGTAAAGTATTAAAACTATGCAAAGTTCAGGGCTGACTGTCTGAGACAAAGCAAGGCTCTCATCTATATGCTGCTGCCTAAAAAAGCCAGATGTCTGCAACATCATCCAAGTTAGTCATCTGCACTGTTGAACACCTGGAAGAAGGGCTCTCCTTTGGGGGAGCCTCCTTCTTTCTCACTTCTGACCACAGAGAAAGCACAGAACAGTAGTTTAACTGGACACACACCTTCAGATGACTAAGATTTGCTTAAATGTCTAGATGAGTCACTGGCACCAGCACCACTGGCTTTTTCTAAACCATTTTTCTTTTTAACTGCAACAGTTCAATGATCCAGATCATTGTGAGGGCATCCAAATGCTAACACCAATATAAGCCAGAGGACAAGAAGATCCAGCTCAAACCAAGGAGGATGCCAGACTTTCTCTATTGATGGCACAGCAGATTTATAGAAGAATAAAGAAAATTGCTTCTCACAGTACAAAGAATGCCACTATTTTCTCAGTGGTTTTGGAGCAGAAATTCTTTTTGCCTGTGCAAGCAGAGAATTCATGGAGTAGTAGTTTCTACTTCGAAGTAGAAAATTCTGCTTCTTAGTGATTTCTAGTTATTAACTTTTCTGATGTTTATTTCAGCTAATCAGCTAATATTATGAAATAATATTTGATGCCAAAATTGTACTCAGCTAAATCCCATGATTTTACTTGATTTTGATAAGTGATCTATAAACATATATACTCTTTATCACTATTTCACAGATACAAGAAAATTATCTCAGCTTTACAGTTCTAGAAAACAGTTTTAAAAGCATCAATATCAGATACAGGAATCACCACTATCAGATATGGGAAGCTAGATCTTGAAGTCTTAAGCAGCTGAATGGACTAAAATGACACTGAAGAATGGAAAGGAGTTTGGGTCACTGAAGAAACTGTCCTAGTGAATATACAGCCTTATACAGTTACAGTCTATCAGCTACAACAGGTATAGCTAAATTCTGTGAGGTTGTCTCTCTAGTTTCCAAAATAAATGTATGATTTTAAATATTTAATTGTAAGCTAAGGAAATTACAAACTCTGAAATTCTTGTGAATAGCAACACTAGTTATAACTAGTGGTCCAAGCAACAACTGGCACAGGACTAAGAGTAGCCCAGTGGAGAGGAAAGGTGGCAACAGTAAGATTACTCACAATGCGTCGCTGAACAGGAACTGGCAACATCTCATGTATGTGTTAAACAGCTGGAAGCACAATCCCTGCTCCTGCTCTGAGACAGGGCATCTGCCAGCATCCCAAGTGTTGACGCCTCAGGGGTGGAGGAGAAAGGTGGTGGGGGACGCTGGCTACAGGTCAAGCAGTGCTATGAAGGAGCTGTATAACTGCAATGCCTTCAAGGCAGGAAAAGAACTAAACATTCTACAAACAACTCGGCATTATTATCCAAATGTACCACTTAAAGATAGACATTGTCAACCCAAACCACTGTTGCTTACATCTCTATACTTATTTTATGGGAGAAGTAGTTAGCCAGTTGAAAAAGCATAGTACTCAGGACACAAACTAGCAGGTGGTGCATGACCCAGAAAATAAAAACTGATCCAAACACAGAGGAGAAATGTAGCTCAGGTGTAGTCAGCTAGATGCCACAGAGCAGCTCTTCAGCTGGGGGACACAGAATTCAGCTATCAGCTTGTCCCAGATAAAGAAGTTTTTGTGACAAATCCTGGGAAAATTTCCAGCCAAAACCAAATAAACCTAGTCCCAGGACGACAGAGGACAATACACAAAGCAAGGACCTTCTGACTGCACCTAGTAATGGCACAGCAGACCAGAGCACCAGCAGTGGAGCATGGCCATGGCACAACCCACAGGGGCCAGCAGGACCAGCTGGAAATACAGGCACAGGAAGGCACAGCTAGAACAAGAGTAATCTAAACTGTGCAAACAAGCTCATCTCCAGCAATGGCCATTGTCAAAATGAGATGCCAACTGTACGTGGCAGACATAGCTGACTCGCCCTTCACTTCAGGCAGACTCCATTGTTAGTCTTTAAAACCTGGGAAACATAGGTCCCCCCGAAGTCCACACACTCCCAGGAGTAAAATGAGGGAACGGATGATGAATCTGCTGGATCTGCACAATAAACACTTTGAGAATTAGGAAAACAGAAAGAATTACAAAACCAGCAATGAAGTCAATATCCCAGACCAGCTGTCGAGGCAGCTTTGCAGATCTAGCTTCAGATGCTTAGCAAGTGCAATGGCATCAGTTACACCGAGTTCACATTTTAAAATACTGAGTGCCTACAGAACAAGTACCAGTGGGGGAATGGTATTCTATATAATATACTGAACAGCAAGATAATTTCTTCAAGGAATTGCTCCCTCTCCAAAGAAGATCCAAAAAAAGATACTCTAGCCTCAGTATCCTGACCCTTTAGCAAGCGACAGGAAGCAGTAAACACAGGGTGGTTTCCTCAGCCTGATGAGCATGAAATGAAACAAGCTCAATGAAACAAGCTTTTATGTTGCCACTGGCACAAACCTCCAGCTTCTCAGTTACTGTATGTAATGCTGTCTTTTTTATGTCAGTTTGATTCAAAAGCCTCCCAGGTGAGAAAACCAAAGAAAGCAACTTCCCCTCTTCCCCTGAGTGTAGCTTCCTCTCCACACTCAGTTCCATTCATACAGAAACACAACTAAGGACCTTATCTTCAGTGACCAAAAAAGTCAGGTGTCAGCCTTGCCCCCATAAAACGCATGTTAGGGCCATGTTCCATTGTTAGGGCCTGCCTATTCAAATCCATAAAAGGATTTGTTAGCTTTCTGCATCAACAAATTAAAGACTATACTCACCCCACTCCAGAGTGCCAAGGGTAACCAAGAATGCCCAGGCAGCAGACTCATCACACCCACATCTCCTGTCTTAGCGAGCAAGCATATATGCAGGGTTGATCATCCCACAGAGAAGATGCTACCTTTTACTCCCACTAGTGAATTTCATTTTCTCAATTTCATTCTGAAGCTCCCCTTAATGGTTTCCTTAAATCCACAGACTATGCTATTTTTCATGCCACTATGCGAGTGCGCAAATGTGTAGTGAAGAATTTGGTTGCACATAATCTATTTGCTGGGGAGAAAAATCATTCTACCGATCCCTTGTAACACTAAAAAACCAGTAATTTGTTTGCTTCATTAATATTGAAAATTCATTCAATTGATTGTATATTAAAAAAATCGACTGATTTTCATAGCAATTGATTAATTACAAGGATTTCTCAGTGTGATTGAGTACACAATCTCTGCAGCATCTGTCATACTTTAAAAATAGCAGTGGAATATGTTTCCCTAACCACCAGCTGGAAGTTTAATTAGGTAAATGATAAGTTTTAGCACTTACTTCCAGAAGAGATAAGATAAATACGAATTATTTTTTCCAGTAATGTGCATACTATGCATGCTACTCAAAAAGACAGCGAATGCAGTTTGGGAAAGTCTGCATCATATCCTTTACCAACTTTTCATATCCTTTACCAACCCCTGAGCCACATACCAAATATAATCAGGGTTTGCTTTTATTTTAAACCATTTATTTTTCAATTTATTATTACTTCATACTAAGTGATGCCATATTTTGAAATTATACTAGGCTGGTTTTAGACAGTAATTAGTTCTATATAAAACCCAACAGCCTTATTGATCATAAAGTAATGACATTATCACTTCAGAGCACAAACTTAATTGAAGCTACCTAATAATATCTTTGAGCAGAGACAACACATCTCAGACAGAACATTATTCTACCATTAATTTTTCTTATATGAGCAAAAGTATATCATAGCAGCTCATGAGCAAAAAGAGCAAAACCAGATGCTGCATTTATGTTAGCACAGTGTTTCAGCTTCTGTTAGTAAACAGAAATGCAAAGAGGTTTTTATGTGTTTATTATGTACATTTGTACATAATATTTAATTTGAGGTAACTGAAACATCTTGGTAAAATGGGAGCCCTTTGTTCATTCTACACAAGAAACTGCTGATGAGGACAAAAGTATTATTCTGTTATAGGCAACTTTTTACAGCATTGCACATTAATTTTTTTTTTTAAATTCCTACCCTTTAATAGTTTTAACAGATAGCACACAGTATTTACTTTCTTATCCAAATAAACCCTCAACCACTGCTATTTGACTTATTTTATTTCAGATTTCAAAAGGAAAATTCCAAAAAGTACAGTAAGGAAAATAAATAGAAATAAATAGAAATTTCACAAAAGTAACATTTTAACTTTATTCTTTTCATAGCAAAACACTACTCTGTATCAATCAAAATTCAACTGAAATCTCAAAGAACTGTAAATTCTATGAATTAACGGAGTTTATTTTAAAAGTGGTTCCTCATTGTCCTGAAACTCTGGATCATCAGTGCTCTAAGACTAGAATTTACATGCTAATAAAATCACATTAAAAAACCCAGATAAAAAGCAGACTGCAAGAGCTCTGAAAAGACTCAAGTGTTTCATAGCTATTTCTTCTTAATTTTTCCTCTAAAATGCCAGTTAATTTACTGACAAAGTATTTCTAATAAAACTGTATTTTTATGCACACTGCATTTTTTGTAATATGTAAGTATGCTTATATACTTACATTACTGTGTTTTCAGTACAATTTCAAAGCACTCTACAAATAAATAGCTCAAAACTCTCACACAAAAACTTTTGTGCTATGTGAAAAATTGCTAAAAGAATTTATCATGCAGGTGACCTCTGCTCACCTTATAGTTGAAATGAAAAAAAAAAATACAGAGTACATCCAAAATGAGCACAAGTACAGCAGCCTTCTATACACACAGAAAAGCAGTAAGGAAAGTGTTTTACCAGGTCACACAGAAAGAAATCATCTTTCTTAGCTGAATCACATTTTAAACCTCAATAACCACACAATGTAAAAGAAAGCCAGCCAGCAAAGACTGGTAGAGCAGAAGTACCTCTTACTGCTAACACCACTAGTCATATGTCCTTTTGCATTAAGTGAAATTTTCAGTCAAAAAAACAGAGAAGGAAAGGCAGTGAGAAGAGATGGGCAGCAGTGAAGCTAAAAGAATGTAAAAGAATGTTCCAGACTCCCAACACCTGCATCTCCCAAACTGAGTTGGTGAATAGTCCTGAAATAGCATAGCAAGGTTGTTGGAAACACCATGCAAAGCAGGCCTAAAATCAAACACTTAGCATGCTCAAGCTTAAAGATCAGAAGTTGCATTTTCCTGCTGAGCTCTCTGCACAGCAAGCCACAGGCAGCTCCCTTGCACGAGGTTTGCTGTGTGAGCAGAAGCCTCCCCTTCGCAGCGCGTTGCTCTGAACCAGTGAAGCACATTCAGGACAAGCTGCGCAGCTTGGCCTAATCAACACAGAACAAAGCCACTGCTGGCACCCACAGCTCATCATTTACAAACATGTGACTAATATGAACATAGTGGTATCTTTGTTCTCATTCTGAAGCAATTATCGAAGAATATTCAACATGGAAAACTGACATAAAGGCATGGAAGTAGGAAACTCTTCACGGGATTTATCTGAACACAAACTTCAAAGACTAGAGTTTCTCATTTAGGGACTTACTATCAAAAAAAAAAAGTTCTAAATGCTTCATTGATTTGAATTCATGGAATGATGCTAAACTTGCTTTGAAAGGTTTAAAACAGAATTACACATTTACTTGACTTTTATAATAATATCTATTTAGGAAATAGGAAAACTCTTACTGCACACTTACACCATTATGATGTTAAGTATTTCAGGAAGAAAGTTTAAACGCTGGCTTTTATTTGGAAAATCGGTTTAAAATTTGAAATTAAAATATCAGCAGAATCTGATTTGTGACATCACAACATCAAAATATTAAAACACTCTCCTGCTTCCCTAATTTCTAATGCTCACTTACAAAGAAAGCCTAACCTATCTGTAGCTCGGCTCTTTATTTCACAAGTAAAAGTACTTCAGTGGTCTGGTGAAAGCTGTTCTTCACACATCCAGAAGCAGAATAGAGAATCCCAATGAAGCTCTCCTCCTACAGCCTTTGGAGCGTGGAACATCAGAGAGTTACACCGCCGCCTACAGAAAGAGCTCTACAGTTGACTTGCTAAAATCATTCTTGTGTGCGATTAAAGGTGAACCCAGGTTTGCCATCTACCTACTGATCTTGATTAAAAGTCTTAAGAACTTCTCAGAAAGTAGTGCCAGCCTACACAAATTGACATATATTCTGGAATGCTTATCAAATAAGTAAGCTGCCCTAAAAGAGGAACAATATTAATAATAATACAAAAAGGAGTGGGAAATATAATCTCTCCAGGTATCTTTTTCTATCCCTTATGGTCTCAGCAATTCCTAAAAATATTTCTGCCAATATATTGTTTTGTGTCAAATAAAAACTGAAGAATTTGAAGATATGCTCTTTGGTGTTTATGCCTCATGGTTATAAAATTAGCCTCAGATTTGCTATTCAGAATATAAACAGCTTTAAATGTTTAAACATAAAGTGAAAAGTGTGCATCCAATACTTGGAGCTGTGTTATACCTGCAGAACATTTTGCATCCTGTTTGTGCTCTAGGAATTGAATTTTATTATTTTCAAAAGAATTAACATTGTTTTCACTGGGGTAAAAAAAGAAGACTACATAAAGTTTTTAACACTGAAACAGATCTGGTATGCAAGATCGGTGTGCACAAATGTCTAGTCTGTGTTTATTTTCAGCATAATATTTCAGAAACACTTTTCCAAATAGCCACAATATTAATATCTGTTTTTCATTTAATGAACATTCATATTAAATAGCTCCTGAATGTTTGAAGTGTATTAAACTTTTTTTTTTTCTTTTTCATTTTCATGTACTTGCAATTGTAAATTTCATTGTACTGCATCAGGCACTAAAAAAAAAGTGTTGGGTTGGTTGGTTGGGGTTTGTTTTAGTGAGATGGGGGAACTTGGGAACAAATGGAGTAATACTTTTTCATGCAAAAATCTACTACATTCCTCTTCAAAATTAAGAGCACAACCAGATCTATCTAAAAGTTCCTTCAAGGTGGGCACAATTATGGAATGATCTTTCAGATATTTATGGATGCACCCAAACATCATCAAAAGCATGTTTTCAGTTTTCCAGGCATACCTGCTTCAGGCCTCACTTAGCACTGCAGAACTGTCACTCCACAGGACTTTCTGGAATAAACGGAATGGTTTAAGTATTGCATTGGACTATTTAAGCACATTTATCACCTCCTATCACCAATTTATTTCCTTCAGAACCCCTCTTCTGGAGAAAGGGTGTTTCCTATTCAGTTTCTTGTCCTAATTACACTCTGGCATCACTCATCATGAGTGAGGAGTGAAGAGTATCACCACACCCATTTTTACGGCAAACTTGGGCTAAACTCGGGTAATGCAAATATTGTTATCATGTGTCTCCACTTTGGGTCGTTTGAGAGAGATTATTTCAAAACAAAATGGTGAAAAAAAAGTTTGAATTCCTCTGACCTAGTATTTTATATATTTTTTTTTTTAAATACAGGGGTCTTACTCAGGCACTTATACTCACTTCACATTCAGAGAAAACTAGGTTAAATGAATCATTATGGAAACATGCCTACTTCTCCTCCTGAGTGATTAACTCAGACATAAATATCTACCTTTTAGATGCCTAAATTAGCTTAGATGAGTATCAGCGAAATATTTAAGGAAGCATTCTGAGGGACCATGAAAACATCCCAGACTTCCCCACACTTTCCAAGGCCTGAGCACAGAACTGCAGAGGAGCAGGGCTGCTACAAGCAAGGGAAAGATAGCAGCAATGGCTCCATACTGTGGACACTTCCCAGATTTTCTCAGCTTCTAATAAGAAGAAAATTCTTTGCATTTGAGAGTCAGCTGACACAACTCTTTTGCCTGTTAAAAGGAAGATAAAATCATTTAAAGGAACTAATTACGGAAAGGAATCTCTGTACAACTACTGAAGTAATCTTTTCTCATTTTCCCAGTTAGATGGGGTAAAAATAGTTCATGACATTTCCAAGGAGTTAACACAATTTGTTTCCAGTCTGTTTATGGAATATTACTCTCAAGAGATCAAATTTAATGAGCAAGGGTATGTCTAAAAGGAAAGGGAATCTGAAGGTACCTGACTGCAGCTCTCCAGCAATCAAGCATATGAAAATATTTAATAGGCATGGAAAGCTGAAGGTAAATGAATATTGGAGAAGGCACTTTTATTCCATCAAGTGAATTCATAACTGGAACATAAGAGTAATTTGATTTGGATTCATATAGCTTACTTAGTAATTTTTACAGTATAAAGGCTTTTCCTTGCTTATTAGATTACTGAATTAAGTTGAAGTCTAAAGAACTCTAATGTTCTTCCGAGAACTTGGGTGAAATTCATGAATTCACCTTCACTTCATATTCAACTTCACTTAAAATTCACTGCTCATGAATTTGAGAACTTCTCATGAGCTGCTATAACTCACTGTTAACTGCAACATCATGCCAAGAACAACACTAAATAATATGGATTAGAGGCTTTGTCTAGCTACTCTGAAAGAATCTACTTCTATTTTGGCATTTGCTGTGTCACACGAATTGTACTATGCTGAGGATGTTGCAGGCTGTCACTGTTTGTTCAACTACTGGAAAACTGCCAATAGAAAGAAAAATGAGAAATTGTTTTAATGAAGTGGTTTCCTGAACAATCTTGGATGAAAAGTCTCTCTCCATATGACTTTTGAGCTGCACGTCTATCTAACACTTCATAGTTCTGTAGTCTCTTATATCTAAGAATCTTAAAGCTTTTGCCAGTACTTATTACATGTCATGGCAGTCTTATACTGAAAGAAATCCATCATATCACTCTACAATAAATAAACAATGAAAATGTTGTAAAGTAAGATGACATTATAATGGATTTGAAAATACTTCACTTGAAAAAAATCTAGGTTGTTCGGTATTATGGTTGTTTTCATATAGTATAGATTAAATTAATTATATAAATTACATTAAATCTTTCATATACAGTTTATGCTTCTGAGAAATTAAGTTTTCCAAAACTGGTTTTCTGTTTGGACTAACACTACCACGAATCCAAGTTTAGTTCTTTTGCCTGTATGTCTCAGCTATGAAGCAACATAGTACTACTGTAATTTTTTTTTGCCAACAGACTCCCATAATATATTATGAAATGCCATATAAGCCAGAGAGAGAGATTCTTGCTGATACACAATGTAGTTAACACTGGAAGACACTAAACCACGTATTATACTTTTAGCTTTCTGTAGCAGCAAAACTAAGCAATGACAGGACCACTAGGACATGCACTTGAAAAAGACTCTGTGACCAAAATGGGCATAGTACCAGTTTAGTGTACGCATGTATAATGCATGCGACCAACCATCATCAGTACTTCTTACATCAAGGTCTCATAACTTCTGAGAACACTAACACACAAATTTTATGAACAGTCCATCTTGGTTAAGGTTAATCTAAGAGTAAATAACCCTTCTCTCTAAAAAAATACATTTTACTGTATTTTACTGCTATTCTTGCATTTTCAAATTCCATCTTTACAGTCCTGCTGCACTTTGTCAAATTAAAGGGCTCTCTAACAGTTTTCTCTTCTCAGTGCAGGTACTCACAATCTTTGATCAAGTCAAATCTGAACTCCTCTTTATAAACTAAATAAATTGAGCTTCTTAAGTTAGTCACTGCACAGTGTTTTTGCTAGATCCCAAAGCATTTTTGTAATGAGCTATATGCCTTCAGATCTTTCACAGTTGTGAAAAAAATTATTTTTCTTTGGAATATATGTGCAAGAACTAAACAAAACTCTAGCATAATTTCTTAAGAAAATTAACATTCATTATTTCATATGATAGATAAATGAATTTGGAGACTTCTCATATGGCTATATAGCCTTTCACGTAGTTGTAGAGAGAGCTGGACTCAATGATCCCTGTGGGTCCCTTCCAACTCAGAATATTCTGTGATTCTGTGGAGCTAAAAGGTCTCCTTTTTCTAATTCATGATTTCACATGTTCACATGAACATACTCCCAAACATGCACACACACTTTTCCTGTTTAACAGTATCAATTCAATGACTTTAAGTTTCACAATAACTTTAGGATTACTGCTATTAAAGTAATAGTAACATTTCAACACACAATACATTGTAATTCTTCTCTGTTAAGGAAATCCTAAGGCTCTTTCATTTAATAGATTTATGGAGTATTAAATGCAATTAATGAAGCTTTATTTAGTCGAAGGAAAAAAACACACTTTCACAGGATTAGCAAACTTCAAATTGTATTAAATCAAAAAAGCATTAGTCATATTCATCTACCTGTATCTTATAATTTTCTAATGTTTTTTCTCATGTGACAATTCCTGATTCATCATTCATTTCCAAGAAACATGAATTACACTTTCTGTGGGTTCATTAAGTCATCATAATATTTACTTTATAAATGTTGCTTTATTACTATGCACTTAGTTGTATACTTGTATGGAACCTAAATTAAATCATTTTTGCAGCTATCAATGTGCCACACATTTCTACAGTACCAGATAAATCCATAATCATGCTGCTGATTGTCAGCAAAACTACAATGGACAGTTTTATCATTGCTGGCAAACAAATGTCACAGATTCCTCTGAGAGCCATGCTGTGCCATGACTGCTGCATGCAACACACTGGAAAATCGTATTTCTGGAAGGGTTAACCACTACTCTCCTGCCAGTTAAAGACTGAAGGCCACATAAAAAATGAGATCATTGACAATTAAAGTGTTAGGAGATTTTAAGTGGTTCAGTCATTATTGGGCTTGATCCAGTTCTGAAAGAAATCACTGAAAGAGTCCCCCTGATGATGCAGATTGTAAGTAACACTCCTAAAATAAATCCTATCCAAGTATAGGCTTGAAGTTGTCTTCTACATTTTACACATTTATAACTACTAAGAAAAGCAAACAGCTACCACTTATCAGTTTTATTTTTAGCACATATCCCTCTGAAATACTTAATTAGGTAATCTAATGTTCCACTTTACTATGACATTTAGCTCTGCAGGAACACCAATAAATGGTACACAAACTAAATGCACAGCAAGGCTAAGATTTTTTATGATACCTTTTCACAATTCAGAAGGCACAATAAACATCAACCAGTTCACAAAATAATCTAATATTGACACTTCACCAATAAAGCAGGGTATCTAATATAATTGTTAATGAAATTAACAGGAACTAATACACTAAGAACATCCATCATTGCTGCCTGTGGCTTTTTATCCTCTTTGCCTTTCCCACTCTTTTTCATTCTTCAACCACTATCTATTGTGAGCAAATGGCTTATTTTAGGGACCTTCAGGGATTCTCCATGAGCACACTCGGTCTTTCACTTGTTTTAAATGCTAGTGCTTTCACTTAAAATAAATGTTACATTCTGTAACAATTTCCCCAAGACCAAAAATGCATTTTTTTCCTTAGTACCAGTTACATTAGGCCTTTCTGAGTAGTTTTTGCTCAAACATATGCTTCAAGGTCATTGCTTTAGAATGTAATTTCATCCTAAAAAAGTGTAAAAGTTAGTGTGACCTACTCTATGATACTTGTATGCTGACACTGCTTTCAAATGAACACCTAATTTGTACGATTAACGATACAGGTGAACAGTTTAATGGGGTATGGGAATTATTTACCCTGAACTGAACAGGAAAAAAGAATAAAATCACTCCACAGTACAAAGGAGACATGTGGGTTAGTGGGTGAGGCTAGTGAACTAACAACAGCCTGGAACCTCGTTATCCAAAAATGTTCATTTGTAGCTTCCCCATAATTTTTCTTCAGCAAAACTGTGCTAACTGTATTTGTCTCTTCCTTAATACTAGTGTAGCCACCAAGACCTCCATGTGGCTCTGCCCCAGTTACTACAGTTGCTATCCTGAAGATTAAGACAAAACAGAAGTGTTAGTTCATGGCAAAAACTCTGCCACTCTGCTTTGGCTAAAAGACATCCTTTCATAACAAACTAATATTTTAATTTTATGGTACCATTTCTAAAACTACTTATGTGATTTGTGCCAAATTATAATTGCAACATATTTGCACTATTTAGGTGCAGTGTTGACAGTTGTATCAGTGTGATATCATGGAAGAATGTTGGTTAATTGCTCAAGAATTTGTTCAGAAGCATAGGCATATTTTGCAGCTATTGTTGAGCCCCATTCTCCTAGACTGTCTTCTTAGCAATTAACCCAATTAAGTGAATTTAAACTTAGGTCATGCAGGGTTATGAGTGCTAAAAGTAATGTTTCTGACAGTGGAAAAGGCACCTGCTGTTACGCACCTACATTGTCCTGAGTTTCCATGGGATTTAGTTTGTTCCAAATTATTTTCCTAAAACTAGGATGACAACTTCCTAAATTAAAAGGATCACCACCTGTAGCTCTCTAGGAGCCATACATTTCCAGGACAGTAAACAGAATGAATAACAGACCTTGAAATAAATTACTGAATTACTGAATTCGAGAACTGAGGGAAGGGTGGGAAGGGGCAGTGGGGGCATGGAAGAACAACAAGAAATTGAAGTGGAATTAAATGACCAAGAGCAATGCTATTTTATCCACAAATAAATTTTATGATCAGCATGTGGTCAGTAAGTTACACTTGAGCTGGAGAAAATTAAGGATGCTTGATACAGTCTCCAACTGTGCTGAAAACAGAGATGTGGTCCATGCAGATCAGAAGGTGGACATTCCTTTCTCCTTGTTGGGGATGTGACATTTCCCCTTAATTACAAATGCATAGCGTATGCTTGGCCAACAAATAACCTGAATCTAAATACTGAAAGTGATATGATCAGTATAGTTAGATCTATCCATATATACTATGCTCCCCTGTTTGTCCTTGGATAGAGTCTCTTAAATCAATTATCACATCTTTTTCTTATGAAGGACTACTCTTGAAGTGTTTCCTTGTATGCATGCAGTTCCCCTGGTATTGGAACTCTACTACTCATCTCAATTTGTCGACATGACTGTTTGTGTGATATGGATTTGAGTTTGTTGCATGCTTTGATACCACAATTCATTATTTGCCATGAGCCTGTAAACCACTTTAGCAGTGTCACTGAGTAATTAAAGAGGTGGTTAGGTCAGAAGCACAAGTAAAAGCCAAAAACTTTCTTTCTCAAAAACACTTCTTCCTCCTGAATCAGAAAACAAGTTCTCCCATTCACAGGAGGATCTGCCTTGGGAAAGATGAACTGCTACTGTCATCTGTCAATCCACAATGAGTCACTACAACTTTCTTCAGCTTCAGAACAAACTCCCAAAGAAAAATGTGATTAGCAGGTTGTTGGCACAGATGAATCCACACTCACCCAGGCTCAGGAATTTTGTCTGGAAATAGAGAAAATATTTCTCTGTTTCAGCCATTAACTTGAAGCAATCACAGATGGCCCATTATATTATATATGCATTTATAAGCCAACAAACCCAAAGAAATGCCTTCTGTAGAATAATATAGGGCCTAGTTACCAACAGAAGTTGTACAGAGTGAAAGAGGACAAAATTAAACATATTGTTCTGAGGGATGGGAAAAAAATATGGATAAAATTAGATTTTAAAGATGTTTATATACATGTCACTTTTGCTAAATATCTGGCCAATGCATAAATACTTGGAATTTTTTTTAAATTTGGTATGTTCTTCAAGTTAATCTGTATTATACAGCTTTGTCTACTCTAGAAAATAAAGATGCTCTGAACCATATTACCTGACATAGAGTTCCACTGCCATAGCCCATGTCCACATACTGCAACTTATACGACAGAGCCAAGCAGACATGAACTCCCTCCTGGAAAATGGTTTTGGACCATATTAACTCCTGAACTACACTCAGGATTGTTTCTGCATGTCCCAGCAAGAAACCCTTCTAACAAGTTAGCAGGACAGGCAGCTGAACATAGCTCTCTTGATTAGCACAGCACAGTTACAAGGCAAGTGTTCCTAAGATCATTTCCAGAAACAGATATGAAGACTGAGTATTGCTCCTACCCATTTACATATTAGGCAGAACCATTACTCCAAAAATCCTGCAATTAACAGCTTGTGATTCTAACTGAGCATAGTTAGCATCTTGAGTCTAAATGTCTAGATATTTGTGAAATTTACTTTTTCTTCCATTTAAAAACTCATCTTTTTCTTTGGTCTCAGACTTTTGCCTAATCTCATTGGTAATACTCAAATGCTCATCTTTTTGTGTTCTTCAGACAAGCTGCACACATGATTTCAGATTAATAGCAAGTCTAACCACATAGAATTTAAGATGTTCTTCTTTACCTAAAAAAGCCCATTAAAATTTTGAACATTATCTTGATGTGATCTCAGCATACAGATGCTGACTTTGGCATCCACCTTGCCTCAGTACAGTCACCACAGTTGAAAATGGAGATGCTCTGGCTGACACTGCTGAGATTGCCTTAAAGTCATACAGCATCTGAAAACAATAAGCATGCGATTTTTGTACAACACGCATGCATGACTACACACATACAAGTGGCAACATGAACTCTTAGCTCATATGAAAAAGCAGCTAACATTTGAATTACTGACTTCAATGTCATTACAAATGATGAACATCGTCAACTAAGAACTATATATCTGTATTTCATATCCAGATGTCTAGATGTATCTTATAAATATAGCTACCCATCTGGACCCCCACACTGAAGTCACTGTGCTCTGTGTACACTCCATTACCATATGTATTGCTCTCAAGATAAAAAAGAGCTTTTTGTCTGGCCCAGACTATCTTCTATGTAGACGTTAACTTCCATCCACATGGAAACACATCTTTACAAGAGAATAAATTTTTAATTACAAAATGTCACTCCAAACACAACAGACAGTCCTTTTGGTCTTTCCACACTAAAACCCAAAAATAGGATGAATATTAGAACTAATAAGTGTAACAGGAATCAAGATATGTTTTCAGTTACCAGCAAAGCAAAATAAACTAATATATTGAGATGATTCTTGAAGTAATTTCTTTCATCCGACATGCACCAAACCATGAAGACTCTCTCACTAGGCTCTTGTTGGAGAGGGGTGCACAGGCTAAGAGCTGGCATGGCCAATGGAAACACTGCAATCTTCAGTGTAAATCTAGACTACACTTAAATAAATAAATCCAATTATAAAACAAAACTTAGATATGACAAATAAGAATAGAGGTTGTCTTTTTATGCATTTTTTTCTTTCAGTATAAGAGTACATTTACACTGCTATTGAAGAAACTGAAAATCCCTGTGTCAGAATGAAATAAAAATATATTATTAAAACCTTGTTCCACACAGAAATTGATCAGACTAAAATTATCTTTAGAAGGTTTTTTCATGTTAGTGACTCCACAGAAATGAAGACATTCAAAAGATCAGTAATTATGCTGCTAGTGGTCATGAAGTTATACAACAGTTTTGTCCTGGGTTGCAGTGTATTCTATTACCATTCTCATGAGCTGTTGAAATCAGGTGGGGCAGTGTTTCCTTGCCTCCTCCCCCCAGACTATCTTTCTGTTAATGGCCCATCATTGCCCTGCCGCCTGACTCAGAGATAACTCCCTCCAGACTATCTTCTGTTAATGAGCCTAATCAACACTTTGCTTCATGACTCGTTACCCCATTGTGAGATGCTCCACCCAGAGGGAGGAACCAAGCATCCCATCGTGGATATAATCTGGGACTCTGACCACCAGAGACAACCCTTCCTACTGGATTTCCAGAGGACAGGAGCTACGCAGCCACCATTGGACTTTCTGAGGAAGAGCAGACTGTTTTACTACAGGATCACTGCTTCAGAGGACTGCAGCCACCATTCTACCAGACTGCTACCACCACCCTGCCTAGCAGGGTGGCAGGTTGTACCTTGACTCTGTCAGTTTGACAGTGTTCTTCTTTTACTTTTTTTCTTCCTTTTCTTTAATTTCCATTAAATTGTTATTCTGACTTGGTGCCTCCCACTGGTTTGTTTTCAAACTAGTACAATTTTAAAAAATATTAAATTTGGTGTAGTACTTGTTTTTATTAAAGATAAACCAGTTTACATTAAGTCAAGTTTAACATGACATTTTTCAAAAAAAAAAAAGTTTAATTCTCTCTTGGATGGAGGAATTTGACATTCCAACACTGCATGGTGACTCATCTACCTGACCAGAATGCACTGGAATAATTTGCCTCCCGTAATAACAAGCAGCATATTGAGGCAATTATGAGCAATTTGACTGTAACTCCTGTCTTACAGATCCTCTGGAATATTCTTGAGGAGTCTTTTTTACCAGAAATGTCACAGGGGCAGTGACGGGGGAAAAAAAAGTATAGTATTTGATGCATTGATTATATTAAATTAAATACAAAATGCACCTTATGCAACAACAGGAAAACATCATTGCCTACTAAACTCATGAACAGCCAGCAGGACTGAAATCAAACCATTTATTTAAATAGATAGCTCTTTGTCTACATTAAAGGTTTGGCCCAAACCTAACCTATAATGGAGCTGAAAGCACTAATGGTTAGAGAATCAATGTTTCTCCTAAATGATAAGGCAGAGAAGGTTGCAGTACATTTACATGTAGCTGAGATATTAATCCATACAATCACGCAGTTCTCTGTTTCCATAGCAACCATTACAGAAGAGTTTTCACCCTGAAGGAATTTTTCTTTCATTGTACTACTGGAAAGCTGATATTGGAACAGCATTGCCCAGAGCACAGGAAATTCAAGGATAGGTATAACTACACTCTAATCTTGAGAGAGGCTGAGCCCACCAAGACCAGAGGGGAAAGTCAGGCAGATCCACATGGCCTGGAGTATCTAACTTTGCAGCCCCCTTTCACTCAATTCCATCCCAAAACCCCACAACTGGAAGTAAGTGCACACAAGTTCAGATTCATGTCACCTAAGTGAGACTATCATAATGAAAGGGAAACAAATTTGAAAGAATAGGAGCAATTCCATGTAAGAAACACTTGGTATCACGTACTAGAGAGTCCAGCCCCTCCTCCAGAGGCAGTTTGTGTTGTTCCAGCAGCCTGGCCACCCACCCCAAGGGGGCTCCTGGCCACCATGTTCGGGTGCCTCTTCCCTTGCAGTCCATCCAGCCAGCCTGCCCACAGATGGAACGGCTGGAAGGAGCCAAGGCACAAAGTTTACATGACACATCTTGGGAATGACCCAAATAGCATATTCTCACATAGGGTATTAAAAAAACCAAAACACAACCATTTTTGTAAGGACACGCTTTATGGCACATTTGAAGGAGTTGAGACTTCCACAAATATTAAAGAACTGTACTTTCAGGATGAAAAACTGTTGTTTAATGTTAGATTAAAGCAGCTTCCCAGGAATATGCTCTTTGTTCTATAGCAAAATGTAGATTCCCACAGGCATCTTCCTTAAAAACAAAGCACCTGGAGAGCTCTCCCCTGAAACACCTACCAGATTTCATCTCTTCTCTTGAAAGCTTTCTCATACCCTCCCATAGCATAAATTACCAACAAGGCAAGAGGTAGGCCCAAGCTATTTACTGATGCCTTACAGCCTATTGAAAAAGGTTAAATCTCGGGTTAAAAGTTTCCTGAAGAAAACATGAAAAAATTGATTCATCAGATACTCTTCAAGAAAGACCAGAAGACAGGGCTACATATTAAAGCCAAATGTGAAGCTGTCTGTGGCAGAACAGCATTTAACAAACCACTGCAAAGCCTGCACTCTTCCAATTTTTGAGGCAGATCAACAGCTTTCATTATGAAACAGAAATCATATAACTACAAATCATAATTACTCTCAGATTGAAGAGGAAATGAAAATGTCAGCAACATGAGATTCTACCCCATAATCCTATTATTTTATTTTTAAAAAAGCAAATTATATTAAGGGATCATTTTCCAAAACTATTCAAAACAGCAGGTCAGCTCAAAGCAAAGCATGCTATTATACTGACATGCTCAGAGTTTTATTAGGAAGCATGTGTATTTTAATCTCTTGCCATTTCTGTGTGATAAAAATACCAAATTTCTATCAATTTGTCTGCTGTAACCAGTACACTAATACTGCAATATGTGACTTCTAGTTACTGAAATAATTTCTAGCTTAAAAGTATGAAAAAATAATACTTTTATAACAAGCATAAAGTGGTAACTCAGATACACGTATCCAAAAAATGTAAACAAATAAAGAAAACGAACTACAAGAATACAAAACAGTATTGCTTCCCCACTGTCTTATGGTACAGAACACATAAGTTATCTGTGCTTGCTTGCTCATTATGCTGGAATGCAGGATAAGAAGTATGGATAAATCTTTTTAAAAACAAACAAACAAACCAAAAAAAAAAAAACCCAAACAAAAAGAAGCACAAAAAACAACCAATGAAACAAAACCAAATAAACCAACCTCCAAAACAACAAAAAAATCTCCACACAACATCCTCCCACAGAAACCAAACAAATTTTTTTCCCCCACTCAAACAAGCTTCCATTATCGTCTTTTAGCTCTAAGATCACTTCGCATGTTTAGACAGAAAATTAGCTGGTAGAAGTTAGTTTATGTGGTGGGTTGACCCTGTCCCCTCCTCAGCTGGACAGGGGTGAGAAAACAGAATGCAAGTCTCATGGAACAAGGTCAGGGAGGAATCATTCACCAATTACTAACACAGGAACAACAGATTCGGCTTGGGAAAATCAGCTTAATTTATTACCAGTCAAATCAGAGATGGGTAATGAAGAGTCGCTGATGGACTTGGCCATGGCCAGTGGCAGGTCTGTCTTGGAGCCAGTTGCCATTGGCTCTGTTAGACACAGAGGGAGTTTCTGGTATCTTCTCACAGAAACCACACCTGTGGCCGCCCACTACTAAAACTTGGCCATGCAAACCCAGTACATATTAGTAAATTCTCTAATTACTAGATGACAATGTAATTTGTTGAAAATAATCTGTTTATCTGAGATGACTGCTACCTGCATCAGCAGATGGAGAATGCCAAATCAAAATACTTAAAAGTTCTAAATTATAGTAACTGTAATGACTTAAATTTTGAAATCATTAATAATATATATTCACATTTGTCTAAAAAGAGAAAATGTATGATTACTATCTTTTGTACACCTAAAAATTTAGTATGTGAAAGCATATTTGTCAAATACTCCTCTGATCATCTTTTCCTTACACTTTTGTCTTCCTAAATTAAACATTAAACTATCACTGTGACAAAGATGGGGATAACTCATATTTCTTTTAGTCAACTAATTTTTATTAATGCTTTTCTTGACAATTTTATGGTACTTCTTGCTAAATTCTACAGGAACTCACAAACATAGTCTGTAAACAGAATTTAGGTTCTGTCTCAGTAGGACAGAAATGTATTTCTAGGGAGCTGAAACACCAAACCTATAGCCTTCCCATTTATTTAAAAAACAAAGGTTGAATACATTTCCAAATCTTCCACACAAATACTCAAAAGGAATGTAAAATTTAAGTAAAATATTTTAATAACTCTACAATGCATCTGTTTTGATGCAATGGGACATGTTTTGTGCCTCAGGACTTCTAGACTGCTGGTTGTTCAGATGGCTTACTCACATTTATTTGTATCAACAAATAAACAACAAATCTCTACCAGGGGATCATTTCAGCAGTCTGGGGAAGTTTTTTCTCTTTTGTAAGAGATCTCTAGATGAGGTCTCTTAAGCTGTAATAAGTTATAAAAAGTGCCAAGTTTTAAAGTGATTTCTAATGTATTTTTCCTAGAATTAACCAAGTCATTAAAAAGGTGATCTCTATTAAAAAGTAAATTCTTCAGAGACAAATAAACTGAAATCAATTTCACATCTGCATAATGGGGAGAAAAGTCAAAGGCAACCCTCACTTCTATTTGACTAGAAATTCAAGTTGAAATATCATCATCATCATCATCTCTTTTCTCATGAAATCCAGTCATGGAAATACTTAATCAGTGACCTGTCAAACTTCTCCTCGTGACAGTATCAGTATCAACAAATGATGCCCTGAGGTTTCAATATGCATTGACTTTTCTATTACTCCACTTAGTGAAAAACCCAAAACCAGAATATAAATCATGACCTACTTCTTCCATTTTACAGATTTCATTTACTGCCTCTAGTGATAACCAGAAGACTATTCTCCAGGGGCTACATCAGCATCTGAATCCGAGAGGGAAAATGAACATAATCCCAAACTCTTAACAGTCAAAGCTGAAATTCGGTTTCAGAGAAAAGAACATCCTTGCACATACTGTACAGGACAACCATCTGTCTGAATGCATCGACAGAGTATTTCTGTCTGAACAGCTACCAAAATCCCCAAACAGAACATAAAACTTGCTCAAAATGAAACATAATAAGCATTCTAAAAGTACCATGACACAAAAAAACCCATCCCAAAACAAAACAAAAAACCCCTGCAGAATTACTTATTAATTTAAACTGAAATAGATCATCTTGTCATCAGGCAATGAAATTCAGCAGATTTCTTCCTTCGTTGCATCTATGATAATTATTCAAACTTGTTCTGTTTTTTACTGTGTTTATACCTTTCAATAGCTTTAAGCACTGGGGAAAAAAAAAGGGAAAAAACATTTGGTCTAAAATACAGCACATCAACAGAAACAGCCTGCTCACAGTCCTCCATACAAACATCTACAAGGGCATTACTTGGAATATAACTCATACAAGGACCAGAAACCCGTATCAAATGGGTTCACAGGAGATAAAACACTGTGTCTAGAAAGATAACAAATACAAGCACTGTCTTTAAGGGATTATGTGGTAAGACTCTGCATGTCCGTGAGCTAAACTGAGCCACAGAGGCAGCTGAAAGGAGATTAATGACACTTGCATACAGTTTAAGGGAACTTGCTATTAAAGGACCATTGAGATCTGCACTGTTCAGAGTAGTTGTGGGGTCAGTGTGTTCTTCCAGATTCTCCTGAAAGTGTTTTCTTTTCCTACAGCCAAGGACTCTGAGCTCTTCCAAATTAAAAGGTGTAATCAGGTACTTGCATTCAAATATCAAAAAAAATTAACCTGCTTCACTTCAAGTAAAGGAGGCTGGCATTTTGAGAAAAGGAGGTTGGTGTAGTTTAGTTCATTCACATTAAAAAATAATAAATTAGACACTCAAAGGCAGGAAAAAAATAGTGTCTTGCAGGGTTGACACTCAGAAGTTATTGTCACCTTCCTCTTCTACGGCTCCTTATATAAGTATTACATTGAATAACTGATCACTACAAGAGTGTTGGAAACCTTGTTGTAACCCACCACTTTTTAATAAACCCAAGATATTGTTAAGGTGATTAATTTTCAAGTAGAAAAAAAAACTTTTAAACTTTCCAGGAGCTCATCTACTAAAAATATAAATACTCTCTGCTTTTTCTCAAAATTGAATGTATTGCCTCTGTGGCAAACAGATTAAATCAACTGGGATATCATTCATTCCCTTGAACTATTTGCATATTTCAGTATACAAATTAATCTAAAGATTGATTAAATATGTATTCAAACCAGTGTTGAAAATGCTTTACTTTTTCCACCCGAAACCCTACTCATTTATAAACAACAGATTCTATTCTGAATTAACAAATAATCAGAGTATGCCATCTGAAATTACAGCAATATATATCCCTTTATAAATTCAATTTCTGCATCTTTATGATGGCAAAAATGAGAACAAAATCTTTCAGATCCATAATTTAACAGAAAAGTTTTAAAAGAAAACAGAATGACTATACTAAAAGGAGGAATTCCATTATCAGCAAGTGAAGCTCAAAAATACTGCAAAACTATACAAAATTTAAATATACCAAAACAACTCTCTCTTCCCTCCCTTCTCCCAGATATTCAACACTATGTTTACACAGGAGTCAGTAAAAATTAGGGGAACACAGGTACTATCTGCTATCTGCTATCCCTAACTATTTAGGGAACCGAGAACAAAGCGGCTATCACAAAATAAAAATACCCTTTTTTTTTTCCTTCATATCACAGTGGCTTTAGTTAAGCATTTTTCACAGGGCCTTTTGGTAGCCTACTGTTTCCATAAATACATCAGCAACAAAAAGAGGGCTAAAGAGATCTCCATCCTTTACTGGACGAGGGGGCAAACAGTGACAAAGGATGAGGAAAAGGCTGAGCTGACTAATGCCCTCTTTGCTCAGGCTTCAGTAGCAAGAAGGCCAATGGCACCTGGCCTGTATCAGCAATGGTGTGGCCAGCAGGACCAGGGCAGGGATTGTCCCCCTGTATTCAGCCACACCTGGTGAGGCCACACCTTAAATCCCGTGTCCAGTTCTGGGCCCCTCACTACAAGAAGGACATTGAGGGGCTGGAGTGTATCCAGACAAAGATAATGGAGCTGGTGAAGGGTCTGGAGCTCAAGTCTGATGAGGAGCAGCTGTGGGAGCTGGCGTGTTTAGCCTGGAGAAGAGTAAGCTCTGGGGAGATCTCATCCCTCTTTATAACCATCTGAGAACCTGCAACAAGGTGGGTGTCAAGTCTCTTCTTCCAGGTACCAAGCAATAGAACAAGAGGAGATGGCCTCATTCAGGATGTTTAGATGGGATATATGTCTTCAGGAAAAGAGTTGTCAGGCGTTGAAAAGGATGTCCAGGGAATTAATTGTGTCACCATCCCTGGAGGAATTTAGGATGTGTAGATGCAGCACTTAGGGAAATGGCATAGTGATCAACTTAGTAGTGTTAGGTTTATAGTTGGACTAGATGATCTTAGACGTCTTTTCTGACCTTGGCAATTCTGTGGTTCTAAAATAATAAATGTTTATTTACTACAAACTGAAGTATTCAAATACTTATTAGTAACATCAACAGTGGTGACAAATTCAAACTGTTTATTTACATTAACATAATCACTCAGAAAAAAAATAAAATAAGACACACACAAATGTTACGTCCCTGAGAGAATACAGATTTTACTTAATTTTCATTAAATCTAATTGTCTGATTTACTTGCAGGTTCTTAAAAAATTATTGCTATATTCGAAGATATTAATATGCCATTTAAAAATACAATTTAATGATTTCAAAAGAACCTGAATTAGATTTTTAAAGAATTAATAGGATTCCCACTTCACTGTAGAGTTACAAAGTATGGAATGACTCCAGAATTACTGAGCTATTCATCACGTTAAATTGACAACCCCATATAGTGAAACCATCAAGTGGACACTCTGCAGCCAATATGCTCGAAGGTACATATCAGATCCAAATGGAATGTTCAAGTAATTAAGAATCTGGAAATTAAATTAAAACATTGTGCTATGTTTCAGCCTATATCTAAGGATATATTAAAAACTAAGTACTCAGAGACACCGAAAAGCACAGACATAACATACTTCTCTCATACAGTGGTAAATCCAACTAGCTTGGTATCTCCTAACACTCACGAGAAATTCAATATTTTTCAGAGGTGAAAAGCAGAACCTAAACTTATCTCCATTCTAAAGTATTAGAGACGCCTTTACAACTCATCAGTAATGAAATGTATAACATCCTAAACAGTATCTTAAAAATTCTTCTTCAAATATAGTAATTCCACTTGCAGTCAAATCAACATATGCAACAGAGCTAGTGAAATAGCTTTTGCAGAGTGATAAACAATTTCATCTTTGATCTACGTATCTATCTATGGACAGTGAGAGTACTACATGAGAAAACTCAGAGATCATCTGATGGGATATGGCCATTACAAGTTCTGTACAATGTCAACAGTGCTTGCAAGAATCTACACTGGAATGACCTCCCAGCAGCTAAGACAGCGGGGATCATCTCAGGAGAGGGTTCAGATATTGTTCAGGCATATAGAAATGAAATATATGGGAATAATTTTATGTAGTAAAAGTAGTTGATCGAACAATATTGAATAGCATTGACAGAACAGTAATTATAATGCTCTTAACATTTACAGGTCAGATCTTTTCATCTTACTTGCAGTGAAATAATAGTACTTTGAAAGCTGTCCAATTAATAGCACCTAAAAAACTGACTTAATCTACACTTTCACAGATGAAATAAACTGTTATGTAAATTATTTCTCATCTTCAAAGTTGTCTGCAGATAAAGCTCATTAAAACCAGTTTTATGCCAGTGTCACTCCCTTGATGTCGGCTAAATTATTCCCAATATGTAACTCCACATGTGTGATTAATGTCGGACCTAATAACCAGCTAGCAACAGTGAAAATCCATAAAGCTTTCTTCTGTTTCTTTCTAGGAAGTACAAAACCTGCAGAGGGTGCAAGGCACCTTAAATTATGGTAAACCACTAGATTCAGCTTCTTTCCATTTTTAGCATCAACTGGAAAGTTTCACAGTGACACAAGCTTCAATGGCAGAAATTAGAAATACAAAAGTTTGGTAAAAGGGAAAAAATAATATTGGTTATTGAGAAAGGGGAAGGACAATCTTGAAATAAAGATGGCTGCTTCTGCAGAAATAGTTCACTCAGTTATAATAAATATATTTGTGTTGGAATTGCATTAAAACATTAGATAAAATTGTCATGAAATGCATTTAATGTGACACATTTTTTGTTAGTATTTTTATAATTGGAAAATGGAATTGAACTTTGTTACAGTGTAACAAATAAAAAACCTCCACAGAAGTAAACTAGAATACAAAAAGAAAATTCAAACTGATTACAGTTCAATTCCAAATATAATAAGAAGATTGGAAGAAAGTTGAGAAAAGTGTTTCACAGGTAAGTGACATGCCATTGCACTTTTTCAATAAAGTATCAGTTATACAAGGGTTGTTTTGTCATAAAAATCCCGTTGCTGGGAGTTTCTGTAAATGGACTCAGTAGAAAAGAGCAAACTAAAAAGAGAACCATATGTACTGAGAAGGTGTTGAAGTCTACCAAACACTCAAAGGATATGGAGATTCGTTGTCCTATTGCATTCTCAAGATGATGCCTGAAGTGGCCACCCAAAAAACCAGAGACTAGACAAGAATAAGGGAATAAAGGTAGGCATTTATTTGAAGGGCCTTCAAAGGGAGCCAGAGGCTACTACCAAGATGGACCCCAAGATGGACAACAGGTCATGAGTTCTTCACACTTTTGTAAATTTGGTTCGTTTGCATATCAGGGTTAATTCTCCAATTAATGCTTCAGCTAATGATGTAATTTCCCCAAGCTTGCCCCTCTTTAGAGGCTTTTGGTTTATACTTTTTCAGCCAAGGACAGCCTGAGTGTCCTTGGAAAGCAGGCCTGGAGAGGCTTTGTTATGTCTACCTAGCATGAGAGAGCAGAAGTTAACAGGCTACAAGAAACTTCAGAGTTACACACTAAGCAATACGGGATTTGAAAAATACGAAAATTAAAACCTAAGGCATCAAAGACACAAAAGAAGACACAGAGCCGGCAGAGCGTGTGTAAGGCCCCCAGGCCACGTCGGTGGCAGCGAGGGGCTGTGCAGGTCAGTCCCCATCCGAGGTGCACCCTCAGACACCAGGTCTGCATGGGCTGCAGAGGGAATGCAGGACCTGTGAGGGCTCTGTGTGACACCAGTGCAGCTGTCCCTGGGGAGTGACCAGCCGGGCTGGGCTCCACACGGGTGACTGGGAGTGCTGCTGTGTGTGGCAGTGCCTGTGGGACAGTGTGCACCTGCGGGAGTGGGAACAGTGGCAGGAGACAAGCAAACGTACCATGCAACCATCTCCTTTTAGTAACAGCCTTATTCTATTCATAGTAAAAGCTTAATGAATAGAAGTTCTTCTAAGACATTTTCACTGGAATCTGTCTCTCTCTGACTCACCCCCTTATCAGGGAAAAGAGAATTTACCAGTGTGTTTGGATGCTCTAAATGAGATCAGGACTTAAATCTCCTGCATACCCTGACATGCATTACAATATCTGCAGAACAAAGTATTTTTGTCAACATGTAGGTTTGTTCTTTATATAATTTGTCTCTGAAAATGTACTCAAATAAATGGGTTTTTAATACTTTCATTAAGAAGAAAAGCTACTACAAACTCCAAGACATGATCAGCTCAGATCTTGTATCTGATGCATGAAGGGACTCCACTAGCTTCACAGAGTGACAGATTTCTCTGAACTCCGTAGTTCTGGCTTTAAGTGCAGCTTGTGCCCATACACACTGACACAATCTCCGATAACTGTTCAAAGCAACATACACTTACAAGTATCTTTCAGTAGTAATATCTCACAAAACAACTCACTATTAACTATACTGTTGCTCCATAAAAAAAAAAGTGAAACAACACACACACAAAAAAAATCGCAAACTAACAAAAAAATGAAAGAAAATAAAAATGAAGTAGTAAAGAATCGTATTTTCAGATGTACAGTATAGAAGTGTTATTTTTAGTGAGGGGGAAAGGAGACATTTTCTATGTAACTGAAGACAGACAACTTTTTGTTCTTTGTACAGGAATATCTTTTGCCACTCATTTCACACAGGTACCCCTGAAGTTTTTCCCCATCAGCACCCTCTTCAACTTCCAAACATTCTTAGACTGGTTTTCAGAGATATAGGTGAGACTGAGCTGCTGGCTCTTACTGACACAAGTCATTCAGACAGCAAGTACTTCTTGCTCATGATGCCCACATGTACACACTTTTTCTCTGAGAAAATTTAATAATGGCTGATTTTCTCTGGAAAAGGAAAAGAACTTGTCTTAGAAAGCCTGTGTTGTAGCATAAGAGAAGGAGTCAATTTCCTTACTCAATTTCAATGCCAATTACCAAGCTGTGCAACTTACAGCTCTCACTGGGAGCCAGCACCTGCCAACTGTCACTAGACCAACAGAGAGAAAAGAGATACAGTAATGTTTTCATACACTTCTGCAGTCAGAATTAACAAAATAAGATAATTTTAAAAAATCTAACCAAAACACTATTTGCAAATGTCTGTAAAATGGTAAGAGAGTATTTCTAAAAGTCTGCAAAAAATATTTCTGCTTTTATATCCCACTGCACTGAGAAAACATATAAACCTGTACTTTTGGATAAGGAATTTAAATCTATGAAGGATTCCTTCATTGATTTCAGCTATCTTTGAAAGAGCCTTCTAGGTCTGACTGACTGAAAAACAAGAATACAGGTGTTTCTACTTATCTATATGCAGTAATGCAAAACTTTGCAACTAAAAAACTCAACCTTGTAAGTGTCCCTATCTTCCCACAAACTGAAACATAAATTAATTGGCAGACTACAACTCCTCCCTCAAAAAATGGTCCAATTATATAAAGTAAATCACAAATGCATGCAAAAACATGTGTAGTATGCCAAATAAGAAAGATTACATTTATTTGGAAACTTTTATAATGTAGAAGAAGTGTAAGAAAAATAAAATTCTTGAAAATATAACAACTGAACTACATATATCTAAAAAGCAAAGCTTTTTGTGTATGCAAAAGTGAAAGGTTTTAATAAAAATCACAGTCCATAGTACCAGTCTATTCAATCACCAAGCAGTTTCTTGAATTGCCGGGCTTGAATTAGTGTCTTAGGGGTTTTTTTCTACCAAATCTTCAAATCACCATTAAAAATAATAATCCCACTATATCAGTTTGCATCTTTGATTTGATTATATGCTCCTGTACATTAATACAATAAAATATCTCCTTGTCTGGTATTACAGTCTTCTTCATCATTTTAATTTTTTAGACAATTTGAGAGATGGTAGGCTTTCAGCTCAAATCATGAATTAGGCATTGGGTTTCCATATTACATCCTGGGATCAGGTGAAGCCCATAATCCTGGCCAGTCAAGCCTTCTAAGATGTTCAGAATTACCATTCAATTAGCAGCAAATGTTCAGAGACCAAATCAGTGCTAGCATCTCTTAGATGACTTTCAGAGGAACGAAGTCTGAGAGACAACTACCTCTTAGAAGACAGGTAATTTCACAGGTAATGATGCTCCCAATTGGAAGTATCTTGAAAGACCCTGAACATATCTTCAAGAAGTTACCTTGAACATAACTTCAAGAACACAAGAATTGGTTGCACTCCTTCCACTTTTTGAAATCTCTCAGTTGACTCTGTTTTTGAGACACAGTCAGTAAAAATTCATGAGCAGTACTAATCCATACTAGGGAAAAATCAGACTACTTGTTCTAAATTGTTGATGTGAATTTAAACTCATGCAGACAACTTCAGACTGAACAACAGAACAAGTTAGGCAAATTAAGAAATGTGTGTTTTCACTTGTTAGCTACTGCCTCCTCTTACCCAGATTCTCATCATTCCCTATCCTGAGATGTGAGATTACATCTACCTAAGGAGCTCTCAGGCCATCAAGGGAACTTCCAGGGAAGATGAAAGAACAATCCAGGATGAAAGGCTGGCTTACAAGTTTTAATGAGCCTTGAATTTGGAGACAAGCATGAGTACAAGCAATGTATCAAATTAATATATCCAGCAAAAGAAAATTTTGCTATTTTTCAGGAAGAGTAAATTAAGTTTTAAAATGTCACCGAAATGCACACACTGGCATTTTTTCATATGTACTAAACAAACTCCCAGGTAAAGATCCCATAGAACAGGAATAATGAAGTCCAAATAAGTAAAATTACCCTGTAGATTAAGAGACATAAACCCACAAAAATAAATATGCTTTTTACATAAATTCTTAGCAACATCCTGAAGGATTGTTTAGAGGAAATAGAAGTGTCTGTGTTCTGTGAAGCTACTCCCAACGCCTAAATATTGATATTCTATACCATGGTAAACATCTCCAGCCAGAAAGAGCTCAGTCCAATCCCAAACTTGCATCTGGATGATAAAGGATAAAGGCCTAATGTTAACAGCTAACAAAAAGTCCTCTCATTTAAATTCACCTATTATTAACTCTGAATTTTATGTTCTGACAAAACTTTCATATGAGGAAGATCTACTGGCAAGCAAAAAAATACTGAGAATGTGTATTTAACAACTGATTCTCCCAGAACAGGCAAGAATTAGTCCCTGGACTCTTTGGAATGATTACCTGTGTTTTATGAAGCTGAATTGGAATTTCCCTGCTGGTACACCATAATTTCAAAAATCTAGTTTAGTAGCTACACAAATAACCATGTTTCCCTTTTATCTTAGATTACAATGTATCCAAGACAAATGCCAAAAACCTGTTCTTTGGCTGCTTGCACCCCCCCCTTAAACAGCACAGTATCTAGCCAGTACATGCACAATAAATGTTTTACCCTTTCAGAAAGGCACTAGGTACTTATAAAAAAAAAAAGTTTAATACCTCATTAAACATGAAAGTCCTTTAAAAATAGGCCAAGAATACCCTAATTGTTTGGAGCGCTTTAGTTTAGACAGTCACAAACAAGTATCAAAACTGTTCTACCTAGAAGCATGCTAACCTTAACAAGCAGCTGTCTAGAGACAGATACTAAACTGCTGGAATAAAAATTACATTTCAAGGTGCTCCATATCCTTCACTGTAATCCAGTTTTCTTTCAAGCTGGTCTGCAAAGAATATCTAAAAGCTAATTAGTTCTATTACATAAAATAAGTAGGTGCTTTGGTAGTATTAAATAATCACAGAACAGTAAACTCTGACCTGCTTTCATTGGTTTACGTGGTATATCAGAATTTTTTTGACAGTGGCCAAAAAAACACATATATTCCTTCCACGCTCTCTTTTCTTCTCTTGGCACTTTTACCATACCAGAGGGCTTGGTATTTGTTGGTTTTTTGGGGACTGGTTTGTTGTCGTTTTTTAAAAACAACAAACCGCACAACACATACACAGGGAACCTTAGTGACTATTTGCAGGCTTTATCTAATCACTATCAGTTTAAATACCATGTTAACAACACTACCAAGGATAAGATCAGCTAAAAATATTTAGTAGGTCACAAGAGCCTGCTACATGAATGTAAATAAAACTGAGGTAATACATAAGTATATGGTAATGCACTGAAGTATATTTCCTTCAGAGTTGTCCTAGTTAAAAAAAAAAATTAAATCCTATGCAGATACTCTGTGCTTCCTTTCAGTATATGCATAGGCAAAGTCTGGATTATATGAAGATGCTGTAACTTCAGATACAAACATCACATTTGACTGTAGTTAACCCTTCTGAAGAAAAAAAGAAAAAAAGCCTTTTTATCTTTTGAATACTTCAAATAAGATCTCATAGAAATGAGACAAAACAGGTTTTATGGTTCAGCCACATTTAAGACTGGGTCAGCTGGTCTGTAGAAAACCCACAGAATGTATTACTATAATGGAATGTGAACGGAAGTGGCAACAGCTGTGCTTTATTACAAACCTGAGGCTGTTTTAACTACAAAACTTCCTTTATGCCTTTAAGTTTCTGTAGCAATCTCTGCCATTCTGAGCAGTAGATTAGTAAACCCCCATTTTCACAAAAACAAAATACTTGATTTAATCAAATTTACCTTTTTCTGTGTTTTACCTATACAGTTAAGCGCAAATTAACCCTTTTTCTCACATATACCACTTTCCTCCAGGCCCCAAAATCACATTTTGGAATCACATAGCCTAATAATAAATGAATCGAAAAATTCCTGGTAATGAAAATGCAATCATGTCTTTTTCACCCAAAACCCTTTAGTTATCTCAAGTATTCTTAGCTAAAAAACCACAGATCACCATCACATAAAAAAAAAAAGCTATTAATATTTTAAAACAATTATCCACTCCACTATCCCAGAGTGAGAATTTATATTGGTCTTGCTCCTGTTTCATACTCAATATGAAATTTTCAAGAAGAAACAGAGAGAAATACTTCAGCACAAGAAATTCCTCAAGTAATGACTCATTTTTTGCACATATTGACAGAAGATCCCCAGAAGAATAAAAAGCATTCACTACTTAGTAAATGTACTTGTTAATTTCAGTACAATGCAATTAAGTCAAAGTAGTTTTTACACTGACATTTTAATAATGGAATTAGTAACTTCTAAACTCAGTTCTTCAAAATCATCCTACTTGAGATTATCTGCTTCTCTTTGCTTCTGTTTATGGGAGTATTTAATAGAGGTAACTTTCTTCTTCAGTTCACTATCTTCAAAAAAATAGGAGTGCATAGGGGAAAGACCTTGCATACAGATACGTTTGAGCATATGAATATAAGTTAAGGTAACAGTGACTGGATGAGGTAAATGTGTCAGATACAACAGTTAAGTATTTTTTCCATTAAAGAATTTTTTAAATAATTTTAATTAGATTTTGCCAGTGCTTTCCAGACTCTTATTTTACAAATACCAGCTACTTAAAAGGAAATTAGTTCTTCATCTAAACTCCTATATGCTTACACATATAATCTCTTCATAAAAAGGCAAGAATTATCAGGTAGATCGGTTGCGATAGGAATTACCACATACATGCATTTTTCAGTTAACGCATCAGTAAATTTTGCAAAAATCTACTTTTGAACAGCGCAGTTCAACACCAAGAAATGAAAGAGGCAATAAAATATTATGATGAAGCAAAGGAATTAGGATCTTATTCAGTATTCCCTTAAAACTATGACAAAAAACCTTTTCTCCTACACTGACTTAAAAAAAAAAAAAAGCAAACTAAAAAAAACAACCCATGACCAAAGTACCTGAAGTATCCATCTAACAAGATCTAATGCAAAAACTTAAACAGAAGATGGTTAAACAACAAAGTGTAAGTATCACCTCAGATGTTTAGAATGGAAGTCAGCATTGGAACCATTCCAACAGCTATCCTTCAATGGTTTTGTTTTGGTTTTGTTCAGGTTTTGTTTGTTTTACAATAGCTGCAGAGTAATTACGCCAAGAAAGAAATTAAAGCCATCAAAACCAAAATCATACATAATTATTAAAGCATAGTAAATGCTGAACTTTCACCTTTATTTCCAAAACAACCTATTACAGTCAACTTGTAGACTAATTCTGCCATTGTGATGGCGTGTTTATGCATTATTCACAGACATCATAGCTACACCAAGTCTAAGCGGCAGAACTGGATACTTCTTCAAAACATGTTAAAAACTTCTGAAAAATTGTAGGGTCAGAAAAAGTTGGAAGGAAAAGGTATAATAAAAATACAGAGCAAAGAGAGTTCAGGAAGTGACACCAAGAAGGCGAAAAAAGGAGCGTTTCAGAATCCCTGGCTTCCCAAGATCTATTTCAACAGCAGCTGGTCTCCCTGGGAGCTCCTTTATAATGAAAATCTGAGTGGAAACTGTTCAATATTCCAAAGTTCATTTTTATAAAAGAAGTAAACTGTAGACTGCTGATGAAAGGGGAGCTGGGCTTCTGGCAATACTATAAAAGGGAGATGACCTTATTCTTCAGAAGAAGACATTCAGAAAACAAAAAATGTAGTATTTCTAGCTGCTCTTTCTCATTTATCTTGAATATTTTCTTTTAGCTTTGCTCAAAACTGATCATAGTGAAAAAATACAAAGCTTTCTCTAAAGTACTACTAGTAAGAGCAGAGTTCCCACTTCTATACAAACAGCAAGCCTCATCAGGTGCGTTATCCTTCTAGGCACTTTTACAAGTTTTCTAATAATACTTGGTAAAGGAAAATACAGTTTTGCTCTACAACATAAACACATTTAATCTATTTTCAATTTTATTTAAGGCCTTATCAGTGAGTAGTTGGCAGGACAACTGATTGCGTTTATCAAAACAAAGTCAGCTTTATTCCAAGTTTCAGAGAAAGCATTCTAGTTGGAAATACAGATATCTAGAAGGAAGTCTTCATTAAGAAATATTTGAGGTATATGACTGCTTCCCTTTTCTCACAGAAGAAAGAAAAAATAAATTGGTTTATTTCTCCTAAGCTCTGATGAATCGTAAACACGAAAAGCCTCAATAAAAGACATAGTGAAAAACAAAACTATATGTGAAAGGTTAATTTATGGTATTCATAAATCAAGACAGCTTTCAAAAAGTTACATATTCATCACTGCATAACACATTACTTGAATTATAAGTAGGCACTAAAAAAAAAAAATCAGTGTTTTTACAGTACACAAAAATTTAGAATTACATGGATTTCTCTCCTGGTTGTGGAAAACCCAAAATTTCCCATCTCACTGAAGCTGACGTGTTAGAACCAGTCACTCGTCTGTTGTCCCATCCCTCTGCTTAGGGCACCTAGTTATCTCCCCATTCAGTAAGCACTGATCATTCTCAGAAAGATTAGCGCCGTAACTAGGAACAACACTGAGACAACATGAACAGCCTGTTCCACTTAGCAGCATCAGTGTTTGCTTTAAATATTTACATTCAGATTTTGAGTATGAGATTTTGTATGAAAAATAAATTTTCATAAAAACCAGTTGTATTAATAGACCCGATTCTTTTTTCCAGTGAATCTGAAGAACTACAACTTATTCCAATGTAATGTTAACTGATGAAGCTACTGCATCCTGCTATTATCTCCCTGAAAACAGACCTATAATAAAACATCAAGCCTAACTAATGCACAGCAAATCTAGTAGTGCATTTAAATACAATTACCAATAAAAACTAAAAAGGGAATTCAGTCTGTAACATTATTTCATTCACCCACTGAATATTTTGTCTGTTGGCACAGCTATCCTCTTCTTCCTTTCAGAAAGTACTGTTCAGACTGTATATTGATGTTTCCCCCCCCCCCCCCCCCAGAGATTACAGAATAACCTCATAGGATATTTTATGCTATAAGAGATGTCAGAATAAGGGATGTCATATTTTAAGGATTCATATTGTAAGGGACATCAGGAGGTTTCCAGCCCAACCTCCTGCTGAAAGCTGAGACATTTGGTCAGGTTACTGGCGGCTTTATTTTTTCAGTCTTGAAAACTTTCAAGAAGAGAAACTGAACAACTTTTCTGAGTAACCTGTTCCAATGCTGGACTGAATATATAAACGTCTCTCCTTTATTTTTACAAACAAATTAAATTTAGCAGTTGGTAAGCTGAAGTGCATTACTCATATTTTATGGAAAAGAAAATCAATTTCATGCTGAATCTAATACAGTAGTAAATTCAACTGTCTAACAACTCTCAGTAGTAGCTTGACTAGGAATAACTAATAGTAACGCTCTTGTTCAACTCTTGCTGAACTGGAGAAAATTGAATTGTCTATGGTAAAAGAGGATGTTTCCAATAAAGCTATAAAAAGATCATCTCATGACGAAATCCTGATCTCTGTGCTCCAAGCTAACTTATTTGCATAGGAACTACATACAATCTGTCCACTATGTGTCAATTATGAAAGCATGACATAAATAAAAGCAAAGAACTTGTCAAATATGTATATTTATATTTCTTCCTTTTAACATACTGTATCACATTAATTATTCAGTCTGAAGTGCCAACCATAGATCAACCATGCCTTTATTTCAGACACTAGAACTACTAAGTTATTGCAAATACCATTTTACCACATCCAAAAGACGATCTTATGTAAACAAAACCACTATGGTGCAGTGGTAACGCCACCAGTTTTATCCAGATCTCAATTCGGTGAGAGGCATACATCATCTTTTTGTAACTATTTGTCTCAAGAGGCTGTAATAAAAGCTTGACATAAAATGAAAAAAAATTAGTATGAATCCAAAAAAACCCAAATCATCAGTTATTTTATTTGCCAGCACAGAACCCCACAAAACTTAGCTAAGCAAAAATACAGGATATGCTACAGTCAGAATTGCTGATTTCTCTGCATAATTAGGACTATTGAGGTTGCTCGGTATTTCTAATGTTTAGAACTACTTACAATTTGTCAAAGTGTCCTGTCTGTCCTTTTTTTCCCACAATGCATATAAAACATATACTTACATGCCACACCAAAAATTTTGTTCAAGATTTGAATTTTTAAAAGGAACAATGCAGGAAAACCACAAGAATTTTTCTTCAAAAAATGTTTGTGACTATGGCTTGAAGCCATCAGCATAGACAAGCTTCAGGTTAATGCTACGCTCTTTCATTTATCTCTGAAAATGTAACAAAGACCACGAACTTCTAAGAAGAAAGTACTGTGTTGTTTCAGTGTAGAACAAAAGCCACATTACAGTCTCTGAAGAGGAATAAAAACTGAGACCAGTGTCCGCTAAAAGCACAGAAAAAGCGACTGGAGACTGAGGAAAGGAGACTAGACTGGGCTGACATAGCAAATCAGGATGAGGAAGCTCCAAGGAATAAAGAAAAGTAAAAAGGAAAGCTGACAGGAAAAAAGGAAGGGGACAGGACTGGCTGAGAAAAGAAACAAAAATTTGGAATGTTCAAGCCCAGGAACACCTAAAAAACTAAGACTGAGATTGGCTACAGGACGATAAAGACACTGTGATTAGGATACATATAAATGATGAAGTGAAAAGGACTGTGCTTGCAGAAGTCTAGCAAGAGCCCTCATGCACCACAACACATTCTAAAGCCTACAGTAGAAAGGACTTCAGTCTTCCACCACTTTCCCACTACCTGAGCAAATGCACTACAAGTTATGCCATTCTGTTTTACCACTGTAGTACATAAAAGGGACTGCATTTTTACAATGCTATCACTCACGATGGTAGAAGTTCAGGAGTTTTTTGCAAAGGATTAGACTTTAGCAATTCTCTTTGTAATCACTGTAGGTCCAATACAGTAAGACAATAAGGAATTTACTTGGAAAATCAAATTTTTTCTGCATTTTCTTGGTTTGTTGGCTTGGTTTTGGTTTGGTTTTTTTTAAATTCCTTTAATTTTCTAGGTTTGAAGGAAGTATATGGGACATGTATGCATATTCTACTTCACAAACAACAAAAGGTTACTAAATCAAGCACTCAAAAGGTGTAAAATGACAAACTGTTGTCTGTGCAACCATCATTTAACTTCCCTTGAGTGTGTTTTTTAAAATAATATTTAAATAAACGTGCTTCTTATTCAAAGTTGCCTTGCCACAGAAGATGATACAGAACTTAACGCGGATAGGACTCTTGTTTTATCTACTGAAGAACTGGGCTTGCAGAAAAAAAACAGGACAGGGGCTCTGTAGTATGCCACAAAGGCTTTAATGACTAAAGTTCCCTCTGTTACAGTTTCCCCTCATTCCCCTTACTATCATGCAGGAAACCATTTAACCTAAAAATTTCTGTAGTTTAACTGTAAATTCCTCTTTTTCCCCATTCACTCTACAGATACACTCACAAACGTGGAGCAGTCAGGACTGTTACAATAAGCAGTAGCAGGTATAACTTGAGTAACATATTTACAAGAATTGTAGAAATTTCAAATTGGGCACCAAAAATGAGTGAATACTTTTCACCTAGCCCTCTTTGTGCCTCTGTTAACCATCTGTAGAAGTCTTGTCTCATCTTTGGTAGTGCTTGATGAACTAGTAATACTTTGTGGGGCATTCTGATCACATAATGATAAGCCCTTTAGCAAAGCTCATACAGATGTTATCAGTTCTGTCTTCAAAGCAGAGCTGGGTAACATGGAATAAATAAATCATGGGCTCACACAACGATCAATGAAAAATACTGAATTCTCTTAAGTGAGCTCAATCTATCCCATGCAGTGAAAGACAAGGCTCCTGTGGAAAAAAAAAAAAAAAAAAGATAGTATGTGATCATGTCATTAAGACTGGATCAGAAGTACGTACTCAAAAAGGCACTTAAAACCTCTGTGTTCCATAAGCTTAATAATGTGGGATTTCTCTACAGAAGGGGTTTAAGATACTCAATTTAAAATTCTATGAAATCTAGAAGGTTCTTGCATAACCATGAAGCTGTGTTGAGGCTGCATTACTTTTTAGCACCTATCAGAAGAAAATCTGGAAATCTCTTGCTGGTTTAGAACAGCATTGTGGATAACACAAATACGGACAAGGACAGAAGAGTTTTGTTTAGGTTATTTTTACTTTTTGCAAAATTTAGAGATGGAAAAGATTTTTTTTTTTATAATGACAACTATCACTAAAGAAAAACTAAGCAACGGATGCTGATAACACACAGTTGAATGTAAACGACCAAACAAAAGGTTCATACTACCAACAGTTTTCAAGGTGAGTTCTCATTAATGAAATTTTGGTCCATTATCATTTATACAACATGGGCCAAAGATCATCCTTTCACAGAGATCTGTACAGTACTTGCACTGCAAGGACATTTAGAAGTTAGTAGCTGTAGATGAAAAACACTGAGAATTTTTATAACTTCAAGTTATTTCAGAAAGCTTTCCCCTGTCTTATGCAATTTCAAGGCCTGTGTTCACTATTTTTACCGGTTTACAAGTAAGTCTATGCAAAAGAGTGACACTAAGTACCATATTTGTTAATACCGTCTTTGATACAGCCACCTCTGCACAGGTGGCTGCATTTTAAAGGCGTATTTTTCCCTTAGTTGTACAGCCTAATAATTACATAATGGCTTATTTTTGAAACGTTAACAAATCCTTAAATGTTGCATGTGGTTTAATACAACTGTGTTATAATATTGTTATATAACTATGACTATGCTAGAATATAACTCGAAAACATTTGCAGCTCAGAGGTCACAGTTTACTTTCATTACTAAATGGAGCATAGTTGATTAACTGCATAGATAATCTTCCGTAGGTTTCATAAACAGAATTAAACAGCTCTTCATAGAGCAGATGCAATTCCTAAAGAGCCGCTCACCGAGGCGCAGCTCAGGCGCGGCACCCTCGGGCAGGCTCAGCCCTTCCAGGTGCCTTTAGCGGAGCTCAGCAATGGCATTTCTGCCCTCACCAGCAGGTTACTTCAGCCGCTCCGAATTACTGACATTTACGGAAACGCGGCACTAAAAAAAAGGCGAAATTAGCATTTTACAAGGGGAAAACAAAGTGAAACGCTATTATTTTTACTGCAAGAAGGTGCAGTGAAAAAAAACCAACACCCTTTTTTGCCCGTCACCAGTAAACACACCCAAAAGGCAGATGAATCCGCGTACGGCGCAAGGCTGCGGCTGCTCCGGCATGTAGACCATGGTGCTGAAATGATGCGCTGGAAGACCACGGTACGGACGCGTTTTTACACACGCTGCCAAAATCTATACGTGCGCCGTAGAAAACGGAGAGGAAACCGCGCACGAGGCTTCCCCTGCGGCAGCATCCCGGTCCCTCGCCAGCCCGCATCCCCCCCGCCGAGCCCACGATCGGCGGGGACAGCACCCGCCGGGGGATTACCCGGGGCAGGCGGCCCACTTTCGGCAGCCCGGGATGCCGAGTAATCCCGTACCCAGCGGACAGGCGCCCTGGGAAGGGGCGGCTTCCCCCAGCCCGCCCCGCTTCCCGTGCCTGGTAAGGGCCGCCGCCCCCGGCCACCGCAAAGGAACGGGTTCCACCGTGGGCCGTGGCGGGGCTCGGGACTGCCCCGTCGCCCCGCACCTGCCCCAGCTCCCCGGGTTCCCCCTGCCGCACTGGCAAAGTTGTGACTCCCGCCGCTTAGGGGACCCACCCGGGGCGGCGCCCCCTTCCCGGGACCGCGCGGTGCCGGTGGCCGCGCGCCGCTCTGTCACTGCCGCTCTAACGCGGGACCCCGCTGCGCTGCGCGGGCGGGGGGCGCCCGCCGCGCCCGCTGCCGACCGAGCCGTGCCCTACCTGCGCAGTGCCGCCGCACGGCCGGGCTGTCACCCCGCGCCGTCCCCACCTCCGCTGCGCACCGGGCACGTCTGGGACGGCCCTGCCCGGCCCAGCCCTTGCCCGGACGGCGCGGCTGGCTCGGCTCGGCTCGGCGCGTCCTCGGCCGGCTCGGCTGGGCTGACAGCCGCCCGCGCGCCCCCGCCCCGGCCGCGCGCGGGGCCGCCGGGGCCGAGCGGGGCCGAGCGGGGCTCGGGGAGCGGCGACGGCTGATTGGACGGGGGTGATGTCACTCGTGCGCGCGCGAGCGAGTGGGCGCGCGCGCGAGCGGGGCGGTGAGGGAGAGCGAGAGAGGTGAGGGGAGAGCGGGGGAGCGAACGAGCCGGAATAGGTGCTCGTGTCCCCTGTTCCCGAGGAGCGGGAGGAGAGCTGGGACGGAAGCAGTGTGGTGAAAGCGGGGTGAGGAGTGCCGCGCGGCGGAGGCGCGCACCGGGCGGCAGCCCTGGCTGAGGTGGGCGGGGGGCGGGATGAGAGGGGCCTCTGCAGAGCGGGAGGGGCGAAGGTGAGCAGGGCTGGAGGCGAAGGGTGCTCGGCATCCCTCCATCCGCGCCCGTCCCGCTGTCTGTGACACATGACTGCAGATGGAACAGCACCCCGCGCTGTCCAGGGAGCTTGTGCGGCACGGGCTGCCGCTGTCACAGAGACGCACTCACGCGTGGTCACAGACACACAGGCACAGGCACGGACTGGCACGGGCACAGCCGTGCGCGCTGCACATGCCCAAAGCGCGGGTGAAGCCCAAGTTAAGGTGCTGCCTCTACCCCCGAGCGTGGCTCTCAACTGCGCCGGCATCCACGGACTGCATCAAAAAAGAGCTGGGAAACGGGATAGACTTCAAGGGTGCGGTCGTGATGCTCAGGACCCCCGAGGGATGTGCTTGGCAATGCCAGGTTCAAACTTTCAATTAACACCTTCCTAACAAACTATGAGAATGATTTTGAAATGACACGATTTGTCTTCAGCCTCAATTTCTTTTCTGAACTTTGCATCTTCCATATAGGACCACAATTCTTAATTCTTTTTCATTACCACAAAGACTAGATACTTATTTTTAAAGCCTCTACTTGTCCCTTGAGCCCAAGTCTTATGGTATTTTCCACATTATAAATTGCACAAATCAAAATTCCCGTAGGGGGAAAAAAAAAAGACAGATATGAGGCTGAAAAGTAAACAGGTCCAGAGAAGTGGAGATACAATCCACTGAAGAGTCACGAGCTGCCAAATTGCTGATGACGGTTGCAGGAAGGACTCATGAGGGATGGAACGTAAAACATGCAAAATTTTGATACATGAATTCACCCTATATATTAAACACAATTTTTGATGGTAGCAGGGGCTGCAACCCCATGACATGTTACATTTACAGAGAGTGACAGATAAGACACAGTTACAAGCAGGCACAGCAGAAATAACACTTGACTAGGTTGCACCACCTGCATGACAGTAATGACCAGAGTGTGAGAAACTTCATCTAGTCCAAGGCCCTCTTACTGAGGCCCCTTGTTGCTTCACGATCAATCCTTATGTTGGGAGTAACACCAAAGCAACATACATTTCCCCTTATGAAAAATCAGATTTCTGCAGTAGAGAGACATCTGAAGTCATTTTTTTTTTTCCAGCCACTTGAAGTAAGGAGGGGAGGACTGCTTCACTTCTAGCTGTCATCTTGGGTAGTTCTCACATATCTGAAAGGATGTGAACTCTAAAACACAAGATAGCACTGACTTTATGGCTTTTCTGTTTGCTGATAGCACCAAATACGGTTATGTCAAGTTCAATGAGCTCATACTCTCACAACCATATGGGTCAGAAGCTTGTTGTTCAAGGATAAAAAAAATAGTTCATATAAAACTCCAACCCAATAGATTTTCATTTAATCATTCCAGAGTTGGATATTTAGACTTGGGTCTGTAATTCCTGTGTCTTAATCCAATACTGATCATTGTATGTGTACACAAACATTCAGAAGAGGAAAAGAGCTGTCACCATTCGTGTGCTCTCGAAGCAGCAGGGACAGAGATTATTTGCCAGGGAGAAAATTGGTTGGTAGCAAGGGTGCAGAAAAAAATGGGAAATAATGACTGAACAGCATATTAAAGAGGTTAGATTATGCATATTGGCACAGTATATAGTCATGAAACAGAAGGCATTTGAAGTATTAGTGACCTTTGAATCTCTGGCACAGATCTCACATGGACATCAGTTTTTAGACTGACCTTAACTGCTTTCTTGTGGTGAGGACTATAAAACTGTTTCAGCCCTTGCCAGCATTTAGAGCAGTCTTACGACTGCTCTGAATGGCATTCAGTTGCCTTAGGCTGCATTTTGCTGCTAGAAGCTCTAAACCACAAAGTCAGCTCTAGGATGGTTTGCTGAAGGAAATGCTGGCCTGCTTTGATGTACAGCATGGGCTGTTATGTACTGCCACCGTGCATTTAACACTTACAATAGTCTCTGAAGGGTGTTCCTCCCTAATATTCAGTAATTTCAGTTTCTGATTTCATTGCCAGAAGTTAAGATGGCTGTCTTACACGTTTTGAGACAGGGTAATTTTTTACTTAAATATACCAGTGGGTGTCTCTGCACTGCACAGAACATCTCTGTCTCTCCCTTTGCTTGATTCAAACATCCTTCACTAGAGTCAGGGAGTCAATAAAGCAGAACAGGAACAGAAGACATGCAAAAAGCACAAACAGAGTGCTTTCAGCACACTGTGCATTTGTAATCATCAGCTGGTCATTATTCTGTAACACTCTCCCTATGATCAATGTATATTTTAGTTCATACACATACTTACATCCCTGGGTACTTGATTCCTGTGAGGAATTTGCTCCCTAGAAAGAGTCACAAGTCATTTGGGATCCAAACATAAGGATGAAATAGAAATAGCTGCAGCCTGCAGCACTTGTGAAGGAACAGCAACCACTGACCTCACTTCGTATTTTCACAATACTCACAGCATCCACCGTGGGAGGAAGGGGGGGTAGGGAATATGAAGCAGGGACAAGAGCTTTCTGTTATTGTAATAAAATGGAGACAGAGGCCAGCATGAGCTTTATATATCCCTACCCAGTCCCAGCAATCTTTTAGGGGATTAATGAGATTAGAAGCCCCTAATGTTTTGGTAATGGCTGTTTATTTGAAAAATGGCTTTTCTTGTAAGCATACAGAAATGACCATATGTTACTCCATACTCCAATGCTGCCTTGAGATACTACTAAAAGCAAAGAATGAATATCATGTTCCAACTGCAAATTTTACAAAAAACAATTAATTTGCCCTTCAACTCTGTGGCAATGGAGTCTTACCTGGTTGAGGATAATGCATTAAAATAGATTAAGAGTATTCCTTTGAAGAATCTCACTGCAGCTTATGCTGCTGAAAAAAGTCTAACAATGCTAACAATCCATTTTAAAATCCATGGTTATTTGAATTCCAGATGTATATTTGCAGAGATAATTTGAACTCTGGCTATACCCAAGCCTATCATCCATGAAATTGACACATGCAAGTTCCTTTTCATTGCTCCCAAATGATGCAAAATATTTCCCATGATATTAAATATTTTCAAATGCAAAGAAGTTTTAAAGCCAGACTTAACTGAGCTGAACACTACTGGTTTTGAATTCCAAGCTTTTCAGAGTGGATGAAACACATCAGAAAGGTAATTTTAATTATAGAGCTTAAAATAGAACATACAGCAAGAATGAACGTTGAGATTAGATTCTGTATCATATGAGTCTATTCTCAATAGCTTGAAGTTTAATCATTGAGGCTGTTATTTCCTATGCTTGATCTCTTTCATGAGTCAAATGTTTCTGGAAAATGATTCAGACATTTTTGAGGATGCTAAAGGATAAAATTAGATACTTTTAATGAGAAACAACTTTTTCAACCATTCTTGTAATGGGAATACTGTCCCTATATCCCTCCTCAGAAGGGATTAAGAATTTGAGGTCTGGCAAAAAAAGTAGCTTAGAGCTCAGACAGGTTTTTTGTACAAACAAAAATATTAATATCTGACAAAAAACTGTAGCAGGAGAGAAATTAAGATATATATGATATATATATGATAATATATTTACACTCTGTTGATCACTGACTGGTACCATATGCTCTGGATACCACTCCAACTTTGGACATTAGGTTGCTCTAAATTGCATTGGAGTTTGTTTAAGAAGCAGTCACATCGTGTCATGGGTTGGGTGAATATAAAATTAGATTTTCGTCTCAGCAGGCAGATCTCAACTTTCCCATGAATCTAACCCCACAAATGAAAATACTTGACTTTTCCTTGAAATTCTTTTCTGTATGAGCTATTACCAGGATATCGAGTTTGTACCTCAGCACAGGCGACTCAAGTGCAACTTCAGAGAAGCAGAAATTGCCCAGATTCTCTCCAGAGTCAAAAGTACAACCTCTCACCAGTCTAGTCCATATTGCATGGATGCATATAGCCAGATGCATAGACACAGCCTTCTCATCATAGCAAAACAAAGGAGGAAACCAAAACAGATGTTTTTAGAAAGTAGATTGCATAGCCTTGTATTGGCCATTTCTCTCCTGTGACATTGATTCTATTGATTGCTGTTGATGCCCACAGTTAGTCATTTAGCCCAGGTGAGAGACCATCATGTCATGAACACAAATTCTGCAGTTTACTGACCGTTTCATATATAGAGAAGATTTTTCAGTTTTCTTTAAGTATATGTGAAAATCTGCATGAACACTATGCAAAGAGAGTACTAGAACTTACTGCTGTTGCAAGTCTTTAAATTTAAGAGGTATTGTGTTACCTTAGTTTTCTCACCCTACTCTTATGCATTAGAGCTTTGCAAGGGCTTAGTGGGTTTTCTTCTAAGAATTCCTGTCTCATTCACTATAAAAAGTGAATATATGTGATACAACATCTCTGTAATACTTCCTTATGTTCAAAACAATCAACTGATTTAGGCATAATTTACAGCTAAGCGGTGCTAAGTAAAAATTCCTCTTCTTTTTTCGTTGTGACTATGAGTGCAGTTCCCAATGTTCTCCAAGGTTCCTATCTTCAAAACTTTCCTTCCAAAAATACAAGTATGACAAGATTTTGGTATCATCATTTCAGTATATGCATCTAAGATAAAAAATGACAAGTGGAAATTACTAAATATACTGCAAATATCTCAGCAACTAGATACCCTGATTTTTTTCAGAAATGCTAAGTATTTTCCATATTCTTTATAGGCAAGGGAGAAGGCAGATAAGATTACCTAAAATCAGGGCTGAGACTGGCGCTTCAAGCTGGTTGAATGGAGAATAAAGAACACATTGTCTGTCTTTGAAAATAAAAATGACTGAAGTGGCTTGCACAGTAACATATAGACTGTGAAAGGTATGGAGCTTAGTTCTCCTGTCTTGATAACTTCTTTTAAGCACTTTCTGCTATTGAAATCATGCAGTGTAAGGCTTTCACAAGAAAATAGATTTCCAAGAAAGCCACTTTATTCAAACCTCAGTAATAATGCAAGCATAAGCTTTACTTTGGCCTCTGGATTTTTGTGTTCTTTCAGCATCGTGTGAGGGAAATACATAAAGCATATTCCTTTGTCACTTTTTATTTGCTTTTAAAAATAAAATATTCATCAGACATACAAAAAGAAAGAATTAATTTACTTCAAAGAAGAGGAATTTCTGTGCAGTAGAGTTCAGCATATCTGTAGAGGCTACAGCATGCTCCAGTTTTCTGAACAGTATTGAACTATTCTTTGATGATATTTTAAGAAGCTCTTTTAGAAGGAGCATTTCTTATGGAATACTCTCAGTCACAGTAGATACTTGTGTATTATATACTTAGCATTAGTATTGGATGTTTCCCCTAGGGTGTGGCAGATGCCTTGGACTTTCAGTACATTTATATTTACTTGCCAGTCATTGCTTATTACCAATGTGGGATTTAACTTCCTTTTCCTAAATCTTATCTGAAATCTGCCTGACAGGACAAGCCACAGAAGCTGATACAGCCCTGCCTGATCATGAGAGGAAATGGAAGAAAGATTAGTGTTAAAAATTGTGTGTCCACTGTTATCTCTGCTGTTAGTTGCCATCAAGATCAATAGTGGGTGGCTTCTTTGTTACTGCTGTTGTCTTCAGCTGGGGACTAGGGGCGTACCTATGTTGAGGCTGGAGTGCTGCAGTGCTTTCAAAGCTCCTCTGAGAAGATCTTACCATTCAAATGTCTAAAACGAAACAACCACAATATCAGTGCAGTGGTAAAGATGCAGCTAAGTTTACTGCTTGCAAGCACATTTTCCTGATGATCACCAGTACAGGAGATAAGGTGTATCAAAATGATGTACTGGAGCAGCATCAAAAATACCTCACCAAAGACTACCATCATCTTCACTTAGTTTTAATTCTTATTTCATTAGCAGAGCAGCCCTGCTTAAATTTCACATTTTCTCTGTATCTTTGTTTTCTTAATATCCTGTCTTAGGTATCCTAACGTCAGCTACATCGGGTTCAGAACTTGTGCTACAGCCTTTCTTTCCTTGGGTCTTGAGAAGATTGAGCATGAATGCCATGCATGACAAGCTCTTATGTGACAATGTAGATGCTGAAAAGCATGCCGTAGCCCTACAGCTACAACATGAGGGACATAGAAATCTGTCACATACCTGCTAGTGCTAATGACAAGGCTACAACCCTGAAATCTCCATCCATATCTGAAATCTGTTTGTTCACATTGTCTTGACTGCGTATGCATACAGTTAAAGATATAGATAGATGATAGAGAGAGATAGATGATATCGAGGTAGATGCAGGCGTGTATGCATGTTCCTGTGTACAAATGGATTTGGAACAATTTTCATCAGGAAGAAAATAATGAAAAGGACTATGTCCTAATTTTCATCCAATAAAATCTTTTCTTTTTGAGCTCCAAAAAGTCTTTAATCTTCTCAGAAATACATGACAAACTTAATCTAAAGAATTCTCATGGGACTGATGCAAATTGGTTGCTCAGTAGTTGAGATCTTTTAATAAAAGGCTAATCTTTAAACTCGACCAGAAACTTCTACTCAAAAGATTATACTTTTTTCACTCATGTTTTTTTAAGCAAGGTATTTTTCTTCTAAAAAGACACAAAAGTAAAGAAATAAAGGGAGAGGTAAGAAAATGCTCCAGTGAAGTTAGGATTTGTTTCTTGGTGGTTTGGTGCCTTTTGTGCTTAGCAGATACAATACCTCAGGGGGCAAACAACCCCAACAATTACAGTTGACAATTAATGCCTCTCTAGTTCCTAACATTTTTGTGACTAATTGCAACAAGCTGTGTCATTACACTGCAATGCACACAATTGCTCTGTTACAAGGGTAGTTTGGAAAGAAAAATTTAAATTCAGCCTATTATCCATCTGTTTTGGGTTTTTTTCATCCAGTGACATTCTAATGGAAAATACAGAAACTGTTCTGAATGGCAAGCAGAACTTGAAGGTCTCTATCCTGGATGAATGGCGTAATTTCTTCTTCTTCATATCTCTCCCATTAAATCTTCATTTATTTTCCACAAAGCTTCAGTTAGAGACTCTCAATCCTGCTGGGATTTAGGAGCTAAATGTTACTAGGGTGCAGGCTGTATTTGAGAAAATACACACTTCCCAGAAGAAACATAAAATCCAGGGAATGTAAGTTATGAGAAGCTATGAGTTTGTACGATACAATAGATACCTGAAATGACAGTTAGGTGGCACTTAGGTCCTTTTGTTAACCTACCTGTCTGCTTCTCTGCAGATATGTCAAGACCAAATTGTAACAGACTGGTCTAACCTCCTCATACAGCAGCCTAACCTACCTTGAGGAAAGATAAAAGGCAGCTGATATCAAGTACTAGGAGTTTTTTAAGGTTCCTCATGATAGATACTGAGAAAATTGGGGAAGATGATTTAGATAAAAATGCTGTTGCCTGCCTACAAAAGCAGTGGGAAAAGAATACTCAGGGTAATTAGCAGTGACTCGGAGTCAAAATGGGAAGGTGTCTGAGAGATGTGACAAGGGCCTGCCCTGGCATGGTGTTAATATTTGCATTGTTGAGAGGTGCGATAGAGAATACTACATGGCTTACAGTGGCAGAATAGTGGAGAGAAGGCTCTCGGCCAGACACAAGAAATAGGACACAGTGATTATGTGGATGATTGTGATTAGATTTATTGCTAATACAGTATCTAAATATTTCCAGTGCGGCATGTAAATAGCAACTCTATCATCTATTAAATGGATTATACTGCACTCAGGTTGTGGTCCCTCCCGTTTAATCATGAGCTTCTGTGAGACCCCCTTGCTTTCTAAACTTCTAGGTGTGGCTCAGTCCACTTAGTCTCAGATTTGGTCAACAGTTTATGTCTAAAGGGTTATAATATAAGCTGGTTTAGCTAGAAATATACAGGTTCACAATCTTTGGCCTTGTAGAATTCACAATTACAAAGAAAAAAAGCATCTGTGTAGCTACTTCAGGATTTTATCTCCCTATTTGACTGGACCTTGGTGCTTTTCATTCATGCATGCAAGAGGGAGTGTTTCCTATCTTTGGGCTGAACACACCCTGCAGGAGTCCCCGCAGGGATGTGTGTGGAGGGGGCAGTCCACAGAGAAGCTGCCTGTAACCTTAGGAAACCAGTTTGCCCCCTTGGCCCAGCCTCCAGCAGGATTTTATACCCTTATGTAGGCCAAAGTAAATGGCAAACACTTCCTCTCCCATCTCTGGAGCACGTTAATTATGTGACCTCCTAGACAGTTCCTCCTGCAATACCCACCTGGTGTTCGCATCTTTGGACAAACCACATTGGCCATCAGAGATGGAGAAAAGGGGTGGGAGGCCAGGGGAACAATACATGCAAAGACCCATCACACTTACTAAATTCAAAGATGGTCTAGATGGCAGTGAGTTAACCTGACAGAGGACAGGTGTTACTTCAAAGTAGAGTGGATGAGTGGAGAATCCATCTGAAGAAAACCAGTGTACTGTAGGAAAGGATCTGTGGGTTATCCAAGATGATTCCCAAGCACAGGTGAACAGTGCTGTAGTGCTGCAAGAAAATCAAACATTGTGATGGGACTTAGAAACAACAACATGCACAATTTGTAAGCCAGTCCTTCCACCCACCACAGGTCTGGCAAGGTCTTATAACAGTACCATGTTTGTTTTTGGACATGACAGCAAATGGATGTGGAGCAGCTGGACAGAGCTGAGACATGCTGAGAAGAGACATTGTGTCATATGAAAAAATCAGACAAAATGGGATTGTTTAGCCTAGAGAATGAGGAACTAGCTGGTGACGACAGCAGTCTATTATGGAAAAGGTGGAAGAGAAGGGGATTCACCTGTTGTTCAAGCCCGTGGTAGAGAAGACAAGAAGTAGTGGCTATAAATTACAACTAGGAAGCATCAGCTTAAATACTAGTGGTTTAAAGTCTCCAATTTGGGAGCTTTGTAGAGGCAAAAATAATCTCACCAAAGAAGACCTCGCCTCAGGAGTTTGTCTGTAGCAGGTGATCCCTTTAAAGCTCCTTCAGCCTTGTGATTGATTGCTTTATTGATGTCTAAATCTCAGCTAGACTGTTTTCCTGTCTCAAGAGCCATAGGCAATAGCAAAACCAAGTCCTGGGTGTCTTCACAAGTGCCATGTGTCTTTTAGGTTATCCAGGCCATAGCAATATTGTATTCTGAAGCTGTAAAAGTTTATTTTGCCTGTATTACTTTGCATTAACTGAATGGTGATGGAAACACCTGCTACTTTCTGTAAGAAGATAGTGCAACACAAACAGTGGCTACTTCATTTATTGATCTGCCTGGGACCTGCTCAGCCATATCATGACCTGTCAATTTTGAAACAGACAAAACTGCTGGAAATGGCAAGGCAGTGTCTAGATTAATCTCACCCACTTTCTCGTGTCTACTGTATAAATGCCTACAACCACACAACTCATGCTGATCTCCATTCACAGTGAGCAGAGAAACTAGGATGTAATTCATTTAACTTATTGCAGATGTCCTTATCAGAGTGATATGAACAGAAGTGCTTATTTTTCTCCATTGACTAGATGAAGACTTGATGCATAGCTCAGATAGCTCTGCATGGCAAATATCCTCATTTTCTAAGAAAAACTTTATCTGGTGTGTCTGTATTCAGAGTCCAACAGTATTGACATAGCGGTATTAGACAAACAACTGTGATGACCAGCAGCTGTTTGAAAGAGAAGGTAATAGGGAGACCTCACTCCACCTTTCAGTTAACTCCTACAGCTGCCAACTGCAGAAAAAACTAGGAGGTAGAGATTATTTATAAAGTTGAAATGACTGACCCTCTAGGAAAGAAGTATCATGCAAATGATGTTAAAACCAAAGAATTAATATGTAAAATCAGGGCAAATGTCTTTCAGCTTAAGAGTCTTTTGATGGAGACTGCCATGTATGGGTGTTTATTTTGAATTAGAATGACCACGTAGATTGAAAAGCATAATATTTCTTCCCTTGGGCCCTCCAGATGAATTGTGAAGGTCAGGTTCATGCTATGTCTAGAGTTACATATTCATTATCAATTTTTTAATCATTAAAAAAATAATCTAAGAGGAAGGAGCATGTCCTAAGATTTTTTTTCTTGAAAGTGTCTCCCTTTCCTATGTCAGGATTTTCAGTAAAACACATTTTTTTAATTGAGAAAAGAGTAGAATGCACTCTTTACCTTCAGTGTTTGAGTATTTAACCCTGCCTTCCTCTAAAAAATTAAATTTCTTCCTACAAAATCCCATAGTTTTCTTTTCCTCTGAACTCAGCAACTGTGTTAAACAATATAGCATTGAAACCCTACCAGATATACAGGTTTTTACCAGTGCTTCCCTTGAAGGGTCAGGCATCCTGACTGGTTCCATAACTCCTGGCAGTTCCACCTCCCCCTTCTTTCTTCTTCTCGCCTGCTCCCTCTTCAGCATTTGCCCCCAGTATATTTCTCTCTCTTTTATTACAGCGTTCTGTTCTGGGATTGCCTATGACAGTCAGATCTCATGCCAGTGGTTGCAATGTATGTACCCACTTAGCAGAAGCATTTAGTTACCAGGTTCCATTCTGAGTTGTACTATTCACAGTGCTGGAATCATTCTCAGTCACTTGCAGGAAAAAAATAGAATAAAACTTTTAGCTCTGGGGCTACTAGAGACAATGTTTTCTCACGTGCATAAAGCTGTAATTGGTTTTTGATTGCTTGAGGATCCAGAATACAGAAGCCAATCAAGATGAACAAAGATCACCTTTTAGAAATTTGCCCTACACACAAACCCCTGAAAATATACACAGCATCGGACTGTATTTCTCTTAGCCATCTTAAAAAACCCCATCGAGTTTGACAGGAAATAAGTAGTTTGTATATAACACAGAAAAGGATCACAAGAAGATTTCTGAGACTTCAATGTATATTACCCAGATGCATTAGAGTCCTGAAATAGCCAGTTGAAGAACCTTTCTCTGTACAAGAGGGTGTTATTCAGCAGTCCCTAGAGCTTCATTATAAATATGTTTTTACATAACTCCTTGGAACTCATGTTAAGATGAAAAAAGACTGTGTGGAGAAAGAGATATTAGTTAATTCCACTCCTTTTGTAACAGCTGCAATACTTTCCTGTTCTTTACCATGAAATTTTGAATCCATAACAAGTTTCCATGGATTTTCCAAGGCAAAACCCCATAATCTTGCTAAATGGAGGAAAAAATAAAGATACTATACCTTGTAAAAAATATTAAATGTTTTTTGCACTGTGGAGTGTTTGTAAATTTGGTGTGCAACACTATTGCATTGTAACTACTCAGCTAACACATGCTTGTATTTCCTAAGTATCAGCATGTTTTTAAAAAGTAATACACTGAATGTGGCTTTGCTAAAATGCATCACAGATAAAACTGTTGTGTTCCCCTAAACTGCTAAGCACTGAAATTCAGACATTTTTAGAGAAATTTATTCACTTTCTTGTCACTGTCTCACACAAAGATTGAAAAGACCCTTACACACAAAGGCCTCCCATTGCTGATGAGGTTAATGAAACTACCTACATGGTGAAATTTGCTGGATGAAGCTCCTAATTTCCAGCTTAGCTTTTTAAATACAGTAGGAAAAATGATTCATCAATATTTAATGTGCATATTTACTTATTTTCCAGTGACCCCCAGATAACTGATATGTTCCAGACTGCAGTCACTGAAATTGCATTATAAATAAACAATATAGCCACAAAGAGACAAATGCACAGGTGGGTAAACGAGCGGATCCCAGAATGCCACAGGGTTATTGCTCTCTGGAGTTAACGGTGAGAACGACAATATATCCCCTTACTATGATTTAAATTGTCTCCTCGAAAGAAGCAGGTGCTCCAAGCAAGAGAACCCAAACAGCTGTTAGGTATTCCATAACACAGCAGAAATACAAGACAAACAAAGATCAGAGAACAGACTGAGTGCAAATTAGAAGGAAGTGCAAAAGTCACTGCTCATTTCCCCAGCGTTTAGGTTGAAGCAACATGCAAATTGTTCCTGTGTGGGTAAGCAAGGGCTGCCTTGGAAGCAGATGCAGATGAACACTTCAGACTGTGGCCAGGCTGCTCCTGGTCTGGCCTTGGGCTGCAGTGCCAGTGGCAGAGAACACTGAGACACCATGTAACTGGCTCCAAAACGCCCATAGATCAGGGACATGGGTGACGGGTGAGATCACGTGTTATTTTTCCATTCAGTTTCTGTTTTCAAGCAGAATCTGAAAATCAGCTGTGTTCAGTTAAGTCCAACTGCATTAAGGACTTTTAGACTCATCAGGACACACTTCACTCATCAGCAGTGACACTGTCGTGCTGTTAGGTGATACTTTCCAACAGACCCAATCATTTCCACAAAATGCTGCAGCTGCATGCCAGAAAGGCTCCTTCTGTGTACAAACCTGACATCAATAGAGCATGAAAAATGGAATTGCCAGTAATGACTGCATAGCAAACGGGAGTTTTAAAGCCATATATACAGAAAGCAAAAAATCAAGAGCAGAAAGTCAGTTTTAGGTAGCAAAATTTAAAAACAATCCAAACACAAAATCCAACAAGCTAGCAGCCTGGCAGCAGTGTTTTTGGAGCTCTATACTGATTTTCAGCTCACAGCTGCTGAACACCAGCTGTGCGCACCTTATGGGCAGCCCACATGCTATTCCTGCAGCTTTCCAAAAGGCCCCCCTTGGTGAGCTGACCTTTTAGAGAGATTCTGGAGAAGGAATGCAATGTTTTCTGCCTTACCAAGAGGAAGGTAAAGTTGTTGAAAATTAAGGTTTCAATGTATCCCAAATATAAATTAGTAGCCAGCAGTGTGCTAGAGAGAACAGAGGGGCTGCTCACACCACAGGTTAAATATTCCTGATGAGCTCTCTGCTTCTGTGCTGGTGGAACTAAAAAAATTGTAATCTCTACAGCCTTAATGTTCTTTATGCTAAAGAGCTTCCTACAGGTGTTATTATTGGAGCGACAGTACTATCAATGTCGCCTTATATTTGCATTAGGAAATTTTGTTCAGCTTGCTTATATTATTTCCAAACTAGGATTTTTTTTAGGCATACAGCTTGACATTTTCCATGCCCAAATACAGTCTTTAAAAAATTCCTAAAATGATGGTGTTTCTCTTTAGGAAACCCTGGGACTTTATCCTTTGGAAACGGTCTTGTCATTAGATGGGGACATAGTTTTTGTACTGTTACTTCTGTAATTTTGGTCAAACTCAGGCAAATGACTGCCCAAGTGAGTAAAGACTGCCACTTTTTTACAGATTGAAGGTGTAATGAGTCAGGGCGCAATAAGCACGACAGAGTCAGAATATATTCAGGCAAAAAAAATTAAATGTGCCTGATGTCTGTTACAGAGACCAGCTGGCCTGACATTGCCCGTGGCATCATTATAATCTCTCTCTGTACAGCAGGGTGGCCTCATTGCTGCTGCCTACTGGGAAAGGTCCCTGGCTGTGCTAGTTTCTGAATGGTGCCAGTGAACTGTTTGTCAGAGTGCTTGTTGGTCCAGATCAAAACTGTGCCATCACTTATGAGTGCAGACAGGTGGGTGCCAGTACCCCAAGACTGTTTAATTTACTACTACAGCTTTGACCTCAGAGATCCTGTGTGTCATCCTTACATACAAACGTGCTTCATACTCCGTTCTGTAACAAGCTTGAGTTGCATGAGCAACAGAGAGAATCTGTGTTTGCCCAGAATTACCTGTAGCAAGCCAAACTTTCCTTGAAACTGCTTTTTTTGCCTAACCTTAGGACACCCTTCTTCTTACTTTGCGGTCCTGGGTATTGTGCTAGAAGCAGCCTGACTCAATACCTGCTAGGTTTGATGTGCTGACCAAGGTGGTACTGGACCAGACAGGGCAAAGGAGGACATTGGAGAGCTATCAGTTAGGGCTATTGGAGACACCAGGAATGCCTGGGCAGGGGAAACTGTATCAGGTGGACACAACTGGTTGAAGCTCTGTGAGTAACATTTCCTGTTACATAGTGCCAACCCATTCCCAGAGTAGGTCCACAGTGCTACTTTGCATACTACTTAGCATATGCTCACTGAGATAACATCTTGGTGGAGAAAATAGTCTTTGCTTATTTTGTCCAAAATTACTATAATCCATGCATTAAAAAAGTAAATTAAGCTTGAGTAGAAAAGTTTCATTTTAGTGCTTTGTAACTTTATAGTGTATGTCTTTCCCACATCAATAATGTGGTTTTAAAACAGATTTTCTGACTTGTCATGTTAGGTAAAATGCATGTATATGTATTTATCCTTTCTCTACAAATATTCCATGAACATCCTGGTACTATGGCTAAGTCAAAACACTGTAGGAAATGCAATTTAGAAATTGAAAATTTAGATAACAATATTTTCATTAAAAAATTTAAGCATTTTTACTGGTTTGTTTCAGACAAAATTGCCACAGGACATCACTCAGGCTGAACTCAGGAAGGATGGCACATATACTGTTGAAGTGCTCTGTCTGCCCCTGCAAACATTACCAACTTACAGCTGTAGTAATGAGCTACTGAAGAGCATGTTGCTTTAATATTGGAGAAATGAGTTTAGAACAAAGACAGGCTGTACTTAATTACAAACATGCTCAATGATCACATCTGAGAGCTCTTCAGTAGTAATGAGAGCAGATATTCTATATTTGGTACAAGACATAGTAGAGGAATTTGACAAACTGTCTGATGGTAAAATTAAGGACTCATTGACTCTGTGGGGTGCTTAGAGTTGTAATGAATTGCCTTCAGATAGATACTTGAACTCTTGTGTTTTGTACCAGCATCTGTGCAAAACCAGACCTGAGGAATTCAGAGTTGGTTTTATCCACAAAGGAGACCATCCTCCAGCAGCATTTCCTGCTTTTCTGGTAGGAAGCTGTGTCATGTTTGCTCAAAACTTCACCAAGCTTTAGACATGGAAATAAAAGTGATGACCTAAGCAAAATAAATAAGATTTGGATGTCTTTAAATATTACATCAGATGGACTATAAACTAATGAATATAGTCAAGGCTTTGCTTTGCAGTAGCAACATGAGACAATTGAGATAATAGGTCAGAGAAGGAGACTTAAAAGCAGGCAACCTTTTAATACAGAGCTTACATTAAATTTTATTTATTCATCAGATCCCTTATTGAAATGATGAGATTTGGAGGCGCAATATGTACTCATTCTGATGGCATAAAACCTCCTTATTGTTTGGGCTCAGTTGTAAGTGTGTGTATTAAATAAAAAGCTAACACAAGATTTAAAATGGGGTCAAAACCAGGGTGATTACATTTTCTGTCACATCTGGCATTTGGTGATTATTTCAGTGTCTTACAATGGAAGAGACCAATTCCATAAGAAATGGATTATCCATGCACATATCATGAGGCAAACCCAGACACCCTCTTCATATTAAAAAATGTTCCCTTATCTCCCAAGAATACACTCTAGATTCTCCAGGATTCCACACACCCGTTGGTGTATTTTGGAGTCAGGTGCAGTGATGAAATTGCAGTGCCCCTGTGAGGACACAGGTTTACATCACCAGCAGACATCACCACCCTCTCCTGCCCTTTATTTTCCTTGACCCTTTCAGACATGTTGGTCAGTATGTGATTGGAATAGTCAGCGGGTTAATGAGGATTTGGCTGGCACTCCAACAGCCTGTGTTCCCAGGGTTCATACAGGGCTTGGGGAAGTACGCTTGATTCAAGGATGGGAAAAAATGGCCACAGTTAAGATTAAAACTCAACTGTGACCACATGCTCATGAAGGGAGCAATTAGACAAACTGCATGGTTTTGCATGACTGTATTTGTGAGAAATACTCCCAATACCAGAGATTAGCAATACAACTGATAACCATTCAAACAATTTTTTTCAAAATGTCTATCCCACATTAAAATGAGAGATTTCTTTTCTCTCATGTGTTTGCCCTTTTTTTTCCAGGAGATTATTCATTTTTCAGCTCCACAAGACCCTTACCAGGTGCTTTTCATTAACTTCCTGTCCCAACTTCTCATAATATTCTATGGAGCCCTTGACCCCACACAGCTATCTATGTGCATCACTAAGGACTTCTGTGCCTCTTAAAATCTGGGCCTTAAACACTTAGGTGTCTATTCTTTTTATCAAAATGAACGTGGAAAGTCTCCACAGGTGCCAGTGGGAGGTCAGAGGGTTAATACACACTCGGGGTTCAGGGTTGTACAACATGGGGAGAAACTGCATCTTAGATTTCAGGTTGCATACAAGGACAAGCTGAGTGTGCACGGGAACATCTTGGAGACAGTCCAGATTTCAGGTTCTCTTTAGGGTCCAGAAAGCTCAGCTAAACATAGAAGGGATGATGGGGTCATGGTGAATTCAAACTTTTGTGAAAGGGAGCAGATATTCTCAGCAACAGGCCCTTTTTCTCACCATCTGCGCCATTGTACAGTACTGCAATATCTTTAAGCCCAAAAAAGGGAATAATTTTACGCTCTATTTTTCTTTGTTTCTACACAAAGAGACAATAACAAAGCACTCTCTGAAAATGCAGTGGTTCTAAACATTCTCCTTGGTTGCTTCTGAGATTGCGTAGGAAGTCAGTAACTGTCAAGTATTCATGAGTAACTTGGCAGGTCAGTAAAGGGAATGCAAAACTGGCTCAAAGACAGGTCAGAAATGGTGTCTCTACACAGAGCTAAATCCCATGTAATTTGGGAACTGATGAGTGTTTCTCCAGTTTTAATTATGAGGGAAGCCTTCTGTTAGAATATTTTGTCCAGCATTACACTTCTCCTTTATCTAGGGAGCTGGCAGGGGGAGAGGACAGAAGCTCTTCAGGCAGTAGAAGTTGAATTTAATGGGATTCACAGAAGAGATTTAAGGAGCTAATCATCCTTATAGCTGCTCGAGTTCAATTTTTATCCCCCAAAGCTACTAATTTTTTAAGCATGTATTTTTGGCAGTGCTTTGCAGCAAATACCTCCCCTTGGGGCACATTGAAATGTGCAGGCTGTATTACATAAATGAGCTTCTTTGCCATCTCAGTAACCCATAAATGCCAGTGACACATAAAATTAGGTATTCCCTTATCTCAGCAGGCTGACCTAGTCATAGCCTTACACTTAATAAAGTCAGAGGAGGACACAGTGGCAAGCAGAGTTGCAGTGCTTAGATGCCAGGATCCAGAGTCAGAACTGACAGTATTGGATGCCCACAAAGTACTATCCAAACATGAGGAAGGGTCTACACCAGGATTCAAAAAAATTGGCACGTTCACCCTCTTCAGCCAAAGTAAATGCCATAGATGGCCATATGTTTGATATTCCATACATATATTGATATACATATGTATTCCATTTTGGGGAAATAGGGTTAGAAAATGCAAACCAAGCAAATGATTTCTTTGCATATATTTATCCCTCCCTCAGTTACCATATTTTGAGTTCAGTGTCATTTAAACTAATGAAGTAAGAAGAATGTTGTCCATAATTTGGAAGGAGATCCTTGGCACTACTTGGGCACCCCTTATGCCTCTTAGACACCTTGTTCTGATTGACACAATGCTTGTCAAGGAGCTGCAAAGTGCTTTTCACAGGGTGTAAATAGGTAGAAAAGTGAAATAACTGAGAGTTTTGTGGTTTCTATCAACTCACTTTAGATGGGAGAGATACACAGCCCTGCTTTCCTTGAGTTCCCAAAATTCCTGGCTTATTTGAACCCATCTTGCACAAGTCTACAATCTCCATAACACATCTTCCTTAAAACACAAGGGCATTATTTTAGCGTACTGAATGCAAGGACAGCTGAGCAACTCACCTCATAGCAGTTTCCTTCAACAGGAATGCGTGTCCTGTGCCTATATGGCAGAAGAGGGTCATTCATTGGTGTCTGGGCTCACAGCCCTGCACTGGGAGACAGCCAAGATTTGTCTGAAGCCAGCATTCTTGCTGCCAGGGGAGGCAGGCTCCAGAGGGTTTCTCAGCAGTTGATATTTACTGCAGTTAGAAGAAGAGGAGGGCTGAAATCAGCCAGATGTGGAAGGGTTGAGATGCCACCACCATTTTCAGCAAGCCTTCCAAAACCGAAGAGAGCCCACATGCAGATGTCAGAGGGTCTGTCCATCCAGGAGTCCCAGAGGCAGAACGCCCAAATGGCTTCTGGACACAGGAGGGCACAACAGGCTCTGAAAACACTCAGGAGTCCCTCTGCTGACCTCAAGTCCCATCTTAGACAGCTGCATAAAAAAGTATCGGGGGGTTGACTACTTCAGTTTTCAGAATTAGCACACAACCCATGAAATGATCCTCCCAAAAGCTGTCACGTTCCTCAAGCCCTCCTCTGAGTCCTTAGAGTTTTTCAGCTACCAAGTGCTTGGGAACACGGTCAAATATTTTCTGTATTTGTTTGGATAGAAGCAGTTTGAATCTTGTAGGTTAAGTACTGAGACAAGGCTGTGAAGTTTAGAAAGGACTGTGAAGATGCAGTGAAAAACACTTGGAAGGTATTGGGATGTTACACAAAATTTTTAGTGATTGTGGAAAGGCCAATGATAGAGAGATATCTTGAAGAAGAAAAAAGTCAATGAAGATGAGGAGCCAAGGCTATATGGGTCTTCCACCTGGTTGGTATCTTGTGTGTAGCAACTGTGGCCATGTTGAGTCAGGCAGAAAGAGCCATACATCTCACCACATGAATAAAGATGGAGAATTAAATGCCAGAGAGAGTACCTGGATATTTTCAAACGTATTTTAAATGTATTTACCATGTAGTCACAACACTGAAAAGTCCACAACTGTAGTTCATTTATTATATCTTTTCTACCTAGGTAGAAAGGCACGTCAGCATCAGTGTATATTGCTCATGCTACCTGAAAATAAAATACATCCTGTTTCAGGAGTATCCCTCTTTCTGACATCCTTATCCTTACATTTGAAGAGAAAGATATGTAAATTGAGATTGTCAAGATTGTCTGTGGATTTGGATGATAAATTTGTATTTATTCCTGTAGAATTTAGGAAATGGGATGTTTCATAACAGTTTTGAATTATATTATTTTAAAGGTTTTTGATTTATTTTCTTTGCGCTGCCATGTTGATAACCTGAAAGATATGCAATATTGCACACAATAACCGCAGAAGCAATTATTACACTGGTGGCCTACTAAAGGCTTATTTTATCACATTTTTACAACATCAATATGCTCCTTAGAATATATGATCATGTATATCAGATGAATGCCAAAACCCAGTAATCACACAGTTACTAGGAGCTACTCCTGCACTCCCACAAAAGCTGCACTCATTTACTTTCAAACTTGTGGCTATGAGCCAGTGTACATGGGCAGCCTAAAATTATTAAACAAGGAGCTGCTTCTTCAATTGTAAGAATCTCTCTGGCTGTAGACCTTCAGTAACTTCTGGTGCCACTAAATCAAAAGCCTGACACAATTACTGACTCTGTGTGGGAACTTCTTAGACTTGCTTAATTTCTCACTTGACCAGGACTGAGCTTTCAAATCTTCACAATTTCTGTGATATTTGTAAACTGCTGATAATACAGAACTGTACTCATCAAGCACTGTTTGTTACATTCTGGTAAGAAAAATAATTAGTATAAGCATATTTATATAATTACAGTAAAAAGCTTTGCTTTTCATGGTGCTAAAACTTATTTTTAATTGGATTAACAAACTGAATTAATTTTATATAATTGCCTTGGATTCTGTAGTTCATCTGTTAAAAATCATTATCCCAGCTGGCCCCTAGCAGTCTTTCCCCATGTCTGACCAACCAGTCCTGAATGCAGACACATGTGAAGTGCTGCCTCATGCTCCAGGGGGTGATGGAAATGCAGGAAGCTATCAATAGCCAGCTCAGGCTAATGAAAGCACATCTCTGCAGGGCCTGAGCAAGCTGATGATTGGTTGTTAATTATATGGGGCAAGTTCAATGGCATTTCCCTGCAATAGGTTATGTCTGCTTGACCATGATATCTACTCAGTTTATACACCCATTTAATTACATTGCAGTCTTCATACTAGCAAAATGCAGAAGCTCCTATTAAGTGGATGATTCAAAAATAATTGGGATTGTAGTCTTATCACATAAACTCGTAAAGAATTTTCATTGTGTATGTATGCAATGGAAATACCAAGATCTACTTACCGTTTTGGTATCTGTCTGTTCCAAAAGAGAGTTCTCAGCCTGTTCCATGTAGCTCCCCTTTTCATCCTCACCCCTGCATTTCTACCAAGTGAGCTGTCTGTGACTGCTTCTAAAAGCCCCTCTGCCCACATTTTTCCTTGCTTTGTGAAAACTTCTCTGCACAGAGATTTTACAACATTTATGGAAGAAGAAATATTGTGTCATCCAACTCAGTTTCTCTTCTGCTTTCAGCACATCAACCATTATATTTTTTTCTTGGTATCCCACCCTATGGGAGTTTTTATCTGATCCCTCTTTAAGGTCTCCTTCTCCTCTCCTGACTCATCTGCTTTTCTCCTACATTTCAACTCTGTTTTCTTTCTGTGCCTACTAGTTAGTTGGAATCAGTCTGAGCTTCCTGGCTGACGCCTTCCAGATCCAACATTTTGCTTGTTGCCTCTCTCTGTTTAGATTTGGGTCTCATCTCTCCCTTGTCTGAATCAGAGTAACAGCTACAGACTGTAGCTGCACTCCTCTGCCTCCTTCTTTTTTTTTTCTCTCTCCAAATATTAGTAGTTTTGTCAAATCTCTGTCTGTCTCTGTGTTGCTTGGAAAAGGGGTTGTCTTTGTTACAGTAGAAATAGAGCTCTTTTGAGGTGTTGTACCCATACATTTTCTGAACTTGGTAATGTACAGCTCATGTAATTGGAAAAGGACTATTTTGGACCAGTAAGAGCATTTAAGGGCTCCTTTGACACTGCAGAGTCCAGATTTGTTTAGTTTCCAATGCAGAGAAAGAGTCCCAGTCATGGAGTAAAGGATGTCTACTCTGATATGTACATTTAAGGTAGAGCCACAGGAAGCACTTTTGCTCCTGAGACATGGTCTGAACCCAGCCAGCCCATAAACAACCATAAACAATGATAAATAGCTCAGCTGCAGGTCTGTCTTCCTAGAAATCATTTTATATATAGATACGAAAACATTCCAGTTAAGCAGTCAGGTGTTTTATCATAGCACCAAGCTCTGACCCCTGGGGTCACATAGGATCTGCTCAGAACTGGAGTCTCAATAATTTTTTTCGTACTCTTTACAGACCTTTATACAGCTTCCAAATCTGAATCACAGTAGCTGTATTCACTGCCTGGAAAAACAGTTCCTATTCATTATCATCCCGCCAGTACTCCTTAGACTGCCAAATTGCCATCAGTGCTTTTACTCTTAGTTTGTATTTATCGTCCTCACTAGCTTAGCTTCTTGTGTTCTGCGTTCTTTTAGGAATGATAATTTAAAAAGATACCCTGCATTTGTTTGAAATAATACCTTTTCTCAGTGGCATGTCCAGCTGCAGGCTAGGGTGCTGACTTGCACATATCCTACAGCCATTCATCACAGTACAAGACTGTGAAATCGCATCACTGGTAGCTATGGACCCATCACAGGAGAGGGCTGTGGGACCTCACCTCTCTGCCGTGTCAGTTCAAAACAGAACCGGGCTCCAAGGGTGCCAAAGAGTCAGGGGTCAGCTTTTCTTTCTGTAGCTGTGTGGGCAAAACTAGAAGTCTCATGAAGTATTATTTTTTGTCCATTTTTGGATTTTGGGTCGTATGTAAAGGTTCACACTTGATAACTAAAATTCTGGGTGAAGGATTATTGCCATCAATATAATCTCTAAAATTTTTGTATTATACGACTGTGTGTTTGTAGCCATTTTATCTTCTTGGGCATACTGGCAGACTATTTTTCAGGTATATATAATGATTTATGCCTTTTCTCTTAGAGTGAAACTTATTTCACTGGAGTAATCACAGTTTCCAGTCTACCTTTTATCAATGACATCAACTTACCAGCCTAATGCTGCATTATCCCAGGAAAATCACGTTGTTGTGGTATAACCTTTCCCCAGAGGAGGTTGAATTGCTTTTATTACTTCCTGCTTGAACAACTGCTAATCTCATTTCTGGAGTTCTTCCAGCAGGATGAGTATACTTCTGACACGATGGATTCAAATCACCCTTGCCAGGATTTAACAGACCGAAATATCTTTCTTCAAGGGCAGAGATTTGATTTCTTATGGAATCTGTGATTTGAGGACAAGTGAGGTTTTTGCCCGGTTCTCCGTTTATCATCCTGTTTTAATGAACTTGCCCATATTTTGAGTTTTCTGATTCCAAATTGATAATTAATTGCACCGACAGCCAGACTCTATAAAGATTTATAACCTGTAAGTCTCATAATTTCTGTCCCCATTCAAAATGTAAACTACCCAGAATTAGTTGTTCAATTCCTGTTTTCCTGCATTCATTTTCCAGACTGTAACTTTTTAGTTTGCTAACCTGAACTGCTAAATCATCTGCTTACTTTTAAATCTAGTATTCAGATTCCCGAACTTTATTGATGTACAAAGAAGTAAGGTCTAGGGCCAAGAGCTTATGAGCAGTCACAGCACAAATGCATATCATACCCAGCCTTCACCAAGGTAATACTGTGGCTGTGTCCTCAAAATACTCTGAAGGGACACTCCCATTTCTAAACTAACAAGTTAAATTCTCCTGAGATGAGGCAGTAAAATTGCAGCAATGAACTTCTATTCAAAAAGCTCTCAGCTTTCACATTGAATACAATGCCTACAACAGGGCTCTCCTGGGTCTGGGGAAGGAGGTCTGAGGATGGTAGCAGAAGAAGAAAACAGGAGCCTTTCCCTTGAGCACCCAAAGCTCCTTCCCACCCCCGTCATTCCCCTTCTCTACCAGCCATCACACAGTTCCTGCAGTGACAACTACATGGTATGTCAGCCTGCTCAGGGATCTCTAAACACTATTACTGAAGAAATTTGTGTACCTTAACTTCTGCTTTTAGCTGGAGGTATTTTTTTTATGAAAGTCTGTCCCTTGAGCAACACCCTTTCAGTTCTTGGGGAAGAAAAAAGTTAAGCTGGTTTCTTCTGCTATGAAGGACTGATCCAAATAAACATCTTAGAGAAATAAGTGGATATTGGTAAGTCCCACGGGTCCTGCTGTGTCTCCATTTCCTCTCCCGGTCCATAATGTGCATTTTTCCTCTTAGCAGAAGGATTTAAGACATGGGCCCGAGACTAATGGGTTGCTGCTATTTAAGAGAATTTGCAAAATAGGGGAGTATCTTATCAGTGTGTCTTCTGAGACGATAAAGATGAATTTAAAGTCAAAAGCTAAGTTGTTTTTTTAAGCAACTTATATTGGATAAAATGGGCCCAATCACATTTTTAGTATCACTTAATGCATTGGGATCTCTAAAAGCCTCACTGTGCTGTTGTAATATAAACAATAACAACCATAACTGATTCCTTCTGGTGATGGATCTGATCTTGTGGAAGAAAATCCCAGACATAAGAGTAGTAAAAAGAGACTTATTTAATTATGTTGAGATAGCAAGTTGCCTGAATTCTGACAGTCCAGGTTTCTCATTTTCATAAAGGGTTTGGACCTGTCTGTTTCCAACCTGTTCTGTCCTACTCAGTGGGAGCAGTTTGATATGGACTGAAGAGCAAATCTGTTCTCTTTCACTAGGGCACACAGTGTTCAGGGCACAACAGCAAGGTGAACCTACTGGAAAAATTATTAGCAAAGTATATGGTATGAAGAGTGAAAATCTGATTTTCTTTCCCTTAACTTCACTGCCATATAAATTTCAATTTATCTTTAAGGTTATTACCGACAGGAAGTTACTTATTTTGAAGCTGATAACATACACGTCTGTAGTCTACCACTTGTGGTTTGACTATCCAAAACATAAGCAGTTTTCTCAGCTCAGAGGTTTTAGAGCAGTGTGAGTCTTCAAAAGGGACTGGATTCTGAGACAAAACTGTGCACCCAGATATTAGGTCCATTAACAACGAACTGCATTTCTAAATGGAGAGTGTGACTTATTTGATTATCCATTTAGTGAGAACATGGTTGCTGTATACCCTTTAGAATACAGTATTTAAATCAACTCAATTCTCCATGGATGTCTTATTAACTACTGTTTGGTAGAAGAGTGGCAATTACTTGGCTCTAAAATTCTTTTCTCTCCAACATTAAAACCTTAAAAAACATTTTAAGGCATCACACAAGTGTCCATGTGGCAGTGGGCAGGCAGTTTCCTTTTCAGCTTGGGCAGTCAGCCATTCATCTCCTGCTTTTTTTTTCAAGGTTAATGCTTCCTTCATCATGTCTTAGTGGCAATAAAGTTTTTCTAGGTGGATTTATTCTTTCCTATTCATAGAAAACAAATGTGAAGATCTTATAGATTCATTTCTTTCAAAGCTGCAGAAGTAAATACATCTGTGGCAGAAAAGTATTGTCTGGGTCAGTTACACTTTTCTTCTCTCTGCCTTTTTTCTCTGATCTGTTTCTTACCTATTTCCTCACCATCCTCACCCCTCCTATTCTCTCTTCTTAGGCATTTACCCCTGAATTCTGTTGGGGTATTAATGCTCAAATCAATGTATCCATGAAATGTACCTTAAATCAGATACACCTACATCATATATACTGGCCACCCTATGTATTTGATATGTGCGTGTTCTCTGACCTGTGCACTTTGTCCTGTTCATTTTTGCTGTTAGTTCATGTCCTTAAAAACTAAAATGTTTTGAAAAACACGCTTTAAATAGATATCTTCAGTAGTGATGATTTCATGTGTCTCAAGCAAACAATGGAATTTAATTGCATATTATCTTAAGAAATAGATCATGCCACGTGAGAGAGAAAAGAAAGCAGCCTTGGAAAACTAACCCATCGTAAAACTCATCTGTGATCACAGAGCAAAAGCTGAGCACTGCAATAAAATATGCCAGCCACACAAGATCAGTTAGGACCTCCCTTTATACTGTCATTAGTTGGGGAGAGTCTTGAACCTCACAGAAGAGCGGAACTCTGGGATCTTGCTTTTTGGTAGGCATGGTCACTGCTCTGCTTGCAAAAGTACACATGCAGAGATGGGGCTTCTAAACCAACTATTTATTTTCTCAGAAAATATGATTGGATAATTTTGGAGTGTTTTGTTTAAAGTAATTATTATTGAAGGGTCCCTTCCCTCTCTCCCCCACCTCCCTTTTCAGGGTGGCACAGTTGTCACAGGACCAGGGAAGTGCATCTATGTGCATGTCCTCAAATGTAGTACGTCCTAACTGGCATACGGAACATGCTGAGACAGCACTGAAGGGAGCCACAGCTCACACAGTCCTGTCCCCATTGCCGACTGGGAGCAGGTACCTCTGAGACCCTACAGAGCCCTTGCAGAGCCCTTCAAGGCAGCCTGGTAATGAGCTGACAGCAGTGCTGTGGGGCTGGTTGGGGCTCCAGAACTGAGCCTGGAGCAGGGATGCTTCTAATTAACAGTGGAGACAAATCCACTGAGGCCAGTGCAGAGTCAACAACACTCCACACGCATGTTTGCATGAGGGCTTAGCTTCAGTTGTTTGCTCTCATGCAGAATGATGCAAACTAACATGTTTCAAAGCTACTGGTTTCTCATTTGTCTTGAGCTAGAGCAATACATGTGTTTCATATGTTAGCCTTTATTTTGTTACTTGAAGTAGCTGAACATTTAAAATTCAGTATCTGTGGTTTTTTATACCAATTCAAGTCTGACACAGAAAGCTTCTTTGACATTAAAATCTAAGTTACAGGGAAAGACAGTTGCTAAATGCAGGACTAGGTTGCACTGATTGTCACATCCAATTTTGGAGGAAGTCTTATGTTATACAACAATCTTTCTCTGAATGTCTTACCGAAAACCTCATCATCCAGTGATGAATAGATATAAATCACTCTTGAAACCTATCCTACTAGATGTATTAAAAAAAAAATGTCTGACACACAACCAAAACCAGAACTAAACCTGCAGGAAAGCTTTTGAGTGATAGTGAAATTTATCCTGTTTCTTCTCTTATCTTTTACATGGAACATCAAATTCCAGCCATTAAAATAGAAACTTTTATCTACAAGTAACAAGTATATTGCAGTGATTCTCTCCAAGCTTTTATGCATAGAATTAAAATGTACACCCTGAGAGCAAGTGTAATAAAAACATGGACTATGCTTCTGCAATGGGCCTGTTACATTATTTTTATTATGACAAATTCTTAGTGAACAACTGATAAGCAATAATCTCACCAAAATTAGCTACATAATAAAGTGTTTAGCTTTTTCAATATTTTTAGTAGAATGTTTTTCAGTTGCAGGCTGAAATACATGATTTAGAAAAGAAAGACCACAGTTCTGATATATGACTATCTCCAACACATAAACTGGCTGTGGCTGTGATGTCTCTGCTGGAGGCTGAGGCTGCTGTCATTAGTGGAGAGACCCTGACATTCTATTAGACAGTTATTCACTAAAAAATATTCATTATATTCAAAGCTCTGCCTGAAGACCTGCCTAAAATGCCACAAGCAGTAGTCTCAGCTGGTATAAATGCATGCAGCTTTGACAGGGTGGAGACTGCCTGCTCCATCTGAAACATCTGTCCTGGGTTCCAGTTTTCAGCACCTCTGCTCTCACCACCAGCAAAAAGAAAAAACTTGCTAAATTTTCTTCATTGTTAATCATTAACCTGTGGCTGCATTCCCACTTCTAAAACAACATGTACCTATTCGTTTGGTATGATGCTATTATACAATGATTTTTTTATAGTAGTGTTTTGAAAGCTTCTGTTATTTTCTTAACACCTCAGGCTTTCTTATTTTATTCTACCACCTCGATCCATGCAACAAGTCTCCTGCTACAAAGCCATGCACACCCTGCAGATTCCTCCCCCTTCCACCCCCCACTGCCACCACAAGGATGGTCTGATGCCAATCCCAAAGCCTCTGTCCTCCTCACATGAATGGGCCCTGACGTGCTGAGCTGGTTCCCGCAGGCAGAGTCCCTCTGAAGATGATGCTGTCTGACAATGTGAATCAATTCTACATTTCTTTATCTCATTTCAGAGCAGCACGACTCCTGGGGCTGCGACACTGAAAACGTGGCGTGTGTTACCCATCCCAATCAAAACACTTAATGGTGGTCACCGTTCTGGACACGCTTCCACAGGAGCGGCCTAAAGACTGTCAGAGCCGGGGGCGCGGAGCAGGCGCCGCGCTGAGCCCTGCTCCCGCCGCAGAGCAATCTGCTGCCTGATGAGATGTTCCCATCTTCATGCGTCAAGACCTTAAGCCTTTCTTCTTTGACACAGAGATTAAGGGCAATCCTGAGAAATTCAAAAACAGACCAAGTGTAGTACTTCAGTGAGATGAACCACTGCCCTACAAATTGCCCAGCCAGCCTGGACTCCTGGACTTCTCATGGGAACCTGTCCCCTCTAGTTGCACAGGTTCGGCAGCACCAGACAGCACATCTCTCTTTTCTGAACCCATTGTGGCAGTGTCGGCTTCACATGAAGTACTAAATCAGAGCTAGCTGGCTACACACAACCAGGTCAACACCATTTTTTAAATCTTTACTACTGTACAGCTGCCAGGCACACATACCTACAGATGCATAGCTGGGAAATGACAGCCTAGCAAGACATTCATCTGGCTTCTGATCCTGCCTCCAAAAAGCCTTAGGGACAGGGCTATTTGGTGAGTTTCAGACCAAGCACCCCTGTCCCACAGTTCTTGCCAGTTTACTTTTCAAAACAGCAATTCTGTCCCAAATGTCCCTGCCATTTACAATCATGATAACAAGTGGTTGAATTAGAATAAGGTCACTATGGCACAGACAAACAGAATTAATGTGTTAGGCAAAACAAGTGAATTATTGTGAACCTGTGTCTTATTCTTTTTAACCACTATTTTATATTGCCTTTATATATAGAGATATACACGCACATTTTTATATATATACACACACACACATTTATATCCATTAACATGGAATGTGAACTTAAGATGCGTCAGGCTTCTGCTAACCAACAACTGAGACTTCCCTCTAGTGGCCAATTGTTATTTAAATGCTAGTGATTGAAATCTCATCTGCCTCTCATTTTAAAAAAGATAAATCAGTTTGTTTTAGAAAAATATGTATGACTTTCCCTTTTGATAAGGTTTATGGTCATTGCCTAATTGTAGTAGAACAGCACAGGCTGTTTTCTTATTAAAGCAAAACTTTGGAACTGAGCACCTGTAGTAAAAAGGACAAGAAGGAAAAACAATCTCAGCTAAATAGATGTTCTTGCTGGCTAATTGTTCAAGTTATATAATTATACCAAAAAATTGTGGTTATGTACTGCTAGAAAATTAAAGCTATAGTATTCACTTATAGGCAGGGTAGCCAGTTTTCTTGTGCTTCCTCATGTGGTATTTGTGCCTACAGGCCATCACATAGCCTAGCAAAGACCATTTTCCCTCTCCTTACTGGAAATCAAACTATTCCTGTCCATGTCAGCATTCTTTTATATTCATCTGTTCTCTGACTTGTCCAGAAACTGTTGCAATTAGCTGCCTTTTTATTTTTTCCTCTCTTTAGTTTTATTCTTGAATAATCTCTTCAAAAACATTAATTCTGGAATTCCATGTTTGGAGTCCTCATTGTGTAGGTTCTTCATCTACCGAACTGTTTGCATGGCTCCCTTGTATCTTCCTTATCTCAACAGCTAGGAAAATGCCCACTTTCCTCATATTGCTGGAACATCACTAGTCAAATTCCTAAGCAAAGGGAAAAGGGTCTCCAGCTTGCCTCGTCCTATACCTGCATAAAGCAGGTGCTTTCCAGGAGATAGTTTTGGCTTGCTTCAAAAAGTAAGGAAATTAATGCAACTGCTTTGAGTGTTTGATTGTCCAGCTGGTTAGTACTTTTCCTATGCGAAACCTACAAACTTCCTGGCAATTTTCAATTGTTTGACAGACTTTTAAGATTGGTAAGTCTTTCTAAGTCTCTTGGAACAATAACCAGACAAATAATAATTTTTTAAAAATATCTGGAAGGAGAATGATGTCCTATTAATCTATTTTATGCTGTTTGTTACCAACAGATAGTCTGGTTTGCACCCAGCAGGCCGTGCTGCTCCACACTAGCAAGGGCTCCTGCTGCCTCTGCCATTTGGCTGTTTTTCTCTTTTCGCCCTTCAGGCCAGCTACCCTACTGGCTGTTTCTCAAGTCTTTCCAAGAAACCTCAAATATGATACCTTTGTTCTTTCATTTTCTCTGTCCCAACAGTTTCATTTCCACTACCCCTTCTTACCACACCTGACAGGCAAACTTTTCTTGCCAGCATGACCATAACTCTCTTTCACTACAGTGCATATACTGCAGAACATCTACTTGGAATATATCCTGAACACTGGCATTTAGAAAACTTAATTTGTCCCCTTAATCCTGTGAAGTCTTGAAGCCCTTTAGATCTTTGCAAACACAAGGCAGAGGAGTGGGCTGCTATACTCTCTCAGGTAACATGTTGGGTTTCAAAGCCAAAGCATCCCTCTTCCAAGGTCTTTGGACATGGGAAATAGGGCAGCACCCCCTGGAAGACACATATCAAGTACAGTTTATTGTCAAAGGTAAATGTAGTTCATTCCTTAATGGAGCACTACTTTTAATTGGTAATTAAAAATAGTAATTTTAAAAAGTTTGGCACCAGACTTGGACTGTCTAAACTTTCCCTCTTTGAAAGCTCAGTTCTGAAACCCATATTTGTATAGCATGGTAGGCTGGGGATCAGGACCTCCTCATCACTTACATCCAAAATGCGATAGAAAGCCAGGCAGAATTAAATCTAAGCAGTGGCTCAGATTTTTGACATGATGCCGTGGGGGTTTTTTCAGCTGACAGGGAAACCACACTATCTTCTAAACTTCTTTATTTTAGTTGAGCACCTTAGGGCAAGGCAAAACAGGTCAAAAGGCTGACTGGGTCCTGGTGACAGGAGCTGTCTGCTGCCCTGCCTCTCTCCAATTTAAACATATGCAAACCCATTACTTGCCAGCTGGCTTCAAATTTATCCTGTGCAGCTTTCCCAGAGGGACAAAGCCAGTGCTGCCAAATTCACACTAGGGCAAACATCTTCAATCCCAAATGAAGAATCCATCCTTCAGGTATTGAACATGACCAAAATTTCTTTACCAGCTCATTTACATGTGAGCACAGTAAGGAACATCGTGTATATTTTTGCTGCCAAAATTCATGAGAACATAGGCATCACCATTTTCCTCCTTGCTAACAGTCACAATGGATCACATCTACTGTCTGTCATAGTCCTGCTGACATGTATTTATCTTGACAGTTTGGTCTAAAGTTTCCACTTCTCATGTACAAAGAGCAGCCAGAGATCCCTTCAGAGATTAAAACATGATGGCCAGTTGGGTTTATTTTCACCCTAGGGGTATCATTTGGGGGTAGATTCCTACAAGCAGCACATTCAGTTATTTCCATCTTCCCACAAAACCAGTTGCTGCTTCTGCCAGCTCTCTGAAATGTTCTTTCCTAAGGAAGATGAAGGAGGAAAAGAGAGAAAGAGCGGGACAGAAACATGGCAAAGGACAATTGCTTTTCAGAAATTATTGGAATCTCATCCTCTTTCTGATTTTCTCCCCAATTCTTTTTCAGAAAAGAAGACACTTCCACATTGTAGATAGTATTTCTTCATATATAATTCCTAGGGCTTCTGTTTTAAAATGGACCAGACAGCATGAAAAGAGAATTTGGTTCCCAAAACTTTGGCCACTTTGCCTCTGCTACATGGGGCCATGAGGAAACTGTATTTTCCTAGGAACAATGTGAGAATAGATTACAAGAAAAGTTACCATTGGTGTATACTCTTTAATTCCCTCAGGATTTATACAATCACTTCAGTGAGAATAAAGCCAAAAGCAAAGATATATCAGTAAAATGAAAATGCAGCAACTATACGTATTAGTACACTTTGGGGAAACATGCACAAGCAACGTATGTGTGTCTCCAAAAATTGTTACTGTATGAAATCTTTCTTCCCAACTAAGCCTAGGGAACTCAGACCCCTCTTTTCAGGAAATATTCTTTAATTGAAACAGAAACAGCTGTATTTCATATCTCCCAGACAATTTACATCGCTGCAAAAATCAACATATACCTGTACAAAACCCGAGGCAGCCAATACCTGAAGATAGTGTGAAGATATTTGAAGATGGAAGTGCCAGAACTGAGTCTGTGCAGATGACAGGAGCTGAAATATCCAGGAGTTTCCAATTACACATGGAAAGGCTGACAGAATGGCTTCTGATTCAGTGATAAGATCCTTCTTTCAAGCATCATGCCCACACACCAACTTTTGGATGCATCTCCTGAAGCACCTGCATCTCTTGGAATCCATGGTTCTCCTGCAGTCTTCTATGCAGAACAGCTGCCCTCCTGCCCAGTCTGTTTCCATTCATATACAGAATAGACAAGATATGAAAAGAGCATTGCAATGGATTTTGTGTACTGTAAAAGATTATATCTAAAAATTCCTCACTTCATATATATAATTTAAAAACAGATACCCATAAATTTGTATGTCAGACAATTCCTTTAGGACAAAAAATCCCTATCTGGGATCCTATCTGAGGGCTCTTAATTTCAAATCAACATTCTCACTTTCTCTTATTCACTCTTACAGGTATGGAACATGACTGTTTCAGGTTTTTTTTCTTTGCAGTAATATGACTAAATAAATAATAAAAACATCCATGGAAGTAAAATTCAAATAGTAAATTTCAATGGGAAACGGTCAGACAAATTTATATTTTTTCAAATGGTAGCATGTGAAGGTATGCAACTTCCTGTAAATAATTTGGTGGCAGTAATGGAAGTTCTGTAACATCATGGGAACAACTTCTGCCAGAGTTGTTTCATGCTGTTTTTCCCCTTTGAATCCTTAATTACAGGATGAATCCGATGTGATTTTTACTGCTAGTGTAAACAGAACAAACAGTGAAATTTTAAAACCACATTTATTTTTAATACAAAATCTGTTGCACTATTACAGAAGTGAGCCTGTATGTTTACCCCCACATGCACAGATAATTCAGCATCTACAATTAAATAAGAGTAAAATGGTATTTATTTTTTACCAAAACCACTGGCAAATCCTGTTAAGAAATGTTCTCTTTGTGCTTTGTAATCAATGTTCATATAATTCATTTCGGTTTCTATTAAAAAAACCTGATCAATGGAAAGCTCAAAGGTGCAAAAGAAGCTTATTACAGCTGGCTTACATTTGGGATTACTTCAGTTGTGCTTTACCTACAATATATACATGAAAGCTGCAAGGTGTTCTATGGGCTAATGTAGTGCACTGGCAAAAGCTCTGAATGGTTCAGCTGGAATCTGTAGTAAATGAGCAGAACAGTTCACTATTTTGTTTTCACAGCAAAAAAAAAAAAAAAATTAAAGTAGATGCTTTAAAATACCCTGCACACCATTGGCTGTAGTACTTCTTACACAGTACAACATAAGCTTTCTTGGTTTATTTGTCTGGAACACCTAGAAGCATATAGCATCTACGCTTTAAGTGTATTTACAAATTCAACAAAATATCTACATATAAAAAGCTTACTTAAAATTAAACTTGATGCAAGTTATGAAAAACCAATTTATTGGCAAATGAAACTGAGCATTCCTTCAACCATAGGTTGCTATAAAAATTTATATTTGGAGGTAAACATTTGATTGATATAGTATGCGAGAAAATAATTTTTTAACCGATAAGGGTAATCCTTTACCAATAAACCGTATTAGCACTTGTCAGATGGAATGCTGTGGTTCTGAGTGATAACCCCCACACTGCTTCAGGCTGGAGATAATTACAAAGCTGCCACACTGATCAGGCTGGGACACAGAGGGAAATGCACTCTCACTGATGGATTCAACTGGTTTGGGTTTTTAATGATTTATTTTACAAGAGCTTATACCTTGCTGTGTTAGTAAATAATTTAGCTCTGGTTGTATTTTGGGGTTTTTGTTTGTTTGTTTGTTTTCATTTTTAAGTATTCTAAGGCCATGAAAACATGTTGTGCTGTAACTATGTAGAAAGCTTTTTTTTTAAGGATAAAAATCATACTTTTCATTATGTAATTTGAAATACTTTGAATTTTTCATTTTTAGCACAACAGTTTCATAACACTTCTTTTTCATCACATTTTTCCTTTATTTGGCAATGACAATAGTCTGCTAATCACAGTTTACTGCACCAACTGATTTAGTAGTACAGCGCATCACGGAATGCATATTGTATAAAGGCACTGAATGTACTTTGCCCTGTGTTTTCTGGAATATTTTCTCTCATTTTTAAAGTTTTTCTTTTAGTGACTGTACAAATTCCAAAATGCATTGCAATGCGTATCTTTTATGCCCTAAAATCAATTCAATGTGTTTTGATGTAAAAATAGAACACTGTACTGCTGTAATACTTGATAGATTAAAAAGGCTATAAAGTAATAGGAGCAAAGAGCAGATAATAGGGTCTCATTAAGCATCAGCAAATGCAAGTGTCATAGTTAAATCATTTAGCAATTATATACTGTACATACTGTTCCTAACTGTCTTGCAAAAAGACATATGATAGCTAGACATTAAGTCACCAATTTCACAACAATGTCCACAAAGACATTGAAGTTCTATATAATACTACTATAACACTCTGACAATGAGAACGGAATTCATATCCAGGGATTCAGCTGAGGACTGCATAACAAATTGTCAAACCATGTTTTTATAGTGTACACAAGATTATCTGTGAATTGAGTAGGGTCTTTTTTTCCATGCATTATACTGTGTTTTCAACAGGAAACAAAATTACAAGTTGATGTTATTGTTTGTGTCAGTTCCTTTAAAAAAAAAGTAAAAATACCCAAGTTTTGAACAAAATTTGAATTTTCTATTTTGATTCACACTAACATACCACTTGCTGTGTCATTATGCTGTGTAATGGTATTGACCTGCATATTCTCATAGCATTAACATCTGGTGGTGAGGAGCTCCGTTACCTGTGTGTTCATAGTATGAGAAGGAGGATGTACAAGTGCTTTAAACAAACTGAAGATACAAGGGGATCGAGTTCTGTGGTTACACAAATGAATTCATGGCATTTACAGGAGAAGGAGCCTCAGAGCTTTCATTTCCTTCTGCAGGTTCTTTCTCTTTTTTACCACTGTATTGTCCAATAAAGGAGCCATCCTCATTGAACTGACCATTTACACCTTCTCCATAGTCAACTAAACTATCATCACTGTCTTCTTTTTTCACAGTTCTGTCTGAAGGTGTCCGGCTTCCTTTTTTTAGAGGTTTATGGTCCTCTGCATCACTGGAGACACAAATAAACAAACATGGAATTAACTGATGTATTATTTATTAAGACAAAATCAGCTGTGCATGCAGAGTTTATGAAAAGCATGTGTGCAGCCCTATAATCCTTTAGGAAACCCACATCACATTGTAGAGACAAATCAATATGATGCAGTTCACATGAAAACATGGTGTAAGAATGGCTTAAACAGAGAATGTCGTCAGCAGAGGAAGGAGGAGTTGTGATTTTTTTTTCCCCATCGTGCATCACTTTTCAGTGGTAATACCTGGGCCCTTGGCTTGGAAGTCATTTAGATGCAACTGCAAGCATTAAGAAGTGGGTTGTAAAGTTATAAAAAAATAATTTGTTTGTTCTCCAAAGTAACAAGCTTATGATGTGCTGTGAAGTTAGTCTGTTAAACTTCTTAATTTCTTTGACTCCTTGAAAATGAATGAAGAATGAATTTGGTTAAATGAAATATACTGATTTTCTTTACTAGTATAAAGAAAATAAAAGTGCTGCATTTCAAATAATTTGTTACATAATGCAGGCCAGACTTGCAATTTTCAACCTTACCTTTCAAGAGACCTACATATTCCATTAAAAGGGTGCAGAAGAAACAAATGAAAATAGCCTAAGAAGAAAAGCAAAGTCCATATCCTGATAGTGATCAGTATTTTATCAATAATAAGTTGCTCTTAAAATTGTTACAATATTTACTGTATTACAGGTAAGAAACAATTTAGCTTACAGTAGCTAGAATTGAGGAGTTGAGGACATGCTTATTCTTTTTCATTTCTTATCAGATCCATCTCCCTCCCCTACTCCATGACAATGTTCTGACAACGATGATGGTGATTTGGAGGACAACAGAAAAAGGAAAGGAAGGAAAGGCCAGTAGAAGAGATCTCTGTAGCAAAGTGCTGTGGTCTTTCCTGTGTCAGTGGAAAAGCTGCAGCACCATCAGCATCCTCAAATAAATTTGCAGCTGTGGTAGGCTTGTATTTCATGAAATAGATATAGTTGGGCTCTTTTCAGAACCCTTTACACTGCACTTCAGTTTCAAGATGAAGATTTCAGCAGCAGCTCCAAAGCATTTTGAATTGAAACCCACTATTGCCAGCTGCACTTTTGGGTGCAATTATTTACCTTGTCTTAAACAGAACATGTGACCTTATTTGCATATAGGGTACAAAAAAAGGAAGTGGTTTGGGGTTTTTATTTAGATTCGCAGCTCATGGGAAATATAAAGAAACACATACAAAATATCAAAGAAACAAAATTACATTTTACAATTTCCAGAACACTAGGCTGAATATCTACTCAGCAAATTATTTTAACCCTCTAATTCCTAAAACCAAATATCTTAATTCTTCAAATAATGCATTTTTTTCTCCTAATTAAACCTTTGAACTCCCAGAGAAACCATATATATACAAATATATATATATAATATACATACATATATATATAACATAGGATGTACAAGGCCACACAGTTCATATAGGTAACCAACAAAAGCCCCGTTGAGAACCTATTGCTAGAAAACCACTACACCCATTTTCCATCAAGCTGTTTCTCCTCATCTCATCACCTTTTTTTTTTGTTTTTGAAGACACTAAGTTGTCACATTCTAAAAGAAGGACACCTCTAATATGCATATACTTACAGAAAAAGCATACCAGAGATTTTATCATTCTGCATACACACCCGGAAAAAAGTGGTAGGAATATCTCTCTTATTTACGTGTAAGAAAATCTTCATGCTCAAAGGACAACAAAGCAAAACCTCCGAATGTGACTGTATCAGGCTTGATGTTTTAGTTATTGCTGTGTACAAGGCATGAGGATAAATGTCTGTCATTGATCTGTGCTCATTGGTGCTGCAAACATACAGGCCAGTAACATTTAAAAGACTATACTCCAGAATTTCAAGAATCCAGCAGCAAAGTGAAAATGTTTGTAACACTGTGAACACAAGCAGATTACAGAGACATTACTGAAAAGAGTTGATTTTGGAAGGACTCTGTATTTAAAAGGATGAAGATGGAATTGAGTATTTAATACTCATACACAATGTAGTTTCTCCAATGCCACTATCAGGAGGAATTAAGAGTCATTAAAACAGGCTGTACTAGTCAAATGAAGACCAGGTCCTCCCTTTAAAATTATAAGCAGTCCTACTCTCAGTGAAGACCTGCTTTCTGGGTAAGACTGTTAAGGAGAGAACATATGGCATATGGTTTGTTGTTTAATTTTAGGTGAATAACTTCATAATTCCTTACAACATAAGATGCAGAAATGAAAATAAATTAAAATTGCAATTTTATCATATTTCAATTGGTCATGAATCTCTGTGCAAATATTCTAAAGTATGACCCTAGCCAGTGTAATTCACTAGGTTGGAATATACATAAATAAATAATACGCAATTACTGTATTAAAAATATCAACATTTTTGTGTTTAATCCTGTGAAAACTTGATTTTCCTTTACAATTTAGAAAAATCTGAGTATGGGAACTTCTGCCTTGTGTTGCTCTTATGGTTTCCTTATTTATATTTTTGCAAACAAAGATTATGTGTAAGACAAACAATGAAGAAATACTTACACGGTTGCATTGTGTATACGATTTTTCTATATTTTAGTCAGGGTATGAATTCTACTATCTCTGTAATTAAAACCAAAAAAACCTGCAGATTTACCCAGGAGTGTGTCTGCATGGAGGTGGGCACTGGTGTGAGAGTACAGTCACAGCAGATGCAAACATCAAAGCTGAACCCAGGGATTCCTTCACTTGTTGCACTATATAAGTCTAGAGAGATGTTCCGCCTGGACTCTGGCAGTGGAAAAACAAGTGGGATTATCCAAGGTGCTTTACACTCCTGGTGCAGAAAAAGGACACATATGCCATGGTACCATTTTTTCTGTATCAAACTGGATTTTGACTCATAGACGAACACAATGTTTTGGGTGGAAGAGAAAGAAATTGAGGAAGAAAGAGGAAAAAAAACAACAAATAGGAGAAGGAGAAAAAAGTGAACACATCAATGTTTTGTACAGCACTTTTGCTACCTTGGGAGTTCGAAACAGAGAAGGGGCTCTGGTGCTCTGGGGAAATGAATGTGTTATCTGTTGCCAAGAAGCAAACTGCAAAAGCTGCTGAATTGCATTAGGATGAGCTATAGAACACTTTAGGCTGTAGAATATATATTATATTGCCAAAACATGGTAAAGCATAAATTTTGACACCGCACCCACAAGGTTTGCCAAACTTGCTTACAACTGTTGAAAAAACTATTCCAAAATGCAAACAGGATAAATCTTAGCTTCTTTCAGTTTCTGTTTGTGGTTTTGCTTGCTGACTTTTATACTTACCTAGTGTAATACTCTGATATAAAAAATAAAGTGCAAATTGGGTTGACTAAAGTTACAGTGGGAAACCGAAGAAGTTTTTGAAAAGTGTCATTTATGCAGTGCATATAATTAATAGTCAGAAAACAATACTAGGAGGGAACCAAACATGAGGTGAGAATGGGTATGAATTCTTTATTTAGAGCCATGGAAGTTAAGTATAGTCAAACTTCTACTATTTTTTGCTGTATAAATAAATTCCATACTAGTATCTTTTTAAGGATGAAAATTTCTGAATGAAGACTCATATGTACCAATCATTTTGAGAAGTACTTATATGTACCACATACACTTCTTTTCTTGCAAGAAAAGTATTTAATATTAAAGCATATTCTAAAGGCGTGATTTAAATACTATTCATTAATGATTACTATTACATGAATATATGGTTTTTTTTCTTCTTAGTTTAATGAAACACATCAAACTTGAAGCTAATTATTAAGAGATAAGAAGTAGGAAGGTTACAGTAACATTAGTGCAAATTACAACTTTATTTGTTTAAAAAAAGTAATTCCATTTCACAAGCTTATCAGTTATTGAAAGAAATATGTACCTTGAAATCTCCTTTCTTCTTTCAACTTTTCAATTTTTCTTCCTTAGAAACGGGTACATGCAGCAACCAGTCAGAATGGGGAAGACACTTTTACGGTGCCTCTGCAGTCCAGCAGGCAACTAGTTCCCAACTAAATTTTGCCACATTCACAGACATGCAAAAAGACTCAATATATGGTTAGCAATATACTACTTTTCCTTGTAGCACAGCTGTCAGGTGAAAGGCAACATGAAACAAAGTAGGTAAAGCACTGTGGGCTATGAGACACAGAAAGCGGGTGCAGAAGATGAAAACTGTTGACAGTAAATTCCTTTTCTGTGACCTCACATCAGTAGCCCAGAAATGTTTAAGTAAAAGCAATTGGGCAAAGCCACAGAAGTACCTTCCACTGTAGCTTCCCTGCACACTCCAGGAGAATCTCTGTCCTTATACCTAACAGATTTCTGCTCACACTCCTAAGTTATTAGGACTGTGCAGGTGACAAATATCTTCCCTGCAAACTTATGAACTTGTATCAATCCAGACTTAAACCATTTTACTATTTCTTATTTAGCTAAGACTTAAGCACACCTATATTAGTCTTCTGAGTAGTTTCTCTTTAACATCTCTGTAATACTCAATCTTCAATCCTGGCAGAAGCTGGAAAAACTGGATGATTAAGCTCTGGCTTTAAAAACCAATGTGTTGAAAAAGTTGTTGTTAATCACACAAGTATTCAAGAATTAAGAATTGTCAAAGAAATTACATGTGTGTAAATTAGAATGCAGTAAGATCACTGCCAAATCCAACTGGACTATTCAGTTCTTCAGGAAGTCCATTGAGATAATCTCTTGTGCTGAAAGCAACCAAGCTTAGAATTACAGTGCTGAGGCACAAATCATGGCTAGGTCCCTGTGGAAACACACCTAAGCTGCAAGTTAAGTAACCACAAGAGAAAAAAACTACTGTTGTAGTTACAGACTACATTCTCATTGTTAATCAACCCAGAACAAGAAGGAAGAGTAATATATTATTTAGCAATCCCAGAACTCTCTGCCACAAAGTCTCTCATAGCCTAGAATTTTAGGAAAAATACTCTGTCAAAATATTGAAGAAAAGAGGCAAAATAATTCACCAAAATGTGCAAATATCCTGTGTTACCAAACTAGCAATCCTACTACTGTAGTTGCCTTGTCCTGTTTTATCTTCCTAAGAACATTCTGCAGACTGCTGGACTTTCATCCTTCCCTTGTACTTGCTTGCTTCCAGTCTTCCTACCCATGAACCCACGGGTCTGTAGCTGTTGTAATCTCTTAATTCCTCTCGATTTAGGGACCAGGAGGAAAATTTAGGCTGATTTATACACATACACTGACCTGAACATACAGCTGTGGTAGTTATTCTGTTTCTTGCAGGTTCTTGGTGTAGACAATGACTGTCCACAGCTTACTGTCTCAGCCTTCTACAACTCAGAAAACCACTGAGAATGCAGTGCAGATTGCTACAGAGGCACTGTTTTCCCTTATCATGTAAAACTGAAGGAATCCATCCACTCACAGGAACAACTGTCACTGAATCATTCCATGGTTCCTGAAACACTTGCATTTCTTCAAGCATTATTTCCTTCACTAGATCAGTATGGCAGAAAAATCTGATTTTGTCTAGTCCCACAGACCAGCCAGCTTTCCTGCAGAAAGTATTCTCTTAGTTGAAGTTGGAGTGCAAAACTTCAAACAAATCCAAGCCATCTCAAGACCACTGGGAAGCCCAGAAATGAAATGTGAAAAAACTCTCCCCTAAAATTGAGAGCTATGATTTCTCTAGAATGTCTTAATTTGTCATTAAGATTTAAGTAACTTCATAATTTAAATCTTGAAACAACTAATTTTCTAAGCACTGGGTTTATTTGTCCAGAAATACTGAAACATTTCACTCTTCTCAGCTCCTGAGAAACTAGGAAGCAAGCCTGTGTTCTTAAAAAGTTCCTCTTGATGGTCTGATACCTCTCTGAAAGTGAGATGTCTTTTCGTACTTGGCATGAAATGATTGCGAGACCTTATACTTTCCCTTCCCTCCTTTGAACTTTGGAGGAGAACGCAAGGAGCTCAGACACTTGTGAGGAGAACAGGAAGAGCTTCCAACAGAGCTCTTTTTTTTCATCTGACGTGAGGAGTGTTTGTGTTCTGAGAAATCCTTCATGATCTGAACTAAGGATTCACCGAACAGCTTGCCCCCTGTGTAAGGTAAAGACAGCAGTTTACATTTTAGATCTTGCGATGAGCTCCAAGGACGCAGCCAGAGAGCTCTCCAGGCGACAGTGAGGCACGCCACATTCTTAACAGTGAGTGTCAGAGAATCCTCAGCTGCATCATGGATAAAATTAGCTGCAATTTTACACAGCCTGCGTTTCCTCTGCATGGCACCAGATGGGACCCATTTCTTTTTGAATCTCACTCGTTCTTCCTCTAACCATATCAGTAAAGCTTTAGAAGCATAAGTGCAGTAGATAGATACTCCAAGCTGGGCTGCAACTAGCTTGAAAGATCTTTTAATTGCTTCCTCAATCTTTCTGTCAGTAGGATCTTTAGGGAGAGCATCCGTATTAGCAGGCACTGACAGTACAGAATCACCAGTAACCAGTGCTCTGTCTACCTCAGGCAAGGTCCCCCACAAAGCAACTTTATCCACTGGAAAAGGATAGAGCTTATGTAGGACTGCTGGGGCTTCATGCTTGGCTTCAGGATTACCCCAAATCCTGCAGACAAGATCTTCTACAGCTGAATGGATAGGAAGTGCATTATCTACCTTGCCTTCTTCAGAGGGGATAAGCAGTTCTTCTGAAGTGCATTCAGATTTGGAAGATTTTAGCATTAACACCCTCTTTATGTGTTCAAACAGGTAATTCTGATTCTCCATGTCAAATCTACGCAGAGGATCTGGTTCTTCTGGATCTTCTGTAGGGGACTCAGATGCCATCTCCCCATCTTCAGGGGCTGATTCAACCTCCAAGGCCTTGTCAGCCTCAGGTTTCCTCTTCACAGAAACTGTTTGATCTTTTAAACTGTCCATATGATCAGACTCAGAAGTCTGGGAACTTCTCCCAGATGCTTCTAAAGGAACCAGAGGAACTTCTGCAATTGGTACCCTGGGATGTTTTACTGAATGGGATCTAGCCTGTGCCACAGACGTTATGCTTTGTCTGGCTGCTGTCAAAGCATCCTTTAAGACAGTAGCCAGCTCAGGCAAGATTACAGATTTCATTAGTGAATTCTTTTCATATTCAGAGAAGTGAGTAGTAGTAGTAGTAGGTCTCACCTTCCTGTGGCAGGAGCTCTGAGTGTCTTCTGAATCTGAGCTGCAGTCTGGGGTCTGGCTGCACCAGTGCTGGAGAGAAGAATGCTGCCTTGCCAGTGGGCCACCAATTGAGTTGCAGCTGAGGGGTTGCTGGAAAGGGGATGGCTGTCCTGCCTGAGAATCTGAGCCCTCCTCCGACCCCATTATCTGTTGCTCAGAAGCATGATGTCTAGAGCCATGCCTGTACTTCCATTCGTCTGACCTCTTTTCCTCTTGGCAGAGGGAAGCAGAGACAGAACTAACCCTTGTAAGCTCTGAAGACTGCCTAGCCCTCCTCCTGGTGTAGGAGGTCTCTGATCTGGTGCTGGAGTATTGATCCCCTGACCTTCTGAAGAAGTTGGATCTGTCAGATCTCACAGACTTTGCTTTGGTAAAGACAGGGTCTGCTTCAGGAGAATTGGCACAGCTACCTTTTCTTTTCTTTTCCTTGTCCAGTTTCTTTCCTGTCCAAGCAGACATGGACCTGAAGTGATGAAAAAAGTTCAAAATACTCGAATTCCTAGATCTTTCAAAAGTTACATTTTTTTTCAAGGGAAACCCTATACCCTTTTTCCTCAAAGAAGCACCGCATCATGTGAGGCAGACAAACTGGGAACTGAGTGACTGCAGTGATGCTGGGCTGCAGAGAGGATGGCAAGATATCTTCTGTAATCTGACTGGTTGCTGCTGCTGCCCTGTCTCTAAGAAAAAAAGAGGAAAGCCCAATATAGACTAATTACACAGAAATACATTTTAGAAAGGAGTTTTTGCAGGGTACATAGAATTAACTCTTTCATGTGAACAAGTCTGAAAGCTTGCAATGCATCTGCCCATATTCACCAGACATAAGTGAATAAATGCATTATAAAATAATTTAATAAAGCTGTAGATCATTCTTTAGATTAACTCAAGCCACTTAAATATGGAGACATAAATTCAAATCTTGCTACAGGTCACACATGAAAGCAGACTTGAATACTTATTCCAGGCCTGAGAAAACATGTACTGAGGTCATATCATTTGTACAATTCTGTACAAAGGTCAGTTTCTGCTGTTGAAAGTTCCAGCAAGAACTGTATCAAGAACGAGTGGAGCAAGTATGCATAAAGCAGTATGCAAACTAGACTTCCCAGGAAAACATATACAGTACTTTTTTAACTCTGCTCCCAAAGATTGCTTCACACCTCCCCTTTTATCAGTCAAATTAGGTAATTCATACACACAGCTGTAATAAAATAATATTCTGAACTCATTAACCTAAGAACAGAGTTAAGAGAATTATTAAGAATTATTAAGAATAAACAGAAACTACTCTTTCGCATTCAGAACTGTACATCTTGTCCTGTCAGATCAAGATGTACATTTCCCTTCTATGAAGAAGCTATGGCAACAAAGTAGATCCTTCTTGAAAAAAACTGCTTTTTATATGTACATTTGTCAAATCTTTGAAATAATAAAGGACTTCTACACTGCTTTTGACACAGGAACACACTATAGAGTCTATTATAGCAGCCATGTAAAATATAATCATATTGACCTATTTAGAAAATAATAACATTATTTCTTGTACTAATCAAAAAACAAACTGCTTATTTAGTAAGCTATATTCATAGCTGTTATATGAATAGATTTGCCAAGGTATGCTTTTGGTAATGCCAGATTTGGCTAGACTGCATTTACTATAAAGGAAGAGAGTCAGGAATAAGAGCTGTGTTGCATGCTTTGAAGCTGCTTGCTATATATCTTGTACTGAAATACATGCAAGGGAGATTTGCTTTCTTGTAGGACACTCCTTCACCTCTGTGTATAACATCACTTCTTTGTTATTGGATTAGATGTTAGTACTGGCAGCCATTTTAAATGCATTTGTTTTCCAGTCAACTTAACACCAGTTTGTCTTTATCAGGCTTCAGTTAGAAATTTTATTTTCAAAAATCATAACGCTCAACATAGTTCCCTAACTGAAAGGACACTGTATCTGGAATTTGAACTATCCGAAAGATGGCTTTGTAAATAAAGATTCCACACTTTGACTTTCAAACACATACAATTGTGTTTTAATCTGCTTTTCCCCTTGAATTAGCAAATGGCTTACACTTAGCTTGGATACTTTTTTTTTCTAATGGTGTGGTTGAAATGCTATTTTTAGTTCTACATAACACTGGATACAGAATCTTTGACACGGAAAAAAAAAGTTAGTCTTGAATTAATAAGTGTGATACTATATACAGTAGATGTGTGACATGAACAGTGAACATGACAAACCACATAAGCTGCTCACCTGTATTCACCAAATGTTCCATCGTCTTCCTTCATAGGTTGTATTTCTGGATCAGCGTGTGCATCCTCCTTTTCCTTCACTAAAATATTTTAAATAGTAATTTTTATCATGAAACTGCAAGATGAGAAAGTCTCAGACCTTAATTTCTCAAACTGATCACATTTGGCAGGAACATGATTTGAATAAAACCAATTTTTTTAAATGGGGCCTTAGGCTATTAATTTTTTTTTAAGAAAAAGATCTGTTAATTAGTTATAGAATTTTATTTTTGTTCAAGTAGAAATGACTATGTCATTTTGTATTACCAGAACTTTTTCTTTCTTTCATTTCTAGCACTGAAGAAATTAGTTCAAAATTTGTTTAAAATCCTACTAAAGTAACTTATTTACTTATATTATTAATACAGCTATTTTTTAACCAAATTTGAATAATTTAGTTCTACTTAACCATGCTCTCTATTTCTTCTTGATATTCTTTTCATACTGATTGATAAAACTGAATCAGATTCACTTTTGTTCACTCTCAGTTTGTACATTTTCTGCTTTAATTTCATGTAGTAAGAATCCGGAGAATTTAGATTTTTTTTTTCAGTATTAATAATTCTCAAAATACTAGGCATGGTTTGTTAATTTCTTCTTTTCTACAACATGATCAACCCCAACATAAAGGCACATACACTGGAACCTAAATTTAACACAATTGTATCTCTTGCACATTCTGGTTTTAGGCTTAATCCTTTTTCACTGGTGGGAATAAATCCAGGCATATAACTTGTCCCTAGAAAATAATAAATGTAGCACATTGATACAGAAACCCGCTAGCACCTGAGGGGTCAGACATTTACAGATTACATATAGTCCTGTAAATTAAGACTGTTGACAGGATAAAATAATATATTTGTGGTTCTTTCCTTTGCTTTTTAATTTCTGTTTTTCTGGCATCTATTCAAATCTTTCCCTTGTCTAGCAGATACAGTTATACAATCCAATACACAATATCTTGTCTTTTACTCTGGTAATTTCCACACTTAATTTGTACATCATTGTACATGCCATTATTTAAGAGGATATGAATCATTCCTGACAATATTTACTAAGTCCCTAATTGCAATAACACATAACACCTTGAGATATATCAGGCTGCTATAACTTCATACTGAAGTAATTGGTTACTTTCTACAAACCACCGGCAAGCTCACGATGACATGCAAAAATTATAATGAAAAGGAGTTCATAGCTTCGATTTTCATAGATTTCATAACTTCGTGCTTTCCATTTGTCACTACCTGTGGAACAGTACATTTGCAATGACACCAGAAATAAGAAGTCACTGCTCTAAACACCAGTTCATACTGATTCTGGAAATCTTACAAACAGTCCAGATCCACCTTTATACATGTGTGTGCATATGCATAGGTATCTGTGCATAAAAAAATGTATACTTTAAAACTAATAAGTTTTCTTCTGCAGAAGCAGAGAAAAGGACAGAATATCAGGGATCCACAAAGTAATGACAACCTTAGCATCCAACTTCCCTCTACACTTTCACTCAAAAACTCTGTTCTACCCTCTTCTAGATGGTGGTTCACTCCAAGTAAACATTGTTTAGTTCCAATTTTTAATAAAAAATTATAAAACATACTTGGACATTCCTAGACCTAATACCAAAAAAACCCTTATTCTATTCACCTCTTCTTAGAAAAAAAAAAAATTATAGAAAAACGCCCAGCCTACATGAAGGATGGTAACTTCAAACTTAGCTGCAAAAATGCAGAAGCTGAAGATGACACAGATTCTGGGAAAGAACTGAAGGTATTGGAAACAATATAACATATGAAGAGATTTGTCCTATGACATGCATTCCCTGAACTTTAAAAAACCAGTGGCTATGATTTGGACTTTCTGACCAAATAAATTGTAATGTAACTCATGTTAGTGAATTAAACCCATCTGCACTGGACTTCACAAAGTGGAATGTGCACTAGTGGTGATGTTTCAAACAAAGCTCAAACCTCTCTAGAGAGGTCATATAGTGATGTGACCCTCTGGGAATGAAGAAAGTCCTGCTCTTATGCTGAAATAGATTGAAGTTTTCTACCAACAGGCAGATTGCTCCTGTCAGGTTCACCAAATTATAAGACTGATTTGCCATATTCACAGTGTAAATGTAAACCAGCAGCAAATGTAATTTTCCAGTAAACCTGGGATCTGTCTTAATGGGTTACCAACAGATGAATTTTACCACCCTTGTTAAATAGCATACCTGGATACTTGCCACCTTTATTCCTCCTTATGAAGCAAACAATCAGTAAAATCAAGATCAGAAGAGCAACAGCACACATAAGACCAATGAACCATCCTTGAGTAGCGATGTCTACCTGCCGGCTCGCCATTGCTAGAGATAAAAGAAGAAAAATTATGTTTTGCTGCATTTAAATGCTATGCTAATTCAGATAAATAATAGCCAATATACAGTTCATTAAAGAATAACATTCACTGTGAAAAAGAGATAGCATTAAGAAAAACAGTGATTCTGTATTTTGTGAAAATTTTCATTTTTCAAAATGTTTCCAAGTACATGTGCACAGAACTTACTTTTCAGTTTATAAGAAGTCTGCTAACATTTAAGCTTAGCAACTACTTTGCAAAATCTACGCACATACTACATTGCTTTCCACAAACCTCAAAACTGTTCTCAATCATTTTGCATTAATTAAACTACTGAAATGAAGTTGCAAATTATAATTCACACAAACATGTCAGTTGCATTCTCAAAATGAACAAAAAGCCAATAATCATTAGCTAATGCATTCCCATCAGTCTGAAATGGGGAAACAGATGGGTCATTCAATGGCCCTAATACTCAATTTCGACTAAAAATCAACAATGAAGCATCCTTTAAAACCTTATTAAGCATCATGCTTTCTTTCTTTCCTCAAACCCATACCTCATCCTACAATTTATCATTATTGCCATGATTTAGCCTTAGTGAGGGCTAAACACAATGCAGTTAGGAAGCCTTTCCTTGGCACTGTTTCTCTCCAAATGCTGACTCCAGCTGGAAGATAATGTAAATAATAAGCAAACTACAGGCACTAATAAGGACAGGAATTATCTGTGTGGTCTAGGATCTGGATCTACTGGGCTCCAACACAGTAGGAGGATTATTCTGATGAAGCGTATTTTCTACTCCACTGTTGGAAACTCGCTACAGGCAACTGGACTTAGGATTTGCTGTTGGGAGAAAGTGGGAAGGGTGAGAGGAGTTCGGGATGCATGCTCCAGACAGAAGAAATTATGAAGTAAAGGAAGATGAACATCCATCCAAACCTATCTTATTCATTCTTCAGGTTCTTCTCCAGACCCAAAACCCAAGAGTATGAAACTCTATGAAGAGCTGCCCAATAGACAGCCCATGTCTCAGTGTTGTTTTCTAGTTAAGGAGTCTGAGACAGGTACTTGGAAAAGCAGCTGTCAATGCTCCCACATTCCTGAGGGATTTTATGAAAACACAAAGTACTTCTGATGTCTGGATACAGTACCTCCATACAGAAGACCAATGTGTATTCCACTTTAGAAGTACTAGGCTAAAATGAACTCTTTCTTTAAATGCTTCTTTTTGGTCTTACTGGGCAAAGCTATGACTTGATTTTCATTTCAATAATTCAATGCATTAAAGTGCCTGGTTATTATGGAGATACAATCAGATTTCTCAGCCCTTTTTTATGTTTTCTGATTTTTAGAAACTGACTCTTATATGCACAATAATTTAAACTATTTTTGCATAAGTCTCTCCATGTTATATGAATATATCATTTATATACCTAGATATTTATACTTTTTATGCCACATATAAACATACATAAATACATATAAAAACATTTAAAAGTGGCAATTAAAAAAATTACAAAGGGAATCTTCCTCTGAACTACAAATCAAAATAAAAGGAAACTTTGTTTTCACATTAAGGTTAAAAGTATTTTGAAGTTTGCATATCTGCATTCATAATAAGGCATTAAATGTTGTATAATACATACTGTGACAAAATGCAAAAGCACAATTCACATTCAAATGTAGTAAGAAATAGCATTGAGCCAAACAACTCATGCATAAAAATATGCAAGATAGATGGGAAAGAGTAAAGGTGAAAACTTACTTTATGCAGTTTCCTGTATTATCTTACTGCATTTCCAGTAGGAAAGGGTTTCTAGATCTCTGTGCATCTTTTAAAATGGCACATTTCCTGCCTATGCTAACCAAATTACTTGCTTCAGGCAGAAAAACCTTGCATCTTGGTGAACCACTAATGCAGGAGTCAATGCAGAACACTGTACTGGGAATGCCCAAAAAGATAAACCCACAGACTGTGAAGATGCTCCATAGGAATACTTATCAAAGAAAAAACTGTGGGAAAAGCCTCATATATGAAACATCAAAGTTTCATTCCTAATTAAGGACATATTCCAGTGTTTGCCTCTTTGTCCACTCCATCTTTCCGCAGTGTTTAAAAGCTTTGACCTAGGCTGAAGACAGTGTGACACGAGATTTTTCTGTAAGAAATAGGCTGTTTACAATTTCATGCTGAACATTGACACTTTCCATTACCAAGAGGCAGAAAGGAGTGTCTTTAAAGTCCCTTCTCCCTTAGGACTCAAGGGCATGAGTCAACATGACAGGGTAAGTACAGGAATCCTTATCTACTGGCTCAGTATTTTTTATGCAGAAAGATGCTTTTGGGAACGTTTCCATTCAGCTTGTTTTGAATTATATTACAGTCTTGATCTTTGTTTACTGCTCCTTTAGTCTTTGGATGTGTATTTACATAAAATTTTACAGGTAGGCTTTTGTACCACTAGCTGTTTCTGGCTCTGTGTTTAGACCATACATTTGCCTGGCACTGTTATTCAGCACCAAGTTCTCAAACCTTCCTGCAACATGATAAACTGTGAACAGAAATGGAACAAAACAAAGCAAAAAAAAGGATGATTTTAGAAAGTGCTCACTTTCAAACTGGCATACTGATTATCTACTTTGTTGCCTGATAATTATTACATAATGTTCAAATGTATTTTCATATTTAAATTACTTTCTTACAACATTCTGGAGTTGGTGGGGCCACTGCTATATAACTATGCACTGACCAAAATGGTTGGAATGAGCAGAAGTGGCTAATAAAGACAAAAATCATAACAGCTGATTGAGAACATGCTGATGACATGGCATGCAATGACAACAACATATTCAGCATAACATCAAACAAACTTCCAATAGAACCTTTTCTCTGAGTGAAATTGGCAGGCTTTGCTGATTTGCGTATGAAGAAATAGGACTGCGATATGAACATAAGGAACTTAAACAGCCTTACTGATTCCCAGGATGTACGTGTGACATCAAAATCCATATAAAACCAGTATATGGCAGGAAAAGAAAGATTTACAAGTAGGAATGTCTTAACAGTGGTATAAATAGATTATATGAAACATCAAATTGAATCTGCACTTTCTGATTACGCAAATATTTTAGCTCTATAAAAAGAGACGTTGTTTAAGTACAGCCATCTAATTATATTAATTGGAAACATAAGAAATAGGTCATCTTTAGTGCACAGCACACAGATGGAGTGTGAGCAGGGCATATCTTGCCCCTAGTACAAACATCAGTAAAGCAGAGTGAATTGAAAGGATGGAAACATTCATAACCTCCATATAAATGTACTGGCATTATTTAGGAGTCTATAAAATAATTTAACATTGCTCTATAAAAAGGAACATGCAAAGATTCGAGCTGCAACATCTCTTGGCTAGAAGCAGGTCAGCATTTCAGCACTTGGTCTACCATGATTCTGACTACGATACAGAATTGGTACAGTGTGCCTCACCTGGACCTGTCTCAAACACATCCTCTGAACTCCTAAAACCAGACAGGCCCTCAGCACCAACCCGGACTTTATATGCTGTTCCTGGTGTTAAACCCTTTAAGACAAAGAAGCTTCGAGAACCATTTACAATTTCTTTTTTCCAATCTTCTTTGCCTATAAAAATTTTAGGAAAACAACATGTTGGAATTTTAATTTTCTCTGTATTACTGAAAATTTCTAGACAGAATACTGACAGTTATTTGACTAAAGTTTGGATCATCTAAGAAAAATAGCTGTTCTCTCAAAAATAATAAAGTTATATAAAATTATGACTAATAAATTGCATGCAATATATTGAAGACGACGTTGTATAGTAATTATGAAACTATTTTAAACATTTGTTCCATTGCACTGAACAAATACAAATTTAATTTATTTTTAAATGCTTCTTGAACTTGTAATTATAAGATACATTAAAATAGATTTTAGTCATTTAATTAAATGACACTTTAGCAGTTTCAATCAATATTTACGTTGGTTAAGAAGTTCTACTTCAAAATCTGAATCTCTCTCACATCTTTTTTCTAGGACAGTATCAGCTATTTCTTTGACCAATATCCAGAAAAATGCATTTCTATTCCAATTTGCAGATTAGTCACCTTTAGTGATAACTTGAGCAGGATGGGGTATTTGAAAAGAAGTATCTTGCTTTTATTAGCTAACTTTGTATTAATTACCAGTATTATCAAAGTTTTAAATCTGGTTTTAGGCAATAAAAGAACACAAATTGATTTCTATTTTATTGTAAGGTTTAATTAAACAAATAATATCTTATTTAATCTTTTTTCTTTCCTGAATCGGGCATAATTTAGGAAAATTCTTATATCCCATTTTAATGCAAGTAATCATATTTTTGCACATGTAATCATTTAATGATAAACAACTTCATGCAAACTACATTTTCAGAAGCTCATGTTCAAAAGAATTTATAAAATAATACAAAGGAACAAAGGTTCATATTCTATCTAAGCATCAAATACCTGCTAAACACTGAAGTTTATTAAAGTCAAAATTATTTGATCTTCCTGATAAAATTAAAAAATAATTCTAGACATTTAAGAGCTATCATTAACACTGGGTCAATTTAAGACCCCATTTATTACAAAAATCTTCAAAAATACATCTCAAACTTTAGCAGAATTTAAAGAAATGACTTCTTACTGCCTGCTACACCATATTCAACATAAAAGTTCGCATGATCTGGTCCCTCATACTCCCAACTGATATTGGCATAGGTCTCAGCAGCAGCTGTTGTAACATTTCTGATCCTTGGATAAAGTGATTGAACTAAATACACAATAGAAAAACAAAGCAGAATATGCAGTTGTGACTTCATACATTTAAAAAAAAATATTAAAAGAAGTTACTATGTTATTTTAGACCATATAGAGGGAAAGTATAGCACATTTGTCATTGGTTCCATTACTGGAAATTAGTGACTAACGTACTGTATTTTGAAATTGAATCCTAGGCAGTTACTACACTATGAAATCAAAAACTAAAGTCTACGTACTCTACTGAGCATGCTCTGTACCATAAAAACTGCCTAATACTTAAAAAGTACCTAACTGCCAAAATTGTGAAGATTATTTCTATTCATCTGGAAGTAAAATGCAGACAGCTGGAAAGTGAGAACATTGTCAGGGTAATGGGAAGTGGTAGGACAGAAGGGAAGTATGAAGGTGGTACGCTCCTCCCTTTATGGCATGTGGCACTGAATGGACTGCAAATGCCCCAAGTGCAAGCCCTTATAGGATTTTGGCTCTATTGCATTGATAATGATAAAAAAGGAAGACAATACCCTTATAGAATGTTGGACGGACAGTGTGCATGACTGGGGAGGTTGCAAAAAGGATTTCTGAATATCCTTCACCACCAGAGATAGTAGGAAAGAAAAAATAAAGAGTAAAAACACTTTGCATCAAAAAGTAGCAATTAAATAATACAGTAAAACCTTACCTGTTAAATAAATAACACATGCACATTCTAAGATCATGCAGGATTCAATCAGTTTTACTTGTTAAAATATGAAACAGCTAAGTGATACACGTGTATTTGAAAACAAACTGAAGTATGTATGTACTGGCAGCTTTACTTTCACAGGACATTCCCAAAATCAGCTTTTGTTAATATTACGGACTCATGGCCCCTTTAGACATTGGAACACTACACATCTATTGGAAAGCCAATATCAAAATACTCTGATGTGAAGGACACAAATCACCGGAATGCAAAGAGCTGCCCATTTTAAGGTACTGTGTCGTACTGCTGCCACCCTGCTCAGACAACAGTACTTTTCACAGATAGGAAAAATGCCCACATCTATGAAAAGAAGAGCTTCTCTCTTCAGCATCCTGAAATCACGAGCCACTTCTGTGCTCATACCTTAGTTCTTTGCTCAGCTTCAGCTGCAGTTATGCTTGCTACAAATGGACATATATCTCAGTATCTCTGCTTGCCTAATACTAATAAAAAAATAGATTTTAACAGTTCTAATGCTGTAACAGGGCAGATACAAAGAGGATGCTCCTCAAAGGTATGAAATTAGTTTTAACTGAAAACGCCTCACTTTGCCACTGACTTTTCTATCCTGCTAAAAACATATTTCATTAGAAACATTAAAAATGCTTCCCAGAGGACCATGAAACATCAGAGGTAAAAACCTTCTCTCAGTAAAGAAAAATGATAGAATTCCAATGGCTTCATCTATACAAGAAAATAAAATTAGCAAATCCTGTTATCAAGGCAAGAGGGTCTGCACAGAATTTATCTATCCACTTAAATTATTTTCTTCTTCTAACAGGCTGGCTTTGTCCATATGGCCAACTGGAAAAAGTTCAAAGTTATATGCAAAGAGAAAATGGCTGACTTGGGCCCCTAGAACAGATGAAATAATATGAGTACCATTTTTAGAAAACTGTAGTTTCTGAGTATTTTTTAAATACCTAAATTACACAAATTATCAGTTCTCCTGATAATGTATTCTGGTTATTACAATGTTTTACAAACTAAATTTTTTAATCCCCATATTTGCATCAAATTTTTCTTCTTAACCCTGTTCCTGTAGGATTCATTCAACAGTTCAATCTGTACTACTCCCCTATCAGATGTCTTTGTAGCTAAGTTGTGCTTATATATAATTTCTTTCACCAACCAAAATCCTAAGGAATATACTATTTAAATAATAAAGAATAGATTTATTTCTTGTTAAAACCACCTGAACAATATAATATAGAAAGCACTAGATTAAAAAAAAAAAAAAAAAAAAATCCATCTAGGTCTGTAAGCCACAACAACCACCCTAAGGAATACTAAAGCCAGAGCTGTCTATGGGAAATCTAGCATGTAACCATATACATTATGGTAATGCAAAGGGATTAGATTCTGTTCCCCTGTGCCACTTGGAGGTAGCAAGAGGGAAGAATAGTAGTCTCTAAATTTAGGAGGGTGCAGAGTCTGAGATTGCAGACAGGATGTATAAACTTCCTTCCTGATTTACACATAGGAACAGGTGTTTGTTTCAATAACCATCTCAGCACTTTTGCTGTGCCAAGAAGACAAGTGGTTTGTATCTGAAATATGACTTAGTTTCATTAAATTGTATTTTCTCAAAGCCATATTGTCCTGGATTTTGGTCTTCCACAGAAGATGTCTAATTAGCAGCACAACCATATGACTGATATTTGCCACAATATTAAAGACAGAAAAAACTGTTAGCAATAATCTGTTTCGTACTGCTGCAAGCAGATGCCACAGCATTACCCCTAACTTCTCCCTTCTCATGCCTGAGCACTTGGGGATGAAGGAAACTGTCTCATCTACCATGAAAGGCTCCTGATGAAAGAGAGCTTCTGTAATACTAAGTAAATTCAGTAATCAGTCTTATCTTGTGGGGTATTTTTCCATCTCCAAATTCCAGTTTCTGCTCTCATTAAAGAGTTACCTGCTGGATTAAAGTATCCAGTAAAAGTCTTTCTGTTCATATGATTGCATATAACAATCAAGTTGGCTCTGAAAGTTACCTTAATTTCCTTGGTGTCTTGGTTTCTAAATCCTCTCAAGTGACTGATTTATGCTATTATTTAACAGATACACTCATATCTGATTCTTACCAATAGCTGTTTGTACAGATTTACCCACATGTAGTATTTGGTCAGATTTAAATTCGGTGGTTTTTTACCATTGAACACAGTGCACCAGGAAATTTGTTCAGTAGAAAATTTTTTTACAAAATTATTATTTTTGCAATTCTCCTCTTTTGCACTATTGCTTGATCTCATTTGCCATCAGGCCTGCAAAGTTTTATTAAAGTCTGTTAAAAGTGCCATATTTGCAACATGAAGACATTAAAAGACAGCTGATGGATCCTGTGGTGATGAAAGCTTGGAGGTGAATTGGTTACAACATCTAAAGTTGTCTTCAACCTATCCAGACTCTTGTCTTCTCAATCACCACACCTCTAATTATAATTAACCCCTCAGCTCTTCAGTATGTTTCCCAGCACTGTTCACAAATGGCAAATGTGTAATTGTCAGCTGGCAGAAGCTCCCAGCGTGTGCAAGCGCCAGCTGGGAAAAGTGGGGGGAGAGGGGCGGGCAGAAATCTTTGTCCTGGGGAGCAGAGCACTGTGCTCACTCATCTGTAACCATGCACCACACTGTGCAGCAGTGCTGGCAAAAGCATCACTCTAAAAACCATGGGCATGGACTGTCAGTAAGCTACAGGTTTTATACAGACCTGCTCCTATTTGGCTACCTCCGGCAAAATTAAGCTTTTTTATTCCTGCCTCAATACAATGCAAAATTTAGCTGGCACTTCTGAGTATGGTTTCGTTCCTGTAGTACCATAGAAAAGCATTTCCCAATTGCTGAGAAAGAGACCTAGGCTCAAAGTAAAATTTTCCTTTCCCTTCAAATTAATTCCAGTGCTTTTTTACTGGAGTTTTTTGGAAGAGTTTTATTTAATTTTTCAGCCTTTCAGGAACACAGTTCCTACAAATAACAGTTATACCTGGCCTGGAGAATCAATAGAATTTAATAAGACATGAGATCAGAAGGTATTTTGACAATGAATTAGGTACTCTTTCTCAAGATTTAATCCCGAAGAACAATAAATTAAATAATCCCCAAAGTGACTGAACTTTAGGAATTTTCATGGAATTCACCTGATATTCAGGAAAAAATGTTGGGTGAGTGACAAGAAAAAATTTGAAGACTAGTGTAAAATGGAAAAAAATCCCACACAAAATAATATATCCTAGACAATTATTTAAAATGCATACATAAAGAGAAAAGTTCATTTAAAGGAAAAAACCCACACATGCACAAGAAAAAATGAAGGATGAAGGTAATAGATTTTGCCAGAGCCTGTCAGACACAGAAAAAGGGTTTATTTTTCTTTGCCTTTTTAACATTCATAGTATGAAATTCAAGCTTTAGTATAACAGTAGGAGTAAATTCCATTTCTGGCAGTGAGAAATGGGCATTAGTCACTTCCGAGATTATTTAGGCCAATTGCAAGAGCATTTCTGTAGTGTAAGAAATACAGAAGCCAAAGAAGAAATGCAAAAAGTCGTGTCATTGATGAGCATGTGGCATGATATCTACAAAGCAAAAGGTATTTGCAGGAATTTTTGCACAGTGATAATACTAATTTTCTCTAGTCTAGCATGCAAAGCATCAGCATTGTTCCCAGCAAACTTAAAAGAGGACAAAGCAGTGGTTCTGCATAGCAGGCTGTACTGAAAGAATCACACAGACACATAATTGAGAAGTCCACAGGGGGAGAGCGGCTGAAGGAGCAACACAAAAATACTACACTTAACTTGACTAAAAAAGCAGCTTGAAATTGTTAGCAAAAGACATGGAGACATTATGTAAAATGATTCAAGAGGGAGGGAAAACAGATGGTGGGCAGAGAAAATTATTTAAAGAACTGCATTTTGTACAGAACAAAGAAAACTGAGATGATCTTCTACAAAGAGATCAGAGATATGAACTCAGTTTTGACTGATTTCTAGCCTATGGTTAAGAATTACTTATTGGTGATTCAGCCAAAAACCCCAAAAGAATAGCTTCAAACCCAGAGGACTGACTGCTAGTTTTTCTCCCTTGTAACGAAAGAGAGTACTATTTCTCAGTAGTACTTGAGATGTGAAGTTCACATGAAGAAGACAGACCAGATTGAGTATCAGTGACAGGAGGCACTAAGTACAATTAAAGGTTACTGTGATCTCACAAACTTACTTTAATTGCATTTGAAGCCTACCAGTTACCAGTGTCTGCATGCATGCAGATTACAAGACCTTGCTTGTAAATATAAATTTTGACTAAATAAAAAAGAAACTAAAAAGTGAAATGAGAGGGCTTGTGAAATGAGGCTGACATGCCATTACTCACAACACTTCAGCTTACAACAAACATGCACCCCTATGACTCCTAACCAGCAACTGCCATTTCTACCACTGGACAAACGTGAATACTCTTCCTTCCTCTATAGGGCAGTTATTCAAAACTTTAATGGAAAAGGACAGAAAAGACTTGACTCCCGTGATCACCCAAGTCACTTTCCAGCTGCTACTATAATTATTCTATATGTAATTGAGTTATTTCCCCATTTTTCTCACACCTTTGTTACCTCATGCCTGTGGTTAGATGCCAATACAAAAATGGCAATACCAGGGCATACTGAACATCTAACATTGGGTATAATAAATTCTGGTTTACATATGAAGTTTCAAACATTTACAATATAGGTTGCTAAGAAAAAAAAATCTGTTTTCTTTGTAGGACCATTAATTTGATCAATTTTAAGTCATTCATAACATCAGAGTATTAGAAAGGAAAAATGATAGTGCAAGTCAAATAGGAGTATCAACTATAATAGGATAGCTTTTCCATCTAGTAAGTAACATGTCTCATGATGTATTATGTAGGCTTGCAACAGTAAAAATATTGAGTCTATTAAGATCCTTAGATTTACCACAGAAATATATCCCTCTGCACTTTAATTTATAGTTTTACCCTGAGAAGTGAAGTATGTCCCAAGTGGCACAGCTCACTAAGGTTTAAATTATTTTATTTCCTCCAGGACCATGTGTTTAATGTATGTGGCTGGCCAAACTGTGGGCCTTCAGGGGCAGCTATCCCGTAGAAAACACCAAATACAGAAATTTCAGTTCAGCAATTTAGGCTGGCTGAATCTGGGACCTAATGTCTGCTGATCTTCCAGGATCAGTGTCTTCAAGCTCAAAGAAAAAGGATAATTACATTTTCCTGGAAAGTTCTGCCCTTCAAAATAAAAAACCTGATATGTTTTTGATAGACTCAAAAAGGTTGGCAATATCTAAACTTGTTTTGGCTTTGGGTCCAAATTAATAGGAACTGTATAGACATAAAGGCCCTCCCACACTTAATAGGGGAAGGGAAGTTCACTGCTGGGTACAGCTTCTTTTTGAGTGGGCTGAGCACTTCTATCTTCCAAACCCACCCACTCATGAGACCAACTAATTTGGCACTTGATACTACGATCCTCCTTTTCCTTACTTGTGGTCGCTGATCAGTAGCGAAGCAGTTAACACGGTAATGTAAGTAACCACTGAGAACATTCATCTCAGACCTGCAGCAACTCAGATGTCCTAACAGATGTCATGGCTTTAGTTCCATCCTGTTTGCAGGTCCAAAGTCTTCTTTGCAATTGCAAGAGCTACATGCTACAGGAATATGTGAAAACTTTGAAACCATAAACAACATGGAACCAAACAAAGACATCTGCTTAGTTTTCAGAGAATCTGAAATGACAGCTCTGAAATGTGAGCTGCTCCAGCTGATCTTATAATTAAGATGTTTTCTGATAGCCACAGACTGTGATACAGCTATAATTAGACCTCAGTTTCACACAGAGAATCCATTTTTCCTTGCATGAGTTTTTAGAGTCAGCTATAAATAATGAGAACTTAATTTACATTTCTGCTGTGCATGTCCAGGACTAAAGCCAGTTTGACTGTTCCAATCTGTGCTGACTTCTCAGCTACAATTAGACTAAAATAGTAAGAAAGACTTGTCATTAAAATAATTCCAAAACTTCACACACTTACCAGAAATCCATCTGATATTAGAATACACTTACATATACATATCAAAATATATACTATATATGCCCAAATGCAGGCATACATATATTTATATATTGTCAGATTTATACCAGACTGAGTGAATGAATTTCTTTCCTATGGCTGCTATCATTCACAACACATGATAACCAAGTGAAAAGAAATTATATGTAAAACACTTTATGCTGTCTCTTCCAAGTTTATAAAAAATGGTGGGTATTTCATGTACAGATTTTGATTTGTGCTGGTTTTGGTCTGAGAATCTGAAGCACAGGTGTTCATGAGTGTTAATGACACCTCTGTGATTCAATGACACCTCTGTATAGAGACACATTTCTGAGTTTGAGCTACCTCAGGACAACCTTTGCTTCTGACAATGAAGGTACCAAAATTCATAAAAACTGTGTGCAAAACTGCATCATAAAGAACTAAATATTACCAAATTCACTAATAGGGATGATACTAGGTTTTACTCACTGAAATACCCTCAAGTACTCACTCATCAGATCTGTGAACCTAAAACAGTGGGAAGACATTTGCCTGTATATTCAATCTGATACTCAAACTGAGAAGTAGACAGAGGGTACTGTCAGTCATCTGTCCCCTATGCACAGTTGGCTTGCAAATGAAGTAAATGTGTTCAAGTGGGTAGCATTAATCCGCAGTGAGAACAAGAATGCAGATAGTTTTTTGAAACAAACAAACAAAAAAATGCACATGGCACAAGCAGTAAATGAATCTCCTTTGCAAAACTGCTGTTTTTTCTACTCCAGCTAATCAGTGCTAGTGCACCTGGATCCTGAATATTTATGACACTGACATACATCTGTTAAATGTTCAGAAATAATTAGACTTTGCTGAAGCAAAGCTAATGAATTCCCCTGGAACTCTGTGGCAAAATAAACAAATGAAAGGTATTAACAAGCATTCTGGATTCCTTTAAAAAAAAAAACAAAACAACAAACCCAAACAAAAAAACCCCACAATTGTAGTCCAAGATTTTCTGTCCTTACCACTGTAATTTACCCATTTGCAACACTGCAAAATCCACACATTAACAAATCATGCAGTTTCATTTTACCTTTGCCTACACCTACAGCAGGACGGAGAATACCAGCTTTAATGGAGGAAAACAAGAATAGGAACACTATATAATTAGATACAACACCAAAGGAAACATACATACATAATTTCATTTTAAAAAGCATGCAGACTAGATAAAATATATTAATTCAAATAAATTAGAAACAATCCACTTGCGCTGAACACTGACAGACTACTACAAGACAAAAATTAATGTACATGCATTTAAAAAATTTTATTGCTCATGCTTGTTAGGATTCATGATTTAAAATAAATGCAGTTCGTATGCAGATGTAATACTCTGTCAGAGAAATTGCATTGAATACCAACTCACCTATGGCATTTCCAACATACCATAATTTTACTGAGCATAAAAATATGTGAAAACATGGTACCAAACTAGACTTAATATTAAGATGATCAAAATGAAAAAAAAAAGTTCCAAATTTCCTGTTTGCTTTAAATAATTCTTATTTTATTAAGCAACCATATTTAATTAAAAAAACAACTTTAACAAAGCTCTAGAATGCTATAAATATAAAAATAAATAGTGACTTGGTAGTTTTTAAATACTATACAGTTAGTTGGGACCATAGATGATGAATTTATTTCAACAGTTTTACAGTTTTTTGCCAGCTCTGTGAAAGCAATTTAGATTTCACAGAAGCTGTTGCATACTTCAAAAAAGTCCTCTAGTCACAAACCTGCATCATTCAAGTATTTTTCTCTGTGACCAAAGCTGGTCAATGACGCAGAAGAGGTGAATAGACAAAGAACACTGAAAATGTAAAGTTACATGAAACTTGAAGACCAGAAAGGCCAATGTCTGTCTTAGAGCTTGTGAGTTTATATTAAAAGAAGAGGCTTTACACCTCTTTGGGGATTCCCACTACAGTAGAAAATCTTTGCATGTACTTTCTTTAAAATTATTTAAAATACTGTATTAGTGTATAATACAGTTAAGAAAGCTCTAGAAAAAAAGTCGCTAGTCCCTATTTCCTTAGTGGAAGGAAGCAATAGCAATATTTAGACACAGATGTTTAATACAATCTGCAGTGGTTTTTAAACTCAATGGACTTTCCTTATACATACCCATCTTACCTTCATCCATAATTGTTACTGCTTCCTCAGTTATCTGACTTCCTGATCCAACTGAAGTTTGTGCGTTAAAGTAAAACTTGTACCGGGTGCTGTAATTTAAATTTTTTAATATCAAGCTGCTCTCATTGGCAGGAATTCTTATCTCTACCAAGGGACCCAATTCATGCGTGTTGTTGACTGTTGTTACAAAAAAAAGAGAAAGAAAAAAATTAGGAAAGTTGTGTACCCTGTCATTGCATTAAAAAAGGCTTTTTTTGGCTTGTATGTATTTGTTTTGCTTGTCTGCTGCATCTACACTTTCAAAAGAAAGTCACCTTTGTGTAAAATCCAACTGGGAGACAGGAAACACCAGCAAGTTTTTTAAGATCAAGTTCCATTCCCATAAATATCTGAATCCAAGGCAAATGAGTTCACATCAAATCATCTGAACTTATGCAGAACTGAAGGCCTGATCATTGAAAAATTCTGACACTCTAAGTTCAGTATGCTTAGGAAAAGAAAACACTGAAGCTACTTGTGTCTAATGCCAAAGAACAGTGGAATTTGGTAAGTGGAAGAAAGTAAACTTCCTTTATGTGTTCCATGCATGTGAAACTCTTTCATTTCCAGTGTCTCTGCTGACAAATTTCTGAGCTAAGTAAGCAGTTAGGATCCTAAAGAAATGATTTAATAGCTCTGAGTAAATGGCACATTTATGAATTTTTCTTTTTAAGATTATAATATAATGAAAGTTGGAAATGCAGACAACAATATAATTGGACATTCTTTAATTTACTTCTAATGAAATTTTCTCTGCAGTTAGAATATAGAACTTGTAAGTAGTAGTATCTTGCATCTAACTTGGATGCCACTTGCATGTAGGACTTCACCTCTTTTTTTCTGTGAATTATGGTTTGAAGTAATAAAAATGTTAACCTTGTACTTCAGCAAGGAAAGTTTTCCAAATGCAGTTATCTATATTATCAAAATACACTGGTCTTTTTCAAACCTGACATTTACAATGCAATCATATCTTTTGTACATTATAAATTTAACATAATTTTTTCTTCATAAATGGATAATTATTTGGTAGATATATTGCCTAAGTTAGAGTTGTATCACAGAGTCATAGAATGGTTTGGGTTGGAAAGGACTTTAAAGATCAAAAATCTAACCCCCAAAATATATTCATATTTAACTTACTTGGCTGAAACTTCAGTGTATATGACGTCAAAACACCATTTGGATGGGTGGGTGAACCCCACTCCAGAGTCAAAGAGTCCAATGTTGGGTTAGTAATCTTCAGAAAGGAGGGTGAGCTAGGAACTTTTTTTAAAAGAACACAGAATAAATACAAAGTAGATTAACTTAAGACAGGTCATGAATTATTAATTCTTAAGAATATTACTGTATCAAGACAAATTATTATTTTATGAAGCCCAAGTAAACCCCATTTAAGTTTAATATCTAGGTTTTTCATTTCATACCTCCTTCAGGGGTCTTAAATACTTTATCTGGGCTTGCTGGTCCTTCTCCTTTACCATTAACAACTCTAACATTCAGCTTGTAAGAACTATAGGGCTCCAGCCCTGGTAACATTCCAAAAGTCTTGTTTCCCCTGAAAGTCAAGATCTTTTTTTCTACATGTCGCCTACTCCTTCTGGATAGACTCTGGACTTTCCAGTAGTAAACCTAGAAACAAATAAAAAAAAAAAATCTACAGTGAGTGCTTAGCTGCTCTGATTTTCGGAACACTGAGCTTTTCCATGAGTGTCCATGAATTATAGGTAGGAACAACCACAATTTTAATAAGCTCAGGTGAGACACAGCGTAGAGCTTTCCTGCTCCAGAAACAGACCTTGTCCAGAAACAGTCTACACAACTGGGTGCAGAATACCACTCGCCAGTTCTGCTAATGCTCAAAGCCAGTTTGACACAAGTTCTGGTTGGGAGCTGCATTGGTTTGTGATCATTCTCCTGTTACCCAGTCTATCTGAGAGGCAGAAGTTATCCAGTCTTTCAGTAACATGTCTACAGGCCTTCCAGAGCAGATTTGTACTTTGCCTCCTTGTTAGGTCACATCCCCAACCATGCTATTCCTTGATGTGGGATTACCTTTAAATGGGGAAGAAACCAAAAGATTTGACTGGACTGGAAAAACACACAAGTTCTGAAATGACTCTAAGGTAACAGTATTGAAATGATCTCCACCCAGGGACAGGAAGGCTGTTCCTCCAATTATGTGACAATTTGATCAGATGAGAAAGCTGATTCTGATGTCCATTGAACTGACTGAGTTTCTAAGAAACTCCATATGAGCCTCAGAGGTACTTTGCACTCTCTTTACTACGCAGTCTCTCTACCATGATAGCTCAAAAGATATTAATAGTTGCCCCTCCAAAGACTTGTGTTACTCCTAGGATTGTCACCTTCAAATACGTAATTGTTTATTTTTCACAGCATTGTTTTCATGTACATATGATCACAAGCTAAATGATTAAGAAATGTAAATGAATAAAAATCTGTTTCTATTCAGGCCAACTGCAAAACACCTCCTTAATTAAGGAAGCTGGGATGTCACATAGGAATTCAAAAAAAGGAGCTGTTAAGACTTGCAAAGCCCATATAGCTAGCTATAAAGCAATGTTACACTAACACTAGCTTTCAACAGACCTTTTCACTCCAATCACTTTTAAATGCCACTGAGTTTTATGTGGTTTGAGTTAATGTTTTTCAATATCACCAGCTATCATCCTATAGCTCTCATCCTATCAACTACTGTAGAAAGCCATTTACAAGCTGACAACTTGAAGTGTTGGTACTATTGGTACTGAAACTCATAAGCTATAATAAATGAGAGTGCATCACATTTTTCTTAATTTCTTCTTAGGTTTGAAAAGCTTTATAGTACCATAGTATATTGAGTAATAGCTAGATTAATATAAGAGCAAAATATGCATGATGTGCTGTAGATTGCTGCTTAGTTATGTTCCTGCTTTGTCCAAACATTTGCCTTCAAGATGTGACTCTTTAGAGAAGTACCCCTCTCTTTACTAAGAAATCTGTCCCCAACACTACACTGTATATTGGGCTACTGGCAGAAACAATTTTATTAGGAAAGCCTGAGTGTGAGGATTTTGCTGCTGTGTTTACAAAGAGCTAATCATGTGCTTTGTAAGCTATGCTGATGATGAAGATACTTAAAACATACTTCTCATCCATGAAAAGTTTTCCATTTGTATTGAGAGAAAGCTTTATAATAATAGCTATCCACCAGGTCTTGCAATTTCTCATGCCTTGTCTAGTTTTTAACCTACTTTAGCTTGATTTAGCTGTATTTGCAAAAATTATTTAAGATATTTCTGCTGCATCTGCAATTTATTTAAGGATATATCATTGTCACATTTGTCCTAGCCAGAACAGCAAAACTACTCAGTGGTCAGGTCTGTTGTCAATCCTGTGGTTGTGAGCTTGTTTTGTTTATTATTCAAGTAGCTTATTTGAGTTTCAGTTTTGCTTAGCTTTGTGTAATCGTGTGGCTCTCCTCCCCACAGAAAAAATATTATACTGTATATAGAGAACACATAACAAATTAAATAGAAGTAATCATGGCATGACTAACCCCCTAGATCACCTGAAAAGGAAAGTGATCCCATTAGTGATTCCAGGACAGAAGATAACCCTCAGATACTGAAAGCTGGAGGAAAAAGAAATGTCCATCTAAACTCTGATGATGACAACTCACTGTAACCATGCTGTTCAACTTAACACCTGATGTATAGGCAGACGTGTCTGTGGATTTTGGTTTTGGTATTGTTATAGATCTTTAGTAGAAATTTGGTGATTTGGATTATGAGCTTTAGTGTTGCTTGATTAATGATTACCACTAATTTCACTAGGATCCAACCCTTTAATCCTCACATAATAGACATTTTCTTTTGGTTGCAATATGAGCGTGAAATAGCAGGTTGATGTAAAGCTGTCATCTAATAGATAAACATTTAAGAGACTAGTAAAGTCCTGTTTCTCAGCTGAGTTTATTGAGTTGGTGTGGCAAAGCACCACACTAACTACAAACATTCATGCTATGTCATACAGAACTAGTTTAAGTCTCTCTGGATGGTAATATTTTCTGCCAGGAAAGAGATATCCACGTACCAGGAACTCACATTCATGTGGTAATCAGCTATAGAGTACTGAAGCTCAGTTTCAATGTTTTTGACTGCTCCATTTTATAAGTATGGTGCGTATTTATTCTCCTCCAAATACTTTTTACTGTTTAAATTTTTCAAATACTTCTTTTACCTCCTTTCATTTAAACAGAAGTAGTTCAAATTAGTCTGTCTTACAAAGCAACCTAGTTTGGGCTAAGCAGTCTGTTTTGTTGGAACATACGAGAATACTTGCAGAGGAGCAAAGAAGGAATTATTTTTATTTTCTTCTTTTGTAGCATAGGATGTCAGTATATCCTCACTGAAGCAACTTTTCCCTATCCCCTAGGGACACCAGTTTCTGATCTTGAAGTCCTTCTGTCTCCCCTTCTCTATTATTTACAGTCCTTTTTCTCAAGCACAGCCTTTTCAGTTACGATCAAAGGCAGCACACTACCTTACAATAAGCTCCCTTCAATTATATGGGCACTCCAAATCTTCTGCAATTTCATATGTCCTTAAGTTGAGCTTTTACACTGAGCTTTTTCCTGGCCTCCAAAAAGACATAGAACCCAGCATATGCTAACAAGTGTCCAGTTACTCTGAATTAAAGATGTGATTATCATATTGAGGCAGAAGATGAGTAACCTTAGCATTAGACCTAGAAGAGACTCCCACAGATACTAGTTCTTCACATCCTCTAAATTACTTTGGAATAAGATCTGTAAAACTGTTACCATTCTTATATCTGTTTAATGTGTGCAAGCTTAATTGCAAACACATGCCATTTCTCTTCAAGGACAATGTCACAGGAAGCTAGTGTCACAAGGCTGGAACATTGCTGAACTCTGTATGAATTGCATCAATGCTGTTGCTCTTGTCAGCAGAACTTGTGAGCTCATTGAAAAGCAAGAGTCCTCTTACATGTCAGTTACTTCAATTTGGATACAATCTCATATAGGAAGAGTGATCTATTTTAATAAAGAAGGAAGAGAATGCTTTTGACTGTACTTACTTTGTACCCTTGAAGGTGCCCTCGGACAGTTTTTAGTGGAACTGGGTCCCAATGCACCTTTGCTAATGTGCTGTTAATAACATGAACCTGCACATTGCCTGGAGCAACCATTGGCACTGTGTGGAAAGGATGCAACAAGCACCTAGTTAGAATTAGAAACTGCACAAACATAGTTTTTCAGAATGAGACTTTGCATTGTACTCAAGGAATAGGTTAAAATGTTCCTATGTTTTCAGGATTAATACTACAGAGTATTATGAAGCCTTATTATCTCTGAATTGCTTCCTTTTAATAAAAAAAAAAACCTACTATCCTCTTTATCAATATTTCAGTATTTTAAATACTCATTTAGGTTACACATTTAATTCCTTTTAATTAGGATATCTGAGTCAAACTACAAAACTTACAGTCTTCCCCTGAATGTCCAATCACCTCTGATGGCTCTGGTGCGTACCCCAAGTCATTTAAAGCTTGCACTTTTACTTCATATGGAACAAAAGTTGGTGTACCAGACACAATATATTTAGATACATTTGCAACTATAACAGATGTCCATTCATCATCAACATCTTTCTGGCGCCAGCTGACTTTGTATTGAAGCCCTGGTCCATTAGACTGAAAACCTTTTAAAGGCTGAAATGAAAAGAAGTATTTTTTAAATATCCTGAAGCATCTTAAAAATCTGAATTTACAAGGAAATACACTGATTCTTTTATAGAATGTCACTGAAAATTCACCACTGTATTCTCCAACAGAGAAGCACTGCTGAAAGTTATGCAATTTAGCTTTTACAGGAGGTCAGTTCAGTTGTTTTGCACTTTTTGGTAAAAATCACATTGAATGATGTTGGTGGCTAATTCTTACACAATCAATACATTGTGATTTCTGCATTTATATTTTGTTTTCAAGTATTTCTTAAGAAGTGAAAGCGAGGAAACCAGATTTACACCAACTCCCTGTAAAGAGTGTTCCTTAGACAATATTTCTTGCCTGGGAGGGGCAATTGGAGCTCCTGTCATGATGGTAAGGGCATGATAGAGAAAACTTCAACAGATGTTTTTTAGTGGAAAGTGCACAATGATTAGTTACCACAAAAGATGACAGCAGAAGTAACATTCACATTAGAATTCACTCTAAAAATTAGACTCTACTTGAAATAAACCTCAATTTATATAATGAAGTTTTCCTGAACTGGCAGTAAAACATCCTGTATTACCTAGTTATTGGCTTATCTTGAGAAATCACTCAAGGAAAATAATATGCCCCCTCCTTCACTTACTTTCATATTTTTCAAACAACATTCAGTTTTTTCACGAAAATGAAGATGGGAAAATGCCTGAATTTAGCTCTTTTTCAAGAACATTTTAAGTAAGCAACGCATTTGGTATTCTCGTTGTTTCTCAAAAAAAAAATGCTACTCACAAACCTGAAAACAAATGAAACCTTGAAAAAAGACCCATCTTACCTCCCATGTTATTACCAAATTATCAGGTTCTGAGCCTATCCCTTGTACATTAGCAGGATTTTCATCAGGGCCTAAAAATTAAATATTTACACGTGAACAAGAATGACTTCTGTGCGATTCCAAGCAAATTCAATGCTATTCATAGCAGAAATCAATCCCTGGTAAGTGGGAATAATTATTTACTTGCAGATTTTGTCAGGTACTGCTCAGATGGCTCACTTGGCTGACTTCTGCCAATCTTGTTGACAGCGATCACACGGAACGAGTAGTTGACGTACGGAGACAACTTCAGCTGCGCTGTTGTCTGAGTTCCAGAAACTTCCGTCTGGTAATGCCACACTCCTGGTTCGTGCAGCGCATCTTCATATTCGATCACAAAGTCTGCGGGCAGAAATTGAATCCAACTTTATGTCAAAACTTGAAACAGCTTCCCAGACAAGTACAGGCATTTCTTAATGAGCTAGTCAGAGGGGATTGCTCCAACTGATGCTTTTAAAAATCATGGAACTTGACATGTAAATACATAAATCATAACACTAATCTATTATGTGGATATCAAAAGTAGAAATACAGGTAGAAATATAATAGATAAACCCTTACTCTTATCCTTTGCTATTGTCACTAATGCAGCCATCTCTCAGGTAACACTTTATTACAAGAGCTCTCTCTCAGGTACCGGATTTTAATTTAATGGGAACCCTTGAACTATCACAGCAAGGACGTGGAATTTGACTGCCAAATATATTGTTCTTAGTTGTATCAAGCAGACAGCATGCAATACCTGTACAAATTTAAAACTCCCTGAATATTCCATTTTCCCCAATGAAACTGGCATAATGAAAAACTATTTAAAGTCAAGAACCTATACTTGAGGAAGGTTTTTGAGAGCACTTTTCGTTATCTTCAAATTAACTCAGGGAATGTCTGTTCAGAAACTAAATTTCTTGAGAGCTTTCTCTGTGAACATTACTATGATTACTGTTAAGACTCTACAAAGTATATAACCTCAGGGATAAATAGGTTTGTAGAATTCTAAAAAGAAAAGCACATTCATTATGAAAGACAAAAGGACACTTTTTTCCAGATGTGAAACAGCCAGAAAGCCTTCCTGTAATATATGAGATGTGAATTCTGAAAGACTGAGGAGGAATTTTTAGGGCACAGCAAATAAATGGGAGAAGAATGTACAGTCTGAGTACATTTCACAGAACCTTGAGCATCAAATGTTTGTGTGCTGTGTAACAAGAATTTTCCTCTATCCCATGTGTACGTGGGGACAAGGAGACAGAATATGACTCAGGATACAGCCAGTTCACACTACTAAAAAAATTCTGAGTGGCACCTAGAAATTTCTTTTAGAAGAATACTTACAGCACCACATAGAAAAAATGCACAACAGTTTGAGGAGCAAGATGTAAAACAGGTAAGTAGTACTAATCATAACCTTCTGCACTTAAGGCTGGCAGATTTCATTCTGACACAAGTAGTAAGAGGGAGAATGGACCCCAAATTACTGTCTGAGTTACTGCTGCTGTTGTGTGCTCAGCGATATGGGTCTTGGGATGGGGTGTCTTCTGAACCAAAGCTTTGCTGAAAAGGTGAGAATATCACAGACAAAAAAGGTTTTCACTACTGCTTTTTGCTTCCCTGGTCACTAGCCTTCTGCCTGCAATTCCAGTAGAATAATTTATAGGCAACTTCAAGGAAAAAAAACCTGTCTGAGCTTTCAGAGAGATTCTAGCATGTCAGTCATGTTGTGCAAACAGATCACTCCTAATGAAGTGCAATCCTTCAGTCTTCATCTGCACTTTGAAATGACAGCAGCAGCAAAAGAATAGGCTTAGTTAGGAAGAAAATGCCTTATTTTGCAGGGCCTAAGAGGACCATGCAGCAATATAGGTTGTATTATAATTAAACCTAGCATTATTCAGTTAGAAGAGTTCAGTGTCCAATATCAGAGTGCATGCAGTATCTCATTCTAGAAAAACCTACATGAAACAACACTGCCTAGTATTAACTCTTTTGGAACAGTGTGATCTCATTCCTACAGAAAGACAACACTTGTGCTTTCTGGTGTGGAAAAAACTGAAAATACTAATAAAAGTATATGTATTTGAATAAACCACTATTCAACTATTTACACTGATCTTCTATATATTATATTTTTAATGTATATTACTAATTAATATACATTAGAGATGCCTGAGAGTGTAAAATTACATAAAAATCACTTGGTGTTTCATTAAAATGCAGTCAAAACCTTTCATGTGTTCTGAAACTTGTGAAATACTGTTTTTTACAAATCTTCCTTTCCAGACACCTGATCCTTATGGTTTGTTTTCAGGGTTGATACTGACCAGCATCAGACCCTGGAGAGCAACACCCAGTAAGTCAGCCTAACCAATTCATAACAAACATAACAGGTACACTGGTCTTGGTAACTCGTGGCAGTTATTCTCTAAAAACACACTGAAGAAATAATTGAGTTAGATTGCTCGTAGGGAAAAAGTTATGCCAACAAATCTTTCTGATGCCATGATTTTTTGGAAAACAAACATTAATATTTCTGTTTCTTGCTCCTAAATTCCCCCTCTATGCTCTCTGCTCAATATAAGCAAGAGTGTCTTCCATTATGTTTCACTGGGAAGAATAACAGCATTTAAGATCAATTTACTGCCTCAAAAGTTTATAGATATTTAATATTTTTAGTTTTATGGACGTGGTTTATTCTTTTAACTGTCTGGACTAGAAAAAAAAAACTCCAGAGAAACTATCTACCTTATATTTTCATGAAGAATAAACTTTCGCACCAGTAGCAATGGCTAATCACTGATAGCGGTACTGATGCTATTTCAAATTCATAGAATTACAAAAGAGTTAATGCAAGATGTTAGTAACTCTCTCCTTCAGAAGCATACAACCAATGAACAAGTCTGCTCTCTACCTATTTGTAAGATTGGACCTTGACACACAGACCTCATATCAGTATATACAACTTCTATATTACCTAGCACAGGTTTTTGAATAAAAAAGCCCACCTCTTCTGAGCAATAAATAGGTCTTCCTGCTTGGCTGTACAGTAGAGCACATTAAGGGTATGTTATGTAAATAAATGGCAGCTGTTGAGAATTAATTTACCATTTTTCCATGCTGTACACAAAATTTATTCCAGAAATCTTTGGAATTTGAGAACAGTTAAAACAACGCTGTCAGTGTAGCGTAGTAGATACAAACAAACATACTTGTAATGGGACTGTTGTTTTCATCTCCTGGTATCCATGAGAGTTCAATGCTTCTTTCTAGCTGACCTGTCAATTCCAAGTCAAAGGGTGGATTTGGCCGAGCTGTAAATCAAATGAACACAAAGTAAGTAACCACACCAGAATATGGATTTTTATATTTGAAAAAAATCCTTACATTCCAATCAAAAAGAATTCCACAAATATAGCAGAGCAGATCTACTCATGTAAGCATGACTTAATGACCATTAGCATGCAATTTTTACAAAACAGACAAAAATGGAGAACTGATGCAACCTGCAAACTTCTATGCATTAACAAGAATCAGTATTTATTTTTAATACTGTGAGTGCACTGGGATATAAAAATGTGACGAGATGCAAGGAATTATGAAATGCATGTTTAGTTTATCTTTGAATGATTATGAGTGGTATTGTAACAGACATATACAACATGGAAAATAAGCATTCACATCAAAGAAGCTTTCTTAGAACCACTATATGTATTTTTATGCAAATTCAAAACAACTATACTTCAAATAGAAACTAATTGCAAGTTACTAAGTTATTTATTTTTTGCTGTTCTTTTAAAAAGGCTCAGAAATACTATGCAAGCTGTTATTATACATCCTTATAATGCATAAAGATGTAATTGTCCATTCCAAATTCACAAAGGTAATTTATTAAATTATTTGTTACACAAAAATCAAGACTTATGAGTGGGTTCATGTAAGAATACATAAGCATTTTCACTAAATCTTTTTCACCGATAGGATTTAGATAAGTGCTTATGACCCTTACACTTAAAAGTGTTTCAGCTTATTATATTGCACTTGAACCCCCAAATTCAGAAAACATGCCACCAAATTAAAGGCTCTGTAAAAACAAATTTAAGACTATGCCTAACAGATTTTTCTTTTTTTAGTTTTAACTTTAATTTTAAAATCTCTGCGATTTCATCAATTTTATGTCAAACTGGTCAATATGGTCATATTCTTCTTTTGAGTGGAGTAAAATGAAGATAAACTATGAAATAAGATATAGCAGGCCTACAAAGCTGCAAAATCAATGTTAACATACAATATAATTTGGTTGGTGCAATGTCTTCAATAGTGAATTACCTTTCACCAAAGAGTTGGATTTATCTTTTAGATATTTCATTTATTATATAACTAATTTGTATTGCAGTGTACTCCATGAAAAACATTTTCATACTATAACCAATCTTAATTAAAAATAATTTATTTCTGAAAATCACTTATTGCCTTAATATAAAGCAGCCTGTACCGTAACGTTCCAAAGCTCCGTACTCCAGTAATGAAACAATTGGTAAAATGGGATGAAACCACACTAACAGACACAGACACACACACAGAGGAAAAGGGGGAAAAAATAGGCAAAAAAAAATTGCAATAGGCAAATGAGAGATATATCTGCCTGATGATGTACAAAGAGAACTTTGTATTAGTTTACCGTAAATGATAGCTGGTGTTGGGGGAGCAGCTGAAAAGAACATTAATATAAAGGATTTAATCAGTTAGTAGCCATAGAAACAGAATACTGTAGGTAGTTAAAGACTATAGTTATTAGAGACAAAGAGAAGTTAATTTATTTAGATTAAATCACTAAGTTAAAAAAATACATTATAATTTTTCACTGAAGAGATTAAAAAAGTATTCTTGAATATTTTATTCATTTTTTACAATAAGGATAGATCAAGAAAATAAATAAAGTAAGCAATCTTATAAAAATGTCTAAATAAGTACTAGTTGTCTGGCTTAGATCATTCCCAGATAGGCGTAATACCACAGCAGAATTTTAAAACACAAGCATACTTGACTTTGAGTCTCAGCTTGAACTCACGTAAGAATAACTCAGGACATCTACTTAAAACGTTCTTAAAAATTGGAGAAGGGGAAAAGTAATATATTTGGCAAGAATCTGCAATCATAAAAACAGAGAACTAAACTAAAAATATAATCCACGAGAAGTCACACAACCAAGTATGCTCAGTCTTTCTGAAGCATAATTTAGTTGTCAAAGAGATTCCTGAGATAACATGCTCCCAATACAACAAAGACATGGACCCGTTGGAATGAGTCCAGAGGAGGGCCACTAAGGTGACCACAGAGCTGGAGCACCTCTCCTATGAAGACAGGTTGAGACAGCTGGGGCTGTTCAGCCTGGAGAAGAGAATGCTCTGGGGACACCTTAGAGCAGCCTCTCAGCACCTAAACAGGCTACAAGAGAGCTGGAGAGGGACTTTTCACAAGGGCATGTGGTGATAGGACAAGAGGGAATGGCCTTAGCTGAAGCAGAGTGGGTTTATGTTACATAATAGTAGACAATTTTTACTGTGAGTGTGGTGAGGCACTGGAACAGGTTGCCCAGAGAGGTTGTGTGGAAGGTGTCCCTGCCCAAGGCTTGGAGGTTAGAACTAGACAACCTTTAAGGCACCTTCCAACCCTAGCCATTCTATGATTCTAATATGTTTATGTTCAAATACCCTGCAAAATTTAATTTACTGTAGTATCTCAGATGAAGTCAAAATAAAAAACTATCCAGCATGAAACTGAATCGGTCCTGTAGCTACTCAGTTGTTTCATAAGTAGCTGATTCAAATGCAAACTGTAGGGTGAGACTACATTTTTTAAAACCTGAAACACATTTACCCATAGGTGGCATTTCCTTTATCCTGTCCTAAAAGCCAAAACTATGTTTATGCTTTTCACTTTAAATCTAATGCTGTTTTCATACTTAACAATAGAAGTTTGAGAGTATTCTTACCAACAACAGTGAGCACAGCACTTGCTGAAACACTGTCCAGAGTAGTATTAACTATGCAAGTGTATGTTCCATCATCTTTATCAGTTACATTCATAATGGTCAAGTTGTCTTTACCAACTAGAAACCTGTAAATACAACAGATTCAGCCACTGATTTTTCAATAACTGGTACCGTTATAAGAAACTTGCATAAAATATTATCAAATCCCATATACTTGTGTATTTCAGCACATACCTAAACAGCTATGTTCACCCAAGTTAAGCCATGGGACAAGGTCGGCTTTTTTTTTTTCTTTGTTGCTCTTGACCATCTTCCCACAGTAACTGTTCATTCTAATGTGCTTTTCTTTCCAAATAAATTCAAACAAATTTTAAATATATGTGATCCAGAGCAAAATAGGTTTCCGTTAAGTGTATCGCTTCCTATGTCAATTATCTTTATCTTACACTTAATTTATAAGGTCAGTGCGCACAACTTGTATAAATGTTTACACCTCATTTTATTTTTAATTCTATCTTAATATTTTCATCACACTAGGTAAGTCCTTTAGTCACCAGCTATGGGATAGCCATGATGTTTATCAGTCTTCATTGGAAAATGTAAATAGGTCAATATATTCCTTTCAAAGATCAGAAAAAGGAGCAGACAAAAGGATCTAGAAAATTAAAAATAAAGGAAAACTGTTTGGTCCTTACCTTTCATCATCTGGCAGTTCATCATTGTCCTTCAACCATATAACTGTTGGTAGTAAGGTAGAATCATGTTTTATTATACACTCAAATGAAACCTGGCCATATCTCTGAATCACTTTGTATTCTGGCTGTTTAATGATCATTGTTGGATCTGAAATTTAAAATTAAAATTAGATATTTAGAAAGTCTGAAAATCTGTACTAATCAGTGATGAAAGAGTGATTAATTTCTCACCTTTAATTTCCAACTGCACCTCATTTTGTATCTTTCCTAATTCATTCCTTGCTACACATGTGTATGTACCAGCACTATCCTTCTGAGCCACCGGAATTTCCAAGGTTCCGTTATCATGGAAAACGTATTCATTGCCACGCAAGATGCTACCTTTCACTCCCTTAAACCTTTATGTAAAAAGTAATATCATTATCCAGCGTCATAGTTAAATTCTGTATGGTTTTATTATCAATAAAATACAAACTTAGGACTGCCACATTAGAAAATAGAGACAGAAGCACTCAAAGAAACTTACACTTGACTCTGTAGGTGTAACTTTACTGCTGTTACACTACGTATATGGAATATTGCATTAACAAATTGTAAACAGCATATATTTTAAAATATGCTATTTTAAAACTGTAAATAGAGTTAAAACAGTTTTAAAGCTTTAAGTGTTTGTTTCCATAGATGTAACTGGCTCATCTTCTGTAACAGCTAGAGCTTACCATTCAATTTCAGGCTTAGGTGACCCAAAATAAGCACAGTCTAGCAATGCAGGACTGTCTGCGATGACTTGATACAGTTTATTAGCAGGAGTTAGAATTCTTGGTGGCTCAGCTGAAAAGACAAAGATATCTGCATATAGATACAAAGATACAAATACAAAATACAAAGACATCAAGAATGGCCTAAAGAATTACATGTAAACATTCTTCTCTGAGATGATTTCAGATCTCAGTCTAGGTTCAAATACATTCTACTGGTACTAGCCTGAGGAAAAGTTAAGGCAGGGAAATTATCTTGTGAAAAACAACTGTTTCTTGCCTGTTTACAACTAATAGTGATGGGCACCAAAGGCAATGATTTCAATTGGAAAATTTAAATCAGAATATACTTCAAGAAGATAATCTCCTGGGTACAGACTGAACTACATAATTCCAAATAAACCTGCAGGCTGAAAGAAGCCAGGATGTATTTTTGGTGTAACACCTACATTTTCTTTCTTTTAAAAGACAGTGCCAATCAGCATATGTGTGAGTTCCTGCAGGAGAGTCGCTAGAGGCTATTCTGCCTGGGATTTTGTTACTAGCTTTGTTAAATTCAGTGAGAAGAACTAGAGGGGCCACAACATTTTGTAATCAGAAACGCATGCTAGGGAGGCCTTTGAGACAAATGCATAATCATGTTCCCTTGCAACAGCAACTTAGAGATCATCTATTCCACTAATCCAAAACATTTAGACTCAATGAAACTGTATTGAAACATACTAACTTAAGCGATACTAATTCCTGCCTCCTTTGTTGGGCTTCTGTTTGATTGACTCACATTAAAAAAAAAAAAAAAAAAGAGAGAGAGAGAAAATTTCTTCCAAGTTTTTCCCAGCTTTCACATCTATCCTTCTCACTTCGGAACAGTGAAAGTGAAATTCAGGAATATCCTAGAAAAAACACGGTATGTATACCCTTGCTCTTTACAGGGGCCAGGAAACAGATCAATTCCTGATGAAGACCTCAAGCAAGGCTTGAGCAGAGAGTCTGTGTGTTAGCAGGAGACAACTGAATACCCAAGAAAACAGAAAAATATAAAGTCTGTTTCTTACCCAGAACATTCACAAATGCATTTGCTAGCAAGTATCCATATTCATTAGAAGCATTGCACTGATAGACAGCACTTGACCTTTCTTGCACGTGTGAGAAAATAATGGTGTCACCATCTACCTTTCTGCTAGGATCTTCTGGGGCAACTGTTGGTGTAAAGAAAAAGAGTTATTGCTTGTCCTAAACTGCTATTGGATTGCAAGTTTCATACTTCTGAGAAGAAGAAAGAATCCGAAAAACCAATATGCCCTTAACGTTTTTGTTCCTGGGTGACTGATGACTGGTAAAGATGTGAATTTTAATACAGTTTGAAAAGTTCTTCTAATTCTACAGGTATTAACTCAGGATGGTAGAGTTCCCATTTTTGGAGGGGGGTTTTTTTGTTTGTTTTCCAAGGAAGTGAAGCTGCGATTGTATTTTGCATGCAATACAGAGGAAAAATAACAATATGACAAGATTCAGGCAAATACAGTCAATATCTAGAAAAATACAGAAATATTTCTGAATTTCAAAAGAAAATGCGAACACAATGACATAGTCTTCTGTGACTTTAAAGTTTCAAATAGGTTGTTATACCATAAATAATTATCCAAATATAAAAATAGCCATACTCGGTTGAAAATTATCTTGGAGTAAAGCATAAGCATTCCTTCACACACACAAGATCAGAAACAATCTTCACAAGAGCAGAGTTAGTAATTCGGTAGGTGGCACTCTTTCCCTTATGTAAGAATTACACAGTGCCATTTCCTTTACTGTTCTGGAGTAGCCTGAGCTGTCAAACAGCTCTTGCATTCCAGAAGCATCCAGGATATAACTGAAAAAAAAATTCTAAGAAAATACTGAAGAAAAATAATAGCTGTCAGTTCTGATACAACTGGCTGGCATTAGAGAAGTACAATGAAGAAAAAACTTAGCTTGTAACACCACACTGCATAAAAATGCACAATCTATAGTTTAATATTTTAAGAACGTATTAAATAAGACCAGATATATTATTAATGTATTAAAAAGCACATTTATTATTAATAGGGAAAATTAATGGTAAAATTACTGATCTACTAATACGAAAAATAGATGTATATATACATAAATAAATGCATCCTAGTTTGGATGCATCATCAAAATGCATCACCTTATTGACACCCTTATTGAAGCTTGGAAAAGTAAGTATATTTGTGGAACACATTCTCGTATAAAGAAAGTCTTATTTGAACTCATAAAAAAGATCAATCAACTAAATTAGCATCAATTTTCTGTAAGTGACAGGAACCTTTTGATTCAGACAATACCTTAGTACTCCTCTGTGAAGAAAATGGAGACATTTTTCCTGCATTTTCTTAAAGTATCTATTACTGAATCCTCTACAAGAGAAGAAACCAGATGAAGGGGATCACAGTTCTGTGCTTCTGCTTAAGGGTATTTCCAGCTTGGGTGAAATCTAAGGCCATTTCTCAAATAAGTACATCAATTTCCAAACAGTTGCCTCAGGAAGAGATTTCAATTTCTGTTTTTTCTGGTCTTCCATCACTCTGAGTTCAAATCAACATCACAAATTCGAAAATTTCAGGAAGGAAGAAAAAGGTACTACTGAGATTTTAAATGCTTATTCTCTGGACTTCTGGACTGCTGGCACATATTTTCCTTCTCTTTTGCTTTACTTCCTATTGTGTTCCATGTTTCACATTGCTTCCTTTTCTATGTAAATGCCATTTTCATTAAAAGATTCATGGGCTGAAAATAGCCGGAGCAGGTGAGTAGCCCAGCAGGCAGACCAGTGAGCTGCGGGGAGCGGTCTGTTTCTGCATACAAATCACAGTTCAATTGAAGACAGGCACAACCGCTCTCCCGGGAGGAAGGAGATCTGGCCACAGCCATTCCAAGCATGGCTACTTCCAGCCCTGGGCTCAGGGCTTCCCTCCACTCATGCCCTCTGAATCCTACAGCACTTTCTGAACCCAGGCAGTTCTTTAATGGGTGCACAGACTGCCCCCCTCACACGCACTCCACCACATAATCCCTTACAGGATGATGGTAGGGCCCCTCCACAGAGATGGAACCCCTTAGTTCAATCCTCTATGACTGAAGGAACTGCATCGTAAAAGAAGGATCTAACCATTCAATTACTATATAAAAAGAGGGGTAGCATCTTCCCTTCCCACAGCTGTATTTAAGGAAAAAAGGAGACATCCCCTTTCAGCTCTCTGAAGGAAAGGAGGTAGGCGCCTGTCTCTGAAAAGGGCTTCAAGCTGGGGTCTCGAGAGAAAAGAAAACAGAAGTGTCAGGTTAGCTGGTGCTTTCTGTTAACTGCTCTAGCCACTTGGATGCTGAAGGACACTGATTCAAAAGCTCCCTGTTAAGACTATTCAACTATCTGTTGAATACAGCTTCTTTAATGGTCTGAAGCACCCACTGCTGCACTCACAGACGCAGAAACGTTGAGCTTGGAAGGGATATTTGGAGGTCATCTGGTCCAACCCCCTGCTCAAGCAGGGCCACTTAGATCCAGTTATCAAGAACTGTGTCCAGATAGGGGAAGGATCACCTTTCTTGACCTGCTGGCTATACTTTTATCTCATGTAGCCCAGGATAACGTTAGCCTCTTTGCCACAAGGGCACATTGCTGGTTCATGGTCAACTTGGCGTCCACCTGGATGCCCAAGTCCTGTTCTGCTTAGCCACTGTCCATCTGGATGGCGCCCAGCATGTACTGGCACTAAGGCTGTTCCTCCCCAGGTGCAGGACTTTGTTCCACTGATCACCCTCTGGGCTTGGCCATTTGGCCATTTTTCTATCCACCTCCCTGTCTGTTTATCCAGCCCCTACATCAACAGCTTGTCTACGAGGATCTAACGGGAGACAGTGTCAAAGGCCTCACTGCTGTCCAAGAAGACATTATCCAACTACTCTTGCCCTCATCTATCTGGCCAGTCATTTCATCACAGAAATGTATCAAATCGGTCACCCCTTGGCGAAGCCATGCAAACTACTCCTGAAAGTTTTCTTGTCCTTAATGTGCCTTGAAATGGTTTCCAGAACTAGCTGCTCCATCACCTTCACAGGGATAAAGGTGAGGGTGACCAGCTTGTAGTTCCCTGGTTTCTCCTTCTAGATCTTCTTGAAGATAGGAGCAGCATTTGCTTTCCCTCCATCTTTAGGCACTTCTCCTAGTTACCATGACCAAGCAAAGATTATCGAGAGTGTTCTTGCAATGACATAAGCCAGCTCAGTCAGCACTTGTGGCTGCATCCCAGCAGGGCCCACAGACTTAGGCATGTTCAGTTTGCTCCTGACCTAGTCCTTTTCTACCAAGGGTACATCTCATATATAAAATGAGATATCTTCTCCTCTGGTCTTTGGGACCTGGGATTCCTGAAGGTCAGTATTGCTAGTAAAAACTGAGGAAAAATACCATGCAGTACTTCAGCCCTTTCCATATACCACTTTTTTTGGTTTTGTTTTGGTTTTTTGTTTGTTTGTCTTTTGGGTTTTTTTATCTTTTTCTGGGGAAGAGGAGTGATGGCAGGGCCACTTGAGCACTGCTTGTTTGTATTTATGAATATTCTGGTCACATTACAGGATAGCTGCATGAAAAGGAGAAAATGCTTTTAACCCTTTAGACAAATCTGAATTTGGCACTGATACGCAAAATAGCAAAAAAGTACGTAATACTTAAAATGGGCTTGTACAAACAGGATAATGAATTAGGAGGATGTGCTATAGGAGTTCTGCTGTAACAAGACAGGTGAACATGTGCTGTCTAATAGCCGACATTTGCTCCCTCTCAGGGATCTCAGCTTATGAATGTGCTTTGGACCTTTCTGAACAAAGACCTGGTTTCACCTAATTTTTTCATCACATTGTAAAATGATACAGCTTCTTGACTCTAGCCATGTTCAGCATATTCCTAAGCAGAGAAGGCGGAGCCTCCATCAGATACTTCTGTTGTAGTTAAGAGATCAGCATCCTGAATAACTTCTGTTCATTTGAATGCATACTTCCATCTGTTTCATAAACTTCTGACAGCCTATGTAATTACTTTTGCTAGTATGTTTAAATAACCACTATGGCACCAGTATTATGTTTTTTTCTTGAAAAAAAAGAATGACGTCCTCTCTGAACAGCAGCAGCTAAAACACACCATTAGGCTTAAAACTGGAAGAAAAAAATCTGGTTGAAAAAAAACTGGATGACTGAAATGGCAAAGAACGTCGTCTTCCTTTTCTTACCAATCTTGCTTGCTCCTCAGCATATTATTTTCCTGTGACCACTGAAATCCTTTCTTTCCCGAGTTTCTGATTCTGATAGTTCTACTGTCTCCAAAGGGACAGCATTACCTGCACTAACTGTAACAATCCTTTGACTATTTTGTGCAGAACTGAAAAAAACCTGATTATCGAAAGTTTTTTAATCTGCTGAAGTTCCTAGGCCAGATACAAAGTTCCAACACAATGACAGCAGAAGCAGTGGATAAAGATATTCCTGAGCAGTCCTCTTCTCTCCAAGACTGAAATACTGGGGGCATAGGAGTCCAGTAAATTTCTCCCCACCCTCCCATGGCTGCAATGAACAGCTTGTGGTGTGCACTCTCAGAGAACATGATGGATGATGAATCTCTGAGCCAAGGATTATCAAGGCCTTTCATGAAGGAAATCTAAGGGCTAATGTTTCTCCCTTAAATTCAATGTGAGTACTAATGGAGACTAACTCAAACCTAGAGATTCAATGTAAAATGTGATACAACAAGAGAAGAATGTGTTGAAAGAAGATAAACAGCACCTTTGCACGACTTTGTATAAATCTAAGTGTATCTAATATGTAATAGCTCATCATGAACTATAAACCACTGAACCAAAAAATTAGTCTTTTGTACAGTATTTGCAGTGCCTTTCTGAAGTCCAATTACAAAAGCGCTTCCCCTTCCCAATTAATCTGGGTTGTTACTTCCTTAAAAGTTGAGATACTTTATGCATGGCTTCCCTTTTGTAAAACCATGCTGAATATCTAAGCAGTAAGACACAATGGATTATGCAGCGATATAAATAATGCAGATCTTGAGTGTTAATTGAAGCACAAGGCAACACAGAGTCATGGCCTGAACTTTAAATTGCGACTTGCCAAAGTAATTCTAATTGACCTCAACAGGACTGTGCATGTGAGTTCAACATACTCCTCCTGTGAGTAAACATTAGGAGGTTAGGTTAGGTCCTTATCATTCCAACATGTCTGAAGCAGCTTTTTTTTAGAAATGCTGGTGTTCTCAGCATGATTGTTGAAGAAAACTAAATAAAATATTTCAAAGAAACCTAAAATCTTGCTTAAAAATATTTTTTTTAGTCAGATTATTGTAATATTGAACAAAATTCACACCATTGCAATTTTATTTCATAGGTGCTTAACACACAATACTTTTTTCTCTATTTTTTCTTTGCCTTTTCCCTACAGATATTTAAGCCTCAGCCTTTGACTGAGACATGGACGAATGGTTCTTTCTTCAACATTCCCCCTTCCTTGTCTGATTCTATTATGGAAAAACAAAACCGGAAGAATTAAGTATCTCCCAGTTGTGCTTTCCAACAGAAAATTAAAGTATTGCAAACAGATTACTAGGCCACAAGAGGCACATTGTGGGATATATGATGACAGCAGGGCTTTGAAATTCAAATGTAGCTCTTTTTCTTTGAAATCCTGCCATGGGTGTAACTCTCTCAGCATTGCCCTGAAGCTGAAACAGCTGCTTTAGTTTCCTTTTACATGATTTCCTAATCATTCCGTTGGAAGATGAGGGGCTCAATTCTATAATTTAGTAACAAGTGAACAAAAAGGCACACTGTACTTGGTAATTTCCAGAACAGCTTTTGATAACTCAGAATAATAAAAAATCACAAGAATCTTAAGAACTGCACTTTCTGTGATCATGATGCTTCTCAAAGATGTCCTGACAGACTCAGTGTACTGAGGCATCCAATCAACTTGCACTTAAATATTTAATGTGGATAAGACTTCAGCTTTTCTCAGCAGTGAAAGTGACCTTTAATATAAGGCTGAGCTACCCACTTACTAATTTCCTGTGTTCCTTTCTTTTTTTTTTTCCCTACTGAGTTTCAGTGGGTAATTTAATTAAAGTCTTTTAATTTTTACTGAATTCCCCTCAAGAAAACTTTGTGTACTGATTCCTCAAGGCCAGTCAGCCAATATATGCTGCCCTTGTATTTGGGAAATTTGGTGGCATCCTGCAGCTGCTTCCAAAAACTCTGTTTCTTAATGTTTTACTGTTATCCTGAAAGAATGCAGAACACATCACTCTTTTCTGGAAAATGTACTTGTCTGTCATTTAAACAGCTTGCCCTACAGCTTTGATAAGGAAGAAGAGCAAGGCAAAGCTGACTCTCATAGCCAGGTGAAAAAGATTTTACTAGTCAGGAGGCCTGAAATAATAGTTAAACTATAAGAACTGCAGGATAAAAATCCCCTCCAAACAAATAAACAAAAAGTGAATGGTGAGTATACAAAAAAACAGCAAAGGAAGATGAGTCCACCAAAACCCCAGAACGGAAAGTGAAGGATAAGTACTGAACTTTGATGACAACACATGCGTTATGATATATTTATTTATAAATATATACTATACAAAATTATATTGATATTTTCCTGTTTTCCTGTCTTACCATTGTTTGATAAGATGATTAATGTCAGTTTACATAACTTATTTACTAATGGAAACTTCTCATTTTAAATCTCAGGCTGGAGATGTCACCTTCCATTTAATTAGGATTCCTGAAACAGGTTATTTGCTAAATATTTCTATTTGTTTCAATATATAGCCTTATTTTGTCCCCCAAAGTTGCATTTTTTCCTCTACAAGTAAGTTTAATCTCTTTTGTATACCAAATACTTCAAATATACCTATTGAGGGTTTTCATTTGCTATCATTTTCAGTTGCTATTACCTAGATTCTGACTGTAGAGAATCCTTCTCCATGTCCCAAACTGGGTGAATTATAATTCATCAAGAGACTTAAACAACTCCCAAATTTCTGAAAGTAACAGAAGTGACACTGTCATACTTTAAACAGACCAGTATTTTAGAGTACATTGTCTCTCATGAGCCAATAGGTGAGACTGTCTGGTTTTTTACTGTTTTGTGGAAGAGGAAGGATAAAGGTAGAAGAGCCAAGTGTGACTTTGCAGTACAGGGTATGCTCAGCGCAAACCCAGCTGACAACACACTGCAGTGTCCTCCAGCAAGTTCTTTCCAAGGGAAGTTGTACTATATATAGCAGCTACCTTGTGTCTGTCATACAGCATTGCCAGTCATAACACTGCAGCAATTAAGTGGCTCAATCACCAGTTCAGGGCTGCTTTTCTTACCCATGCACACAGAAGCAGCTGTTCCACTGCCTTAGGGGTTCCTTTTCTTTGACACCTACTTGGCACAAACTGTTTGCCAGGTAGCTGCTGACACATCCAGACAGTTTTTGCTGTTGCAGCTTCTTAGAGCTGAAGCCTGAAAGGCTCAAACATACACTAAGCTGCAAATCCTGCAGTGTACTGCAAATCCTGCAAATCCTACAGGTGCTCTGTATAGCCACACATGTAAGGACTTCACTTTTTAGGTCACATTTAGGATTCCTAGGCAACATTAGAGTTGCAGTGGGGCAGCAAAGGAGATATCCAGCAGACATGACTGCCACAGAAAGACAGTGGTAACAATGACACCCCAGCAATGGCCCTGTGAGAGGGACCACCCAATCTCCACAAAGATACTACCAGCAGAATGCCAGACAGAATAATCAGGAGCATGGTTACACATTTTAGTTCTCTCAAACATATTAGAGGCACATTTTGTTGTTTTACTTTTATGAACCACAGTATTTTTATGACATCTTTTATGATTTAGCATTACCTGTCAGGCAAAAACTACACAAATACATGCGTTTCACATCTATTTGGAAAAAAAACCCACCCTAAGACTCCTCATATTTTCTTACTCATACTCCTGTAAGGTAATTAAGAATCTTACTTGCTATGGGAACACCATTTGCTAACCAGCTTATACTAGGCTTTGGGTTGCCATTAGCTCTGCAGATCAATGTTCCATCTTCTCCAGGAGACAAGACCAAGTTTCTGGGTGCTGTTATCCAGTACGGAGCAGCTGGGTTTAAGAAAAGAAAGACAGCAATTAGTTTTCAAAATTACGTACGGAAAATCATAAGCCACAGGCATGGTGATCAGAAGATAATTCAAACAAGGTATGTGTAGATACAGACTTACAGCTATACTGTTACTTTGCATGTACATATATACATATATATGTGATACTCAATTGAGTGGTGGATCATACATTGGCTAAACTGAGCCTCTGGTCACCCACTGCATTAAAATTCTGAGATAAACAACAAGAGGTTCTTTGTTCCCTCTAGGGTTGCCTGCTTTGAATCTAATTTGCCTTTCCTAAAGCAAGCAAATTTTATCTGAGAATGGCATTTGCAGAGACTACAGTGGTCTTTTGATGAATTTCAGAGATATCCATGCTCTTAGTAGTTAGGCTGTTAGGAATGAATTGAAGTTTGATTACACAAAAAGATTTCATGTCAAGGGTGAAATTTAGAAATGGCAAAATCCTTGGTCTCACTCAATTCAATGGATGATTGCAGTGGGGCCAGATGTTTACCTGGGACAGATGAAAACACAGAGATCAAAATGGGTGAAACACTGTCCTCACTAAAAGATATTCACCTATTTCTCCATCCTTTTTTACAGTAAATAACCACAAACAGCATATATTATCACATCTTGCAATTAATTTTCAGATTTTGGATTGATGGACAGATGCAAACAGAAAATTAAACTTCTGTTCTTAGAAAGGAGGTTAAATGTGATCATGAAATTATGCTGATCTACAACAAAATAAATGACTATTTAGCATGCAAAGTAAGCAATACAGCTGATTATTTCAATGACTAATTAACTGTCATTACAGCTTTTTGTTTCATGGTATTCACAGCATACTTACAATTCCTATTTAGACAAACATATTGTAAATGCTTTTAGAACTATAAGGCATCATCTTGGGTAAAAAACATGAAGAAGATAGCAACCCAGAAATATCAGGAGAAGAGAGAAAGGAAGAAAAATAGAAGACTGTAAGACAACAATGAAATAGAGGAAAGAAATTATCTGGGTTATATGAATGGAGAGAAGAAAAATGGAGAAAATAAGGAGGAGATGCTGAAGAGAGATAAGGAGGAAGATATAGAAACAAGAGAAAGAAGCAGTCTAATGACAGATAATCAAAGGATCTAAAATAAATGTAGTACTTGTGCAAGCTAAGACATTGTTTTACTACTGTTACAGTAAAATCTCAGTTTAGCCTGATGCTTTACAAAGTAATATTAAAAGATGAAAAAGATATTAGAGATAGTAAAGCCCTTCCAGTGCTAGAATTCAGACAGCTGAACGTTTCCTCAGGGTGATTTTTAACTATTATCATTCATCCTTTTAGCTATACTTCATCCTAGAAAGCCTGCTTCATCCCTGCCTTCTGGACTCTTGACAACATTACATTAAGGATAATTTTAGTATTACCTTTTACAGTTACTGAAATGACATGATGAACCGAACCTAATGTATTTCTTGCTATACATTTGTAGTTCCCAGAGTCAGCTTCAGAAACATCTATAATCTTGAGAGTTTTCTTAAAGTTTTCAAAAAATGTTCTGTTGGCTGGCAGTTCCCCACCCTCTTTAATCCAGCGGATTACTGGTGTGGGTCTGGAGAAGTAAAAGCACAGATCAAATTTAAGGACTGAAGAAAAAGAAGATAAGAGTTCAGTACATTAATATTTTTAATATATGTTTTATAAATAATTATTTTAAGAGCCTCTACCCAGATTCTGGGCCCCATCCAACAAATATGAAAAATATGCCAGCATTTGTTTCTAGGAAATGACAAGTCTCACTAACATTGCCAATGGCCATCTGTTCATAGGATTAATCATTACAGAATACATTTGTCTGCTGATTAATCTAAAAAACATGATGGTTAATAAATGAAGACAAGTTTATTTCAAATCACATTGTGCTTCTACTACTAAATTGATGCTCATGATGCTTTTAAAGGTAGCTTCTAGATAATGACAAGTTTATAGCTGTCCTTTGTGTGAGCAATAGCCTAATGCTTCATCACCATCATAAACTTTACAAAAGAGCTGTAAGGACACAGAAATATTTCTTGTGAGAAATCAAGAAAAAAATGTCAGTGCTGAGTCAAGTATAGCTACTTGTCACTGCACCGAGTCTAAATCTTGGCTATGCCCCATGTTGTCCACTGAAGTTGCAAGTTGATCAAACACATGGAGATACACTTTGAAAAATACAAGAAATAGCAATTTGTTTCTTACTGAATAGAATGTCCTCTCTCAAATAGTAATGGCTCTAGGCAAATGTTTCCTTAGCAGTCTAATATCACATATTTTATAACAGACACCTAGCAAGACTGACTTTTAATTATGGGGTCAGTGATTAGGAATAGTTGTTTTGAACAAAATCTGTATTGGCCCTCTGTGGACAAATATTCCCCACCGATTTTTTTTCTTTTAATTACATGACAGATAAAGACACAAAGCCATATAATATATTACACTCCATTTTTTTTCACAGGTTTTATCCAGCCGTTTTACTGGAGTTTGGCTCACCAAATACTTTTATTGCAGGATTGTCAAAAGGCATGTAACTATATTGCAGATGAAAATTATCACTCACAGGGGTGGTTTTGCTAGTGCTGCTGGGGCAGACACCTGAGCAGGCCACAGCTGAGACAGAAAGACTGCACTGATGCTCAGATCAGGCTGTGCCTGAGCGTGCTCTGTGGAGGTCGTGCAAGTGAACACGTGTGTGATGCTGTGGTGCATGATTTGCAATTATTGGCTTTCCTCATGGCTACCTGACAGCACTGCATTATATGCCTTTGTGCACTGTAAACATATTTACAGTTCTTGAATTAGGTACTAAAGATTTTCCACTTCTATTCTATAAGATAAGATAAATCTATTCTAAGATTTTCCACAATCTATTCTCAGATTTCTTCCTGAGAACGAAACTGATTTAAAGATCAGCCTAATCCACGAAGTTAAACTGCTCTTTAGTAATTTTCTTTTTGCACAATAACCAGCAGAAGCAAACTTGCATTGCATTGAAGAAACAAGCACCAATTAAATTCAATTACAATGAGAAATTAGATGTAAGGACCTGAAGAATTGCTCTAACAATTCCCACCTAGCTGATCTACTAAGTAATTATTAACATATATAAGCAGTCTTCTTGGATTAGAACATCAAATTCTTATGTATTTTTATATAATTCGAGAACCTAATGATTGTAAACATAAGAAAACAACAGAGGCTTTATTCCTGACTGCAAGTCTGTGGATGTGTGCCTGAGTTTAGTCTATAGCATTTCTTGCCTGTATCCTTTAAAAGCAATGGTACAAACCATATCCTGTGCATAGGGCTTGGGGATATGAGAAGGCAGAGGCCATACATGTTCATAGCCAGTTTCAAAGTCTGCTGATGCCCAAGTAAATGGTGGAGTTCCTTAAAAAAGCTCTTTCCATTTTACACTTCTGCTTCTTTGAAACACATCAGCTTATACAGCGGTAACATTCTAAGCATCTCTGAAATGTTTCCCTCTGTTTCTGTATCTATTTAGAAAGAAAAAAAAAAGTCTACAAAGTAACTCACAATCCTGCTGCAATGCACTCCAACAGAAGCACATTTCCTCGGAGTTCCACTTTGGTACTTGTGCTACCTGTTGGTGTTAGAAGAACTGGTGGCCTTTCTGTAACTGGCTTTGCTGGAAGAAGAAAAAGTAAAATAATTAATTTCTAAATTTTATTGTAATACCAATCAAGTGCATACATCCATTCTCACATTTTGGACAGAGATTTTGCTCCACATTGGCCATTTGATTAAAAGTCACTGTGCAGCACAACTACAAAGCCGAACACATTAGTTTTTTGACAGACATAACATATCTGTTAAATGCCACCATTTTGAACACATAGAAGAAAAATGTTATTATTAAAAGACAGGAACAATTGATACAAAGCTTTTACAGAGGCAACTATGCAGTCTTAATCCTAAGTAGTTGCTGTTTCATTTAACAGAACTATAATGGAGAGTAAGAGGCCCCTGGTGTGAGGCACAGTGCAAGACTGAGAGTTACTGAAAATTTCTGGGCTTCCATCAAAACAAAAATAAAGCAATGTTATTTTAATCAGAAATATAAACCAAGGGAATGAAAGGTACAGTCTGCTTTGGAATAGGTTTTAATATTTTCTAGACAATGTGAGGCAGTGTTTCAGAAATTAATTCTTGTATTTTCCTCTTACTATATATTTAACTTTAATTCAAGCTGTTCCTCAGTCTCGCAATAAAGAACTGTTGGTTAACCTGTAAGCAATAACAGACAACTATAAATATAAGACTCATTTCTGACATCATACTCTGTTGGCTTTTGAAGTATATGGTATTTCCTGTGCCTTCACGGAATTCAGAATAAGAGTTTTCTGTAATTATAGAGTGTTTTCTGTGACTCCTCTAATGTTCTCTTGTAGCAATTTTAATATACAGAATTAAATTGCCCCGAAGTGCAGTAATAGTCTGAAACATTACAGTAAATCATTCTGTTAGGGTACAGGATTTACTGATAGATTAGCATAAATACAACACTTTGTTTTAATCCAGTATGTGCTGTGAATTCCTTAATAACCAGTACACAAACAACTGAAAGTTGTTGGGAGAACAGAGCAGTCTAGAGTCAAGAGCACAGCCGACAGTCACAGCAACAACTCATCTATGCAGTGTCGGTGCTGCCAAGGGCTGCTGACTCACTTGGCCAGAGTATGAATGTTCAGAAGAATTACCCATGGTGGTTCTGAGCTAGGAGCCAACCCAACAGCGTTTTCCTCACTAATTGTAGCTAATGTATTGTTTTGTGTTCAGGTACTTATTTCTTGTTTGTTCCTCCTGAATAACATGTAATTTTTATATAGAGAAGTAAAATATTCTGTGCCCACGTTTTATTTTAGATTCACACAAGTTATGGTTTAATATGTGCAAAGCCCCATTTCAGAAGGAAAAAGACAAAAAATGGAATAAATATCAAGTATTTTCTATGTCACAAAATATAAAGTGAAGAGTCTAGAATCAGTGGTGCTCCAAAGTCAGCCTTGCTAAACACACAAACATCTGGGAGGATTTAATTCAGAACATACAAAAGACCACTCAACATGGATTAATGGAAAGACCAGCTTAAACACCAAACAAACAAAACCCATCCTACCCCTATGAAGTTATTTCTACAGATAGTATTAAAGTGTATGTTTTTATTAATTCCAGTTTCACACTTATGAAATAAGTTAAAAGTTAATGGTACATTCAGTAAGTCATTAAATGTGAAGTGGATCTGTTAAGTGCTTAATTGCTGTTATTTATTATGCAGCACATGATATTGAATAGTCCTAGTGATAATGAACATATCAAACTACTAGGAAAATTGGAGGGAAAATATTAAAAAGGCAACGCAGTATAGAAGCAGTTTCTAAAATCTGCACCAGTGTGAAAGGACTCTTTTATTATATGTGTTTATGTTTTCTATAAGCCGTATGTTACAAGAACATTGAAACATTAAATATTCTAAAGGATCACACTGTGCAGTCCCTTTGTTAAGTATGTATTATCACCAGCACTAATTGATATCTTTATTAGAAACTGAAAAGGGAGCAAAAGATTAAGTAGCCATGGAGGTGAAGTTAGTTAACTAAATGCTACTGTGAAACAAGGAGTATCAGTGGGGACCAGTGTAACTCACCACCATAAATATCAGTGTCACTCAAATTAGCAGCTATAGTGTCATTCAATGAATCCACTGAAATAAACAGAATATCATGAAGAAAGCATAAAGAGGGATAAATAAAAGTTCTGGGAATCAAAAGGTGATGACATGGCCACGGGGAGTTAATCAAGTGATTGATTAATTTGTTTCAATAGTTACAATAATCATAATAACTTTATATTGCACTGGAAAAACATCTGAAAACTGTTATTTTTTACACAGTATTTTTTCTATGTATCAAATCTTAAAAGACATTTTTTCAAAACACAAAGCCCTATAAAGCAAAAAATGATAGCTTTTAAAATCAATTATATATCAAGAAAACTGGAGATTATATTTCAAGTTTATACAGTAATGCAATTTCTTATTCAAAATTAAAATGACAAAATTCCCTAGCATAACACTACTTAACTTTAGCATATAACTTGAGAACTTTGGATAAATACTGTGTAAGTATGTAATTAGATAATGCAATACCTACTTGAAAAGACTTTTACAGATATGGGTTGTTTCTGCTGTATAGTTTGCGTATGATTAAATCTTGCATAGCAGATATAGTCCTCCCGGGTGTCTTCTGGTTGTACATTAGCAAAATAAAGATCTCCATTTAGACCTTGGGAAACTCTTTCACTTTGAGGCAGCCTTTGGAAAGCTAAGGGAAAACAAGAACACATTTATGTCAATTATAATTGACACACTCTATTATTATGATCTGCAGACTCCACATTCATTGAATTACACTTTTTTGTGGCTTGGTACATATATAGACATTTCTAAGCTTCTTGAGGAGATCCCTTGTCTACCCATTCTTCCCCAGTGGGTTAATCTACAACTTACATTAAGATCTCCAGCTGCTTTTGGCTTCGTGCTTTTGGGTTGTATGTCTGCTTGTTTCCTCTGTTCTACAGAAATGGAAATTCACTGAATTTTAACCTACAGGGAAACTTCACCCTCTGTGGTTTTGGTAAGCAATGATCTACTACGTAGAAAAACTGCAAAAAGTCAACTGCATAAAAAACAAACTCACCATTATCCATCCAAAATATGATAGGTGGTGGTAAGCCAACAGGAGGTCTACAGTGCAGTACTAGTGAATCACCTTCGCGAACATGGTTTGGTTCTAGTTTTTCTTTCGTCCACAAAGGCGATCCTATAGAAAGTAATTTTGACACACACACAAACTATGGATTGAAAAAAACTCAAAAATTTAAGGGAAAATGCAAAAAATATTCCAGAGAAATGGAAGAACTACATCCATCAGAATGTTAAGTCCTTCCACGTTTGTTTTATTTTTTTCTCTTTTATGTTTTTTTGGAAGAAAAGTGCAGCAATGATTTAATGAAAGTATAATCAACTGATTCAAATTATTTTGTCTACTCACTAAAGGTTTTGCAACAGTTCTTGAAAAATTTTAACTATACTGAAAAAAAAAAGGTGAGGCGCTAAATTAGAAAAAGGCATAGACCCTCCTGAAGCAGTGTTATACGTGCAGTCTTTAATTAAGATGTGAGAACAGCATATTTTAAGCTGAGAAGCTTGAAAACTAATCTGAGATAAAACTCATAAAAAGCTGTAGAAACAATCTACCACTAATCAAAATTTTTTAGCTTTATCTTCTTCTTAGTCCCAATCTGTTATGTTTTAAAGCTATTACAAAAACTATGGAATACAGACTTCATAAGCAGAATAAAAATTGTTGTCATCAATTATGCCATTGATGTAATCAAATTATCCTTAAAGGCTTAAGGATTTAAAAAATTTATTCTAATAGTACTGTCATACATACAACTCAGTTTTAAATATTAAAGGTTATCCAGAGGTACTGAGAAAAAACTCTGGTTATTAAAATTCTGTAAAAAAAATATTTGAGAGAACATGCAATAGAGTATTATACCTAAGTATTAGAAAATAGGCAATAACTTCTAGCATGGTCACTTGGATGACTGAATTTTTAAGACAGGAAAACAAAAAGGTGAAAAGTTCATAAGCAAATAAGAAAACCAAAGTGTTTCATACTAAATGAACACGAAGAGCTTTACTTACTGGAAGGCCTTATAACAATATTGTTGGAAATGGCTGCTCCTCGTTCATTCCTTGCTGTACACTGGTATACTCCCTCATATGCTTCTGCCTTCCCACCATTCATAATATTTACGACAAGAGTCCCTGAATTTGGTTTCATTGTTACCTGTGCATCTTTATCTATATCAAAATGAGTTCCATTGCGCGTCCAGGAGAAGCTAAAACAACAAAAACAAAAAGAAAAGTTTCTGCTTCAGCTGCTTTTTGTAGATTGTATGGAGAAAAAGAAGAAAAAACTAATTAACAAAGATACATGTTATTTTTTCATTAGCAGATAAGTAAGACTTGTTCCCAAACTAAATTAACTAATAAAGCAATACAGATCTTCTAATATAAGAAATCTGGCAATATTTTAAGGTAAAAGGTTTGGCTGGACTTGTTGACAGCAGCTATTTCAAAGTAAATTATTTTTTTAAAAAATACATTAAAATTTCCTGGGTCTAATCATACATGGAAAAGAACTAATTTCCTTTCTACTAAAAATGATGTGGTAGCATCTGCAAGAACTGGTATTGCTAAAGATGCATTAGCATTTCCATTATATAACCTACTGTTGAAAGGGTTTATAAACTTGTCTTTAAAAACTTGCTCAGGGCTGAAATGTGTCATTTCAGGCCCCAGCAGGAGACCATTTCTTTTAATTGGTTCGGCAATTTTGGAGTTATGCAAGTGAATTAAAGACTATGGTGAGTTTGATTTCTTTTCACTACTCTAATGCAAACAAACATCATTCTCTAACTGAAATGTTATAGTCTGATAGCCTTTATTTAACCTAGCAAATTTATACTGGTGCTACTCAAAACAAGAGATGTTTTGAAAAGTAGTTATTAAAAATGAAGACTAATAGAACTCATAAAAATTGTAAAGAAGCAGAGATTCATAGTCTACAACTTAGACTACCGTAAACACCAATTTCTCACTTATGCTCTGTTCATGGTCAGAAGTATTGTCACAGAGAGCTTGACCAACACCTATGAAGTGCTGAGCACCCACAGGTTCAAATACTGTGAACAGTAGTTTTTGTACTTGTTACATTTCAGCTTCAGAATCTCAAGCACAAACACTCTTTTTGCTGATTAGAATGCTTCCTAAACTATAAATGTAAATGGCACTGGAAAAGCTCAAATTCTAATTGACTCAAATTGTGTACTGACCTTCAGCAGCAGGTGGGCAGGACTGGACATGGTATTTGCACCTTGGGCTGGGGGAGAGAAGAACTGGACCTGCAGCAGTGCTGCACCACACTGCAGTGTTGTTGGGAGGACTAGCAGGTTTAGTGAACTAACAGCGAACCTCTTTCTTACAACTTAGCAGGTGAAGCTTCAGAATGTGGGGTTTCTGTTACCAATAACTTTAAGGACGCAAGAAAGTGTAATGTAGCTTCAAATGAGAGGTGGAAAATGTGGTACAAACATTTGAGATACGTGACAGTCAGAGCCTTTGCTGCTCTAGCTATGGGCAGCAGTACATCTACAAACCTTTATGCCAGGTGCTCCACCAATAAGAAGTTACCCTGTTTTAACAAACAATTCACAGTGTGGGCTGAGAAAGTCCACCTTTGACTTCAGAGCTCTGGAGCAGCTCAAGTTCCAATACGCATTTGCAGGTTTTTGGGAGTGATGGACTAACCACACTAACTATTGAGACAAATTATATCTATGTCATATCTTAAAAAATAAGCAAGACTAAGCACAAGCTTTTAAAACTCATTAGAAAATTCTGTACTTAAAGCCTGTCACTTCCTCTGTAGCAGGGGAACAAAGCGAGATTCATGTTTGATGGGGAAGATGAGGATGTACAGCAGAGAGGCCTGGCACATGGCTCAGGTATGTCAGTCTCACAGACAGCACTCTTTTTCTCTCAGGTAATTCCAAGCAAGTGTTCAAGAGAAACATCTGCAGAAGCAATGCAGCTGGCCCAAAGCGGACATCATCTGATCTTCCAGGTCAACACCCAGACTCTTAAAAATGGCACTGGGCCAGCCAAACTAAAATGCTGGTAAACAAAACAGCTCTGTGACACTCCTGTCCTTAACGGAACACCACTAGAAAGGGTGGGAAGTATCCCAGATAATCTCCATCTTCTCCATTCTACATTCTGCTGCCCAGCATGATAATGACCATGATGCCAAGGCAACCAGCAGGAATAGTGCAGAAAAAAACCTGGTTATTTGGAAGAAATACATCTAACAAGCTCTGTATGTGTCTGAATGAGCAGTTTTAGATGGACCTTGCTAGTAAGGTGTAGCGTCACACTGCGAGAGCAGAGAGCTGCACATTTCCATGTTCCTAGTCTCTCAATCAGAAGCAGTTACTAACAATGCCAGAATGTATCACGGCTACGGATGCTGCCAGTTCAGGTACTCAGTACCTTGAAATGAGTAGTTTTCAAATATTTCAAGATGCTGAAAGAGGATCTTAAAATGGACAATGATCAGGAATCTGATCCATTTCTGCCAAAACCAAAACCGAAGGCTATTAAATACACAAGGCTGCTGATCAATAAAGCTGACACACACTGCATAACTTCTGACAAATTGTATTTCAAGATCAGCCTCATAAAAGGGAATGATATACAAAACATTACATTTGAATGTATTAGCGTTAGTCTGACTTTATTCAATGTCCATCCTTCTTAAACACTATGCCTAAACCTGGCATGTGATCCAGTTCATAGTACAGCATGCCTCCTAGTGTGTTCCATGGGCATTTACCCATCTGCTCTTGTAATAATCAAGTATTATTTTATTGTTAGAGTTTTGAGAAGAAAAAAAATGCTACAATTGTTTGATGTCTCTAGAAACGTTTAAATGTCAAGTGTGATAAGAATCAAAATTATGCCACTATCTGGTAGCTGTGTAATTTACAGAGGTAAGGATGTGTGCATGTTTCTGCATGTGCAAGCACATGTCAGAGACTGAAAATAGTTCATGCCTCAAACACTGATACAAAGTTTTGCTCATTATAAAGAAGCTACAACCAAAGAAGCCTCCCTGAAGACTGGGACTTTGAACTGAAAGTCAAACTACTGATTAGATAAAGGGAAACCCATTGTTCAGTCATCTCAGGCTGAGGGAAAGGTGTGCATCCACAAAAGGCCAAAGCCACCAGCTGTGCTGAGAATCATCCCTGGCTGAGTTTGGGGTGGGGGGAGAGCCCAGCTCACAGAAGCCAGGTTTACACAGACTCCCCCCAGCCGAGGGGGAAGGAGGAGGTTTTGGGTGTGTGGTGCAACCTCTGGTCAGAGGCACTGAACACCCATCCTCTGTTACACAAACCGGCCCGGCTGTGGAACCCCCAACCCCACAGGCCACATCCATGGGACCTTCTCGTGAGAGACAGCTGAGGGGGAGCCATAACCCCCCTAAAGTGCTCCCCAGAGGCTTTGCACCACCGGATGCAACAGATCCCGAGTCTGCTGTGAGAGACTGCTCCCCTTTCCCCATGGGGGACATGCCTGGGCATTGCCACCTGGCTCGAGGGTACATAAACCCATGGGATTCTATGCTTTTTGGGGGACCTTCACCACCAAGATGACCAGCTGGAGAGGATCAATGGACCATAGTTGGGATCCACGGAATAGTAATATTTCCCTTATTCTGTCCCTGTCACTCTCTTTCTGTCCCCCCCAACTATTTTTCTACTTCTTTCTTTCTCTCTCTCTCTATTTGCTATCAAACAAAACCCATATTATTGTCACTGGCATATGGTCTCATTTGCACCTTATTTCAGGCAGAGAAATTTCTAAAGAACCCTAATAATTGGATCTTAGCAGCACATTCATACACATAATCTTGATCTTGTTAAATTGCAGAAGTTACAATATGTTCTCCTAGTTCTTCCATGCTGTTAGGCCAATAAAAGCAAAAAAAAAAAAAAATGCTACTAACCTAGGAGGTGGCTTTCCTTTGGCTTCACACTGTATTACAATATTCTCTCGAGGGTCAACAATGTAATCTTTTGGAGATTGCTGAGTTATCGTAGGAGGTTGTGACACTTCATTATGAAATACAACAAAGAGAGAGGATTTTAACAATATTTTCAAAGTATCACCAAGACACTTTTGTAAGCAGATAAAGAAGAATTGCAGTTAGGAATCAAATCATTGACAGAAGAGTGGGATTAGAGTATCCTTTGTATAAGGAGGCTGAAGCTCTCTACCCTTGTAAATCAGTGTAGCTATACTAACTTCCAAATGAGCTATCCTGATTTACAGTGGATGAAGATCTTGGCCAAAAAGTTCAATGAAAATATCATTTCTATACCTCAGATTTCAATAGATTTTCACAAAACCAAAGGACACTTGAATTCTAAGTCCAACAAATCTGAAATGAAGAGTTGCAAGACATAAATCTCCACAAAATGTTTTTTTACCACAAAGGAAGAAAAATTGTATGTTGCTTTGTGCTTCTAAACATTTTATGCATTTCCAAATTCTTTGTGGGTGAAGCTTTTCCACACATTTATTATGTTCGACATACTGAATTAATCTACAAAGCATGCTTTTAGGAATTACTTTTCAGGAGTAAAAAATGTGTTATAAGCAAAAGACTCTGTTAAAAATGACAAAAATAGTATCTAGTTTCCAAATAAAATGAACATGTAAGAAAAGTATAGCACTGATTCCCCTTAAGAAACCCAATAAAAATACAGTCAATCTTGTGAACTGTCCCAGGAGAAGCAATCATTTAACATTTGTGATTTGTCAAGTACTCTAAAATCAGTAGCACAGAACAAAATTTGATTCACCTGTCAAAGTAGTTGGTGTCCACCTATTTTAAGTAATTTATAACCTTTTACCATTTTCTATGCCTATTTTTACATTAAAAAATCCTATTTGTGATATTAAGATAGTGAGAAAGGTGTCTTCCTCAACATTATTCATATGTTTACATTTAAGTGTCGCTTAAAGAAAACTGTTTAATAACATGTCCATGAACATCCTGTGATCATAACTGTCTAAGTGCTGTAAATCACCTTTCCAGCAATACCCTTTGCCAGTGCTTTGGGGTAATTTCTAGCAACTGGAACAACATATTTCAATCATTAGAGTTAGTTGTGTTCTCATGCCTCACTCTAGCCAGTTAAAATTGAACAACTGGGATTTTTAAGTCTTCCTTAAGTATACCATTGTGCATTAAGTAGTACTTTGGACAGACAGAGGTAGCCATCTGTAAAACCCTACCTGTAAGAAATAGCCATGAAAAGAAACCAGATCATGGAACCATAACAAAATAAAGCAGCTAAGCAGAACAGAACAGGCCATGCAGAACTGGGTTCTGCTCCTCACTGCACAGGGGAGAATCCTTGAAAGAGGAAGGCAACATTTTTACATGATGCCTTTGTGTGTATTTCTTCAGCAGTGCTTTGAAGGCAGGCCTTTTCCCTCTCAGAGGCATTTCTTGGGGTCAGTACATGTCAGATGCCTACTTGGGAAAAGCAAATATACTTTGAAAAAGGACATGACATGAACACTGCCCAACCTACAGCATATTCCATCTGATGAACATCAAAGACCTGAAATCTCCACTCCTGTGTTATGACCTGCACTTAATACTGATTAAATTAACCATAAAACTAAAGCTAAGTTAGAACCCATAAAATATGAGGTCTACTTAAATAGCTATATCCACTGTGGATATAAAAATATGTCCACATGAGATATGTAAAATAGTACAAAAGTACATATATTTCAATAAATTTATTTTTTACCAAATATATTTACTCCTGAAAGTAGTAATAAAACACTGCACATGCTGATATTGAGTAAAGATTTTAATGTTCAAATAGCACACCATCAAAAATCACACAATTAATTTATTCAGACTATCAGAACATTGATTTATGTACAGTAGTATTTTCTGAACATCGCATGCACAAAACATCTAGATACAGCAAACCAAATTATCAACAAAATGTCAGAATCACACATTTTGGACTGCAATTCAATTTGCAACACAATCAGTATTAATTTTCAGCAGCACACAGCCTATTTTTAGTGAAGAGTAACTTACATTCTTCTAGAAGTTTTGCTTTTATTCCCACATCAGAATCAGCAGTTGAATGGACAAATGGAGATTAAAGAGAAACATTTGTTAGTGAAGAGAAAATTAGCAATTTTGAGAGGGAAGATAAGTATCTCTGACAAGTACATTGGTCACCATTAGAAAGAAAACATTTAAAACATTTAGCACTGCAACCCATGCAGCAATGCCTGAAATTCCAGTCACAAATTTCCATTGTGTCAGATATTACTACATTTATCTCAAAGGTCATGGTATGAGAAACTTTTCTGAAGTGTTCACTTTTTAAGGGCAACCATGGTATGTGATTTTGGCCTTGCAAGGACATAAAACACTAATACTGAGGAGACAGCAGCAAATAGAATTAATGGAGTGCACTACCCTCATGCTGCAGTCAAAATCAATCCACCCATATGATCACATGGAAGAACTGAGTGAATGCTTCAGGCTAAAATTACACTTGTAAAGACAAAAGCACCTAATTCTACTCAACAGACTTCCAACCCCTTTTGGTTAGGAAAACAACTAAACAAACAAAAAAATCGTCTTAGCTGTCAGATCTTTATTGCTTACTTCCAACGTTTTGCATAAACATGTCTCTTTGGCAAGAGGTCAAATGTCCTTGAGTCCCCTACATTTTCAGTCATTCCTTGCCTGCTTTGAGGAGATGCTGACTAGGAACTAATGAACTTGCTATGGATAGGAACTTCTAACCTGGATGAAACCTAAATGTTCAATTAATCAAGTATATTCCCACCACCAGGTCTCTGTGGTGGGTATTTAGGGAAGACGCACAAAAAAACCTAAGTCCTTCCCTTGTGGTGCTCTCCCAGAGCCCATTCTCATCATGATTTATGAAAGCAATACCATCATTCTAGATGCAATTTCTGGCTAAAAATTCAAGTATGCGACTTTATCAGACCCCACAAAGTTATTAGGCATGAAGTAGAAGGCAATTAAATTCTCAGTAGAGAATTAAAATTATACGTCTAAAAGAGCTATTCATTTTTGTCTGTTGATGTATTTCTGGTAAATTTAACCCAAAATCTTACTCTTAATATAAAGATATTAGAGAGGTGCAGAATTTGTATTAGTTCCTAAACTACAAGACAGGCTTAAAACACTATTTATAGCCCGAAAAGATATTTAAAGAGAAAAATTAAGTTTTGAAAAAAACGCATTCATTCATCAAACTTTCAAAGCCTTCTTTAACCCACAGCTTATTGCTCTAAAGGCATTTACAACACAACAAGTTGGATGTGATTCAGATATATTGATTTTATTACAGAATTACAGGTCATTGGTTTGATAGGCTTGTAAAATGCAGGGGGGAAAAAAAACCCACCAAAGCACTTGCAATGTATGTCAGTGATTATTAAAGAAAAACATGCATTTCTGGAAGGCAGGAAGGTATCAAAACCACAGGGGTAAAGAAAGCCATGCAGATTAGAATCACAGGCAAATTTACGGATGTATTAATCCATCAATTAAACACCAACCCTAATGCTCTCTTCCCTGGTAATTAGTTTAACAAATGAATAGTCAGTGAGAGGTGCAACATGGTTCACCGAATTCTGAAAATGTGATCATGCTTTCATGAAAGAAAGTATCAACCTGAAGCATGAGTAATTTGTTAAAATCAGCTACTAAGAACAGAAAATGCAGCAGCTACCACTGCATCCTCTTCAGCAAGGAGTGCTACCTTCAAGGTTCCCCACTAACAGAGTCCTATCCTGGACAACAACTTCAGATCTTGGGATTTCTCCTCCTCCAGATGTTTCCTCATGTGTTAATGCGGGAGTTCCCTGCTCAGCACATTTTTAACATGTTTTTAACTTAGTTAATTACTTAACTGTTTTCAGGCACTGCTTAAGAACCCTAAGAGCCTTACTTACCCTTTTGCATCAAAAAACAAGATGGTTTGAGTGCCTGAATTTTAGGTACTTGAATTTTTTACTAGCTCTCATATCAGCTCCTGGGAACCCCTTCTCAGAAGGGTGATTGTTTACAGCAGCTATGAGTTGTCCTGGGGTTTTTAGCAAATTATCAATATGATCTTAATTTCACAAATAATTAGCATTTAGCTGGGGTTTTCTGCCCTTCTTCATTTAGATCAAACAAAGGCACACTGAAGTGTAAGTAGGATTCTGTGAGAATCCCACGTTAAACCTTCTCAACTGAACAATGTAAATCATTTTATATGTACAGGTTTTGAAAATCTTCAGTAAGTGTAAATATTCTTAATTATAATGTCCTGATTGAAGTTCCCAAACACACTCCATGTTTTAGCTCCATATTGGAGTTATCTTCATCTTCCTACAGAAATTATTTAACTAATCTTCCATTATTTTCCACTTATTTATCAGGTTAATACTTACAGTCAAGAGGTACATCGAGTGCAGAAATAATTTGGCACAGAAAGAGGACCAGGGAAGCTTTGCTTGTAGGTATGCTCATCTTTTTCATCATGATTTTAGGCTGTACTGAGTAAATCACACTTGAAGAATGAAGTTCAACTTCATAAGACTAGATAGCTTGCAATAGTTATGTAAGTATAGACATGAAACCTGGTAAATAATAAAAAAAAGAACAATATGTAGACACAATGGAGAGTTAAACGATCACATGCATCTCAATAATATTATGAAATACAAGCAGTCTAAACACCATATCCAAAGATAACAGTTACACCATTTGTTCTACTGAAATCCAACAAATCCACCAGTTCTTAGGTCACCTAGATCATAACCCTTTCCTAAAGAAGCTACTAAACAACTCCTATAACCTTATTGAATGGAAATACAAATACCTCTCCTAAGAAGGATAAAGCAGCAGGCAGTCCATCTAGTCAAAAAAGAGTATATACTAAAGATAATAGTCCTCTGAAGTAGATGTAGTGGATTAAAAGCTCTCAACGCCCACCTAGGCTCACCTTCAAGCATCCTGCACCACTCCTGGAAAGAGTTATTTTAAGCATCTCCTCCAAGGAAAACATGTCAAATCATGAATTTGCTAAGTAAACTGTGGAATCTTTCTGCAGCTTTGAGTTAGGTATCCCATCTTCTCCCAACTTTGGAACTCTTTCTAATAAGATAGCTGTAGACTGAATACACAAGACTTCATGAAGGTGCTGAGGTGCTACCATATGTACTGTATCTAGGCTCCTATTTCTGGATTTCTGATTCCTCTCAAAATAGGTAACATCAAAATACTTTGTCATTTCTAGCCTGAAACCAAAATCTAATTAACTGTCAGCATATTCTCAAACACCCTTCTCCTCCTTTCATATGTGACGAGCTGTCGGAAATGAAACTTAAGGGAAATCTGTTCTTTGAAATGTGCTAGATTCCCCCCTCCGCCAAGCATGAGAGATCACATTAGCCACGCAGAATAATTCTGGCTCCTTCCTTGTTTTTTGCATTCAGGACCAAGCTTGAGCTGAGAAGAATGTTGGAGAAGTGAAAACTAGCTGCCTGCAAGCCCCATAAGCATCACCAGTGACCTACAAAGAGCTATGCAGCCTTAGAAATCCAAATGGTGCTTACGCAATGCATTCTCAGTAAATGGACATCCCCTGAGAAAGTACTTCCAGGATGCTAGATGGATCAGAAATTTCACAGTGATCAGCATTAATTCAACTTGAAGTGAAGTGAACCATGACTTGCTCAGCTCTGGCCACAGATATGAAACACAATGCTATCCAGTCCACAAGGAGTTAAAGTTGCAAAGAAGCAGCCACTTTACAAATGTTAAATAAAGAGTTGTTTGTGCTTCCTGAAGTTACTTAAACCAGTCTATGCTAAGAATTTCCCTCAATTTCACATTACAGAAGAAATTATGCCTCTTAATTGCTGCTATAAATTATCCTTCTCTTTGTACAGTCCTCTGAGAAGAGACTAGAATTGGAAACTATAACTGAGGTGTGGAGCTCTACCTTTGATCCTCACCTAGGACATCAAGTTCCCTGATTCTTACTGTCACTATCTGTAAAACAGATTTTTGTTTCAAAATAAGAATATTCCAGTAGGCTAAGGTTCTAGACATGTACTACTTGGAGCTGTTGGAAACTGCTGACTGGGGCATCACGGGAGAGGGCAAGTTGCTTATGGACATTCCAAACTATCTCTAGGACTTCGTACCGTAACGTAACGACTAATTATTTGTCACGGCAGATTAGAAAAATTACAAAACATATCAGAAGAGAGAACACTGTAGTTCTGGCCTTTGCATACTTATTTATACAAACTGGAACTGCACAAGCAGACAAGGTGGCATGCCTACCTCCAAACTACTTAGAAAGGGGTTCAGACATATAGCAGGAATGCATGAAAAATACTCAGACTTTCCTAGAAGAATGAACTGAACTTTCCTACATTTTAAATGAGCACCCTAAATTGCTGGGGCTGGGGAAGGTGAGAAGTGTTTTCTCCATCCAGTTTTTGGCACATATAGTTTACTATGCTCCTGCTGCAGTGAGCAAGGGGAAGGAGAAGAGCTTTTATCAAGAGTGCCTGAGAGCACTCCAGCACGTTTCCTGCAATGAAGTGCTCCCCAGAAAAGCTGATTTTATTCCATCAACTACAGCTGTCTGCCCTTCTCCAGTTAAACTAGGTTCTCACCCCCTGTTCTTCTGATCCTTGTGTCATCTCCTCATTACAGTATCACTGCAATTATCAAGGGGCCCTCTCTGTGCAATGACCCAGAATTTACAGGATACTCTGAAGTATTGCACAATTGAACCTTGACTTTTATTGGTTCTTCCTATGCAACGTTTCAGTTCTCCTTACGAAACCCTGAAAACCTGATTATCCACTTTACTGTCTTGTTCTTTCAACATGTAAAATGAGTATTGCAGTGATTTGAGAGTATTTTAAAATTAAATTGCATTTGCTTTGAACAAGTACAAATGAATACACAAGCACTGGTGAATCAGGCAGGAGCAATTAAAATGATGGGGAAAGTAATACCCTTGAGAAATTGTCTCATACTGTCTACTTCTGCTACTGCAATGTTCCAGCAGGATACCTATTGAATCTGCTGCTGGGATGTTTGCATACAATATGGGAATTCAACCTGAGAGAGGCAATGTGCCCAAAGTGTTTGCGATAGAACATTACTGAAAATGATTTTAGGTTTGTCGGCACAACTGGGTGCTCTTGCTGAATATATTCAAGATTAAATCTGGCACAATTTAGTATGAATACAACAGCTGCTATATAGAACTAAACATTGCTTTGACATAACATTATCTGCTACAAAATAAGGCCAGGCCTCCAAGCGCAGATCAATGTAAAGGCTTCAATTGCAAAACTTGAAATATTTATACAGCAGATTGCCTTTTCCTCCAGACAATTTATTTAAGATCTTGTGTAACTCAGACATTTTGTCCTACCCTTTTCATAGGAAAACACATGTATTGTGACAGTTCATTCAGGAGTTTACTCACCAATTTGTACAAAATTAGATTTTCTGTACCACCATACCTCCTTTGTACTTAAAAAAATGTCACTTGTTACATCTTCTGTGAAAAGCAATTTCAAATGACCTAAATGTACTTAACGACTTGTACATAAAAGAAAGAGTGTTGAAGATTATAATCAAAAAGCACAAAATGCTTGTTTTTGAGGACAACTGCAATAGCCTTATCACTTAATGGAAGGTCTTTACAGGGCTTATGTGTTTTACACAGCTATGCTAAGTATGCAAGTATTAATAAGATGACTTAATATATTTTTGAACAACTGGTTTCAAATTTCACACTTTTTTTTTTAGGTTATCTAGTATTTGCAATAACAGGTCACATAAAAAACTCTAATTGGAAACAATTATTTAATTTAAAACCTTTCAAATAGAAACTGGTAACAATGCACTCAGCATTACACTACCTAAGCAGCACAGACACAGCACTAATAGAAACAATAATGCTATTTAGATATTGCCTTTATTCTAACTATTTTTATGGAGGTAGCATGACATAATAGACTAAAGACCCATGTATGTGTCAACAGGCCTAAGGAGTATTCAAAATTCTGCTCTTGAATAATCTTGTAGTCAATGCAGTCCCCACCGATTTGCTTTCCCTATCTCTTACCTATTAGGTGTAAATTATCCAAGTTATGGTCTGTTTCCAGGTAGCTGGTATTAATCTACTTACCACAGGATACATAGCTCTAGAGTGTCTGAATAGAGGTGCACATAAAAAGAAATAATTTTTAAAACTTTCTAAAAGTACACCAAATTAGACCTATTTCTCATCCTCTAGAACCCTGGAAAACACCACACTGGTCTCCTCCAAGTTTTCAATTTGCCACAATCTACTATAAATCTATCCTCTGAAGTCATCAGGGAATACTAAATCATCTTCTGTGACCTCCTGTTTATGAAGCTTAAGCCCATTGCTTTGGATTTGGCTACACTAAACGTGCTGTACAGACATACCTTTAGAGAGAACTGGATGAAAAATAAACTACACAGACAGAACTCCTGAATTAAACAAGATCTCCTCAGGACTAATTCAGATGCTTCAGGTACTTATTAGGGTTAGATGTTTATATGCATTTAGCCATTTTCAAGCTATTTTGACAAAGGCAGATGGCCTTGTGTGCCACACTAAATGTTCTCAGCAGTTTTATATACAGCAAAAAATCATCAGCCTGGTTACACTCCTGAACTGCCACTGCACTCAGCATTACTGTTTTGGCTCTGAGACTGTACTTAAGCATTCATAGTGGTCTCCTTCCTTTTCACGATCCAGACACAATTTACAGTCTCTCTACTCTCACTCTCTATTTTCCACTATGGGAAAGCCACTTAGTCCTTGAAACTTCTTTATTGACAATCCTATATTAAGACCTGCCAGCTGGTTTGTTATTCATCAAAGTCTGGTCTGTTTTGCTACATAGTTAAATTCATGTTTTTATTAATTGGTTTCACATGGCAATAAGTCAAATGCTTTTCAAAGTCTTTTACATTGACACCATCATCTTACCAAACCTGTAATTTTATCAGATATTAGAAGATTAAAATCAAGTTTCTGTCAATAATTTGTTTTACAAGCCCTACTTTCCATAAAACTCTGAGCAGAATCAATTTTACTCAAGGCCTTTAATTCCCTATCAGCTGAGTCCCCAATCAGCTTTTTCCATATGTTCACTGTGATTTATATCAGGCTATATTTACCCTGCTCAATCTGCTTGTCTATTCTGAATCTGGGCAGAACACCAGCTTTCTTCCAGTCTTAAGGAACATATTAAAAATGAAAACCTGCGAACCAGATATCTTCCCCACTGGCTCTTTTGGAACTCACAGGTAGACCCACTGCACCTACACTTGCTGAATTACATAAAACTATGTATCTTCAACATCTACTAATGGTTACTATGACTAAAGAAGCTTCCCATCCATATATGATGCATCATAATTTTTCTTCCAATTTGTCATGTTACTTGAAATAATAAAACAACAGCAAGAGAAGAAAATTACTGTGGAGTACATCAGAAAACAGTGCTGACCCTGTTTCTGTTCCTAAGACTTGGTCCTAAAAAAAGCCCTAAATATTTGCTTGCTTGTCTCCACCATGGCAATGACCAACACATCTGCCATGAGAACAGAAGCTCTTTCAACACAAGTATCAATACTGACTGTACATCTGCACAGCCCCAGCACAATGAGATCCAACTGCTTCCAGCATAACTTCAGTATCAACTGCTGAACCAGCAACGGAGAACCACTTCAATTATTCACCCATTTTCCACTGCCACAGAACTGCACTTGTACCCTGATGCACCCTTGCATGAGGCTGACTCCTCTGGCCCTGCCAGGACTGAGCAGAGTTTGCACTGCTCTTCCCTGAACACTATAAAATTTCATAGGTGCTAACTGGATCTCTTTGGTAAATCACTATGAGCTAAAAAAGCAAGAATAGCAGTTCTTAAAAAATCCACTCTTATTTCAACTGTCTGCTCAAGAAATACAATCTATGAGCACCAAAAAATGTAGGGAAAAAAAACCCCAAACAACTAAGCACAGAGATCAAATCTCTAATTAAGGACTGCAGGTAAGCCTGTAAACTCAGTCATGTGTCACAGACTTGAATCCTTAGAGCAGCCACTTAGAGTTGATTTTTAAAACACTGGAGCAAAGCCAATCTGTCCTTTTACAGTTGTCTTACATATTCCCTGAAGGCCTATATTGGATTTGGCCTTTTTGAGGATTTAAAAAGAGCAGCACTTACTTTTTAGATCCTGCTCAACTTAAATTATAAACTGCTTTGGCGGGGGTGACTATGTACATGGCTGAGCAAAGCTGCAGATAGCCCTCAAATAGGTAGGTAAGCCTAGTAAGCCTGGCAGGTTTAGATGCCTCCAGAGTCAAATCAGCATCTGAACAGCACTTTTGTATTGCAAATTTAAACAGATGTCTCAGTCTTGCTAGGGTCTTTTCTGGTGTCATAAATTCTTGATTGGATTCAGATTCTTTCACCTTTTTTACCCCCTTGCACAAAAATGATGGAATGGAACATAAAGCTAATGGTGTAGTGACATCTATTTCAGTAGCCCTTTAGAGTCATTACAGCCTGAACACTTCATCTCTCATGCATGTATACATACTTTACTGCCTTTCAAAGACTTGGTTGAGATGCTTGAATTGAGTGTAACTTCGCAAATCTGCTGAAGACCATAAGTTTACAAAGGGGGGAGTGAAAACATAACTTGCATCAGTTTAGAGAGAGCTAGTTTAGCTTGAAGCAAATCACTAAATATGGGGATGAAGGAAAGAATTCTGCTTGATCATTAAAATTCTCAGTAAGTTAGAAAGAATTCAGAGTAAGTGAGAGAAAATAAACTAAGAAAACACATTTTTACAGGACATGGATGGTAAAAACAGGTACCTAGATGATGATATTATTAGGATAGCTCTTTACACTTCAACACTTTTAGAGCATGCAAATGATCTTGTTGCTCCCTAAGTACAAATAATTCAGCACGAAGTTCAACAAGACAAACATTTGCAAGTAGCCCATCTCTTTCCCTCTGAAAGGTTTTGCAATAGAACAAAACAGTGCTTACGAGAAAAAATATCAATGTATCATCAGCCTGCTATGACAACCATACCATAGTGTGCAAATAGAACTAGAAGGAAAACTGCAGCGGGCAGAAGGAAAATGCACCTTTAACCTCAGTGAAGACTCCCAGTTCAGTTATTTATAAATATGCAAAGAGGATGCTCAGCTGAAATATTCCCTGAAATATTAATTTCTTTACCTGGGAGATAGGATGAAATGGATTTTTTTTCTATTTTCCTAATTTTTTTCTACCCATTAGAATATATGATGACCTACCTATGGAGAACGTAATACATTCTGTATTACACTGGTTAATTACCTTCTTTGCATCCCTACCGCTAACTCCAAAAGCACTGACTGTCCAGAGTATTCCATGAAGATATTCTCATGAAAACCATACTGTGCAAAAGAGCAGAATTTGATTCACAGTCAGGGCAACTCCTCCCTTGGGGAAGTAGAGCAGAAACCACTAATATTAGCATGAAATGCTGGAATAGTTATGGTAAAGAGGAGGTCACTCAGAATAGGGACATTGCCAGAAACTGAGGACTACAGCATTCCGTCAGATATGAAACCTTAACAAGTACATGAACAAAGGAGGGTAAACAGTGCAGAGGGTACAAACTCCAGCTAGCTGCTCTGGGTTCGTTTTTTGGAGATGGGGGTTGGGGACTAGCCACCTATGTGCAACACACTACTTAACAGGTAAAAGTCAGCCTGTTTGCTCATTTAATTTTAAATATTTCTGTTAAAGTAGTTACAATTACACCTGTTACCTGCCCACCACTAAAAACTGAAATGAACAGAGAACTCTGATACAAACACTTCAACACTATAGAAATATTCTTGCCTTTCTCTCTAAAAGTGAGAGCTGATAATCTTCACAATGATTATAGCTGTGCAAACCAAGTCTGTTCCTGCTTTAAACAGCAGTAATTAATGCTTCTACTGCTCCCAACAGGATTATGTGAGACTTAAGTAAATGAACCAACTTTTAATTTGTTTGTAGATACCACCAGTGTTGTGGTACATTTCACAACCAGGTCACTACGCTCAGAAATGCTGCTGAGGATCATATGTGCAGGGGTGACCAGTGTCCTAACAACGGTCAGAAAGAACTTGCCTAGTTCAAGATTTTCTGAAAGTGATTTCTGAAGTGATTTTTATCACTTCTTTACATGAGCATCTCTAATTTCCCCTCACTCTCAAATAACTCATAACAACTCACAAAGTTCTGATTAACTTCACTGCCTTCATAAAGCTTGCCTGCTGCAGCTGGACACCTCAATTCTATAGATAAAATAAAGCAGGGAAGGTTGGCATTCAAGTTTTCTTTTTTTCTCTGCTGCCTTTGTCTTCCTTTTTTCTTTTCTTGAATCTCTGCTCAGCCCTAGTGAGGCCACATCTGGAGTGCTGTGTCCAGTTTTGGACTCCTCAGGACAAGAGAGACATGGAGTTACTGGAGAGGGTCCCACAGAGGGTAACTAAGATGAGTAAGGGGCTGGAGCACCTCTCTTACAAGTAAAGGCTGAGGGAGCTGGGTGTGTTCAGCCTCAAGAAGAGACAACTGAGAGGGGACCTCATCAATGTCTGTCAGTGTCTGAAGGGAGGGTGTCAGAAGGATGGAGCCAAGCTCCTCTCAGTGCTGCCAGGTATTGGGACAACAAGCATTAGGTAGAAACTGATGGACAGAAAGTTCCACCTGAATACGAGGAAGAACTTCTTTACTGTGTAGGTGACTGAGCACTGGATCAGATTGTACAGAGAGGCTGTGGAGTCTTCCTCATTGACGATATTCAAGAACTGTCTAGACACAATCCTGAGCAATGTGCTCCAGGACAAGCCTGCTTGAGCAGACAGGTTGGACCAGATGACCCATTGTGGTCCCTTCGAACTTTACCCATTCTGTGGTTATTGTGGACATTGTGGAAATTTAAATGGGAGTACACAGCAGGGTAAGGCCTGACAGGACGTGCACAGCATCTGTGAACAATGACACAACCACACTGTGAAAAATAGCACAACCTCACTGCCTGCTGCCATCATTTAGAGCTTACTTGGCTGGCACTTGAGACGGCAAAGGAGACTTGTCATCTGCCCTCAAGACCTCCACAGGGAGCTCACCACCACAACACAGGTAGATTCTGCCAGGGTTTCTCACATTGTGCAGGAGTAAGGCACAGAGTGATCTGGATGCACTGTCTTCTGCCTACAAATATTAATTGTTAATTAATTAATCCGTGAGGTGGCAGACTCACCCAGAGAGAGGTCAGGACAGACACTTCTCTGAGCTTGGAGTTCAGGGGAGAGAAGAGTGAAGGTGTAGGGCAGACAACTAACTGTTGAAGCAAAACGCTGCAATGGGATTGAGAAGATACCAGATAAATAATACCTCTTGGGATGGGAAAGGCAAGAAGGAAAGTGTGCACATACTTAAAGGCAGAAAGGTTGAAATTTCATGTTAAAATTTAATATGCATTAAGTCAGATGTAAAGAAATTGAAAGTATTCAACATGATATTAACATGAAAACGGAGATATTTCAGCACAGACTGCTGGGACTGTAATCATCCTGACCTCTCACTCTGAAGTACAAATCATGTACATCATTCTACTCCTCATACAGCTCTTACTTTAGTCAATTCCCTTGCTAGTGGACATCAAAGCCATGCCAAAATATAAGCAGGCAGAGAAGACCAGCCTGGCTGAACAGAGAGGTTTGGCTTCAACTCGGTGAAAAAAGGAGAGCGTGTGACCTTTGGAAGAAGGGGCAGGCACCTTGGTAGGATTACAAAGCCAGTGTGAGGTTAGGCAGGGAGAAAATTAGAAGGACCAAAGCCCAATTACAACTTAATGTGGCTACTGATGTAGAAAACAATAAAAAATTTTCTATAACTACATGAGCAACAAAAGGAGGGCCAAGAAGAATTCCCACCCTTTATTGGATACAGGGTGAAACATAGTGACAAAGGATGAGGAAAGAGCTGAGATACTTCTTTGAAATGCCTTCTTTGCCTCAGTCTTAAAAAACAAGACCTGTTGTCCTCCGGGTACCCAGCCTCCTGATCTGGGACACAGGGACAGGGAGCAGAATGAAGCCCCCATAATCCAAGAGGGAATGGTCATTGATCTGCTACACCACTTAGACACACACAAGTCAATGGGGCTGGATGAGATTGACCCAACAGTATTGAGGGAGCTGGTGGAAGTGCTCACTGAGCCACTCTCCATGATTTACCAGCACTCCTGGCTAACTGGGATGGTCCCAGTTGACTGTAGGTTAGCTATTGTGATGTCCATCTACAAGAAGGGTGAGAAGGAGGATCCAGAGAACTCAGCCATGTCAGCCTGACATCAGTGCCAGGGAAGATCATGGAGCAGATAATCTTGAGTGCCATCATGTGTCGCATACAGAACAATGAGGGGTTCAGGACCAGCCACAACAGGGGTTTAGGAAAAGCAGGTCCTGCTTGAGCAACCTGAGATCCTTCTATGACAAGGTGACCCACTTAGCAGATGAGGGAAAGGCTGTGAATGTTGTCTACTAGACTTTATTAAAGCCTTTGATACTGTTTCCCACAGCACTATCCTGGAAAAACTGGAAAAACTTGGATGAGCATACTCTTTGATGAGTAAAAGAACTGGCTGGATGGCTGTGCCCAGAGAGTGGTGGTGAATGGCAGCCAGTTGGCAGCTGGTCACCAGTGGTGTTCCCCAGGGCTCAGTATTGGGGCTCCTCCTGTTCATTATCTTTATCAATGATCTGGATGAGGGAACCAAGTGCACCCTCAGCGAGTTTGCAGACGACACCAAGCTGGGTGGGAGTGTTGCTCTGCTGGAAGGAAGGAAGGCCCTACAGAGGGATCTGGACATGCTGCATCGATGGGTCAAGGCCATGAGGTTCAAGAAGGCCAAGTGCCAGGTCCTGCACTTGGGTCACAACAACCTCCAGCAGTGCTACAGGCTGGGGGAAGAGTGGCTCGGAAGTGGCCCAGTGGGAATGGATTCTGGGGGTTTTGGCCAGCAGTCATCCGAACACAAGCCAGTGTGTGCCCAGGTGGCCAAGAAAGCCAATGGCATCCTGGCCTGTATCAGCAATGGTGTGGCCAGCAGGACCAGGGCAGGGATTGTCCTTCTCAATCGTACTCAGCACTGGTGAAGCTACACCTTGAATCTTGTGTTCACTTTTGGGCACCCCACTACAAGCAAGACACTGAGGTGCTAGAGTGTGTCCAGAGAAGGGCAATGAGGCTGGTGAAGGGTCTGGAGCACAGATCTCATGAGGAACAGCTGAGGGAGCTGGGACTGTTTAGCCTGGAGAAAAGCGGGCTGAAGTGGGACCTTTTGAAATGAGGTTGTAACGAGGTGGGGGTTGGCCTCTTCTCCAAAGTAACAAGAGATAGGACAAGAGGAAATGGCCTCAAGTTGTGCCAGGGGAAGTTTAGATTGGATATGAGAAAAAATTTCTTCACGGAAAAGGCGGTCAAGCACTGGAACAGATTGCCCAGAGAAGTGGTTTAGTCGCCATGCCTGGAGGTATTTAGAAGACGTGTACATGTGGCACTTTGGGACATGGTTTAGTGGGGGACTTGACAGTGCTGGGTTAATGGCTGGATGTGACGATCTTGGAGGTCTTTTCCAACCTAACCCATTCTGTCATACTGTGATTCTGTAAAAATGAACATTTTCAGTTCAGAGCAGGGTGAGTGCCTTGGATCAAAACTTCGGAAGCATAGATGACATTTTGGATGAACCAGCATTGCACCCGTTATTCCTTCTCCCTGGAGTCTATTCTTATCCAGAACTACCATCTTCTTTCCATTTACTACTATATCTTTCTTCCTGTTTAAGACAAACTGTGTGATTTTAGCCAGTTTTACTGACACTGACTATTAAACCACATCTGTGCAAACGGACAGACCCATGTTGCTATGTTATTCTAGGGGGAAGACTTCAAATAACAGATATAATTTACTAAAATTCATATTTTTAGGATTTACCCTTCATTTTGCCAATGTTATTCAATCAAATCTCTGACTGGCTTCATTTGGCTAAATCAAATATTGGTTTGATTAAGATTTGTTTTATAATCTTTACTCCAGCTGATTCCGTTAACTCTCTGTTCCCCAGCCATTTTCTTGTATCTGCATTATCAAAGACCAGAAAAAGAGAATTTGTTCAAAAATATAAATTAATGTCTATTTTTATGCATTTCACATTTACGTAAATGTGAAAAATTTCTCTGCTATTATGATTTAAAGGATTAGTATGGCTTTTAGTTGAATGTATTTTTCAGTTTAATGTATCAAAAAATAAAACCCTGCAGCTTAATTCTCACAATAAATCTTGCACTTCTAATAGAGTTTTAAAACATCATTAAAAAACTGAAACCTAAATTGGGTGTGCTAACCCACATTTCCATGCTGTTGCTCTTTCATTTGAAATATATTTTTTATGTTAAGAATATTTTCAATTTTCCATTTAAAAGAATCAGAGAAGGCACTTAAAACCACTGAAATAATGTAATTTCAGGTGCAATTTAAGCCAGCACAATAGGACAAAGCAAATAACTAGAGCCGGAGTATGCCTTTTTATAAAGTCATTAATTCAAACCTTAAGGGTAAAAAAGCTCATTTATTCATCAAGAAGTTAATCCCGTTTGTCCCGTAACTGGGAAATAGCTTTCCCTGCATTTTTTTTTTTGTATGTCTGTGCTCCTCATTAATGAAACAAAAAAATTTTACCCAGGACTTCACATCTATTATATAAGTAAACATTACACTTTGATGTAAAAATTTACATTGTTCACAGAATCATTTGAATTTCACATTCATATTACCACTGAGGAGATAAAAGAAATTTCTTTAAAAGAAATTTCACTGCCATATTCACTACTGTTTTCTTTGACTTTTTAAAACTACTTTATCCTTTATATCAAAATCTCAAATGCGAACAGCACACATTGCAAGAATAGTATTTTTTTCTGTTTAAATTAAGGTCATCACAGTTCTGCACAGTCATTCCAATGGATGACTAAAAACTTTATTCCATTAAAAGTACTCTCTCTCACTCATTATGTGAATACTATTGCAAGCATATATGATATCCTTCCACAAAATAATACTAAATACTGAATTAAAGAAAGATTCTTCAAGGTGAAGGAAAAGGAGCATTGCAAGAGGAAAACACAATACAGAATCCCCAAATAACTAAAAAAAATATATTCATGAAATTCTGTTGCTAGTTCTGCAAAAGCACTTCACTACACAACTTGTAAACCAGACTGTAAATTGGTACTAGCAGACTGATAACTGTACTACTGTATTCACACTAGAGAATGACTACATTTAATGATTCAAAAATAAAAATAGCTTATTTACATTTATACCTATATAATATTTGTATTACACAATGAGGCTTCCAAAGTAATATCTGCTTTTTATGACAATATGTCTAGGCAGAGAAACAAGGCAGCACTGAAATGAAATTAATTCCTATTCTCATGAAAAGGCACTGTTTTATAATTATGTATCCATTTTCTTTCCAAACTTCCATTTTTTCCTAAGCCAGGTTATTTGCTCAATTTCTAGACACACATAGAAATTGAGCAAATTAAAAAAAAAAAAATGAAAACCAAATTTCTCTCCAATTACACAAGTACACTAAGAGTAATTTCTCACAGCACAACTATTAAAAATTATTTCACTCAATTTTGCCAGGTCTAATTTGTTTGCAGTTATAACATCTAATGCATGTTTTTCATGAAAATGCAGTACCAAATATGAATGTTTCAGAAACAGAAATTTCAAGAAACTATAACAGTGAAGGCAAGACATTTAAAAAGTGAAAATAAATCATTCCTCATTAGCTTTGATTACTTCAAACACTTGGCTATGGTTTACAGTTTTTATAAATTATCTTACTCTTTGAGGCAATTTTCAGTCAATCCAGTCATAGTTAGAATAACAACGTATCAAGGCAGCTTGTCAGTCAGACCCTTCTCCTTCACACATCTTGAAATACTGATCCTTCAAAGAAAACACAAAGGACTGTTCACTTGACTCTCAAGCAACACCTGCAGGTGATACAGCTATATTAGCATAACACTGTTTTGGATTTCAGCACATAAAGAATGAAAAATTGCTATAAATCAACATTAAAGGTCAAAATTATTTTCTCAGACATGTTGATTTGAACTGAGAGAGATGCTGTTGTCCCAGGATTTTTAATTTTACATTAAGTTGCCTTACTGCTTATACACCAGAGAAACTGTAATATAACTAAAACCAGAAAGTACTCTTTAATCTTTAATATATTATTAAATTTTGGTGGTTTTGCAATTTATCCAGAGATATAGTACCACTTAAAACTGTTCTTTATTGTATTCATTTTAATCAAATGTTATTTTAATTGGGTCTGTAAGGACATGTAGAAACTACTGCACCATAGGGAAGAAAGTAATTTTTGATCTTCTGTTCTTACATCTTTAAAACCAGTCTGGTTTTCAGTCTGACCTTTAACTTCCCTCCAGGCATTATTCCCTAGGGTTCCACTGCTTCAATTCCCAATTCAGATTTGCTCAAAAGAAGAACGTATCTCAAAGCAGCACTTCTGGAAATCAAGACATATGGAAATGGCGATGTCTTACCAAATTTTCCATATGGTCTATGGGAAGAAGTAGAAACCTAAGGTAGGGCTCCTGGGAAATGCTTCATAGACCACATGGACATAGCACAAACAAAAAGGCAACTCTACCCACCAGGTTGGTTCCTGATGTTTATGAGGGTGTCACCATGTGAGCACACTGCAGAACTGGAGGGCCTCCTTCCAAAAAGGAGCAAGAAATCAAGGCAAGACCTTCCTTAGACAAGCAGCTGTGAATGTACTGCAATCCTCCCTCCCTCGCCCTGATTTCACCTAAGCACCATTCCTTCTAGAAGACAGAAAGGGGCTGCCTTCTTCCACAAAAGCTGTAAGCTAGCCAGCTCCACCAGACTGACACAAATGCTATTCTCCATGCTGCTGAGAGCATAGCCATCTATGAAGAGAAACAGTGATGGGAAATAAAGCCCATCAAGGGAAAAAACCTTAATCAGACCTTGAGTAAGAACAGTCTACCTCACCTTGAAGAAGAGGGCTTGGGCATGGCTTTTCTTACTGTCAGAATGAGAAAATACTAACTCAATAATACCTTCTCATAGAGGTCGGTTACAATACCTAAGACTGGCTGGCAAATCCAGGCTGCAAAATTAAGGCAGCCCCTCTCCCAGTCCTCATTCCTTCCTTGCAGAAACTTGACTCAAGGTGTTTCACTGCAATGATTTGGTAAGTAGTTCAACAGTTTCCAGTCTAAACAACAAGTTAAGTTCATAACTATATTCTACAATTCAATTAGGTTCAAATTTTCCAGGCAACATTTAACTTGAAATTAATAGCTTCACTTCCTGTCAGAGTCAAATTTAAAGTAGCAAATCAACTTTCATCTCTAAATGCATAAAAACAGTATTACTCATTCAAGACCTATAGAAAGTCCTAAGGATGAGGGTGTGGGGGGTATGCTGAGGTTTTCTACATTTGTGGGTTTGGTTGGAGTTTTCTTTGTTTTGTTGGGCTTTTGCACTGAATTTTAGACGAAATTGGATCAAATTTATGGAAGGGGTTATGTCACGTTGGGTACCCGTGCAGCAGTCACTAGACAGCAATGAGGAAAGAAACCCTTGCAAGACTCCTCTTCCCAGAGGAAAAAGCAGTGAACAGGCATCAACAGATTTAGAGGTTTTCAGGAGGGCATATGAATATTTTTCCTATAAACTTAAATAGCAGAAAAGGGAAAGGATCTGTGTCTCCTTTAAGATTGATATCTTAAACTGTTTTGGTTTTCTCACATTTGAAATGCAAGTAGGACACAAAGGCAACCAACCTTTTTGTACCCTTTACCATTGTTTTAAAAATGTGTACAGGTTTTCACAGTGCATCACAGGGATTTCTGCATTCATACCCATGTCTCATTTTTAACTTCATAACTCATTCTGTAACAGGAGCTGGTTTCTTTACAAAGGAGTCGCCTGGAAGCATCCTCCATGAAATCATGGAGAAGGTAAAGGTGAAATAAGATCTTTTCTCACTCTTCTTTAATCTTGATAGTGAGTTCCCAGCATTAGGCTGGGTCCAACAGATTAAATGGATTTTCACATATAATGCTTGCTGCTGGGTAGTTGCCAGATAAGATAATAAATTTCAGCTTAATTAAACCACATTCCTTCTTTTCCACAACGGCTGATAATCTGGGCTATTTTCAATGCTGTAAGATGTATTCATATCAGTATATGCTGGGAAAAGTATGATATACCTTTTGTTTAATGTCAAAAACCAGAATTTCCAGGCATGAAGTCAGGAGTTGGCATGATCAAGACTCTCTGAACTTCACACGTGTTTAATCAGAGAAAGTTTACCTAAGTCATTACACTGGTTTGGCAGAGATATTGAATGTCAGGGGGAGAACAGAAAGAGGAAGGAAAGATTCAAAGATTTAAAATGGACAGAAGTGTAGTTAAACTCCTGTTTCAACAAAAGGAACCACTTCAATGTATTTGAGTCAAGACACCTGCACCAAAAGAAGCCCCCAGTAAAATCTGTGTTGAGAAAACAAATACAATTAAACCTGAACTAACCTGACTGCTAGGTAGAAATGAACTTAGCTATACAACTGGTTTTGCTGCTATAAAAGCATTAAAGGCCAGGTTAGAAAAGTAGTTTCCCCTTTATTTGCCAGAAATCACTGTCATCTCTTGGTCACTGAAGTACTTTATTAGACGGTACTTTTCAGTACTTAAATCTTCCATATACCCTAAACAATTGCAGGTATGGAAAAAGGGAAGTTCACAGAGACTAGAACGACTTTTCTTCTTTGGCTTGCTGGGCAGAGTCACAGAATTATGTAGCAAAATTATTTCCACAATTTGAAATAGAACATGCGTGTGTCTGTGTCTGTGTGTGTGTCAACAGGTGGAATTAGGACGATCCATTCACTAGCTATACTCCCTTATTTTTGCAAAACCAGACCTTAGTGTTCCCTCCAGCATTCCTTTTACTTAAATGAAAAAGTTGGTACTTTATTTAAGGGTGGATTTTCCCACTAGACTTGCTCTGATCTAAAGAGAAGTAGCTGTCAAGAAGATACGGAGAGGTCCTGAGCTCTTCCATTCCTCACTGCAAGATCCTGCCCTCTCCCCTCGCATTTAAGAATTGTGGCATCCCCAGTGAGCTACATCAGTTCATTGATCCAAGAGAAAACAAACCTCTGCAAGAAAAGACTAGGTTCTGATATGACAGAGATCTCCTCAAAGGAACTACCTCTTTTGAAATTAAACAAGGTAAAGCATCACGTGAAACTGTACCCCCAGCCTAAGTCTTCATGGATCTGAGCGAGGTGAATGCAATACTGAAGTACTCTACAGTTGACTCTGTTCCTCCCTACTGAAGCACTGGCGGGGAATACTCCGCAAACCCGAGGACAATTACTTCTGAAGTACAGTCAAACATCTGAAAATAGGTATGTAATACCAATTAAAAAAATCAAATAAAGAACCTAGTATCTCTGATTTAATTCATTTGGCTCAATGAATAGGTAGTCAGCAACATACACTGATTTTTCAAATCACAAAGTTAAACGTAAAACGTTTAACATAACATAAAAGTTAAAATACGTTCCCCAAAGACAGCCTCACAAACAGGCTTTCTTTTCTCCTACTTTGCTATGGGAAGAACTCAGAATTGCAGACTTACTGCTTTTCCCAAGGAATTCTGTCACAGTCTTCAAATTTTGTTTATGCTTGGCTTTTTCATTCAGACTAATCAGCCGTCCAGTATTTTGAACAGCTGATTATTCTGAATGACTCTCATTCAGACATTCTTTTCCATGACCTTCAGCAAGGACACAGCTTCTCCATGTGTCTGTGATTCACAGCCATTCTTTTTAAATTACTTTTCACTATAGCATCCCATTTTCTTCCAGATTGTATAACTTTCAGGTTTAAATACATTCAACTGCTGGATGCCATAAACAAACAATCCTACAGTACTCCTAACATTAAAAATCCTACATTAAAATTTCTACCTCGTAGAAAACTGACTCCAGATGTAACAATCTCGCTAACAAGATCACTAACTTGGACTGAGATCTGCTTTATTCATAACGCTTCACATGTACAGAATTGTACTATCCTCAGCAGAATTTCTTCTAACACACACAGTGAAGAAGAGAACAGAACTGGATCTCCTGCCCTCACATACTTCCTGTGACATGTCAGTATCACAAGAGCAGAGCAGCCTTTAAAGTCCATATTGATTTTTCTCTCACCATGTCTAAGACACATTTCCTAAAATGAAAGATGCATTCATAAATTTCACTGTATATTTTTACTAAAAAACATTGACATTTTATTTTTCCTATCTTTATGATTCAAAGCCTGTCCTTATATTTCTTTCTAATGAGTTGCAGCACTGCTCCGAGTGTAGGCTGTTAGATAAGTGAATTTTTAATTTTGAAGAGAAGTAATATATTCTGCAAACTCCATAAGTCATGTAAAAAGGAATGTCAAACCTTTATTGGATTTCCCTGAGTGTTATATCCACCAACCTTTTAAATCGTACTTGAATAAATGACTGTATTTGGTTTATCGGGAATAAAATAATTCAAGAAAGTATAGGCAATTACCATACACCAATGTATGCAGTTTCCTGCAAAATAATTCTAACGTAGTACCATCCTTCACATATATTTAACAGGATGTATTTTATAAATAGCATAACATTTCTATTTGAAAGCTTTTATTTCTAAAGATAGGAAGATTATGACTAAGACACTATCTATCATATCTGAGAAGCTGTGGCAGTCCAGTCAAGATCCCCCTGACTGGAAAAGGGGAAATATAACCCCCATTTTACAAAAGGAAATGAAGGAAAACCCAGGGAACTACAGGCTGGTCAGTCTCACCTCAGTGCTTGGCAAGATCATGGAGAGCAGAATCTCCCAGAAACAATGTTAAGACAAATGGAAGGCAAGGAGGTGACTGGTGACAGTCAACATGGTTTCACTAAGAGTAAACTGTGCCTGACAAACAACAGGATGACAGCACCAATGGGTAAGAGAAGAGCACCTGACATCATCTCCCTGCATTTGTGAGAAGCATTTGACACTGCCCTGCACGATATCCTTGTCCCTAAACTGGAGATAAATGGATTTGATGGATGGACCACTCAGTGGATAAGGAATTGACTGGATGGTCACATTCAGAGAGCTGTGATCAGACTTGATATCCAAGTGGAGACCAGTGACAACAGGTGTTCCTGAGGGGTCGGTGTTGGGACCGGCACTGTGTCACATGTTTGTCAGTGACACGGACACTGGCATTGAGCGCACCTCAGCAAGTTCGCTGACGACACCGAGCTCTGTGCTGTGGTCAGCAGGCTGGAGGGAGGGGATGACACCCAGAGGGACCCTCACAGGCTTGAGGGGTGGGTCTGTGCAAACCTCAGGAAGTTCAACAAGGCCAAGTGCACAGCCCTGCACCTGGATCAGGGCAATCCCAAGCACAAATACAGGCTGGTCAAAGAATGGATTGAGAGCAGGCCTGAGGAGAAGGACTGGGGAGTTTTCGTGATGAGAAGCCCAACATGACCTGGCAATGGGCACTTGCAGCACAGAAAGCCAAACATGTCCTGGGCTGCATGAAAGCAGCGTGGGCAGCAGGGTGACAGAAGAGATTCTCCCCCATTACTCTGCCCTCATGAGACCCCACCTGGAGTGCTGCATCCAGCTCTGGGGTTCCCAACACAAGAAAGATGTGTACCTGTTGGAACAAGTCCAGAGTAGGGCCACAAAGATGATAAGAGGCCTAGAGCACCTCTCCTATAAAGACAGGCTGAGAGAATTGGGGTTGTACAACCTGTAGAAGAGGACGCTCCAGAGAGACAAGTGCCCCTAAAGGGGCCTACAAGAAAGCTAGACACAGACTCTTTACAAGGGCAAGTAGGGACAGGACATGGGGCAGTGGTTTTAAACTGAAAGAGGTAGGTTTATATTGGATATTAGGAAGCAGTTCTTTACTGTGAAGATGGTGAGGCACTGGAACAGGTTGCCCAGAGAAGGTGTGTATGTCCCATCCTTTAAGTGTTCAAGGAGAGGCTGGATGGGGCTTTGAGCAACCTGGTTTAGTGTAAAGTGTCCCTGCCTGTGGTCCCTTCCAACCCAAATCATTCAATTCTTCTATAAAAATTATTGTATACATAAGTGATAATGTTACTAACATTATATACTTATAGAATTAATAATACATGTGTGTGTATGTATCTATATATACATATAGATACATACACACACACAAAAATATTTAGTCTGCCCTGTAACAAATTGGAGCTATATTTCTCAACATAATGAGAATTTGTTGCTGTGATGAGTACACTACTTTAGAAAACCACCCTGATTGCAATTCCTGTGCTCACTGAATCTTAAATACATCTTGCATAACAGAGCTTTTCTATTTGCACACTAGTTTGCAAATGTTATCATTAAGTCACCCAACAGTCAAATCAGCTATTAAAAAGGAATATAAAAAATTATATTTAAGGTATTTATGGAAAAGGGGTGCAAAGAAAGACAGATCATTGACAGAAAATTTATTAGGTTAATATAATATTCTAGAACGTGACAAATCAGGAGAATTCACCCAACATTCTCCATTAGAACTATTGGGTCAATACCCAATATCAGAATTTTAAATCTGTTTTTGCCAAATAATCAGCTAAGCTGTGTGCCATGTTAAAGAAAACCTCATAGGAGAATAAAGATTTGCAAAAGGTTCCAGTTACTAATTTAATTTCAACTGTTTCTGTCCTTTTAGGAAGAAAAAAAAGAAAAAAGAAACTCTTAAAGCACTGTCAATACAGTAAAAGAAGAGAAATACTGCTTTTGACATGAATGCTGGCCAAGAGGCATCCCACTGTGTAGGTTATTCCAAAAAGGAGATTTTAAAAACACATTTAATTCATCTACAAGAGTCCAATGTGACATTCTTTCAAAAATTAATCCAGTGCTATTTTCGTGCTCAAAGCTTCATGGTCTTTTCAGGCAGCACCCTAGTGGAGCAGCTCACTGCCTCCACTTTGCCCAGGCCACTGACACTTTTTAGGCTCTGTTTAAGCTTCTCCCTCTCTTTCAGTGTTGTCAGTGAGAACACACATGCCAGCTGTCATCTTTTCAAATCTGTAGGAATCCTTTATTTGTTTGGAGGTTTCTCTGTGGAGAAATGTTTCTGAGTGGAAAAGCATTTAGCTCAGGTTAGCTTTGTCAAGACAAACTGCAGTGGCTAAGTAAATCTATCAGCATCAGGAAGCTTTATCTCATAACAATAAATAAACATTTATTTTGTTCTCTAAAGGTAGACAAGTACTTTAAACATGAAAGAAGTACCACATGCATTACTAACAATAATAGAAGGATGTCAATGGGCACAAGAACTTCTGCAGGAAGTTTTCTACTAAGCTAATTGTAGGTTTAAAGGTGCTATACTCAGAAATACAAAATTAATTTACACATGATCTTACTGACTACAGAATGCAATGGAAAGCACATTCACTTTTCCTGATGAAAGAAAGTAAACTTTTCTGTACAGAGGTACTGGCAGCAACAGTAGGTAGAGCCTTTCCTTTTGCCTTTTGACAGAGAGTGCTGCAGTAGGTAGACACAAAAGAGGCTTTCCACTGTTCCCAGAGAGTCTGCCCATCCTTTTTTCTACACTATCATTATCTGCTTTAAAGGAATTACAAAACAAAAGCATTCTGTGAATAATTCACAGATTCAATTTTTTTTTTTTTATTTTGCCAGGCAGAATATTCAATTTCTTCTGTCATCTTGCCACTACATCAGGTCAGTCATTTCCTTACAAAACTCTAGTATAAATTTTAACATGAGAAGGATATATCATCTTTCAAAACAACTTTTTCCTTTTTAGTTCATGTCTGCTTTGGTGGCATTTCAAAAACTAATGAATATACGGACAGATGACTAGATGGCAGGTTTCAAAGAACTGTTTTTGCTTTCTGTGGCTAAACATTTTACAGTTTTCTTGCAGAAATGTGTTTCATGAATAACACTTCATAGAAATTCAACAAAAAGAAAAATAATTTATACTCCAAAGCTGTAAAAGCCAAAATCACATGAACTGTAATTATTTTAGAAACTAGAGTGGCCATCAACTTTTGTATATCCCAGTCTTTATTGTTTTGTTCTAGTACTGTACACTGGCATTATCTATTCTTTCAGCAGTATTAAAAGGCTTTACGAACTGCTGATATTCAGTCATTTACTCTCTGGTGAAGCCAGAGAGCACTATAACATTATCAGACCACATCACATATCAAAAGACACTTTGCTGCTGCAAAAGAGGGCTCCTGATGCCAGACAGATTACATTATTGAGCTATTACAGTACTCACATCTGCTAATTTTTAGAAGGCCTGTGAGAGTTCATTAATCCCAAAACAAAACCAAAAGCCTCTGTGGAATAAACATGAGATTACGTTTTCCTCAGCATCCATTATTTAGCAATGTTTCTGATTTGGATTCCACAAATCCCATATAGATTAACCATTTAATAAAAGCCTGAAAATGTAGATGCTCCACAGATGCTTTTACAATGTAATAGTTTTTCTATTTCACAGAAGACTTACAAGGGTTGCAGAAAAAGGCATAACTGGAGAATTTTCATATCACAAGTATTATATTTCACCTTTTGCAACAGAGGGAATGCAATCCCTGGTGTTTAATTAGAAGTCTGAAATCACCTACTACTTTATACTATTCTAATACTGATTCCAAGTGAATGCAAAATGATACTCTAAGCACTTTTCCCCTCTGATGATAGTGCCCACACAGCTACATTCTAGGGTCAGTGAGATTTTACCTCAGCTCTGTTGAAAGCTGAGGTCCTTCCTCCTGTCTCTGCCTAATAAGTTTAGGGCCAGAACTTTCAGGTTTCTATCCCTAGATGTTCACATGATAAGACTAGGTTCCACGTGGCAAAACCATCCCATCTTCATCAAGTTATACTGGCTTCTGGTTCACCACTATAGGTCTGTGCCCAATTTAATTTTGTCATTACCATACCATGGGTCCTCTAACGTTACGGACAAATGTTCTCTTCCAGTTGGCTCAATTAACAAAGGAATTTACAAGATTTAAACAAGTGAAATATCAAATGAGTGATTTAGCTCTCTGTCATGGGAAGGCAGTACCCATGAACAGGGAGAAGGTCAGGCAAGCTGATAGGCTTTAAGACATTTTGCTGTTTCAGCTGTTTGAAGAACACCTGGCTGGCTATACCTAATTTGAGAAGTCACATGTTAGAAAGTTAATTATATAGACACAGGATGTTGTGCTCCTTGAGCCATTTCCTATTGTGAATGAATGGTGAAGAATTATGGTATCACAGAAAACAACGGCTTCGTAACTGCTATCCAGTGATAATGCCCAACTAAGGGCCAAGTGTGTTTGCTGTATAAATTGTCACTGTGCTGTGGTTTAACCACAGACAGCAGCCAGGCCCCATGCAGCTGCTCCTCACTCCCTCATGACTAGGATCAGGGAAAGGACTGGACGGGCAAAAGCCAAAAACCTCGTGGGTTGAGATAAAGACAATTTAATAGGAAAAGTGAAAGCTGTGCAAAGCAAAAAAAGGAATGAATTCACTGTTCTGCAATGTTCAGCCATCTCCAGCAGAGCAGGGCCCCATCACATGTAATGGTTACTGGGGAAGACAAATGCCATCATTCCAAACACCCCCCCTTGCTCCTTCTTCCCTCACTGTATATACTGAGTATGGTGTTGTTTGGAATATCCCTTTGCTCAGCTGGGGTTACCTGTCTAGGCTGTGTCTCCTCCCAACCTCCCATGCAGTTCCAACTTCCTGGCAGTACAAGAAGCAGAAAAGGCCTTGGCGCTGTGTACGCCCTGCTCAAGAGTAACAAAAACATCTCTATATTATCATCACTGTGTTCAGCACAAATCCAAAAGATAGCCCCATACCGGTCCCGGTGAAGAAAATGAACTCTACGCAAGCCAAAATCAGAACACACTGCGTAGAAGAAATCTTTCCATATCCTGTCATGGCCACTCTCCTTTCAAATTAATTACGCTGAAAAAAGCAGTCACCTTTGTCTGGATCTTCCTACTTCTGTAGACTAGAACAGATGAAAAGAGCTTCACAAAATCAACTAGGGAAGTAAATGAAATACTCTGAACCTAATTCCATCAGTTTTCATATACCACTATGAATGCAACTTCACCACAGACACCCAAAGGCAATGAATTATATCCTAACTTAGTAATGACAATAGGAATTCTGCTGCTAAGTTCAATTAGACATGAATGCATCCAAAACAAATGAGATTATCACCTGGGTGAGTACAAGTAACAAAGGAGCCACACAACGGGGTACAAAATAGGTTCCTCCTGGGGACAAAATGGAAATTGTGCTGAACCAATGTGATTTAAATTCAGGAGAGGAGTACAGGTCAAGTAATCAGCTTTCCTGAGGTCTGTGAGAAGAAAGCAGGGTGCAACAGAGTGCCTAAGAGCAAAGGTGCTGTGCCAACCATATTTCACAGGCTCCACAGAGAAGCCACTGTCAGATGCCACATCATATGCAGTTACTGTACTAAACAGACAAGGATGGTAACTGCACACATAACAGAGATAAGTGCTGACACCTGTCAAGGTACAGTGCACACACAACATATTGCCCTACAGTCTGTTTGGGTCCTAAGCCTGTGTTCTTCGTAACCTTTCTCTCATAGGCTCACTTCTTGTACCATATCTCTTCTTGAAGCTCTCCTGAAGGCAAGACCGACAGCAGAGCCCTCCACTGAACAACAGGTGCAGGAGAAGAGCTGAATACTTACAAGAGAAGTATTGCAGCTGCAAGAACAATCATGGGTGCAGGAATGTTTCCTGCTACAATCTGCAACTCGGGGTTCATATATTTGTTTATTTGTACTTTTCCAGGGAAGAAAACCTTGTTCTTGACTGGTTAGATCATTCAACGCTGGACCCTATGCAACTCAGGGATAAGTAATAACTTGACAATGAACAAGCTGAGAAGATGAAATACTGTATACACAAGAAACAAGATCCTACTTGAACACTTTGGGCCAAACCCAGAAACAACAGACACAGGTTTTCGAGCAATGAACACTGTAAGAGTAATTCACATTGTTGGTTTGGGCATCTATGTCCCCTATTATATTGAACACAAAAGACACAATTTAGCATAGTATTCAAACAGCTAGTTATCTCTGCCCTAGACAACAGAAACTAATGGAAATTTTTAAATTCTTTCTTCTGAGAGTTTAATGCACTATTATATCAGCATGGAACCAGAAAAGAAAGCTGCAAGCCTTTTGTGCAGTGATGAGAAGATATAATGACTTTGAATATGGAAAAAGGATGCAGCAACAGTAGTGTGGTAGAATCACAGAATCATAGAATATGCTGAGTTGGAAGGGACCCATCAGGATTATTGAGTCCAACTCCTGGCCTTGCACAGGACAGTCCCAAGAATCCCACCATGTGCCTGGAAGTGTTGTTTAAATGCTTCTTGAACTCTGACAGGCTGGTGCTGTGACCACCTCCCAGGGGAGCCTGTTCCAGTGCTCACACAGCTACAGAGTAGCTCCTACAGAGTAGGAGGAAACCTGTATAGCAGACCTTTAGCATTTCATGTTTAAGCTAGCACAAGGCCCTAATCATGAGACACTCAGGAATTTCTATTACTCCATAAGATGGGCCACTGTGCATGCAAGAAAACCCAACTGCTTGTATGAAGCATATGCAGCAAAGAAGTATTAGTAATAAGGAGTAAACTGTCTGTCAAACTCCAGGTATCTTCTTGTGTAGGGCTGCCCTATAATAGGAACTCAATACTCTGATACACTAGCTGCTGTTTTGTGGAAGCTTTTTCTGGTCCTTATGAGTGCTCTGTCCCACTTGGTAAAGAGCAGACCATGTTACAAGGTGCTTGTGAGAAGAATAAAACTAAGAATTCTCCTTGGATCTTTAAGTGAAACAGTCACATCAGTGAAAATTATCTTGCATCAATTACAAATCCTCCTGCAACTTCATACAGGTTGCCTACACAATTTTTGGAACAGCAATATGAAGAATCAAGCTCTCAAAATCCTCTCCATAACTTACTTCTTTGATAGCAGAAAACAAGCATCAAACACTTTGGAAGGACTACTTTGATTTTAAAAAGAACAGGCATGGATCCAGTTTCCTTATAGTTTAGGCATAAGCTGTTCATCACTGTTCTACATGGATGCCAAAATGGAGTCAAAAGAATGCTCCATCAGCTTTTCTTGACTTGTGTTAATTTTCAACTGCCTGAACAAAGGATATTTCTGTAGTGAGCAAATTGGTTTTACAAAACCTTCAGATGAAAACCTTCAGATGAAAACCTTACTTATAAACTAAGTTAAAAGTTGATAGCAGCATTCACGTGAAAATGTTGAGAATACCAATTGTATTTTAGACCAGGTAGTGTTTTGTGGGACTGTGTAAGGAAAGAAACAAGATTCAAATGTTAATGTAGAAAAGTAACTCTTTTATAGTTCCCATTAAATCCCACAACCACTTTAACATCTGCAGGCTGAATGAATATTTTGTGTCTTTCCAGCATTTTATATCAACTAATATAATTCATGAACATGTCACTTTTCCACATTCTTGAACCACCTCACTGTTCTGGAAAGGATCCCAAAGGCCCAAAATCCACAAACTACTGTCTTTACTCTTTCTACAGCAAACATTCTACTGGCTGAATCAATGAGACATAGAGAAGTATAATAAAAAAATGTTAAAATACATGGTAAGAAACTTAATCCATTTAATCTGCATGAACTGAAGTTGTCAGATTCTTCAGGGCTCTGCAAGCAGTCCAAGGCAACTAATACTGGATGAATGGCTGCTTTATGCTATTCCACACCATCATTCAATATATGGCTCTACTTCATAACCTTTACAACTATTTGAAAGACATTAATGGGTGGAAGCATATCATCCTTCTGCAGTCTTCTGCTCTAGATGTGAAGGATTCAATAACTTCCAAACCTGTGAGCTTGCCATTTCGTATGGTGGACTGGAGAAACCTGTCTGAACACACCTGAACTAGTACAAAGACCTGACAGTTGGTGGCAGGTTATTTAATATATACCTACAGGGTTTAAATCTTCTTTGCAACATTTTTCTCTTTTCTTTAGCTGGAAAACATCCACTCCTGCCAGCCAAACATCCATTTTCCTTTGAAGTACTTCCTGAGAATTTAATTGCCCAGTAAATTGCCAACAAAACTTCCAAGGCATAGATCAGCCCTGAGAGACTCCAGGGGAAACAGCCTGTAATTCATCTTTCCACTGTCAGTGAGGAGGGCAGAGTTGCCCTTCAGTCATAAAAATCAATTTTTGACTGGATGAAATTCACTGAGTTGAATATAGCCATATACAGGAAGTAGAAGCTCTCAGCATTCTTGGTGGAATCTGACATTCCACTGGAACAATACTTTTGAGAACTGGAATATTCAGGTAGTTCGTGTCTCTACATAGGCACTACAGCTAAAATGTTTTCTGTTTGAAAATGTGTCTTCTTAGACAATTTAAACATCTACAGTTATTCAGCCCCCTTATACAGTTCTTCTAATCTTAGCAGGTCCTCCAAATTGACTATGTACCATACATTTCAGGTCAGCAAGGTTCAAATGATGACACAACATAAGAAATACAGTGGAGAGGAACATGACTTCAGTAAATATTTTTTTTTAGTAACTGAAACAATTTTAGAGTCTCACTTTCAACCCATCTCAAAATAAATAATTGCCAATAACAAAACAAAAAGACTCAAAATTCTTGCAAGACAGAAAAAATGGAGGTTAAAACAGAGAAATTTCTTTTTAAAGAAAATGCCAAATAACTTTACAAAAATCCTAGAAGTGCTGACTTCATTTCACAATACTGTAAATTATACACCTGATGCAATTCTGGAAACTCTGTTATCTGTCAGGAAAATGTAAATTGAGGTAATACTGAGATGCAATAATGCCTAGCATAGTATGAATAATCCATTTGGGGTTTGTTGTTTGGAAACAAGTCCTCCACAAAAAAAAAAAAAAGGTTTATGCTAGACTACAGGCTGTTAATCACTCATGACACATTTTATTATTAATATTTTAGTGAATATTCTTTAAATTGTTAATTCAGAAGAATCAAGACTTGTACACACTAGATGCTCAGGCCTGCTAATGGTGTTGGAATACATTATCATGAAGAGTTAACTTCAATGGTATTATCTCATTTTTAATTAAAAATAAGCTTTAAGAATCATAGTGAAGCTAAATTGTTATGTTAAAGCTTGGTCTGACCTGCTTGCAGAAGCACATGTGATGCATACTTGGAGTGCACCAACAGTGCTCCCTCTGTTCACAAAAACAAGCCAGAGATACTAGAGGTGCTTCTCCTCTGTCCCTGCTGAGCCTCTGAATAGTAAATAGGCCAAATTCCTCTACTGAAGAAGAAAAGAGCCTCATGGAAAACTGTCCTGAGATCAGGCACCAGCCTCATCCTCCTCTGAAGACAATAGGGGTCAGTGAGGAATTAATTCTGGGTGACAGACACACAGTGTCATGTTGGGAGCAGAGTGGGACATAAAGAATAAATTCAGTGTCTACCTGGCTACTCTGAACAATTTTGCAAATTTCAGAAGGTTAAGTTTCAGTTTACTCAGAAGAAACTGAAGCTCTGTAATCATAAGCAATATGGACCCCGTTGAAGGGACTGGTATTTTTTCCTAGAGATATATCAACAAGATATAGTTCAGAATTTGAAGACTGCAGCAAAATCATGATTAAAGCTCATTCAGTGGAGCAATTACTATTATTTTCAGCAGTAAATTACTTTCTATCCATCCTGTGCCTTCCCCTGGTGCTACTATATGCTTCTGATACGGGAGAACTAACTGACAGATATTTATTGGGAAATTAAGAGAAGAGAGAAGTTAGTTACAACACACTATTTGCCTTTATTCTAAAGCACAGATATAGATTTGCTAGCATATTGCATTTTTAGAAATAAATCCACACATTCCAGATACCTCTCCAGGTACTACCAACGTGTAACACTGATAATGTGAACATCTTGTTGCAGAGATAAACATGTAGCTAAATCAATAACACACAAGTGACTCTGCTGTCTTAACACTTTTAGAATATGACTTCCTTGACAGAAATAGTACAAAATTGAAATGAAGAGCTACATTGTATCAGTCACTTAAATATTCACATGCATTTAGACATAATACAGTCCTGCTGCAAAACACTAGAAAAAAATTCAGATAATTAAAGGGTCATTTAGACTCCTGTAAAATGACATCAGCCTTCAACAAAGGCTGAAGCCCTCCAGATATTAAAATGCATGACATATGCTGCCTTCATTACATCCATTACATTTTTCTGATGCATAAATCTATCCAGATTACCTCATAATATTACGTATGATCATTATATTTACTAACTCTTCTATAAATTTACGATAAAGACAAGAAACTGTGTATTTTTTTCTTTTATTATAGACAGTAATAGAAAATTGTGATTTTAAAAAACAATTCATCCCTCTCCATGTTGAACTGTTACCCTTTGTCCTTTACATTGTGCTATAATCCCGTCCGGTGATCTTTTCCTAAATGATTGTGTAAGCTCATCTTTTGTGTCATACAGTATCACAAGTTTTTCTGAGAATTCCATTATGTCGTTTGTTTCAGCTTCTTCATTTACTATGTACTACTGAAACTGTGAACATGAACTTACATGTTGGCAAAGAATTCTACAAAAAAATTCAGCATTTCCAAGCCTTCCACGACAGACCCAGGGAAAATTGATGTATTCTGCGATTTCAATACAGAAAGTCTTGGCACCATGCTGCAGTCTTTTTCAGGACTATGTTTCATTGCCCATTTCTCATGTTAACATACTCCATAAAATATTTAGTAAACTTATTAAAGCAAGTAAGTAAAATGGTTCCCAACAATACCTAAGTATTTTAAAAAGTATTGAGTCAGGGTGGTGCTCAGGTTTTGTATATTTCCAATATCAATTCCTAAAGACACAGAGGAAGGGGGATGGCAGAAAATACACAGCTAGACTTCAAGGTGCACCACAAAAAGCCAAGATGCAGTAGTCAGAAATTACAGCAAAGAAAAATTCAATCAGTGTGGATACAAATATTTCTGCTAGGAAGAATTTTTCTCGCTTCTTTCCAGTCCCGTGAGATATTTTTCTCTCTCACAGAAGATATTAGCAGAGTTCTATAAAAACTATGAACACCTTCAACCTTACAGAGCTTTGTTTATGGTACAGTAGGAAAATATTTTGACAATGGATGTTTTAGGATTTTAGCCAACCACCCCCAAGGGGTGGCTGATCCTTTGACCAATTAGACTATGAAGAAAAAAGTCTATAAAAGAGTTGTAAAATAATTAAATAAAAGAATCTTGCTGCACAATTCCTGCCCGTTAGATCTTTCTTCTCCTCCCTACCACTGCGGGACACTGTGATAAATCAGACTTAAATTAAAGAAATTTCCCAAGTAGAGCTGTTAAGGACATTCTACATTGCCCAAGGAGACTGTAGCACCTCAACCCTTGGAGATTTTTGAAACTGAATGGGATAAAACCCTGAATAATCTGCTCTGATTCTACAGTTTCCCTTGGTTCGAACAGGAGGCTGTACCAGATGGCTGCCAGTTCTACCAGAAGACCTCAAAAACTAAGTTATTGTATTTTTCTGCTACTTGAAGAGTCTTGAAGAGTCTTTGTGATGCCTTAAGAGGCCTCCAAGACACAGAGACTAGACAGGAGTAAGGGAATAAAAGTAGGCATTTATTTGAAAGGCCTTCAAAGGTAACCCCTCCCCAGGGGTTACTGCCAAAATGGACCCCAAGATGGATGACAGGTCACGAGTTCTTCACACTTTTATAGGTTTGGTTCATTTGCATAGCAGGGTTAATTCTCCAATTAATGCTTCAGTTTAATGATGTAACTCCCCTCATCTTACCCCCCCTTTGAGGCTCTTTGGTTTATACTTTTTTGGCCTAGGACAGTCTAGGTGTCCTTGGAGAGCAGACCCGGAGAGGCTTTGTTATGCCTACCTAGCATGAGAGAGCAGAAGTTAACAGGCTACAAGAAACTTCAGAGTTACACACTAAGCAGTACAGGATTTGAAAAATATGAAAGTTAAAACCTAAGGCATCATTTGAAGATCAAGTTATATATTTGCCTTACAGACTAGCTGCATAAGTAAATGCATTTGTGTAAGTTGCACCTAAGCTTTAACTGAAGCATTATAATTTTATGGGGGGGAAGGTTATTGACAAAACTCTATAAACCTCACAAACTCCAGGAGGACTTAAGTCACAAGTGAAATTTATACGTACTCATATGAAAAGAAATTCTCCAATTGAAGCTTACAAATTGTGTCAGATTTACTGTTTCATTACCTCTCCTCTGTTGGGAATATTAGAGGATCAGGGACATGGATCATTGATAGAATTATGGGATCAATAAAAGAACTGTAGCAAGAGCCTGCAAGCAAAAGGCCTGTGTGAGAAAGACTCTCCCTGAGAAAATTCTTGTGTGAGAAAAGGCCTGGGAAACAAAGAGGGAATTTTGAAACGATGCAGCTGTACTGATAAGATGCGCTAACCGAGAGAGAAGGGAGGTGAACTCTGTTAATCATAACATAACTGTAGAAGCTCGCCAATGTAAGTCCAATTAGGTAGAAGTAGAAATGTGCTTTGATAAGTTTTAAGCCACTTAAGAGTTAACAAGCTGGTATACTATATAAGTGCCTCTGGATTGCTAATAAACGGAGTTTTGCTCTTATCAACCATATTGGTTTTGGACTGCAATTTCTCCCCCCGCCAGAGCCACCGGGCCTTTTTTCCTTTCCAACACTCCTCTATTTTCCCTCTGTGCTTCTTTATTAAACAAAGATATGTCCAAGCTGTTGAAGTACTAACTAAGAGAAAACTAGATGTAATCTAGTAGTTGTCCTGTAATTAAAGTAGAACCAGCTACAGGGAGTACTGTCAACTTGGGAAACTTGCAACTTGCTTTTGGTTCTCTTTCTAACTAGTGACGTGCTCAGAAAATTATTGTAGATTTAGAAGCATGTAACAGACTTCGTAACATTTAAAATGGTTTTAATTGCTGCTGTTAGTGATCCAGAAATTTTCAAATTAATGAAATTTGGTTTATTTTTTCTTTTCTTTTCTTTACCATCCCTCCTCTTTTAACATTAGGTTAAAAAAAAACCTTATAAAATGTTTATTTATGGCATCTGTGGCTGCATGCACAGTTACCACAGGAACAGACTCAAATTTGCAATAATGGAGGAGTATCACTTTTACCCTACATAAGTCATCACCCAAGGTTCTTGTAAAATGAACATGCATCAGAAGTTGAGAAACTCAGGATTATGTATATTCCTTACATGCTGTCCTTTTTTAACATATTGGAAAAACACACAGTAAGACATCTAAAAAAGGAACAAGTGATTCAAGAGGTCCATTCATTTTAATCTACATATGAGGAAATCAGAGATTATGAAGTGAGAAAAAAAGCTGGGAAAACCTAATTTTTTTATGAACACTAAAATATCCTAGACACCATACACTTACTACATTTGGGCAGGCTTCAACAGAACTGGAGTGGCTGTGATCCCTAAATGAGTTACAGCTATCTCTGTTAAAACACTTTTTAGCTGTAAACACATTTATGAAACGCATCAGTTTATCATCAGCAAATGAAAGCTTTGTGAGGTATTTTTAAAATTCAAATTAATTCATGTATTTCCACAAACGAAAACAGAAGAGTTCTCTTTCTAGAGCCTTCCATTTTCCAATTTGTTAAAAATGTCTCTGATTTCTAGAGGTAATTTCTGTCACGTAAAATGCTTACATTTTGATTCTTGAATAAGTAAGTCTCCTCATCCTTTCTTTGCTGATGTTAGGAAACTACAGATTATTGAAATATGCTTCTCTTTTCCAGACAATTTTTCCTATCAAGTTTCCTAAATTTAACTATATGATATGTCAGCCTTGTTAGAATGAGGGCATTTTTCACAACAAAAATTTTACAAGGAATAATGTAAACTCGAAAAATTGTACTTCTGTTACAATAAACAATTCCTCTCATTCCTACCAATTAAAAGCTCCCTCTCTTCAGTCTGTTTATCTTAGAGTAAACAGCTGTGAGACACCACAGCAAGCCTTTTCTCTCTTTTCTCCTTATTTTCCACTTCTGTCAGCAGGTCTTTTTATTAGTAAGGACAGCAAGGAACATAAACAGTTGTTGTATAAACAATGTTGACAGTAGCTACCTAGCTGACTTCCCACCACTTAGAATATTTTCAAACTTGACTATGTTTAAATAACTCTCTTCACACTTGTAAATATACACCAATGAAAAAGCATTATTTTAGAAATACACATTCGAGTCAGCCAAAGCAAAAGTGACAATATTGTTTTAAACAAACCTTGAACTGGGGAGACACTGATTTCCTGGAGCCACCCCACCAGCAGCACCTGCTGGGACTGAGACACTCTGGGCAGAACAGACTAGCTAATGCAGGCTCAGTGGGTGACAGGAGAGCAGCAGATGTTGTTTATATTGACTTTTGCAAGGCTTTTGACATTGTCTTCCATAAATTCCCCACAGACAAACTGATGAAGCACAGACTACAGAAATGGACAGTGAGATGGACTGAAATCTGGCTGAACTGCTAGGCTCAAAGGGTTGTGATCAGCATGAAGTCTAGCCAGAGAAAAGCATGCTGTGTACTCCAGGGATCAGTACTAGGGCCAGTTCCTTTTAAGTACTTCATTAATGACCTGGATGATGGGATACAGTGCGCCCTCAGCAAGTTTCCTGATGACACCAACTGGGAAGAGCGGCTCATAGACCAGCTGCTTGCACTGGCATTCAGAGGGACCTTGAAAAGCCCAGCCATAAACCAACAGGAATTTTATGAAGTCCAACAAAAGGAAATACAAAGTCCTGCACCTAGGGAGGAATAACCCCAAGCACCAGAACAGCTAGAAAGAGGCTTTGGAGATAAACACCTGGGGCTACTAGTGGGCTCCAAGTAAGACCATAAGCCAGCAGTGTACCCCTGCAGCAGGGAAGGCCAAAAGCATCTTGCACTGCATTAGGAAAAGATGTTGTCAGCAGGTCAAGATCAAGATCATTCTGCTCCACTCAGCACTGCTGAGACATGCCTGAAGGGTTGTGTCCACTCATGGGCTGCCCAGTACAAGTAAAACACAAGCATCCTAGAATGCAGTCTAATGCAGGACTGCCAAGACAATTAAGGGATTGGAGCATCTGAAGTGGCAAGCCTGAAAGCACTGAGACTCCAGCCTGGACAAGGCTCCAAGAGATCTTATAACATGCATAAATACCTGAGGGGGACAGGGGTAAACAACACTTCTCAGTGGTGCCCAGCAACAGGGTAAAAGGCAACTGGGCACAAACTAAAACAGATTAAATTCCATCTAAACCAAAGAAAGCCCTTTCCTACTCTATGATTGTTCAACAGCTGTCCAAGCAGCAAGTTGCTTTACTTGATCAGGGCAGGTGTTGGACTAGACAATCTCCAGAACCCCCTTCCAACCCCAGGTATCCTATGGTTCTTTGTGGAAGAGACAAAAGGAGGGCAAATTCATCCAAGTAATATAGACTATGGGCTTAATGTCAGTTGCTTTCTATGCACACAGCAAGCCTTCAATAAGACAAAATAGTTCCCTTGTACATCAGTTGCCTGCGTCTGACTTCATTATATGAAGGCAAGGTGTTTATTTAACTTAGGAAAAGCCTCATTGTGCAGATACAACAAAGTAAGTTCTTCTCTCCCATGCCTTTCCTGATGCCCAAGCCAGTAAGTCTATGCAGTATGAGAACCACCTAACACAGAGATTAAGGCAATGTATTTGTTTTGACCCATCGAATAATTCACCTCATTGTCTATTGATATATCCACTTGTATCAGCAAACTTCCATCACTTTAATGAATTTCTATGTGTCTCCTCCAGTCAGTACTGAAGCGGTAAAGCTAGTTTAACCAAAGCAGGGCAATGGGAAATCATCCTTCTCCTTTGATAAAGCCTTTTCTCTCACATCAAAGTATTGACAGTTTTGTTTCACAACTGTAGGAAAAATGAGAGGAACCAAGAGAACGTCACAGAGAAAAGCTAGAACATCTCATTCATGAAGAGCAGGCACCTGTGCACTGACCCAATTAGGCTTTCAAACACTTGTCACTTTGGAGCTGGCTGGTTGTCACTCATCCAATTAGCCCCAGGGGATGTATTGTATGGTGGCATTCCCTGACAGGAGAACTGGAGCAATGGAGGCGATGAAGGCACAGTGATAGGGTGCCAGGATCCTGGTGAGTGAGAGCAGCCAGTAGCAAAGCCAAAGAACTTCAGAGCTTCCTTAACTTGGTTACCATCCAAAAAGCCTTTCAGAGTCTTCAATGGTCTTTTTTTTTTTCAGAGCAGTCTAGTTTAAAAACCTTACAGTAACAGTTCTCTTTACCCAATGATGCATTTAACTCCTGAGTGACTAACACAAGAAACATTTCAGAAGAGGTAAAAAACAAACAAGCAAACAAACCATCTTCATTGCAGGGAGAGATGCACTAAATGTTACTTTTTGTAACACTGCCAGCAAGTAATTCAGAAGTCAAAATGTTTCAGTGACCATCTCCTCCCTCATCTAATTTAAACATACTACTGACGCTTTCAGATGCTCTATCTGCTTGACCGCATAAATGAGGGATAAAACGCTTTGCAACCATCAACGCCTATGCACTGTAAAAGATAGAAAAGTTCTGTTCTACTCAACTACATACAATACTGCGTTCAAGACCACCTAATCAGATTTTTCATTTAAAAAAAATCAGATACTATACTACAGATGACTATTCAGCAGCTACTACTCACTTCAAGTAAAGTTCTCTTCTTATGCTGAAAGAGTTATGCAATGCAAACACAAGAGCAGGAAGGGGTTCAAGGGGGATTGGGAAAAAAATGTTAGGACATAAACCATGTGAACAAAGATTTCAGAATGTCCCCATCTCTAAATCAGTGGTCTATGCTAGAAGAAAAAACTTCCAATGTTTGGTCCAATATTTCATGTTCCTTCTAAGTCCATTATTCCAGACTCACTATTTCACTAGTTGACTTGCCCCAACACCTTTTCTCTCCAGTAAGGAACATCAGAGATGATTAAGGCTACATGCAATTATGTGAAACTATGAAATACTTTTAGCTGCTTTTCTAGTTAATGTATTTTGATATGCTCTTCAGCTAAAATCTGAGCTGAAATTTAAAGAAAAAATACATAAATCACATACATGAAGAACATGTTATATGACTATCCTGGATAATAATTAATAGAAGCTAAATTGAAAGATAGAAATTTAAGTGATAGAAAATCAATGCCAGCAGTTTGGGGTTTTTTCCCCAGTTAGAATGGGAAAATAAAATTTAGAGGGAAAATTATCTTACCTTTGCACAAATAACTTCTGAGAAAGTTGGTCTCTCTCTTTACTTTTCCTTCTTTTCTTATGTCCTGTATGACAGGTCTTTATGTTACTGCCTTGCCTGAAAAAATAACATACAACCTGAGATATTTATAGAGGCAAATAATGATATTCACTCTTAAATTACAACAAATATTTCATATATGTCTTGATAAAGCTGCAATACCAAATTAAGGCAAATGAAATGGTATTTTAATAGAAACTAATTCATATAGGTTGGGCCAAAGAAAAAACAAGAAGCATTAGAAACAAAAGCAGCTCCCTAGGTTTCAAAGTTGTGTTTTGCATTTAGCTCTCCAAAATAGCTGCTTGCATCAGATCAAACAGGAGCAACCATAATTTATTCAGGTTCACGGCACCATTAGTGATAAACCAGTCAGTGCTTCACAAAGCTTGAGCATGACAATTAGGAAGCCTAACCACAGCTTTCCAGTGTTCAGCAACCCAACTTAAGGCACACTGGGTACCTCAGGACTAAACACTTCAGTGCTCTTTGTGCTACAGATGCCCAAGATTCTAAAGACATCCACTGGAAGAGTTGGTAGCAGCTAACAGCACGCCTCTGTTGCAGGAAAATATTCGGTCACAGACAGCACTTGCCCAGAAAGAGAGGGGTTTGACTTAAGGGCAATTTGTAATTTGTCTTAACTCCCACTTTATAGGAGAATATCCTAAATTCTAGTGGAAGGATGGGACTCACATCCCCCACTTCCCTCTTCCACCAAATTAAAAGCACAAAACAAAGAGAAGACAGCAGGAGAGGTTTGTTTTGAATTCGGCTGCTACCTTCTTCATTTATTGACAAGATTTCTGCACCCAGTTCCTCTCATTTCATACTTTTTGTTACTTTAACCTATTTTAAACACATTTAATGTTTTGTTGAGAACAAGTTGCCTATCTTTCCATGGTAGTGCATATGTGGAGTTGAACTTTCAAATAAGCAAGGTTCAAGAAGGACAAGGAATTTTGCAAATGAGCTTCAAAAACTTTCTGAGGACTCCCCTTACAGTCTTTTATCCTTAATATGTTGCTCATCTGCAAACTCAGCTATGCTTGCCACTATATGCAGTCCTTACTTCAGTGAACTAGTGATGAACTGCAGAGAACGGCAACAAATTAGCACCACTGCAGAACTTGGTATTTTGTGTCCTATACATAAAAGTATATACATTTTACTTGTAGGAAAGGAATTAAAAGTTCCTTGTGTACTCTTAACTGAAGATTGGCGCTGTTTTGTAGAGTAAGCCAGGAGAGATTACAACATCTCATCTTACAAGGATGATACAGGAAGATCAGTTTAATTTCTCATCAAACTGATAATTCAATCATACAATTTCTTTCCATATACTTTTAAAAGCCTTTTTATTGTTATGTTGGCCTGCCAGTTGGCAAAACCTCAACTGTTGACTAGAACTCTCATGGAGATGTTTCTTTCAGAAACAAACAACACTTCTCATAAACTGCTTTTTATCATGCTCTTCCAAAACAACTTGTTGCTCTTACATAATAAAACACTGGAAACAATACATTAGCTTAGTAACGTCAGGAGTTTTGGCATACACGTATGATTTATTTCACTGGGGTGAAATTCACTTAGAAGGTTTGCTTCTTTGCCTTAATCTTTATTCAGGCACTCAAATCACTTCCAACCCCCCGCCTCTATATTCAGCTGGAAAAGCTGCCTGCAAACCAGCAGGACCTGGGTGAGCCAAAGTCGACAGAGAACTTCCATTCAGCAGTGCTACATGTGTGCAGCTCCTAACTGACCACAGCACAGCCTGACAGTGATCACACAGATCCCGTTATACCAAGGCAACAGCTACATCCACCCTGCCATTCACGCTGCTTCCTGGCTGGTTCAGACTCTCCTAGACAAAACCTGAGTGTGCTTTAGGGAACATTCCAGCCTGAAGAACCCTTCCAAACAACAGCATGGGTAAGACTTAACAAAAGTCTTAACTAAACTTGCTTTACGTTTTGATTCTCCACTCTTGACAGCCCTGCAATTCTCACGTTCCAGGCACTGCATCCTCATTTGCAGCCTCCACCTGTCTCCATGGGACCCACCTGAGCAGACCCCAGGATTTACAGTATTAGCCTGTAACATCATGACTTTGATAGGCTGCAACACAGCTCCCACTGTTCCAGGTACTCCAAACTAAAAGACACCAGCTACTTATCAGGGCTGCAGGAACACCACAGCATCCAGACCACACTCAGATTATAGCCAGCCTTCTTTTCTAAGACACTAATTTTCTAAAGCATTAAAATGCAGATGTGACCCAGCCCTTGCCAACCAGCCTGCCTTGATGATGGGAATTTGTCCTTGCCTTCTTGTTTTTGCCATTTAAGAACATCTGTAGCCTCAAGGGCATTGTTTAGAAGTTAGACATGTTCTGAAACCCAGGGATGACTTGCATAAGACCTCATACATTGCAGAAAACTACAACTCTGTTAACACTGTGGACAATCTTATCCAGAATTCTAACATTCACTAAAAGAATGGGAAGAACCAAGTAGGAAAGAAAAATCAAGGAGGAGGGTAGAATGATGGTTCTAAAAAAAGTCCATAGATTAGATGAAACATGTTTTAAAATTTATGAGACATATTTGGGGTCTTATAATTTGCTTGGTCAGTAGCATATTGTGGAAATGTAAAGCACACTTTTTAATCTTCCACACCTGACCTTATGCTTACTGTATACTTATTTGTTAGAAAAATCATGAAATAACTACAATTTACATAGTATGGCTGTTTTTCTTGTGAAAGTGTTGATAGATTTCAGGGAAGCTAAATTTAGAAAAAGAAATACATAGATTCCAATAGATAACTATGCAAAAAGTTCAAATGTGAAAAATTCAAAATACAAAAAAATCCATTTTTATTTCATAATCTGATTGGCTAAATGGTTTTACATAAAATGTACTCAAAAATAGTCTACAAAATGTCAAGACACTTTAATATTTTTAATGTAACCTTAAAAAGCAGTAGTGAGACAATATGCAGCTTTGTCCTAAAATTAAAAATGTATCTATATACACATATATAAAATTCAGTTTCAGTTTACTTCACAATATTGTGGGAAGTTCTTTAACATAAAATACTTGCTTTGTAATATTTAGTGTATTTAAGCAAAGTTTTATGCAATCCAGTACTGCAGAGCTCCATTGTTCACCCTCATGTAACTTCTTCTTTCAGAGCTAAGGATTAATGAGGAGCTCTCAGAAAAGGAAAAACCACCCTGGCTGGTTGATGAGGGCAATAATCCATCTTGCTCTCATATCTATCTTATTTCTGGGTGTGCCCAACCCCAGATGATTCTGACAAAGTAATAATGGAAAAAAATACACTGGAAATACAACAAAAGTAGCTTTCTGTTTTTTCATTTCTGATACACACATCCTCATGAAGACACTTCCTACAGTGAGTAGTCCAGCCTAGATTACATTAACAACCATACAAACCACGCCCAAATGTTACGCATATTATACAAATCAAAACAGAATACAGATTTCATCTGATCTTTAATATATTGCAAAGTCATGCCCTTCCTTCATGGATACAAATTATACCTCATTCTTTCAATTCCTAGACTATTAACCAAAGTTGAATGTTTCAGTAAGTTACATAGCGTAGGTTTACTCTCCTGTTCAAAGTTATAACCTGAATTTTTTCCATTCCAATACATCAAACTAACTAACTAATACTAAGGTACATAAATGTCAACTATTTGAGTGATTGAGAAGTACCAGGATAGAAAAGGGAATTCAGCTATTACCTTGTGCATGTAGCTATACAGCTGTCTTGGTCCTCTTCCTTTTTTGGTGGGTTACTTTTTCCTTTCTTTCTGTTAGTAAGTGGTAAGAATTTGTACCATACTCCCCTTCATGTTGCAAACTTGACAAAACTCTGGTGCTAAGCCCTGCTGTTGCTGGCCTGTGTGCAGGGGCACGTACAAGAGGAACCGTTTCCAGCAGCCCGTCGCTTTGTCCTCGGCCCTCCCAAGCTTCTGTGTGATCAGCACAGGCTTTGTGGCCATACAATAGGGGTTAAACACTTCCCTGTATTTATATAAAAGCAGAGCTAAATCTGCTTAGCTGCATGAACCTTTTAATAAAATTACGCTCATGCTATTAGGGCATTTTTCCATTTGTTTGGTTTTTTTAAGAGTAATTAAAAATTAAAAAACCAAAACATATATATACTTTTTTTTCATTATATGCAGAGCATAGAAAATGCAATCAACATTATTATTCAGATCTTATATTATCCACAATTTCCTTCTAAGCAACTACCTGCGACTTGCCTATTTACTTCAAGATATAGTTTCATTTTTCCTTTACATTTATTTTACTTGATGACTTGCCAGTGGAACAATCCTCTGATCTCCAACAGTGAGACAGATCATTGCAAAAAATACAATCTGTACTCAGTGGGGAAATTCCAGTGTAAGGAACAGAATTTAAATGTACTGAGAAATAAAGGAAAACATTTTAAAGAGTAAAACGTGCTTGCCCACAGTCCTAAAGACACTGATTTCACACACGACATAAACCTCTGGACCACCCTTGCTTTCCAAGGAACTACCTTGACGCAACACTGGTACTGAACACTAGCATTTTTTTCAACTCCTAAAGAAAGAAACACTATTTAAAACCCCTCTGTTTTGCTCTGTTACAAATCCAGGTTTTTCTATTTGTTCTTTTGGTTTGGTTAGTTTTTTGGTTGGTTGGTTGTTTGGTTTGGTTTTGGGGGTTTTGGTTGGGTTTTTTTTTTTTGTTGTTTTTTGTTTGTTTGGGTGTTTTGTTTCGGGTTTTGGTTTTTTCATTTTTTGTTTGGTGGCAGGGGGAGGGGGGGTTTGGTTGGTTGGTTGACTTTTTAAGTCCAGTTAAAACATTTCTAACTTTAAGGGCTTTGCATCTTTTTATAGGTAGTAGTATGAATTTTGTCAGCCTCTATTTTCACCAGCATCAGTTCAGAACAATAACCTTATCTGGTCCTTTGAAACCTATTCCGTTTTCAAGGCTTCTTAGAACAATGTTTTTCCTCACAAAAGCATGAGCTATGCTTAAGAATCTACTTCAAAGCAGACTGCCAGTGAGGTTCAGTAATGACTGCATCCACCTGAACTCTTAAACTTGCCAAAATAGAACCAGAGTATCCTAACTTGAACTCTCACTTCATGTATGTGTTATGATTCTAGAGCTGTAAACACTTAGCTGAGAAGGATAAAAAATCAGAGGCTAATTACCATTACAGGCCAATAATTTTTTATGTGAAAATTTATCATCAAATAATATAGTGTTGATTAGGCAAAACCTCTGCCACTCAGTTACTAATCTTTAACTGCACATTTACAGCTGTACATTCAAACAACAGCTGACATGAAACTGTAAATAAGAAGCTACTTACCATGCCACAAACATGGCACAATATTAATCTGTTATTTTTACTTAGTAACATTTATTTCTCGCAAAAGCTCAATTCTCAAAATAGCTATTTTCATGGTTTCAATCATTCTTTCCAAAATGAAGTCCCAGAAGAAAACTATTTGGGTAATGCAGTAGCTTAACTATTTGCTCCCCTCTGCCTCTGACAGCATATTGTATCAAGAAATCAGCTCATACATAACTGATTGACCAGAGTTTTTGTGTTTAACTGAGTTTAAGCAGAAATTGTCCTCTGAATTTTAGAGCTGAATGATGGAGGGGCAGGGCTCATTTTGTCATCTGGTTGACCAAGCCTAATCAGGATTATTTCTGCACACTGCTTCACTACAGCTGTAGATCCATTAAACACTAAATGCTCCAGAGGGCCATTCCCCCTCCGCTTCCCACTGCGACTCCCACTTTTCAGACAGTAGCAACTCAGTGGGCTACTCAAAACACTCAGAAAATGGAGGTGCTATATGTAATGGACAGCTCAAAACCCATAGCAAAATCTGTCACTTGAATGTTAGGACAGCAGCTATCATAATAAAACAGGCTCTTTGTGATGGAGACTTAAAAAGAAGCCTTTGAACCGGTTCCCTCACTTCTCAATACATTTTTATTAGGAGAAGGTTTTCATTCACAATAGCTATTTTTTCTTCAACAGAAATAATCATGTCTGCCTCTGGAAATGTTCACTGAGATATGCACTTTTTTTTTGGTAACCATAATATTACCCTTGGCATGTTGGCTTTTTTTTTTTACATCTTAGTACCAATTTAGCATCAGGAAGCTTTAAACTAATACAGCCATTAGGAACAACTTAGTGCACAATTTACATATTAACAAAACTATTTTTTAACCTCTTGAACTATTTAAGCTGAAAAAAACCTGATGTGCACATACAGCACACAATTCCTTACTTTGAGATCTGCTTGTTAGAAAAGACAAAAACAGATTCTGAGAAATATCTAGGAACTGTATGATGACACTAATCATTCATCTATCTTTTTTTTCCCTGCATTTTTGGCTTTCCTTTCCAAACGTCCTCAACTCTTCCCAGACATACGATAATACTCAGGAAAAGTAAAAAAATCATTTATGCTTTCTGAGGTCAAAGTCACATTCCCATCAAAATTTAGGTAGCGCAATACTCATCTGAGACCTTCAAGCAGCTCAAGAGCTAAGCTCATGGTGGAGTTTAACCCCAGACACAGGCTTTGAACTATGGTTGGTTGGACTGGGCAAACACATATGGGATCTGTAACTCTAGAAATGCAGCAGGGGTCACAATTACTCAGGAATGGGGCACAGGAACACCCAAAATAAAAGCTGCTTGCGCAGTTAGGTTAGGGCAATGAAGAAGATAGCAGATTCACAATCATAGTACGATAATAAAATGGGCTGGTTCTTTTACCTGTTACTTTGTACACTGAATGTTTTAAAAGCTTCTGTATGCCTAACAGTTAAAACTGAAGTCATGTCAATATTACAATTTTTAGAGTATAGACTTCAGTATTGAAAGGTACTCCATTAAGTCTTCCGGCTTGTTCACATGACCAAGATGGTATTTCAATTTGCTGATCACACCAGAACTGAGATTAGGTATACTGGATCATATCACTATTACTACTACTGTTTGTTTGAAAAGCAAGAGGCAAAATATTTCCATTTCCTTAAAGGAAAGACTTAAGGGACTTAAAGAAATGCATAGCCTTGCTTTAGCTTTGTTCCTTGTACCTGTTTTGATAGATTCATCTTCTCTTTGTCGTGTTTTTGCATATACAAACTTGATTTTTATTTTTTTTTCATTTTCCAGCTTCAATTTCCTTTACTTCACCAGTAAAGTTTTCAGCAATCATAATTTTATGTGCAAAAATTTCCAGTTTCTTTATGAAAAATGCCTTTATGATTGTGGAGTCTGAAAATACTTTAAAGTGGAGATGACATTCAAAAAGACAGCTTCACAGGCATAACAAGATATGCAACATGACTATTCACTGTCACCTGTGTATCCTTATCCCAAAAAGTCAACCCAAGTACTTGGGTTGGGGTGTGAATTTTAAAGAGTATGTAATAAGTTAAGTGATATTACAAAGCAAAAATTGTGAAGAGCAGGATCCTCTAAGGATTTTAGGATTTATTTATTTACTTTAAAACTTCATCATAACCATTGCTACTGGTTTTAAGCTGTTAACTACTGAAATTTCATGGATGCACTTTAATTAAACCCATTGCTGTTGCTCTCTCAGTAATAATTTATTCTTTTTGTGTTTTTTCCTACAAACAACAGGATGCTCTATACATGAACACAGCCAGTTACTTCTTAGCAGTCACCAGCATATTATGGTAGGTAAAGAAGGTTAATTAATTTTTAACTAGACCTGAATAACTATACTTTGTTCCAAAATTATTGTAGCATGTATGTCCTGATTATAATTCTTAGACTTTTGTCTCCTTTCTAAATTCTCCTGAAGTTCATTGTACCAGCCAAAGCCGACTATTTGCCAGCTACAGAAAATCAATTCTCAAACACTCTGGGGATGCACTTATACAGGTTCCATTTCTCTTAATCCTTTACAGGGAGAGCCTTTGTTCACATACATAAGGCACATACGCTGTTTATCACACAGAGAAGTTGCCAAGGAGTGTGAGGTTTCCCAGAAGTGACCCTAGCATGGCTGACTGAGAAGAGTCCTCTTCAAATAACTCAAGGTTCAGTCACTTTATTATTTTACCAGCACATCCAGCTTCGTATTGTACACGGGCTTTTTTATGTTTCCATGCTACTTTTTAATGAGGAAGCTCCATAATAAGATACACAGCATTAACTTTAATTATACTGAGATTTTCTCTACTACTGTTCTCCGTCCCTTTTCATAGTGGAACAAATGCTTTGCCCTTCCTCTTTGTGCACAATGAGTGTCCTTGACTGCTGGATGCCTAAAGCCGTTTAAATACATAGGTCACAGAAATGCAGTGTAAGTGTAGACAAATGTGCACTTCCCAACCTCAGGATGAGGAGATTTATCAGCAGCTAGAAAACCCATTGCAGCTTCAGGAACAAAACAGATTTGCTGGTGCTGTAGTGCCCATAGGTAACTACAAGTTACTGAAACTAGAGACATCAAATGCATAGCCTAAATGAATTTACGTAAACTACACATCAAAAAAAAAAAAAAAAATTAAACAGAATCAAGCCTGGGCAAGAAAGGGAAGAGGATAAAAGGAAGAAGATGACAGCTACAAAGTGAAGTTAGAATCTTGACTCTGCAAAAAAAACCAAACCAACCAAACAGGAACACAAAATGAAAAGCACCTGATCATTCAAACAGGCAAACAAAAAATCCCAACAAGACAGAATCAAGATGCTGGCACGTGCAATTTTAAGTTCGTTCTCAAGGGAAGGAAAAAGATTAATAAAATTGAGTCTTCTTTGGATGTAGAAATCTTTTTGGGATGCCTCAGCTGTCCAAGAGTTTTTTTTTTCTTGATAAGGCACATGTTGTTTGAACTTCTGCATGTGACATACATGCTGTACCAGAGCCTGCACGACCCAAAGAGAATCTGGCTGGCATGGAGGCCACGTTCAGCTGCTGATATTCCTCTGTCCACCCTCATCTACCATCACACATAGAAACACCCAAATTATCAGTGCCTTAAACTTTACTTGAATGCTCTCTATCTACCATTCTTTCTCTGTATCGTTTTGACAGAATTTAGAAGCTGTCTGCTTTAATTGTGTCAATAACTTGACTGACAACTTTAAACTAAGTTTAGCCACCTGAAACTCCTAAAGGATTGTTTTCAGTACATACATACAGAGCATGCCAAGCATACAAAAGAACTGGGCTCCCCAAAGCACTGGCACAGCTGTAATTTTCTTTTAAATAACAGCAAGAGGGACGTGGTGTATGGCAGAGCTTTCTCCTTTACACTGAGCAGCACTGGCTGCGGCTCACCCAGTCTTCAGCACTTTGCCCCTCAGTGTCACAGCTTGTGTAGAGAGACCGAGAAGATAATCTCTCCCCCTTGCAGATTACATCTGAGGAACATATTGAAGTGAAAAAAGACTCTCTTTTCTACCCCTTTGTCCTTGCTATCCAAAGATCCTAAAACAGGATGAATAGTGATTTTCCTCAGAGATAAACCATGGGAGCTTGCATCTACTTAGCAAAAAGATACATTTTATCTCAAGATTCTCCTCCAGCAAGTATTGCTGATAAGCCTGTTTGTTGGAAAAATCTGTAACAATTCTTCCAGTAAGATTCAAATAGAAGATTTTCATTCAGGAAAAAACCAGCACTCAGCAGGAAAGCAGTCTTAATAAAAAACCAGATTGAGACACCTCCTGATTCTGTACCAGTCTCGCTGTGTCCCAGCTCTTCCCAGTGCCCACTGCTGGACCCAGAGGCGGCCCTGAGGCACCACTGCTGTGCGCAGCTGGAGCGGCACAAAGTGGGGAGGGGAACGGGGAGCTACACACAATACCCCTGTGAACATACACACCCACAATGGGCACAGTTGCTGTGGCATGGAAGCCCCATTTTGATAAATTTGACCATTTTCAAAAGGGAGAGGTTGCACATAACTGCATTTCTGGGCTTCATCTTCCACAAACTTTCACTTCAAACCTGGTTTCTATTTCTGAGACTAAACCATGAACATCTATCCCGAAAACACACACTAAATTGCTTTCAGGTTTAACTTCTTAAACATTGCAAGATTTCCACTATGGCAGAGCCCTTTCATACTACACGATTAAGACTTTAAGGTCTCAATTTAAAAAGACTTTTTGTCACTCTTCTGATAGGCAAATTAATTTTCATGACTACTGATCTAGAATGAATATCAACTGTTGACCTGGATATCAAAAAAAATACTCAAAGGCTTGAAACCATTCCTTGCCGCAGTCCAGTCAGAACTACATTTGATTTTAAATACATTTGAGTAATTTGGCATTACTTATGGAAATAGGACATTTGATATTTTTCTTTGTAATTAGACTTGTGATTTCAAAGTATTGTCTCTAGATGTGCCATTCACATCTTCACAGACTACGTGTCATTAATATCCTGTAAGTTGTCAAATGCTTTACTGTAGCAACTAACTTTGCTGAATTTGAGTTGCATGAATAGAACAAGTATTTCATTTTTATAGTAGCCACTGCAGGAACATTAAGCAGGAGCCACACGAGCATAATAGCTTCTTCACATCTGCAATGACAAAAAATTGAACTATTTTTATTTCCTTTAAAGACAGTAAAACTGTATGGCAACAGAGGTGAAGTAAGCAATAAAATCACACATTCAAAAGATAGTTTCAGCAAGAAAATACATTATGCAAATACTAGCAGTGGAAGAAGAAAGTAGCATATAGGTAGGACTCATGTTGAAACAAAGTCATTATTAAATAATATGGAATTTTTATTAAAATAATTAACATAATATTCATTATAGCCAAATTACCACACATCCAAACTCACAGCTGGCTCAGTTTTTGATTTGCATGCATTGCATGATTTTTGTCTCCTCTACAGTAAGAAATTAAATATTCACACACATATAGAAACTGGCTTTATCACTGCTTTAAAACCCCAAAAAAGTTTTGCCCTTAATAGTTTTTCCTTACTTCACACATTTGTCAAATGACTTCCTAGAGGATTTAAAAAAAAAAAAAACCACAACTAGAAATCTCTACAAGAACCTGAACTTTGCAGATGCCTGTTTTGCAGTTGTCAAACAACCTGATGAGCAGCAGATGCACCTCTCTTTTTTTAGCAGCTTAGATAGGAAAGGTGTTTGGAATCATTTCTGCACATAGGAAGCCGGAGCTGCCAACCATCCAGTTCCGTTATTTATTAACTGCCTTTGTACAGCAAACCTGGTTTGTAGCAGCCAGAACGGCTGCATAGACAAAACTGGAGCAGCTGGAAGAATGGCACAGCTGTAACTCTGTGACACCAGCAGGTACAGTTTGTTGGATCACCTCCTGAGGCCATGTAATCGCTCTGCAGTAACACGGTCTCCTCCTTTCATTAGGAGGGTATGACACAAGTCTAAAGGTTTCAAATTATTTTACTTTTCAGTTGTAGAAGGAGGAATATAATTTACATATAATTTCTATATTTAAATACAATCAATTTAAAGCACTTCTTTGCTTACCAAAGTGTATGCCATATACACAATTGCAAAATAGCTACCTGTTTTACAAACTCAGTGGAAATCTCCATCTGCAGGACAGGTTTTACTTATACGAGAGCCTGCAGCTCTGTTTTCCAAATGGCTATACCCAGGAAACCAATGCACTTCCAGCAGGTGCTTGAGGTAAATGTGCTGTGTTCTCTTCCAAAAGTGCAGACAGCACATGCACCTAACAAATGCAGCCTCATGGCTCAAATGGCAATGAATTTACAATATACAGAGTAATCAAATGTGAACTCAGAATGTAAGGGGTTTGTCTTTGAGGGGCTTCTAAGGGCATGGCTAAAATTGATGCTGTTTTATTCAGTGTACTAATATTAGTCTCTATTTTGACACACAAAGAAAAATCATGGTATAGAAGGGATCTGTAAACACCCCGTTAAAGCCTGAATATCCACTCATCACATACTCTCCTAATTTACTTCTCCCTCTGTACCACCTCTCCATATTAAAAAAAAAAAAACAGTTCCAATGAGTTATACTTCTTCCCAGCAACCTTCAAGTATTTCTCTAACTTCACAATTTGCTGGAAAAATCTGACATGTAACTTTAATCTGACCTAATTATTTTAGCTATACTACTATGGTCTGTTGATATCAGTATATGTTATTCATCTTTCCTGAAAGCATGATGATAGAGATGTTACCTCATTTTTAAACTAGGAATATTTTGGCTCAGGATCTGTGATGTGAAATGCCAACTTATGATTAACCCAAGTCTTACTGAAATTCTGCAAAACATATTTGGAAACTTCCTTAGAAAACACAGCCTATTAAAAATAATGATTTAGACTCAAAACACTGAAAACATTTCTTTTTCATCTTAAGTAAGAGATTATTCAAGTGGGCCTCTTGACTTGGCAAATAAGCTTTTAGCAATTCTTTTCTACAAACACAGAAATAAAAATCTGTTTTCACTTTGCTAAGCTTCAGGGGTTTTTGTTTGAAAATATACTTAAACCTAAAATTAACCAGTTAACATATCAATTATTTTAGCTACTATTTCATTTTACTTTAAAGAACACTAAATTTTATTAGGATGTACATAAAAGGATGATTATGGAAAAAGAAAGACTGGGGACTTGAAGACATATTAAATAAACCGGTAAATAAAATCAAAAGTATATTTTATTCTGCTGTTGCTGTAGAACTGTTTTCCAATTGCAAATCAGTTTGTTTTTATTTTCTGCAGTTGCCACAGTGTCACAGTCTGTCTAGGATAATCCATCAGAACAGCCAGTGGTGGTATACATGTACAGTTCTCCCTTTTCAGAAAAGAAAAAATACTTGGGCAACAAGCAACAAACAAGTTTAAAAACATACTTCTACTCTCAAAACACTACAAATAGCAAGAGAATAAGTGTATACGAACGACAAAGCCAAATCCAAGATGGGAACTGGAATTCAAACAGGTCAAAGGAAGAAAAAAACAACAAGGAAACAAATAGTGTAAGAAAAAAAAAGGCACTGCAGGTTCTTTAAAAGGATTTACAGGCATATATTGATTGAGGTTAACACTGAGTACTACCAACTGACTTTGAAGCACTAAGGTATTTTTAAAACACACAGCAAGTTAAAGCTGTGGCATTATTAACATTTAATGTTGTTTTGACTTTAAACACTGACAAGGTGTCTGCTTTACCAAAATAAAAAATTCATTAAAGAACTCTTTTAAGATAGAGATTCAGGTTTAAAGCATGGAGTGCAAAACTTTCAGCTTCCAGTTCCTGAGGACATTTGAAGAATTGTGTCTTCATGCCAATTACAACACTAGTAACTCAATGATAATATCTGCATTAAAAAAAAATAAAATTGTAAGTCAAAATCAAAACCTATTTTGAAAAAAAATCTTGATAAAGTAATGATACCTTTTGATAATTTAAGAATGTCATTGTCATTCTGGTTTTATGTTTAAACTGAAAAAGAACAAAACACACTGAAGCCTCATGCTAAGGGCAGTTCTGTTACTTACAAAGGCCTGACATCCTTCTCGTAACCTGATAAATGATGTTGAACTTGGATTAACTTAGGTGACAAACAGCTGAGTAACAGGAACTGTCAGTTGAAGAAAAGAAATAGTCCCTCATACCTTCTGTGTTAATATGGAAGCTAATAAAATTCAGATGTCCAGAAATGTAAGTGAAGTACAAGAACCTTCACTTGAAAGGTTAAAAGTGAAAGCTTAAAAAAATCTTTTTAATATAGATTTAAATATAAGACTGTTTTACAGAGAAATCTACAAGGTGCAAATCACTACCTAACATGGCACTGTCAAGTTGGCAGCTCTCTATTGAGAGCTGAAATGACTCAGGACTAGAGAGCATCAGCAGATGATAAGCACCAGTATGACAATCACAAAAAGCTTTGGTGATGACATGATCGCGGTAAGAGATACAAGTTCTTCACTGTGTTCTGCATGCGCCTGCCAGACTTACGTGGTTCTGCTTTTTGTCTCCTTCTCAGTTTGCAGCTACCAGGACTCTGCACGCTCTCCCCAGCCCAGTCCTTCTGACCCCTGTTCCCAATCCAACTCAAATTGGGATGTTACAAGTAAGTGTCAGCAGTGGCCAGAATCTCCATGTATAAACCATGTCCCCTTTTTAGCAAACACTGTAGTGTACCTATGTTAAGAGTATGTTTACCTTTCTGCTAAACATACCTGACAGTCTAAATCAGCCTCCCATGCAACTAAACTCTGCTTCATTCCCTGAAATCACTGTGGAATATGTCCTTACCCTTTTTATACATCAGAGGCAAGTGAAAAGTGCATCTGGATATAAAAAGCTAGTTCAGACACCTGGGTATTGAAACACTGGAAATGGAACTACACTGACAAACTGGTAACAATACAGTCTGCAGTAGACAAGTCAGTGTAGAATGACAGTAAGATATTTTCATTTTGCACCCAGTACATGTACTGCTAACACCTGTCAAAACTATAGGGCATCAAATTAATTTTCACCACCTGCTGAGAAGGTGAGCAATCCACAGAAACCACCTGACTCCTCTAATCAGTAGCAAAACTGAGATAATGAAGAAAATATACCCCATATCTCTTTCCTTACAATACCTAGGAATTTCTTTCACCCCAAGAGGAGAGGCTAGGAACGTTAACAAAACTAAACTTCCACTAGTGATGATTTTGATCTTAGCTACAAGGTTGGAAAACTCAACATATTTTTGTGAGCTGGCAAATGATTAAAGCCGCCAAGTTCTGTGCTCTCCCGACGGGCAGCAGGAACTGGGGTTTTGTGTGCTACAAACCCCCACTGCCTGGCAGGAAAAGAGCTGACAGATCACCCGCCAGCACCACAAAGACAGCACTGTCACTAAGCCTGGAAGCTGGGGCTTCAGCCATGCTGCAAACACGAACTCCAAGGGAAGAAAGTGAGAAAAGGACCCATAAGACTATCAGTAGGTATCTGAAAATAGACAACTCAAGTCATCCATGCTAGAAGTAATAGGGAATTCAGTCCTAGGGAATGGGGGAGCTTCTGCAAAGTGTTTTTCCAGAAGATTTTGATATTTAACACTGAGGGAGTGTCTGTTGATTCTACGTGTGCTTCGCCCCTCATTCAATTTCATGTATATTTCATAAACAGTATATGGTAGGATGAACTGTTATCTTTACACTAATCTCTATAACCATAACAATAATTAAATCAAATTTTCCAGCAACAAGTGCAACCCCACCCCTTATATAAGCAGATGATTTATTATACCATTTTCAGCACGTCTTATCATGTAATGATTATAATGCATATGTATTATGAGACTGAAGTTCTTACCACATTTGCAAATTTATTCTGATGTTTCTATTGAGTGCTTTATTTCGGAGTTTTTCTGATTTCTCTTAGCAAAACTCTCATAGTAGGTCTTCAGAGAAATTCTACCTATTCCTCATTATAAATAATGGCATAGCTTAAAAGCAGAATTGGAACTTTAGGTCTGTTACAAGTGATCTAAACTCTGACCTTACCTCTGCACAAGTGATCTAAAGAGAAGAAACATAAAAAAGGAAACTTCTTTGCAAAACACCATCAATAGAAGAGACAACTTAGGCTTTTGCAGTGGAATGCACAGCAATAGGAAGGTGACCCCAAAATTTGGAGTCAACTTTTGAAGCTGTGCACTGTTCACAAGCACATTTCAGCCTAGAGGAACCTTTTGTACATCTGTATCCCACCTCTTCTTAATACTGATATGCCTTGAACTCGTGTCCTGCTCTCTACTATCCAAGCTTCAGTTTTCCTTAGGGTTTTTCCTGGTATGTCCTCATGTCCCAGCTGTTACTCTTACCTACTCCACTCACCCTTTCTGTCCTCCAAATGCATGCACATAAACAAGCTTCCAGTCCTTTAGGTAAATCAGTTTCTCCCAATCCCCCAACATCAGAGGCCTAATGTCTGCCACATTCATCATGTCAACACACGAGTACAAAAAATACATGTGCAGGACCTTAAGCAATGATCTGTTTTATCATCCATAGTGTTTCATTCCCTCAGCTGGCTTTTTAAATTATCACCTCACCTGGGGGCTGTTGCCAGTGGACAGCATCACTTCTATTGCAGCCAACAGTGCTCCAACACCATCCAAGGCAGCTCCTGGCACTCGTATGCTCTTACGTTCCCCAGGACACGCAACGTAGATAACCAAGGCCATGCTATGAAAAAGAAGATCCTGCTGAGCTGCAGCAGTCTTGGCATTATACCAGACTGAACTGAACCTTCCAAAACCACCAGTTGATTAAAGGCACAGGATTACAATGTAGGACTGGAGGGAGACAGCACTGAATGCTACATGGTGTAGAAGTGCTCAGACCACAGAGGATGCAGCACTTTCCAGTGTCAAGGCAGACACCTTATCCCAGTTGCCTAACAGGGAAGAATGTGCTTCTTGCCTAGCAATTTCCAGTCCCAGCTTCATCAGTTTCACAGCTTCTCACAGAGTCTGGGCCTAACCATTCACCCGCTTGCTGACTCTCCTTGCTCTTCCACATTACCAGCTATTCATTCCTCAAAATTACTGACAAGCAACATTATTAACCAAAGGGAAAACTTCCTTTTCCCCCTAAGCCACTGGTTCTTTTGCCAAGCCCCAAACTTGGCCAGCTCCAATAGCTTATTACTATAAACACAAAGCCTTATCAGACACCTGCAGGTATGATCTGGGATGTACTCAGTATAGTTAATGTATTTGTTACAGCTTATGCTTTGCTACTGAAAACAAACAAGATGAAATTTATCAAAGGTTCTTTAATTCAGACATTAATTAGTCATAGTTATGACAAAGTACCAATCCAGTACAGGAAGACAAAGGTTTCTAAGTAAAAACTGTGGGGTTTTTTATTTTAATAACTTCTACTCTGTCATCATCTTCAGTGTGACTGAATTACTTCGGCTGAAGTTTTTCAAACAAATCTAGCTTGCAGCAAACACTAGTGTCAGACAGCTTAAAAACCAGGTAGCACTAACAATCCCTCCCTTAATGAAAAAGGATGAGACATGATCAACTGTTACAAGCTATATTTATTTCATGCAATTTGGTATCACTGTACCCACACGAACTAAAATGACTCAAAATAGGAATGAACACATAACAAAAACTAATCTCCAGGTTTGAACAGAGCTCTAATTTTAGCTCAGTATTGTGTAACAGTTTTTCAAGTATAATTTCCTTCCAAGTGTTTAAATCATGAAAGTTGTTTTCAACCACTTTTAAAAGCCACTGGAGGAAAAGCTGCATCCATAACTGGTGCAGCACAGTTACTCAGATGGCTCAGCAATGTCTGCTCTGCTCAGAGCAATACTTGACTTTTGGCTCTGTGTTACCACATTCTTAGAAGTCTACTCTGTGTTCAGGACTACAGCACGCAGAAGCATCCTCCTATATACATACATGTCATCCACTAAAAGAACTGGAGAAGCAGCTGGGATCTTTAGAGCCTGAACTTAGAGCCAGTAGCCTGCACTGCGAGGCACAGACCCTTGACAGGAACCCCACACCAAGGAGCAGCTAAAGGACAGCTCCTTTCTTGCCAGAAACATAACAGTGCCAGTAGGAAGAGCTTTTAATTCAAAAGCAGCACACTGGAAGTAAAATTAGCTCAAAGCACTGGATCGTGACTTGGCATCTAATCACTGCACCATCCTAGATGATTCACCAGATTAAGAACTCCCAAGTGGCTGACCTTAACAAAGGCAAACCTCCACCATATACCTACAATACAATATTTTTAAGCATAAGGAACACTGCAGCACACACTGATCAGCACAACCATACAAGTCAGACTGCTGTGCACATGCTGTGCGAGCTCATTTTACAATAAATGAAATAGATCAATTATTAAAAAAAAAGTACATGATTGTTTCAATTATGCAATAAGCCTTTAAAAAGGGCACTTGAATATTTGATGGTCTAAGCATGGTGAGCAGAGATTTGTATTTTGAATATATGTTGCTAATTTCCCCATCACCACCACTGCCTCAAGAGGAAATTTCCAATGTGAGGGCAAACAATGCACTCTAAAAAACAAGTATTTCAATCTACTTTTCTATTTTAAAACATTAACCCCCTAATAGAGAACACTAAGAGTGATTAGGTTTCCCAGGTTATCGGCTGACATAAAGATACTGACTTCAAAAATGTTAAATAATTAAAAACTGGAAAACATTTTTTTATTGACACTTAAAAAACCAAACTGAAAAACAGTTCCACAGGAGTTCCATAGAATATCTACATTCCATAGAATGTTCCACATTCCATAGAAATGAGGAGAACAGACAACAGTTATTTGCTTTCCTTTAGGATGTGCATCTTTAGAAGTATAACTAAATCTTGTATTTCACATGATGCTCATTTGAGCAAAAACTTCCTCATCAAATATTAGTAGTCTAACAGGAAGATGGCCTTCAAGTTTAAAAAAAAAATATACTGCCTGGCACATCATTTCTTGCATTTTTCACTTTCCTGTGTTATCATTTTCTAGTGGCATCTGAGTAACACTGGTACCACCCAGTGTAAATTCATTCTAAGTAAAAGGTGAAAAAGCAAAACATTTTCTCCAGTAAAAACCCTGGAAGTATTTTGTGTAAAAAGGAAGCTGGGTATGCTTCTCCTTACACTTTGACTAAATTCTTCTTTTCACTGTGGTCGAAAAATAGTTTATGGGCCCAGTGCTAGAAGGCAGCACAACCTCATAGTTCCCTTAGGGGTCATCTGGGAAAATACCATTAAGTTTGTCAAACAACATCTGACAATTGACTAGATATCACTCTTTGCTAGAACATCTAATAAACTAAATTACAATCCTGTTGAAGACAGAAAGAATATAATTGAGGATACAGACAGCTAATAAGGAAAACGAGGCCTTCCAAAGAAAGACATGCATAGAGAGATCAAGTCAAATTTAACAGCTACTAAGTCAATTGAAAATTATGTCAGGAAAGCACAGAATTCTTAATACAGCATATTCTCACAAATAATGATTAACTGGGAATCATTATCTGAACGGGCGGTTATTGTCATCACTCTCCTTCACACTAAGAAGTGTCAAAACCAGCACTCAGATGCCATGGGGGATTTTCTTTCTTGCCTTGTGAAATGCTGTAATTTTTTTTCTCCCCATTACATCACTTTGAAGAGTTCAGCAAGAAAAAAAATAAAATTCACTTAGGCTCCAACAGTGATGCAAGTCTACTGAAATCCCGCCAGTTAAAAATACCAACCTTTATGTTCAGGTTTCACTGAGAAAGACACTAAAGATGTTCCAAGGCTGTATTTATGCCTTGCATCATCTGTCTGACGATACACAAAAGTCTTTCCAAGGTCTTTATTGTTAGGCCAGGAAGTTAATGAGGTAATAACACTTACCAAGTGGAGGGAAAGCAGAAAAAAACTCAAGAACTGTCTTGGGCTGGTTTAATACTTTAAATTAAATGTAAAATAATGAATATTTCACATATTCTCAAACAGTGTTTGTACTTGTAGAAAATGTTCCTCTGAATTTTGCATTTAAACTTAGAAAAGCCTCACTTGAAATCATCCTGTTTCAGTACTCCATGGATCACCCCACATGCACCCTTGCTCTTTAGAGCCCACTCACTGCCATACCACACTGACGTGCCATCCTTACAATTACAAAGGATGCTCCAATAAAGGGAGATCACCCACTGTTTTCTATAAATCATCTTGAACCTCATTGATTATTTCAATGAAGGTGGTTCTGATACCAAAGGCATCTTTGGCTGTCTTCACAGAGAAGAGGAAGAATTTAAATGAATAACAACATTGCATCCTAGAACTCAATACAGACAATGATGACAATTGAAACAGGTCAAAAGCAGCAAAGTCATTTAGCTTTCCCTAACAAGCAGCATATGAAATGCAGCAGAGGAAAAAAAACAACACTTTTATTTAGTCACTCATTATTAATTACTAAAGAAATTAGAATGCCTACCAAGCACACTAATGATGACTGAAAATTCCAACATTATCTGAAAGTATAACAAGATATTTCTCTTGATTTAGGAAAGATTAAGCAGGAGGAAAACATGAAAGGAAGTCATAAGAATCCCTGTTGAGCCTGACACCCAAGTTCTGTTTTCCATGTCTTTCCATACTTCAATAAACATGAAATGAAAGTTTTACATTTCTGTATGGCAAACAAGCCCACTCTGAAACACCACAACTTTTCCTCATACCATAAAAAGTATTCAACTGTTCAACCTTCAACAATAAATGCATATTTTAAAGCTTTTAAAAATATTTTAAAAGACATATTTTATCACTTTTCTCCATCTAAAAACCTTTCCTTCTTGGAGTTTATAGTTTCTTAGACCTAGAAGCATGAACAATAATGAAACAACAACCAAAAAAGCCCAAAACAAACAAACAAAAAATTACATTGCAACTCCTCCTCTTACAGCTAAGTTGAATGGGAAAGTCTAGATGAACTTAGTCTTTGGTGTGAACTGTAAAAACCAACTGGGATTTTTCCCTCTCTGTTTCATCTAGGCAACCAAGTGTTTAACCAAGGCTTCTAAGTGATTGAAATTTATAACTCTAATTCCAAAAAGTAGACCAGAGAAAAAACTTCTGCCCTAGATTTCAGGTAACTACTTCATAGGAGGGGAAGAGTCTTCCTACTTCATATGCCCAGTGAAGTACCACTTTATTATCACTTTATTTGAGTTGGCGCTGGACAGGGGGATAGCAGGTAATCATCTGGGATCCAAACCTGGTGGGAACCACAATTATCTTACGCATATTAACACCCCTGCGTTCCTGGTTCAACACCCACACCTCCCTGACAAGGCACAACCCACCCCGTTCTTGTTCTCAGGGCGCTGATCTCAGCCACATGAAGCCAGTATGAGAGAAGTGTCAACTCCTCTTGCTGTAGCTGGGTCACTGCATGCTTCAGCACACAGTCACTAGTACAGAAGAGGTCAGATACTCCTCCTTAGGGCACTCTTCAGGTCCATACAGTGTCATTTATTTCTGCCTAGGACATTGGGCTGGGCCAAGATATTTGTCTTGAAGGAGACACCACACAGTTTAGCCTCCAAGTCATTTCTATCAAACTACTGTCAACAGTAGCGTGTCAACACAAGAAACGGTCCAGGCTTCACAACTGGAAAACCTCACTATCCACATCCTCTCCTCCCTCACTAGTGAAATTTCTCTCTCTCATAAGTGAAGATGCACTTTTGACACATTTTTTCTGTTTTCTTATCTCTCTTTTTTTTATCCTCCACCCCCACTCATTACAAGCTATCCGTACTTACTTTCCTCCTTAACACTAAAACTGAGACAGCCTCAGACTGTCTCAAATACCTGCTTTATCTTTGCCTGTGTGTCTCCACAGACACTATGGCACAGTGCAGCTACACCTGACACAGCTCAGATGCTAGAAACCTGCATCTCCAGGGCAGTGTGGGACCAGGCATTGACTCCCACAGTGATCATAGAGATCAGCTGGCCTCTCCTGAGGTCTGTGCTGCTGGTCACAGTACCAGAGGCAGCATGGTATAGGTGGGCTCAGCAACAGCACAGCCATGTAAAGCAGCTCTGTCTGAAAATTTGCATATAACCAGCCTTTCAGATACCCTGTGAGGAACAGCACACTCAGGCTCTCTGTACTGGCCTTGGGCTAGTAAATCCTGTCAAGCTTGGGAAGGCTGTGAGCAGTCAGACTAGATCTCTCAACCTTGTGCTGGGATCTCAGGCTGCTTACTGGAGAGAGTTTAGACACACCCAGCACCCTGAACTCCAAGAGACCTTGTCAGCTTCCCATGTAACATATGAATGCATAAGGCTGGCTTAGATCTAATACTGAACCTAAGCCAAACTCCTCCTGGCACCTGCTGAGGATGGCAGAGCAAAAACGCCCTATTTGGAGACAGCAGGAGACAGCCCAAGTCCAGGCAGGGCCAGTGCTGAGCCCTGAGTGGGAATGTTTTGTGTCTCCCTGACCAAGTTTATCCAGCCTTCCACTTCGGGTGGGAACTTCAGCCTCTCCACTGTCCAGACTAACACTTGTCCACTCTAGGAGCAGCTGCTATGATCTTACAAATAAAAAATGCCAAGGCATGCAGAGTTTTCAGACACTAGTAAACTTTGGTCATTATGTGGTGTTAAGATTTAACCATACAAGAACAGACACAATTTAGTTTTACACTGTGAATGACACAGAGCAGGTTTTACCGGTACAATACTACAAGCAGGAAAATTATTTCCCAGTGATTAGCACTTTCCTAGATAAAAACCTTCATGTTTTTCATCGATTAATGATTAATTAAACAAAACAAAACAAAAAGCTGAAATATAACCATTTGGGTTTATTTTGAAACACAGTATTAAATACCAAAACTGAGTATCACTAAAATTAAGCCTCATTTAATAAGTCACAAATGCTTATGGCAGCATGCTCAAGAGTCACAGAACTACCTTCTTACTCTGAAATCACCAGCACTGGGGAGTAGTAGATTTCTGCATGAAAGGTCAAGCCAGAACAAAATTGGTAAGATTATACTCTGATAAGCAAATGTTTTCAGTAGCAAACAAAATTTTTGGTGAAGTTAATCATAAGTAAATTCCTACATAGTGTGGATAACACTATGACCTCTAACACACGCACATCCATAAAGCTATGAGCAAGTTTTCTCAGAGTTCCAGAATGCAGTGGATCACAGGCAGGTATAAATCACAGTATGATTACTAGGTCTCTTTATTCCAGCCAAACTGACTTTTTTGGGTAGATTAATAATAGCCTCCAAACCAAGTAAAAATGACATTACTAACTTAATATTAAATTCATCTTCTTGGTGAGTGTTAACAGTGGACTTCTATAAACTTGCTATCTTTCTGGGCATTTCAGTTGTGACTGCCAACTCTGTGGAAGCAGGAATTTGGTAACAAGCATTAAGACAGGCAATGGACTAAGTATGGATGGAAGTGTCTTTACATGCAAACACCTAGGGACATACATAAAAATGATGGCGCTGGTGAGTAAGTGCATATGGAAAGAGGATCTGACTAAAATATACAGGAATTCGTGAGAATTACTAAAATCAGTTTAAAATATATATCATCTTCCCCTTCTGTGGACTCCAAGCTTTGCTGAAAATTAATAGTCCAGTCCACAGAAATCCATGAAAATATGTAGGTATCTCGCCAGGAAAGGAATGGAGCCTCACAGTGACCACTAGATCTCCGAAAGTATAGTGTTTAATGTTCACCCACTAGAGTCTGGGTGGCTCTGCCCATTGCAGACTCACACAAGCTCTGCTGCTCTTGCACAGGCCAAGTTTCTGCTCCCAGATGACGAATTAGGGCTCTGTCTGATAAAACAGATCTTGTCTGATCTAAATTTGTGATGTAACACAAGACATAGGTGAGAATCCATGAAGTGTAAGAAAGCAGTAAAGGGGAAAGGCCACAAGCCTGTTTTCTGGGGCAGACCCAAAACAAAGTGTCATTTCCTCTGGCCTGAACTTCTGCATCTCCAGGCAGGACAGCCTGAGTTCCCCTCTGTTCACAGATGCTTCCTAGAGTGAGTTTCACACCCATCCCCATTTTATGCATTTATGATTTTTCAGAAACCAGTGGGTAGTATAATTTAACCCCTTTCAATGAACACACAAGCCCATTTCAGTCAATCAACACAAAAATTTACTATCATTGCAAGTGTGTAATACTGACCTTAAGGATAAACTGAAGATTCGACATTATTTCTAACTGTACCCAAGATATTTCAGTTCAGAAGATGAACATTACACACAGTCTGACTTTAAAAAAAACATGTAAAAACTCTGGCTCTAATAGACACAAATCAACTACAAAAATTAAGATTTTTAATCCCTTTTTGTAAGAAATCAAGATTTAGTTAGAACAGATAATTGCTCTCAAATTCAAATAAAAATTATAATGATCAAGTAACACCTAGGGGTAATAAGAATTCATCTCCTAATCAAGCTTGTCTTATAAGTTTTGTTGTATTTCACTTTACTTGTATTTTAATGAAATTTGCAGCACAGCCCAGTAAGACTGAAATAGGTTACTGTGCTGAGAGGAACTGCCTCAGGCACTCTGAGGAAAAAAGAGCTGGGACAGACTCCTCTTCAGTAGTGTGTTGTGCTGCCTTCATCTGTCAGCTTGATTCTCTACCAGCATGTCTGTGATCACAGAGATGGTGCTACAACAGCCTGTTATACATTTAATGAATCCAGCCCAGGAAAAGAATATGGGAGGACTTTCTGTTGTGTTTTAATTGCATATTTCTTTGAGAAGAAAGAGACTGAGGGAAAACCTCTTGCACATGAGGCTACTGCCCCAGAGACAATGTGGACTCTTTACATTTCCTTTCAAAGTACATAAACATGAGCCTGTGAGCAACAGTGCAACAGGGAGTGAAAGATGCCACAGGGGTAACACCAGCCACTTCAGATTACCCTGAGTTCAAGATCCTTGGGGCAATGAGGGGTACACAGAGCAAGCTCACTGCCCTGGACTTCAGGAGAGCAGATTTTGGCCTCTTGAGGGATCTATTTGATAGAGTACCATGGGATAAAGCCCTGGAGGGAAGAGGGGCCTAAGAAAGCTGGTTGATATTCAAAGATCTCTTCCTCCAAGCTCAGCAGCAATATACCCCAACAAAGAGGGCAAAACCACCAGGAGGTCTGCATGGATGAATAAGGAGCTCCTGGACAAACTCAAACACTCAAAAAGGAAGTCTACAGATGGTGGATGCAGGGACAGGTAGCCTGGGAGGAATACAGAGAGACTGTGCTAGCAACCAGTGACCAGGTTAGGAAAGTTAAAGCCCAGATAGAACTAGATCTGTCCAGGGCAACAAAAAAGCTTCTACAGGTACATCCACAATAAAAGGAAAATTAGGGAAAATGTGTCCTTCTCCAGAAGGAAACCAAGTTAACAAGGATATGGAGAAGGCTGAGGTAGTCAGTGACTGTTTTGCCTCAGTCTTCACTGGTAACTGCTCCAAGCACATCACCCATGTCGCAGAGGGCAAAGGCAGGGACTGGGAGAATGAAGAACCACACACTGCAGGAGAAGATCAGGTTTGAAACCATCTAAGGAATCCGAACCAGGCCGTGAGACCTGATGAGATCAATCTACAATCTCAGATGTAGGAAACCAGCAGATGAAGTTGCTAAGTTATCCATCATATTTGAGAAGTCATGGCAGTCCCATGAGGTTTCCCACTGGAAAAGGGGAAGCATAACCCCTATTTTTAAAAGAGAGAAAAAAGGAAGACCCACAGAAATACAGACCAATCATACCCCTGTGCCTGGCAGGATCATGGGGCGAATACTCCTGGAAACTATGCTTAGGCACATGGAAAATAAGAGCGTGATTGGTGACAGTCAACACAGCTTCACTAAGAGCAAATTGTGCCTGACAAATTTGATGGCCTTCTATGACGTTACAATGTAAAGGTATTTTCTTGTTCCCAATTTGAATTTTGTTGTCAAGACAACACAATCCTCTCCGTGTGGTTGTCCTGCCATTTTTTTCCCTAGTTTTCTAGTCTGCAGTCTGCTTCTTCTCTCAATACAGCTGAAAGCATTTTTAGTTCTCTGCTTCTTCCACACAGCTCTTTGAAAGAAATCTTTTGCTATCTTGCCACTACCAGTCACTTAACATCCCTTGAGAATTCTGAGGTTTCATTTTCTGGTCGCCTCCAACTGTCCTTTCTTAATGTCCTGCCCAAGGAAACCCTTACACTGACAGTGACTAGTGAAAGGAGGGGAGAAATACAGAACAAAGAAGGCTATTTCCAATTTACTGGAAACTTGAATCATAAGAAAAAAAATATGCACCCAAAAGAGTATATTGTAGCAAGGAATTACTGCCAGTCCAACTCAGCACACAACAACCAACGCACTGCAAAACCAGAAAAGCCACTACACATGGAACTATTTAAAAAGAAGTCTGAATCAGTCAGCTTTCTCAACGTGACTACACAGAACAGCAATGTTTTCAGGCTGCCCCAAAGTTACAGCTATTTTGATACACAAAAAGGCTGGAAATGCGCTCAGAAGTCAAGCACGTTCATTGAAAGCACTGAGTCATACCACCCTCTCACTGGCAAGAGGCTCTGCCACTTTCCCCACCTTTACAGCCTGGTTTTGTGACCTGGCAGCTGCTCACATGCCCAAAACAATACACCATCACTCCACAGACAACTTGCCATTTTGCAAATTTGATATATTTTAGTTCTGCTTTTATGATGCAGAGGTAAGTAGCATTTGATAATGGATTGAACTCAGAATGACCTCGTCTTCAACTGTCACCATATATTGAAACAGCAACTGAAGTGGGACAAGCATTTGTATAAAAATTATACAAAACCGTGACTATTGTTAAATGATTACATCCCTGGGAGAGAGAAGTCCCATGCTTTTGAATTGTGCATTTATACCATAAGTAATTAAAACAATATTTGTAATTCAGTCTGAGTATCCATTTCCATTTTATAAAAAGGTTGTTTCAAAAGTGGAATTGAGCATTAAAGATGTTTTGCTGTTAAAGATGGAAAAATCAGCTATCTGACTTTCATTTACTTTATTTAAAAATAATTTAAAAGCCTAACACATGATATAGTACTAGACCTTGAAAAAAGGGACATTGATTTGTAGTCAGCTATGAATTTCTTCTCAACTATTTCCAACAAGCTACTGCATAAAACAGATCTAAAATGTGTCCTCCCTTACACCCTCTTCTCCCTGTTCCCCATTCCAAGTTTCAGTAGCTTAGAGTTAGTGGTGTCTCACAGCCTAAGTCCATATTTTAAGACACCAAAGCAGGTTAAAACCACAGCAACCAGTACACAGAGAAATTATCTAACAGCACTGCTACTGAACACTGGTTACTAAATGCAGACCAGGCATTAAGTGCGGGATAGGAAAAAGTACAAGCTTGCAACCTTCATTACAGATTCTGCTTATTTTGAAAGGGGTAGTTTTAAAATTCTAACTAGGTAATCATGTCAGAGGGATGGGAGGCTGTCTGAGTCCTGCAGGGATCCATGCTCAGGCTTAGGCTGTTCAGTATATTCAGAAATGACCTGGAAAAGGAGCAAACTCTGAGCCTTCTAGATTCCAAAATCATTGTGACTGTAAAGATAAGGACTGGTTATATCTAACTGAAGAAGGGTCTCACAGTACAAAGTCACAAGACGATAAAATAGCAAAAAACAAAAGTCAAGCAAAAAAAAAGCTATGTAAAGAATTATGAATTCATTGTTAAAAATATCTAGAATGAAATACTGAATTTATGTTACATGTTTATGATTAAGTTTATGATTAGACAAAGGTCAGGGCAACACTCATCACCGGGTAAAAAAACCCAAACCAAGTACTGGGAAAACAACACAGAAACAGAAGAGGATTTTTTTTTTTAATGTATATTTTATACATAACTGATATTTACAGTATAACTCCACTATACAACTGCATCTGCATCTGGTGTGTCATATTTGTCCTCCTTCAAAAACCTCTTTTCTCCCCCAAATCTTAGAATAAAGGTCTACACCCACAGTGGAAAACAGTTTTGAAAACAATCTTCCAGTCGTCTCTTTCCTCTCATGTACAGAAATTGTTACTTCTCTAATTAGAAATGACACATAATTTTCATAGGTGGCTTTCTAAGTAGACAGAGATCTAAAAAACTGGCTTTAGAATACAAATATCCTCTCACTAAGACTCACCAAAACCCATGATGAATCAATAGAGTCCAACTTCTGTTTTCTTAAAATGATTATCGAAGAGATCATATTAAAGATACCACATTCCAAGAAAAAATTTTTAAAAGAAAGATTTTCTGCTAAATATTCCCTCTCTTGCAATACATTTAGGAGTTCTATTATGCAGAGATACTAGTTTTTGCTCACATCTCTGACAAAGGGACTGGACTAAGCACTGATCTGCAAATTAATTTATATTGGCTTGTCACCATTAACAAGCTTGAACATAAAGACAGCTTAATGTGCATATGCAGAGACTTCCTAAATGCAAGAGAGACCAACATCAGCTAGACACACACCATTTCCAACTGACTGTAGCAGTAGCTCTACTAATCAGAGAGATGAATGGATCCGCAGTCTGTCAGAAAAGGGAACAAAGACCTGTGGCTACAGGCGAAAAGCTCCCTGCTCACTGGGCTAGGATGCTTCATTTGCATTATTTGAAGCAAAACAGCTCTTGTCAGGAGGTTTTTGGCCACCCATTCTCTTTTATTTCACAGTGGAATTAGGTGATATTATCCATAGCTAATTGTTTGGATTCTTAGAACAGGCTGAGCAAGCAGTAACATAGGCTGGGCCACACTGTTTAATATAGCTCTGGAAAACAGAAGGCTAGGTCATCACCCTGCTCACATCCGCAGCGTAAAACAAATCCAAGCCCTTTTGGTCAGAGTGCCGCGTCAGCCTCTTCAAGGGAAGACTGCATCCAGGAGGATCAGACTCAGCATTAGAACTTAAGCTTTCTTGAGCTGCCAGACCACTGGTTCTACTTCCCCAGGTGGACAAGCACACTTCTGCTTTCAGGGGAAACAGCTCAGTTTATGTACTGGTGTGAGATGGTGGTAGAAGAGAACTTGCTAGACATCTGCTGTGTTTACCTCGGCTCTGCTAACTCGCTGCTTAACAACTCCCTGCCACTTTCTGGCTCATTTGTACCCATGAGAAGAGCTGTCACCATTTCTCTTTTTCATTTAAATGAGTTCATGGGGTAAAAACATGGTGGAGGCTAACAGATGTCACTCTGAAGTTATATCTGTTACAGAGGTGTATATGTTTACCCCTTCCCTGTATCAGTCCAAAGAAAAGGAAATAGTTTCTGACTCGAGGACGTCAAACCTCCCCTTTGCATCATGCTTCATACTAGGCTTGCCCGTGGCACATGTGCTCTGCAGACCACTCAGCTTGATCAAAAGGCAGCATGGAGGGTAATGAGGAATGTCCTGCAGAACAAAACCAAGCCAACACCTGTAGCTCAACAGGCACAAGAGAAAGGGGCCCTCTCTTCCTGCAACAGTCACTCCAGGAAGCAATCACTGCTGTTCCATCACAGAGCTGTTTCACACCCACTCCCCTCGTACACATTTCAGGGTACATACTGTAAAATCCAAGAACCCCACTAATCCCATCTGTCCAAGAGCAGAGTTGTAAAAGCCATGCAAAACACTGGTATGTCCTTGATCAGGCTGTCATCTATGAGCTGAGAGCACCATGGACTAATTCCTGCCTACTTGAAACAGAGGGGTACAGGGAAAGCTGAGCTTTGCAGGAAGCCATGAGCTTTCTCAGCTCCTTCCTTGGTATTTAAGAAACATCAAGCTTCATATTCCATGGTATTTTTATCTCTTTGAACATAAATTGTATGTAATCACTTAAAAGGAGCTTTTGTTAAAGTGCCTTCCAGCCAATTTTTACCAGAAATTATCACCATCCTAAAAGCCTGAAAGTCAGAATCCACTTTTCAGGTTTCAGAAATCATCATCCCCCACTGAAGAGTGCATCAGCATCTAGCTGAACACTCCCTAGAAATGGCAGATGGAGAATGCTACAGGAATTTATCTTCTAGAAGGATAGGCTCTGATTATTTCCCTAACATTTAAAGTTCTTATGGCCTGTGGCATTTGGGAGCAATATTTTGGTGCTCATAGAACAGAGTTCCACAGAAATGACAACTAAGCTGATGGGAAAACTATCCAGCTGTACTATGGGATATGAACACATGCCACAGAATACAAGAACTTTTATCATTTAAAATAGAAAGAAGAAACCATCTACATGCAAAGTACAGGTTGGGGTTTTTTTCTTTCATATTTATGTGCAATACTAACACTTCACAAGTGCTTAAATCTTGTTTTTTTCCCCTCTTAAGTTTCTACTTTTTCTTCTTTGGCCTGTATATATTAAATGTACCTTGTAATGCAGGAACTGCTGCCAAATGTTTCCCTGGGAAAAATACTAGGGTAATAAAGGCCTGGAAGGAGTCTGGTGAACAAACCAAATAACAACATACTTGAATGAAACCAGGCATAAGCTGTGTGAAATAGAAAAATTGAAATTACTCTGGGGGGACAAAAAGGCATCCTTCCAGTTAAGTCTGTTAACAGGGAACCTTGGCTGCTGAGTACATCAAACAATTTAGCTTTCCAATAGGAAACGTTACCATTGTAAGAGACTTTATCTTAGCCTGTTAGGGAGTGCCATATTTCAGGCACTCAGAGCATAAAGCAACGACAACAATGCAGAGTCACATGAAGTTTTTCCGTGCCAGCTGTGTAAGCTTCCTGAAATTTCATTCACCTAAAGGTCAAGAACATATGAGGCCTTTGAGAAATTGTTTGGAGTTCAAGTGCCTGTAAGGTTTTCCTTGTGGTTCATTACAAAGCTAACACTTGACTGATTTGCTTGGCAACGTGACAAGTTATCCACATATGTTCTGCTATGCAGGAAATACATTTGGTCTTTTCTGCTGGTTTCGGAACCAAGTAGCTCTCTGACATAGAAAAAACGTTATGGGGGTATGATGGACTACAGCAATTTCTGATTTCACCAACACAAAATCAGATTGTTTGTAACCATCCTGACTTGAGAAGCTACCCACCTTGAAAGTTACTTAAAAAATAATCAAAATTTGGATTTTCAATTCATATTTTAGATTAAAAACTTGAAGTCACCTAACCTGAGAATACCAAGGATTTGGAAAATGTTATTCTGCCAAGCCTAATCCTAATGTGCTCAGTTTTAAACAAACATACATAACCCAGCAAAATGCAGCCTCTGGCTTAAAACCAATCCTGTATTAAAGCCATAGGTAATCTGTCTTACATAATGCTATTTGCATTTTGTAAATCCCGTTAAAAATACCTGTCACATCAAATCAATGTCTTCTAATCACAAATGCAACATCCAAACCAGGACTCATGTAGTAGACCTGGTTTAGGGCTTTTTCTTTACTTTATGAATAGTCCTTTTATCATTTGTGGTATACATAAACACCAGTGGTATGAACTGAAGTTTAGTATTTTAGTACAAATATAAATTAAATTAGAGAGTTATCATCACTTATCCTTGGAAATTAAAGTAGAGTCTAATGTTCCAGTGTGGTGAATTACTTACATCCATGGGATGGGATGGTAACACAAAGCTTTGCCATTAATAAAACAGATTATAACTTTATGGTATGAAGTTAATATTAAACTTTATGCTAATTCACCTTATCCCACTTAAATTTTGAACAACAATTTAGTTTTTAGCATTAAAAAGTCCCAGAATGCAGGCAGATACCCAAGTACACTGCACAACTCAGCCTTAGAAGTTCCTAGAGAATCAACTTCATTCCCCCAGCTGCGCACACAGCACATATTCTGGGTAGATAAGCACTTATCTTTGGTTTAACACTCTGCAGCTCTATAAGTAGATGTGATTAAGCACCTGAAGCCTACAAGAATTCTCTTGAAGAACTGCAAAAGTCAGATGTGATAGGGATCACAATTCCTGAGAAGCAGAAACAGTGACAGTTCTGCCCACTTCCTCCTCAGCCAGATGGCTAGAGCACATACTTAAGGATGGGAGATCCAACTTCAAGTTCCACATGCGACGAGCTGATTGAACAGGCCTGCCGATGGCTTATTACAGAATACAGGCTCATTGGAGAGTATAATTCGGCATACAACCTCTGCCAGCCATTCATTCCCTGTTGCACAGGGGCTCAGGGCATGCTCTGGGTCCTGGCAGGTAGAACCCAGAGCACAGAAGTGACTGAGATCCCATGAAGCCCATTAAAAAAAATATCAAAACAAAACCAAACCAAACAACAAAAAAAACCCCACCAACAATAAACACCCACCAACCAACCAAAAAAACCCAACAAACCACAAAAACTAAAAACCAAACCAAACAAAAAAAACCCAACAACAAAACAAAAAAACCAATCAACCAAACCAAACCAAAACAACAACAACAAATCCGAACATGACAGAAGCAGGACCTCCCACTTCTTTTGTGATCCAGTCACTGGGGGGGGAAAAAAAAAAAAGTTCTTTCATCCACAGAAGAACTACAGAGAAACTTGTTCTGAAACAGACAGAAGACATCAGAATAATTAGAGTAGTTAAGGTTGGAAAGGATTTATGGAAGTCACCTGGTTTAAACATCTGCCTCTCACTCTGTTCAGCACAGGAACAAATTCAAAGTTAGATACAATATCCTAATGATTCCTTAATGCTGTTAAGGACAGACAGACAAGGATTTCATTGGACTGGTCCTCAGAGAGTTATTTTTCAACCAGATGCAAAATGCTAAAAACAAAGTTCTGTTGGGCAGTTCTGCCCTATACCAAATAGTTCAGATTCTGATACAGCTGTGTTTAAGTTACGAAGACAGGATTCCACTTTTTTATGCATAAACACACCATGAACACTGTTTACAGATATGTTCAATTATTACACTAACATTTGTCACAAAGATATCCTAGAGAGTCCAAAAGGGTTCCAAGCCTTGATCTAGTTTAGTTTAATCTGACGTTCTCTTTAAATTTAAAAATGCAAGTGCTGTATGTCCTATCAAGTATGGCATGCACTTAGCACGATAACAAGTATCCCAAAGGACTCATCTCTGATAGTAGCTAAAAGCAGATGCCCAAGGGAAAAGGATACATTTGTGGCAATATCCTCCAGGACTTCATCGACTGAAAGCTCAGAAGCCTGATGGAATTTCCCAATGCTCAACTCCACTGCTATACCATCTTGATGGAGTACTAACATTTGTACACCATGTTGTCATCAGAATAAAGACATCCAATTTCAGAAGCTATAGTAGGCTGTTTGAAACGTTACATGCTGTTAGTGGCAATGGCTGTAAAGTTAGCAATTAACACTAGCACAGAAACTACTTAAGACATAGTGTGCTTCCAGGAAAACAGCACAATACCATAAATTTTTTTCAGAAATTCTGTAAAACGTGTACCAGTTCCTTTATCCTGATTTTACTACCAAATTATGGTCTAAACCAATATACTTTATATTGTGGCAAGATATACAGAATTTATAATAGTGGAGAAAAATAAATTCAAGGCACCATAGACTTACCAGGTATCAAAGCTGTGTCTGTGTGCACACCCAGCACACTTACTCACCAGCCTCCAGCATGGACCAGGAACTGTTCTACTGAAATATCTCAAACCAGTCCCTTGTAGCGTTTGCACAGCAGGATAACTGAATAAACTCTCACCTGCCTTTACAACAAGGCAGCTGGTAAACAGGACCTCTTCAGCTGAGAATAATGGACAGTCCCTGAAGTTTCCCTAGGCAGCTCCAGCTGCATACAGGCCAACTGGAGCTGCTTGCAAGCACAAATAGCATCTGATGCTGAGAATCCAGCATTCCCAGAGACTCCCTGAGGCAGCTGAAACTGTTCCTATGTACACAGCAATCCCCCGTGTATATGCAAGAGAGCCAGGAAATACAAAATCGGATAGAGTTTATTGTAAACCAAAAGAAACAGATCGTGCATAATCAGCAGAAAATACTTCGTGGAGTCTCATTTAATCCAGATGAAGAGACTTGCACCACCATCTGGTAAAGGACCATCAGATCCCATCCAAGAGATTAGATTCCCCAGATGAGCATTACTCAACACAACGGAAACCAGTCAATTGCTTTTCCCATTCACTCTTTAAACAAACAGCTGTCTGTGCAACAGTATTGAGAAACTTATCTGGAGACAAGGGATTACACTGTCTTTTTCAAGGAAACACTATGGTCATCTCACAAAATTTGTCAACACATTAAGCCTACTTTATCTGCATCTGTGTTGCTTCCTTAATGGTTTCCAAATTAATGTTTTTGGCATAGTACCTAGAAATATTTGTTTTATCAAAGTTGCACTGAACTAAATGACAGAAAATGATCAAAAGCCCAATTCAAGCTTCAGATCAATCCTTCAGGCATTACTCCCATTTTACATAGACGGTAGACCAGAAAAAGCCAGATACACTGAGATAGTTTCATGTAATCTTGAAGTAATGACACCAGATGGAAAAATAGAACTCCACATATTTCTCACACATTTTTCTCAAATAGCTGAAGTAACGTCACTGTATCACCAATGTTCCTGCAAGTACTTTAAATTACTACCCAGACAGGATTAGAATAGTATTTCCCAAGGGAAGGTTGCACCTACCACTCACATTACAGGTTCTCAGTCAGTCCAAGTGCAATCAGCTTCACAACTCTGGCTTCTCAAAAAACCCAACCCCTACAGACAAGTTTGGTTTTATTTTGATCTCTTTATATACACTGTTAGGTGATTCCAACAGTTTTCGTACTCCTTAAAGATCAGACCTTTATACCATGACTGCTTTGAGTCAACAGTGATGAGCACACTGAAACACCGGTTACACCTTAGGACCAGCTGGGAACCGGTGCTGATGTGCACAGTACAATCATCACCCTAGAAGGTGTCATTACCACCCTCATTTCCTTCCCTACAAGCATAGTTTTGTTTCAATTATCCAAGGCAGTAAAGGGGTCAGATAATTATTAAAAGTTTAAAAAAAGCCACAGGGATAACACACACATACACACAGTAAGTTACAGAAGAACACTCAGCAGTGTAACTGATATCAAGGAGATCAGTTGTACTGTTGACTATGAATGGACACAAATTGCTTCGCTAATTTGGACCTCAGATCAGACAGCACAGCACAAAAAGTTACTCTCCTGCTCTCTTACCCAAGTTTGCTCACAAGCAGTCAATTTGGGCACTTCTACATTTATAGCACAGTTAATATGTAACCTGAAAAATAAATAGAAATAACCTTAGCAGAAATCACAGCTTGAAGAATCAACAGACATACATATAATGGAAGGCTCTTTATTTAAAACTACTGTATGATGATTCTTCTAATGATTACACCTTGCCAGTGTAACATTAAAACCACTACCAGTACCCGGGACAGTTGGCTGGATGTGAAAGGGATGCTCCACCCAAACACACCCCCTGCTTCAAAGTATAACAAAAATGAATGAAATTTCAAAATCTATCACCTTTTGTTATCAAGCTTTGTATCTAATCAATAACTTCATTACAACAGAATATCATCCATTCATGCTGAAGTCAGTGAGGATAATCTGGCTATGCTGGTTCTCCAAACTCACTGTTAGTGGCATTGCCCTCAGCCATCTGCCGGATGTTGTATTTTCCTTACCGTGTGTAGTTGTTAGATTTTCAGTACTGAAGCTACTGAAGCACTATTCAGAATTAAACTAATTTGATCTAAATCTAAGTTTTCCTTTCCGCATCACAAATAAGATTAATCACCTCAAGTGCAGCTTCACTAACAGAAAACGAAACTTTTGATGAGCAAGGTATACTACAAGAAGTGCTTCTGAAAGTGGAATACTTATGCTAACCAAGTGTCCTTTCACTCATGGTTTTTAAACTGCAGTACTGAACACTGACATAATAAAACAATAACAAAATTCACCAATATGAATATATTTAGCAGAGCAAGCTCCAATACTCTTGAAAAACGTAAGTGCTAAAAAACTGTACTGCATAGTACCCATCAATTGTGTCTAGAACACTTTCTTCTGGTTTCAGCACTTTCTTCCTCTTCTCTCTTCCATTCCAATAAATATGTGTTTTTATTGACAGTCAAACCAGGAAGCTACCTATGAGTTTGCAATTTGAACTTTCCCATCTATAATAATAAAAATAATGGTATTTATTCACTTTAGCTTGTTGTCATGAGTATGGTTAGAAGCTGTTGGGTTGTCTTTCAATATAATCTCAGTTAAACTAAGCGGGTAGGGGAATTCACAGGACTGCTTGGCTCTTCTAGGACAGCTTTACCTCAGAAACGAAAACACACATAAATGCCAGTATAACATAATGAACACAAAGACTGGTCTTCCTACTAATGTGAACTTTGGCATTAGCCCTGGCAGCCACTTAACTTCCAACAGATTGTGATGTTGCAGATGTTCTCAGCAACAGCGTCTCTGTTGAGCCACTCTAAGGCTCTAAGAACTGGGCTCTTGTAGAGAGCTATCAAGCCTCATAACTTTAGCCAATTTTTTTTTTTAAACAGGTGCAAAAAACAACCAATTATTAACTGCAACTCTGATTTCATTTTTAGGTGTTTCTAGGCTTCTTGGCATGGGGGAAAAAAAAGCTAGGACACATTATTCAAGTAAATGATTTTTAAAGATTTGTATGTTCATGGTTAATTCCCATGATAATCTTTCAAGTGTCTGACCCTGTCAGTTCTGGAGGTGATGAGAAACCTCCTCCCATATTTCAATGCCAAGAGGGTGAGAAGGTTGTGAATTACATAAAACTTTAGTAGTAACTTGGAGAAATTCCTCCAGATAAAGTTTTGGGGATGATATCTGCAAACCATCTTACAAAGAATCTCTCCAGAAATCCTGCTATTAAGGGACTGTGCCTGCTGGAAATGACAGTAGGGAGATTGGAAATCTGGGGCAGCGTTTAAGACTGTTTTGATGATGCTTCACTCCAGCATAACTGGTAGAGTTGAGAACCCCAGAGAGGAAACAAAGGTTTTAAGACATGATTGTAAAGAATACTGTGTCTTCAAAACAATGGGTTAAGGGCTTTTCTTTCCTCACAAAAACAGTCTAGGTTTTAGAGGAAAATAATTCAAAGACAAGACACTATTTCTGTAACTTGAGACAGTGCATGAGCAGTAAAACCCAAAACATGACTTGCCTTTATTAAACACCTACATTCCTATCAAGTAAGCTAAATAAAAATTACTAGACACTATCTTTCACTAAAATCTACTCTACAACTTTCCTGAAAAAGGCTACTTTATTGAAGCACTTAATTTTAGGTCCAGAACATTAAATATTTTCCATAATACTCTGAAGAACAAAATTACACACTTTAAAGGACATAAATGTTATTAATAAAATAAAAGTATATGCAAATCCTGGGGTATATCTGGGAAAACATGAGATTTAATTCCGAGAGATTCTTTATTCTTTTAACTACAAGGGAGAAACTATTGAGAAAGGAGTGTACTTTACATTTCCAAATGAAAAACCTGCTCGACTCAATATAAAGGCAAATGAGTTAAGCTTAAGAACTCATTTTTTACAGGTCAACTGCATGATCTGATGAACTACTGACTTCCACTGTAGAAATACAAATCCTTAGGTGAGTTCTAAGCAAATGTATTTACTTTCATCTTAAACACTAAACAGTATTATATTTCTGTCAATGTATGAAACTTTGTGAATTTTTACTCTGTTGTTTATTCAGTCATTATCTCACTGCGTTTTTATAGTCATAGACTCCTTTTTAAGGATTTTGGTTGGAGTCATTAAACACTGTGTCTGCCCTCTGGTGGTCACACTCTTCTTTTTATATGTTCCAACATTTTAATCTCTTTTTAAGTTAAAAACGCACTTTATACAGCTACCACCTACAAGGTCTAACAGATATTTAGCTTTTAGTCACCTTGGACTGGCTTGCTTTCCAGTTATGCAATTGCCTACATTTCAACTTTATCATGCAGAAATAGCTCACATGTAAGTTAAGATATTCCTCATTTTGTCCCTGTCTAGAACCAAGTTTAGATACAATTTTTAAAGCACTTCAACTACAGAAAAGCAGAAAACACCTGAAGTTTCAATTTATATTGAGATTATAAGTTTGGTGTTGTCTGGGAAAGATGTTACGCCTTATAATACACTGAAATACTGGCTACTAGATTCCAAGGTCCATAAAAACATTAAATGCTTCTAAGGGAAAACAGGGATATTTAAAAGACTATTTTCACCTTAAAGGTTTCAGAACTGCACTGTATAGAAAATACTATAAAGAAACAATCACTCCAACAGGCAAAAGGCAAACCAAACTATACAAAAGGTACATACAGCTCCAAAATGAACAGTGAGTTCCTTCACAAGCCCAAAGTTGTGCCAAACACCCTTGTAGTACTACTTAGACTGAGTTGCACCAATACTGATAATAGTTCTTATCTGCCTCTTATGCCCTAATCAAACCTAGGCCAAGGGAATAACAATGACACCTGCATCAGAAAGAAGAGCTTGCAAGACTGTGGATTGTCTGTAAGAGCCTCAAGAACATAGCACAGAACCATAGAAACATTTGGAAGAGGATCTCAAGGTCCTCTGGTTCAGCTTTTCTTGGCAAAAGCACAGTCTAGACAAGATGTCCCAACAGTCTGTCCAGATGCATCTTAAAGTGTCCAGTGTTGGGGAATCAACTGCTTCCCTGGGGAGATTATTCCAATGGCTGATTATTCTCATTGTAAAAAACTTTCCTCCATGGAGACAACACAGCTCTTCACAGCAACTGGACCAAGACACAAAACTTACAGTTCCAAGACTCAAGAATGCCTAGAGGCCTAGAGGCCTCAGTGTAGTCAGCACTGTATGCAAAAACTCCATTTTTTTTCTCTTTTAATGAAGAGTTCTCTGTTGTAAACTTACTCAAATCCTGTACAATTTTGAAAGGGTGGGCAAAGGAATATATCTTTCTTTTCTGAGCTTCAGTAGGAATTACCTAGTCAGAAGAGATGAAAAACCAGTACAATGGCTAACGCAGCCTATCAACATCTCATCTTGCCCAACAGGAAAACCAGATTTTGATTTTTTGTTGCCATATAACAAAGGCAACAAAACATAACAAATTCAGCTGAGCTGACAATTTAAAAATTACTTCCATTTCAAAAGAGCACCAATACAAGAGGATTTAACTTCCTTTCATATATTTAGTTTGTCCAGAGACCACAGCACTGGTCTACAGGGGGTGGTGGGGCTTGGTGGAGGGAGCCACAGATTCCAGCTTACTCAAAGTAGCAGTAATCAAGTCACTAAACCTGTTTATCACACCCAAAGAAGAGCTGTGGCCAAGCTTTCCTCTTCCTGTTATTACCTGAAAATTTTAAGAAGGAAGGCACATCAAGCACGTCCTGCATTTTGATTCTCTTAGAGAGATGAACAGCAGGAGGGTGGGAAACCCTATTTTTAGTCCTTCTAAACACGGGAGAAATAGTGAAGAGAACCATTGATCTTGTTACAAAGTGTAACAAGTGTTACTTGCCTACTGATGAACACCACTGAACTCTTAAACATTCTTGAAAAGTGGTCCTTCTCAAGATTTGTTTTTCCTCTTCTTTTGCATTTTGTTGATTTCTACTACTCTGCCCATGTTACAGTACTCAGTGGGGAAGCCTTCCCTTGGCCGGCACCTGTGCTCTGGTAGGTTAACTCCATGGAATTGTTCTCCACCAACAGCAGGACTGTTTCCTGACTCCAAATCTGGTACAAAGGCTGACTTCTGCACTCACTGATTACACACTGCCTTTGCAAACACACAGACACACACAGAGCCCTACAGTGTCGTGACATTGTAAAGGCAATCCTTTACAGGAACACTCAGAATCACGCTGGACAAACACAGCAGCACTGAAAACACAAAGAAAGTTTGAAGTCAGAGGCACAGATCAGAAAAAGACAATCTGTACTCGTGTATAAACACTGTCAGCTCCTCACTTAGGTAACAGTCTAAAGGAAAATGGTATGTTAATATTTTGGTTGGCTGTTCAGAAAAACCTAATTAGTGGCCAAAGACTAACTCACACAACCAGGAAGTTATGGATCCATTTTTGTTTTCCTCAAACAAGCTGTCAAACAGTAACAATTACATACTTTAAACCTGAGAAAATTAAAAGGTCATGTATATCTAGTGGTGCAGACAAAGTATCAGGGCAACTAGATTCCCATTGGGATGCATCCAAATTCAGCAGTGTTACATGAGTATTTACAGAATTTAGAGAGACTACATCTGTACCAATTCTGTCTGATGTAACTGACAATTTAGACAGCTAGTTCCTTTCTAATGAGGCTGTTTTTTAAAGTTATCACGTCCTTATAACTTGAACTAGCCTTTTTTTCCTCTCTTGGCTATTTTTATGCATTTGAGATGCTCTGCATCAAATGCTGCTTTTTTATATAAAGTTTAGTTGCTTAAAGTAGAATGAGGGTACTGTGAGCTCTTACAGAAACATTTTATAATTCAAGCTGTTATGCTTCCATACTAAAAAGTTAACAAGGGGAAAGCTGTAATCACATTATGAATTGAGCCATTTCAAAAGCAAAACAGTGTAGGAAAACAGTGTATTCACAAAATGAATACTAAGATACATCCTGATTCATACAGCAAACCAAAAAAAATTGAAAGCTTCTTAACAACAGCTAATAGAGGATCCAGATGAACATTTCTGTACTTATTCAACATTTACTAGAAGGGAGAAGCTAAAGATCAATCCAGAGGAGTATTTGCAATGCAATTAGGCTAGACAAGTAAGCCTGAATGTATGCCAGCTGCAGGGGTCTGCCCTTAATTCACACAATCAAATGTCTAGTGTGTCACACAGTGTCTAGCATCAGTATCTCCAGTATTAAAAGTCTCATCAGATATGCACTTGTTTACTGAGCATCTAATCAGGGTCTGAACACATATCTAGCTGTACCTTCTAGCAGTCTATATGCCACTCCATCACCATCTGTCAGTTAAACCTCCCACAGACAGAAAAAAATCAATTCAAACAAATGTGGTCGGCGCTCAAACTAAGCTATCATTCACATTTCAATATAAGACTTGAATTCCTTTTCAGTGTTCTTCAACTTTGACCCAGCTCTACCCCCTCCTTCACTGAAAAGGGCAAAGACAACAGCCCAGCAAGTGGGACAGGCAAAACAGACCTCCTTTGTTCACTTTTTCCCTTTCAGTTTTCTATTGAGGTAAATAACTGAGAGCTCAGCCAGCCTCCAGTAGCTCAGAAGAAAGCAATACAGCTAGCTTGCAACTATCCTTTCCTGGTTAACAAACTGCAGGACAAAACTTACGGCGCATCATGTTAATCTTATTATTAGAGATTAACTCTTTACAAATTCCCTTAATATTACATTTATGAGACAGTATTCATAAATGCAGAAGTTACAGTGTCTTTAATACTGAAGATGCAATGCACACACTTACCAATTTAAAATGCAACAAATTATCACTGCAGAGAAAGTATAACGGAATTTTTTAAATACTATCAGCCCACTCAGGAAGGCAAAATCAAATTCATTGCATATTGCCCAACACACAACCTCCTACATTATTCCCTCAACTTTCATTACCAAGATATACTTTCCTCTGTATGACGTCCCATTTTACCAACTCTGTTCATAAAACATGAAAAAATGAACAAGTCCAGTGAAAACTGAACAGCACAATTTTATTGTACTATTTCAATATAATGGAAGTTAAGTAATCACAATTCAAGGTGATTTGAGACAGATTAATAAAACTACAGAATAACAGCAATTTCACAGGCACAGGCAAAACAGATTTAATTTTTAGGCTGATTGAGCTATTTGAGCTGTGCAATAATCTATTAAAAAATTGCCAAACCCTTAGTGTATTCAATGTCTTTTATGTCCAGATACCACAGTGAGTCATTTCACTAAAGCAGGAAGAATGGGCAACATGCATCACCTTCTCCTGACTTGAAACCGGAATCCTCAAAACAATAAAATCTGACAATTAGAGAGACATCTCATTAATCCCAAGAAACTCTTAGCTTGGTTACTAAAGCTTCTGCTGTCACCTTTTTGAGCACCAGAGAGAAACACCAGAGTGCAACAAGCTAGCAGGAGGTATCAGGATGCATCACTGGATTTGTTATCTCATTTTCTGAAAATAAAGACCATTTAAAATAGCCAAATTTTATTATTACAGCCCTTTTTGTCAAACAAGCTGTGGTACGCTTGATAAATAATATGCTTTCTTCAAGAAGATAAGGAACAGCAGCTAAGGCTCAGATTCTGGTGATCTCATTCACCTTGAACAGTATCACTTTTGAATAATTCTACTGTGGCCAGTAATGCTAATGACAGAACGAAGATACTAATACGAGTATGATTAGTTGTGGATTTATCTATGAGTTGTGAGGAGGGTATAAGCTCCGTCCTTAGCACCAGCTGTATACACTACCCCACCACCCGATGTGGTCACACAGCTGTACAGTTTGCCTTTAGCTACACTGCCTTTGCACAACCCAGAATGTGAATTCATTCAATGGATCCCAAGTTCTGTCACCACCAAGCGGCTTTCTGGGTTTGCTTCTTTACATTCAATATTCTCAGAATGTAACACTTTCCCAGTTCTATACTGATATAGTCTGACAGCTAATTTTAGACACCCAAGAGAATTTCAAAGTACTTTGAAATTCAAATAAGTAACTTTCACAGACTTAGGCAGCACACTCTTTAGCAGGTCTGGTCACTTGCATTGCAATTTCTATTTAAAACTAAACAAATGCCTGAGGTGTATTCATACAAATGATAACATCAAACACATTAGACAAGTATTAAAAAGACGCTGGACCTGCAAGTCACTTTTCTGATTTCTAGGTCCTTTGAGCTACGAAACACTAAACTATCCTTCTCTTTCCAGCTGATATCCTTTGCCAGAGAACAGCGGCAAGATTCGCCTCTTGGCATATAAGCTGCTCTCAAACTCAAAATACAGTCCAGATGTTTTCTGATGTCGTACAGTGACATGTTTTATGCACAGACCCATATAACTACTATCCATAAATTATCACATCTATTACATTAAATTATGGAAGATGTTGAAATGATTAATAGTGCACCTGTTAGATACAATAAAGTTTTCAGGTTTCATCTACCTTTTCCACAATATACTTAATTAAGAATCCAAATCAGACGCAGAAAAAGAAATGCGCAAAGACGGGGAACATTAGAAAAAAGAAACCCAGGTGTTTAATACCAGATTTTTCACTCAGTAGGAGGTTGTTTTGAATAAACACACAAAAGCTGGACCTTTATGGATAAAAGAACATCTTACCACGATCTATAGGTTATATACCACATTTCCCATTGTTTTATCCAATAACACAGAGAGCTAAGCAATAGCATTCCTTTCACAGAGTACTTGTCAATATGGAACACGCTTATTGACTGGGCTGAAGCACACTATGATCTTAAATATTTAAACAGCTTGGCATTATTAATCAGGTACTGTTTACACTTAGACTCCGAAGTCTTGGTTTAAACACATTTCAGACTTCAAAACTAACACATTTATGCTGAAGACCTCAGCGACAGCTGAAGGCTTGGTTAATTATTAGTTTATAACCAAAGAGACAAGTGCACTCGCTGCACAGACTTCAACACGATATTCTGCATTAATCGCCACCAAGAAGCCAAAATAGGGAAAACACGAAAAGCCCGCGATTCAGACACATTGTAGCTATTTTATGCCTAAACAAAATCGCAACTGTAAGGAAGGCGGGGGGTGGGGGGGGAAAAAAAAAAAAAAAAAAAAGTAGTACGGGCGATAAATAAAGGCGAAAGAGTCGAAACGCGGTCCGCGGCAGTTCAGCACCGACAGCTCCTTCCCCCGCACACGCCCGGCCCTCGCCCCTGCCGGGCAGCGCACGAAATGGCGACCGAGCCCGCCCGGGGATGTGGGCGCGTCGCAGTCGCGGAGCGTCTCCGCCGGGCCCGCCCGGCCCCGACCCGCCCGCCCCGGGAGGTGCCATCGGCCGCCGCCGCAACAAAGCCCCGCGGCACCGGGTGGGCTCACCGGGTGCCTCCTCGCCCGCCCCCTCGGAGGAGCCCCGGCACCCGCGGAGGACGGGCGGCTCCTCGCCGTCGAGGCGGCGGCGCAGGGCGATGTGACACCGGCGCTGCCAGGGGATGTGACACCGGCGCTGCCAGGGGATGTGGCACCGGCGCTGCCAGGGGATGTGGCACCGGCGCTGCCAGGGGATGAGCACCGGCGGCGCGGGGGGATGTGATACCGGCGGTGCGAGGGGATGGATATCACCGGCGGTGCGGCGGGATGTGGCACCGGCGCGACGGCGGGCGCAGCACCTCCCTCAGCGTGATGCGCGGCGCGGTGACAGAGACGGCCAGGTCGGTACTCACGGGAAGGTGCGGCCCCTCCGCCCGGGGAGAAGAGGGTCAGCGGGGTACTCGCGCTCTTCGTCCTGCTGCTCCTGCTGCTGCCCGCTCGGCAGCCCGGCGAGAAGAGCCGCGGCGGGCGCGCTCCCGCGCTATCCCCTCCTCGCCGCCACCGCCCCCGCCGCGCCGGGGGGAACGCGCGCTCCCGCGGGGAGGGCGGGGAAGGCGCGCGCGTTTGCGCGAGCCGCGCCGGAGCGGACGCGCGCGCGGCGCGGGGACCCGGGGCGGGGCTGGGGCGGGGCGCGGGCCCCTCGCACCTGAGGGGGCGCGGAGCGCCTCCATCTTGAGCATCCCTTCCTGCCTGCCTCCTTCGCTCCCTCCCGCCGCCGCACCTGTTAAAACCGCGGTGGAATCGCCATTGCACCCCCGCTCAGGGGCTCCCGGACCGGCCCGGCGACCGACCCGGCCCTGAACCTCCCCAGCAGCGCCGGTGCCCGGCAGCCCCCGGGCCCCGCCTGTGCCCTCCCCCGGCCGGGACAGCCGAGCACTCCCCGGGGCACCCCCGGAGCTGCCCCCCCGACAAGGGTGGTGTTTTAAATAGCCGCATTATTTTAGCCCGGCAGTGCCCCTCTAAATAGATGGTTTCAGCGAGTTCCCAAACTGGAGACAAGGATATTATTTTACACTCGAGAATTGTCCTGTTGAACTCGTTAAATTTACAGTTCACAAGTTCAGGAAGGCGGGCGTTTGGATGCGATCGCTGAAAGGGGAGCTCTGGGTGACACCATTTGGAGAAGAGTCGGGAACAGGGCTTATTCCAAGTAAATCTGCTGAACACACCTCTCACAGAGCTCTCCTTCCCCTTCACATCTTGCAGTTCATTTCATGAACAACACCAGAAATTATTTTAATGTAATTTTGACACTTCTATGGGCTGTGCTCAGTATTGCTCAAAATTAATCCAACTATACCTTTAACACGTAGTAAATGTGATTAACTGCTGCTGCTGAACTTGCCTTTGGATCAGCCACTGTAGGAATAGCCTTTTGTGCATTGCAAGGTGGCAACTTTTGTAGTGGTTAACCATTATACATTTCAGGGAACAGCTTTCAAGGTGAACTCTACGATGATAACTTAATAGTGCAAAACACAATGCCTAAGATGAGCAAATAGCCCTTACTCTGCATTTCTGCAGAAACCACATTATGATGCCGGCAAGTTAAATCTGAACATCTGACCTTCTGCAAACAGCACTTGAGATGAATAACAGATTCTGTAAATGATATAGCGCATGCATATAAATATCCAAGGGTTAAACAATAAGTCAGATGGACTGACAATAACTGCTTCAGCCTTTGGAGATACTTAAACTCCTAACAATCTGAGGCCAGGATATTAATGTTTGAGACCAGAATATGCAAAAAAGATTAGATGAATGTGAAGAAAATCCATTTTATATAGAGGGAAGTGCTCCAATGTTCTTTACTTTCGTTTGTTTGCTAACATTTTCTTTTTTGCTATACAAGTCCCATGTTCCCAACTGATTCATTTAACTACAAAAACACTACAGTCTAAGTAAATGTGCATCAGTGTATACACAGGTGGCCTTAAAATGCTAGGATATTGCCGGACTTTTCTTCCATGATATTGTGTTCCATCAGGAGATCGTATAGCCACTCCTGGCTTTGAGAAAATGTAGGTATATAATGCAGAGAGAAAACTGTCTGAAAAATCCTCTGTTTGCATCCCTGATGGATTCCACAGGGAACATGGCGGGCCAAACCTTCAGGAGGTGCACTGTAGAACTGCAGGACACTTGAGTGGAAAGATTTGAGTTGAAACTTTACCTTTCTTAAAATGTAGGATCAAAGATCTGGTTAGTATTTGGATGGCCAGCATACAATACTTTATAAACACAAAACCAGTGGGCTGTGGCAAACAACTTGGTGGAAATTAGACCACAAAACGTAAGTAAATTAAAAGATTTTACTATTGCAGGGAGGGTGTAATAAACAACTCTGCTGATGTAAGAAACAGCTCTACTGATGTATGATGAAGCCGAAGTGTTGCAGCTGGTATGATTACACCCTTGTGATTCCCCTGAGAATTTTAACTGAGATAAACAGATATACACATTCAATAGCACAAAGTAGGTATTTCCAAAGGGTGGCATAATTATTAGTAAACAAGTAAATTCAAAGGTTTCTACAGCTAGGAGCTACTGGTGATGCTGGTGATGGCACCTACTAGTGCTACCTATACTGACAGTAGGATGGTGGCACCAAGCAAAAAGAAGCAAGTGAGCTTGGTGGCATAGACAATAACAGCCATTATGATAAGCAGAAATTGTGTGGCTGAAGGAATATTAGCTTTCAGAGTTCTTCTCTGTTGCTTGCATCTTTTCTGTAGTCATCATATTACTTTTTGTAGCCTTTCTTCTCACTTTGCCTGCTGAAATAATAACCATGGTTGGGTAGTTCCAAACATAGTGTCTTAGTCTTCATGTTCCTTATTACCAACCTTGGTTTACTTATCTGTCATCTACTACTTTCTTCTACAGTGATCTGTTGGAGTTTTTTGTAGTCTTTGTTTAGGGAAGCATTGATCAGGTACACAACACATTTATTTGAGATACAAAATTGATTCATGATTGTAGGATTGTGACAAAGGAAAAAAAAAGCTATCAAAAACTTGTCTGTGATGGGTATTAGTTGTGATCTGGATCTTGAAAAGTGTTTTTAAGAAGAGGTTGCAAATAAAATACTCAGTGAGCTGATACATTGGAAAAGGCTAGTGTTAGCTGAAAATAATTCTTTGACATCTTGTTCCTAAAGCAGACATTTTAAAGGGATATGGAGAGACATCTTCGGTTGTTCATCTCACCTAACTTTAGATGTCTACTATGCGAATGTCTGCATCTGAGCTAGTCACTCTCTCCACTGAGCATAAAGGGAACCAGAAATAGGCACTTCTAGTGTATGATTCATCTAACCTATTTTAGATGCCTACATTAGAATAAGCCAAGTTGCATCCTAGAAATGCCTGTTTCTCTCCGTTGACTGTAACAAGACCAGCGGGTGTCTCATTTAGCTGTAAATGTCTACATTGTAAGAGTCTGCATTTACTCAGCTGAATGCCATCCATGTGATTTTAACATGAGTTATCCCACTGTCCCACTGTTCCACTTGTTTTGAGGTCTTACAATGGTGAATGGAGCATGGTGTAGCCCGCAAAGTACTTTGCACAAAGTAAAAGTGTGAGGTATATTCCACTGAATGTATTGAAAGTCAATAAAATTTAGACTAATCATATTCAGTAGATTGTGGGGTCCCCCAATCAAAAACTGAACAACTTCTGAGATTAATTTTAATCTAGTTTATTTATGGGCACTTTGTATTTCTTTTGGAGTTTTTTTTTTTATACCCTAATAATAAAGTACATGCACTGAACTGCTGGACTAATACTCTTCAGAATCTAGTATTTATTTACTATAGCAGCATAAAATGAGAATATGTCTAAGCAGAAAAGAGACCAAAGACAAGATCAAAAGCTTAAGTGATAATGTCTAGTGTTAAAACCTGCACTGCTTGGTATACTGTAACAAGTCAGCTTTCACAGAGCACCAGGCAGAGGATGTGTTTTGATGTAAAATATGTTGAGAACTAGGGTAGCAAGAGCATTGTACAGGAAAGACATTGCACAGAAGTGTTGTGATGTGCTGTCAAGAATTGAAAAATTCTCTATTCTCTCTATTCTTTCAAAAGGCAACTTGTAACTAGAGTTAGGTACTTCCATGTCTGATTCATAAGCTATCACCTAGGTTTCCCTTAGAAGAAATCAGAGTTCTCCTGCAACCCAAGAAGGCTAGCAGGCTAAACAAAGAGCCAGTTGGAGACAGCCACATGGAAATGCCATGGTTTGAATCATGCGTGTTTAGGACTTTAGATGTTCAAGGCTGGTGGCAAATACTGCCAGGGATTCACAGGGCAGAAACTTCCTTCAGGAATTAGATGCTTGAATGAAAAATGAAAGGACATGATCCTGTTCTTTGAGAAGAAGGTGGAGAGGAGGAACTGTCATTGCTGTCACCAGTCCTGTCTTCCATTAGCTTAATCATTAGAGTGCTGATAAAGAAAGCAGGAACTCAGGGTTCAGTTATTTCTTTCACTTAGTGAACTTCAACTTCTCAGGGCATAAGCCTTACAAAACATCTGAGGATGAAGACAGAATATTCAATCCACCCTTACAGGATAGTTAAACACTGAGAGGAAGTAAGATTACACACATATAATACATTTCACAGAAGCAGGAAAAGTGTAATTTATATATTTGACTGTGTACGGGGAAACTTGAGTTTTAACCTTATGTCTGCACATATTTCACTGTGCTTTTCTGGTGTATTTTTTGTTGTTGTTGCTGTTGTTAGATTTGTAACTGGCCTCCCTTGTCCCCAGTAGCTTGAGTGTCTAGATTGTACCTTGACTAATGATCAGAGCATTCTCTCTTGTGCCTATGAGTATGTAATAATTCCATGGAAGGTGAAATACCTTCAGAAGGAGAGATGAAAGCACCATTTTATTTAGGAATACTCCGTTTCTTAGCTGCTAGTTAGCAAAGGCTGAAAAAGGAGTTAAGCATATGTCTAACACCCTGGAGAATTCTAATCATAGGAAGACTGTACCATCAGCTTGGTTTTGTGTCAAGTTTAATTGATCAGGTGGGTGTGCTCTGAGAATGCTTAAGAGATCCAATTTTTCAGGTAAAATGAAGAGATGAACTTTATAAAACATTTGCAGATACCATCATATACAGATAACAGTGCTTTTGTCCATGCTCAGAAGGTGATCTCAAGGGATATAAAGAACCATTGAAACTTTTCAGACACTTGCGAGAGAAAGGTTTATAAAATTTGTATTTAGTATGATCCCTGTCATATTACAGAAACTACATCTATTTTTGACAGCTGTGTTAAACATGGTGAAATGGCTAAAGTCAATGAAAATTTGATGTTAATTTCAATAGGACCGACCAAAGTTTTATCTGATATGTAAATAAAGGAAGGAAGTCCTTCACACACAGTGGATTAAACTGTCTGCAAACACCAAACACTTTTTGTATGCATGATTACAGTTCACATTTTTCCATTAGAAGAGGTTGGCTGAGACAGTTAAAAATCTCTTAGAAGTCTAACTCATGGTTCAAGGTTCTTGAAAAACTACTCCACAAAGATCAAAAGTCTACAGACACCAGGCAATTTGTCCACAGGACTTCTAAAGTGTTGAATACTAAGCAGCTCCATTTTCAAAAACAGGAGCTTAAAGTCAAGCTTGATGTTATGATTTAACCTGTTTCATCCTTCAGCAAAGTGTCTCACATGTTAAGAGACTTTGTCTTCAGTGGAGTTTTTTCCATTATGGAAATGGTCTAGGGAGCAATGCCAAGATTCTGGAAATGCCTAATAATAGCTATTAGAGCTATAAATCTTGCTTTAGTGAAACTTCTTTCTTATCCACCAAATATTAATGTATTTGTCTATTGTGCATATCTGTAATGTGAATGACCTTAATCATTTTCATGCACACTCACAAAAACTAAGCATGTACTGAAGTCTTTTATGATGACAGAGAAAAAGAGCGAAGTTGGTAAAAAAGTAAGGGCTGCTCCTTTTTCCAATACATGAATAAATTTTGATCATGTGTATAGGCCTTAGAAAAAAGGTAAAGTTTTGCCTGGGAAACTGAGAAGACAGAGAGGAAAACCTTGTGAAAAATTGTATCAATTAAGTCCTTTTGAAGTTATCTTTTAGTCTTGAACTACAAAAATACCCAAAGGACTTTTTTTGTCTGCTTGCTTAGCATACCCCTTGTTCTTTAAATCTGATAGACATTCTGAAGATGAAATTAGTTTTAAATTACAAACACACCATTTTTGTTGCGTTTAGAAGATGTGATTGATGATCACTGGAACAGCCAACCAGTAGCACTTTTGAAACCAGGAAGAGGAGCTGAGGTCCCATAGCAATGTTCTAGTTGCGTGGACCTCTAGGTATGAACTGGGAATTTAGAAGGGTTCAAGAAATCTGCCCTGGATTAATCCAATACTTTAAATGACTCAGAAAAAAAAATTGCTGAAAGTGGTAATTAGGGAACATGAGAAATTAATTAAACCCAATGCATTTGTGCATCACAAGGAATGTAATTACACACATTTAACAAAATAACGGAATTTTAAGATTTTAAAATGCTGAGATTTTCCAAATGCTATCAGGTGACATACTGCTAGAGATAATTTCCACATGCTTTTGAGGTTAACTTGAGGTGCAACGAATTTGCAAAGGTTCTGTTTCATGTGCAGTAGGAGCATCAACATAAACAGAAGGAATATCTTTCTTTTATCCCCTCAATCTTAACAGAAAATTGCACTGATGCATAAACAGCAAGTATATCTATTTAGTTTTACTATTCTGTCTCTAGCAGATGAGCTTCTGCTTGTGTTTTTGTATTTTGTTTAATCATTTCCATTTCATGGTTTACTGGCATAGCACTCCTCAGTACAGCACCCAAATACTGTGTGTTATGTCCTCTTCTGCTTGATCCCCCCTAACCCTCTGCCCTTTGCCACATAGTCCCTGAGCTTCGTTATTTTTCCATTTTTTTCTGGCAAGAGCATCTAATTTTCTTTTCACAAACTAGAGGAAAGTTACACAGTTTCTAAGAATACTGGAAATTACTCTTCTCTGTCTCACTATTTACACTTTGCTGGAAGAGCTGTTTTCACATACAACAATTATCATGAAGTTTGGGTATCTTCCATTTCTGTGCTGTGTGTCACTCAAATACACAAAACCCCAGAATTATGGTGTATGATCCCTGGTGTTCACACTTTCCTGTCACTGGAAGTGAGCCCTTTTCCAGTTTGTGTTCCTAAGATTGTCAGTCTTTCATTCTGTAAATACCCTTGCTCCTTCCAAAGTGCTCAGGCAGGGCTCACATTTAAAGGATAATCACTCACCTCTTCTGGTGCCAGAACCTGCTTCCCTGCTTGCTGTGATGCTGACTGCTACAGGAGTCCAGCAGTCCTCAGATTGGGAGTTCCTTTGAACATTTTGAAAACTGGCAGAAGCAAATTAATGTAGTTACCAGCTATATGGCCTCAAATCAGATGGCTGAAGTGACAGCACAGACTCTGTGATAAGCCATCACTCACCAAGAGTGGTGAAAAAAGATTTTCCTGGTTTACTCAAACTAATGCCAATTGATTTTTTTTTTTTTTTCATTGTCAGCCAGCTGAGGGAGGGGATTGTCCCACTCTGCTCTGTGCTGGTGTAGCCTCAGCTTGGGCACTGTGTGCATTTTTGGACACCACAATATAAGAAATATATGGAGTTATTATTGAGCATCCAAAGAAGGGCCACAGAGATGGGGAACAGTCTAGAGGGGAATAGGGGAGGCCTCATAGCAGCCTACAGCTTCATCATGAGGGTAAGAGGGGGGACATATGCTGATCTCTTCTCTCTCATGATCAGCCATAGAACCCATGAGAACAGCATGAAGGATTAGGTTGGATATTAGGAAATGGTTCTTCCCCCAGAGGGTGGTTGGGCACTGGCACAGGCTCCCCAGGGAAGTGGTCACAGCACCAGCCTGACAGGGTTCAAGAAGTGTTTGGACAGTGCTCTCAGGCACATGGTGTGACTCTTGGGGCTGTCCTGTGCAGGGCCCGGAGTTGAATTTAGTGATTCTCTTGGGTCCCTTCTGACTCAGGATAGTCTATGATTCTCTGATTTCTCTAATAATAAAGGCAGAGTGGAAGCAAGCATAAAAAGGTAAAGCATTGCAGTTTTGTCGCTCCTTGGTGCTGAAAGTCCCAACTGGTGATGAGCAAGGTGGCCTGTAGGCTGGCACTGGCTCTCATGGGTGTAGCTGGCAGACTCTGACGCCCACAGCAAGATCAACCAACCTTAGGAGAGGCAGTGGGAACCTCTGGATCTGTGGAACTGATTCTGTGCTTTTTAAATCTAATCCAGTGCCTAAAATGGAGTGAGGAGAATGGCTGTACTCTTTACAGGGAACTTCTAACTGGGTATGGATACATTCACCTTTTTTTCTGGATGTGTGCATGCACATGTTCACTCTTTTTCACTACCATGGATCACAGAAACAGCTTTAAGTCTGAGTTTCCTCACATATTTAAATATGTTAAATAATTATTTCATTTAGCACATTCAATAGTAATTTGCATTTGGTGAGTATCTGTAATCAATACACAGATGAATTTGCAGCTTACTGTTTCAATTTGTGCTTTCAAACAAAATAGACTCATCTGTCATCTAGATTTCTCTTCAAAAACATGGTATATATATTACCCTTGACATCAAACTTTGTATTTTCTGCTAACCTTCACTTATGTCCTGAAGTTATTTTTTGTTATTGTGATTAGGGAGGAACACTCCACCATAAAAATCAATCCCTTGGCACCATCTATGTATGATCTTCTGTTACTATAGCTATGTAATAATGATTTTCTCATTTCTTCTATCATCTGTTCTAAGAAAAAATTGTGCTCTTCTCAAAGGTTTAGAAATGCTGTAACACTGACATTTTTGTTGCTTTTTTTTCTGTAACACTTTTATCATTTTATGTTCTGTGGCAGAAATTCAAAAATTAACATGAAGAGAGCTATCTAAGGCAAGTCCACTATTTTCCAGAAATAAACAGAGAAATAGATGAGCACAAAGGCTGTTGTATACACCATTAACAATTGTTTATAACAGCAGCATTGGGTTTCAAAATGAGACGTGTGATCTTTAAAGACAGTACTTTAGAACACAGAGGTAGGAGGGTGTCAGAAGTCAGACAAGTTCCATAGGGCAGAGCTGAAAAACACAAGAGTACTTCAGAATGGGGAACAGTGACAGAAAAAAATTTATCTATTTTGGGAAAGAATAAGGGAACATCTTGAAACAGTACTCAGGTCGGAACTCCTACAGAAATGCTATCATACTTTTTTCCCTAGGAGAGTAAACCCAGACCTGGATTCACAATAGCTATTGTTCTAGACGTTGAAAGCAAGATGAGAATAAGGCAAGATGACTTGTCCGAGCAAAGCTATGAAATCCTACACATCTTCCTGGTGATGTGGAAGGGTAGATGCTGCTGAATGCAGAGCTGACTACTTGCCACCATCTACCGGGACATCTTGTTCTAGTAACAACAGAGACATTACGCTTAGAGATGAGACAGCACAGGTCTAGCACATATACCTGGATGAAGATGTAAAACACTGACACTGTGCCTTCTGTGATCTGATTTGTTGACCTTGTGTCTTAGGTTACAGTGTTAAGATGTAACCAGAAGTATGTATTCTACCACCATCTGTTAAAACCAGGTGGGGGCAGTGTCCTCTATCTCTTCCATGACACAACCCTGATAACTCCCTCTGGGGGATAACTTCTGTTAATGGGACATCAAGTCTCAATGCATGACTCAAAAAATTACATCATCCCATTGTGAGATGCTCTGCCCAGAGGGAGGAACCAAGCATTCCTACCTGGATATAAATTGAGGTTTGGAACACCACAGTCAGCCCTTACCTACTGGATTCCTGGAGGAGAAGAGCTACATAACCACCACTGGATCTTTTGAGGAACACCAGACCCTTCTACATGATCACCGCTTCAACAGAACCACATCTATCAATTCAGAAGGATTGCAGCCACCATTGAATCGGACTCGACCACCACCCTGCCCAACAGGGTGTCAGGTTGCATCCTGACTCTGTCAGTGTTTCTGTACTATTGCATTTATTTAAATTTTCCTATTAAATTGTAGTTCTGACTTGGGAGTCTCTCTCTGGCTTGCTTTCAAACTAGTACACCTTCACAGCAGACCAGAGGTTAACACTAAAATACAGACTAGCTGTAGCAGTTATTGTTTAATTCAAGCTGAAGGAAGGCTGCAGTGCTATATCTCTATAAAGCTATTTCAGCATGTCTGCATCAGATTAGAAAACCAACTGCATTCAATCATTTTCTAATCTGTTGTTTACTGTTGTGGAGAAAGGGTTTATGAGATGCAGTGTGTCTGTTTTTAAAATTACAGTCTGACAGGGTGACTTACCTTCTGAAGATGCTCTTTATTCTCATTTCTTTTTAGGTAACTAGGAAAGAAAAGCTGTCTAGAAACTGTCATCATAAAAAAAAGTCCTGAGTATACCACCTAATTAGAAGTTTTCTTTGCTACTTTGAACAGGCTTTGGCTCTGCTTTGTGCAGTTTCATATTCCTTCGTCATCTTTCCTTGGAATATCTCTGCCTACATCCCTAATGCTTTGGGGGTCTGGAGAAAGACTTAGCTGATCCATGATCCTCAAGGAACATGACTTCCACAGTTCCAGTCAGAACATCTCGTGCTCTGCAGTGATTTGAGGGCCCAATATGTGAAACACAGTCCATGCTTCCTCCATGATGTGTGCTTTCGTAGAATCACAGATAGCACTTCTCTGAAAAAGCATGGCAGCACAGGCACATATTGGGACCAATTAGGTTTTACCACCACCAGCAGCTGAGTGCCTTCTCACACAATAGAGAAACAAATTTGGAATATCAGCCTGCCTATCACCATGTCATCCCATGGTGACAACCAAAGTCATACAAGTGGCTTGTAGGGTTAGCAGAGCAGCACCCATACTGATCCTTTGGGTTGTTCAGGAAACATGCTCCCTTCCACACACATTTGAGAACCTGATCTAACCCCTCAGACCAGCACTGAATCTGTCTCGCAAACTTTGTTGTCTCATTGTACAGTAGATTTCTCTGGGACAAAAGGCTGGCATGGGAATCTTCTTTTGCGGCACTGTCCCAGGCAGAAACGAGAAGGCTTGGCACCATCTTCCTGCTAAGAATAGCGACCTATTTCACAAACATCCCTATATGTCAGCTGGGCACTTAATACCACATCTGTCAGGGATGCTCTTCATAGCAAAGGTTACCTGCTGAACAGAACAATGTACCTGCTGTCAGATGGATTTTATTTCTTCTGGAGACTCCACACCTCTGAAGTGCTTTTGCAATGGGGAACTTACCATGGGAACCTTCTGCACAGGGACCTCTTGACACTGTTAGTCTCTCACAATGCCTTCAGGGTTTGGCATTCTAAGCCCAACTGGAAACCAGACATTTTAAGTATTTTGGGGACCTGAGAACTTGTCCTTTCCAGTGCTTTTAGTGACTTTGAGCTGACTGTGAGCTATTGTGACCATGGAGTATTGTTTTCTGAGGCCTGGCTGCAAGAGCTTTTTCTTTACAAGGAGCTATTGTGAGGGAGGAAAGCAAAGGCATTGTGTCGTGGATGGTAATAATGACCTAAGTCTTCTTCCTCATTATCTCCAGATGGAAAGAGAACTATCTTATTCTGTGTGCTTTGACTTTTTAAAGGCCTGACTGGTCAGAAAGACCACTAATATGAAGTGGTTCCAACTCCAATGTGAAGGAGGATTATCTGCTGAACATCCAGTTGCTGCCTGTGTCCAGCAGCTGCACTGTCCTGTGCCAGCAGGGCTGTTTGCAGGATGACCAAGCTCCCACGCAGCAGGAACTGCATGGCAACGATGCTGCTTTCTGGGTGTGCCACAGGACAGCACCTCATACCAGTGACCAACTCATACTGACAAAAGACAGCAGCAACCCCACAGTCATGATCTAACATATGCTGGATACATTCAGTTCAGGATCTCTTTTTTAACAGTGTTTCTCTTAAGTTGAATTATGATGCACCTACTGTAAATGTATTGGTTTGAGAAGAGATAATGTTTACCTGAGAGGCTGTAGTATGCTAAGCCCTGCATAATGGACGAGGGAAAGCTTCCCGTTTCTCAAAGACAGTCTGAAGTGAATGCACTCTACAGACTGGGCATAAAATATGTAGGAACAACATCATGCTGGAAGTATTTTGTCTTGTTTTTTTCTTTACCATCTCCAATATACACAACCATTTATAGATATATATGAACCCACAGAATAAACAGCTGTCCAGAGCACATTTGCTTCCTGACAATCTCATCTAAGCTTTCCTTACTGATCTGTAGCTCTTCCCAAGGATTTATGACATATCTAGTGCAAATTACTTAAAACTTACTCTGCTATAGAAATATTATTGTCTTTCCTGCTGTATTCATAACCACATTGTTTAGATCTGCTTGGAATGGATACAGTGCTCAAGTTTGGAAGTTATGGCATGCTTATGTCCTAGCAGACTCTGTAAAGAAATGCTCTGAAGTCAGATTTAGCAGTGTCAATGATTTTGTCCTTTGACTTCACATATTAAACAGTACCTGAAATACCTACCTTTCCTTGTAGGATGATACAGACATTCCCTACTCAGCTTGTAAACTCTCCAACATTTCTGCTTCTTTTGTCTTAGCAATATAAAAGGTCTTGTTCTCCCATTGTTACAAGTTTTCTGACTGCCTTACTCACTTCCCTGAAAATACATTCAAATGAGGTTCACAAAAGGACAGGACCATATTTCTGGTTTCCACAGAGCAGCCAGTGAGGAAGCACGGAACAGCAGCTTTGTTGAAATGATGCCCTGGACACAGGCCAGATTTTAAAGGAGTTACTTTTGGGGATTTGCTATCCAAATTTTAAGACATTCAGGAAGAGTATTTCCCTGTGTTACTAGTGTGATGATTATTACATCATTCAATTAGAAAAATAATGGTGTAAGAACAAAAAGCTGTTCCCTTTCCAGTTTCCAAGGTCTTGCAAAAGAAAAGAAGAGCTTTTAAATCCTAACAGCATAACTTTGCTGAACTCAGCCTTGCACTTTAAAGGTATTAGTTATCAGTCTAGTTTGTCTCTGTGGTTTTATATGAAAATGTTGTATTACAGCTTCTTCCTGAAAGGTAAAGATTTCAAAATGCTCCTGTGTATTTTTTATGCTATTGGAACTATATGGGGAAATAGCAGTTAATGATATTGATATGAGAAACCAATAAATAAAATGAAATCATAAATAAAAAGCAAAATTGAATTGTTGCCATAAACATCTATTACCAGGGATATAAGTAATACAGGCTTTCAGTGCTTCTTTAATTTTTACAGTATGTTGAAAATTGCAAATGGTTCCCCCTTACTGAAAACTGCCAACTTTATTAAAATAAATAATTGTTCTTGTGAAATCTTGAAGAAAGAACAATTAAAAAAATCGTTTGTGTTGTATGAGTAGCTGCAAACAGTGAAGAAGACCATCAGCAGAGTATTGGACCACGTGGCACACTGGAATTAATGGACACATACCAGGAGCAGACACAGCAGCAGGTATGGGAGTGAGGAGGCTGGGAATAAGGAGGCTGAGCAGTGAACAGGAGAACTGGGGGGCAGCAGCTCCTTGATTTCACACCTCAGTGATGAGCAGCTGGAACAAGGAAAGAGCCTACTCATCTCATTCCTGCAGAGTTTGAGGAAGAGGCATTTGGCATGCTTGTTCTTCTTTGTAAATGAATATAATTGCACTAAGAATGAATGTATCTTCGAGCACCAAACTGTCCATCAAACAGAACAGTTCTGCAAGGGCTGAAAATTTGACTCACTGTTTAAGAAACAGAGTGAAAAAACCCAAACAACTGGATTTCCCTTCTTGCCTTATGTAGTTGAGTGTAAAAGAAGACGGGTTTGTATCACAGCTGGCTTGGAGTGCAGTCCTTAAACTGAAAGGGGAGGCCTTAACACATACTCCCCTGCAACAGATTATGTTTGTATTTAATACTTGTCATTTTGAGAACAACCTTGTAATGAAAGAAAACCAGCACTATTTGTTGACCCAGCAGCATATAAGTATTTTAACCTCTGATGAAAATAAGCACATACCAAATTTTTCTTTCACCTGTCATGTGTCTTGTATTACTTCAGCCTGTATCAGCTCCCTTTACCAGCTTGGCAAGAAAAGCAAAATAAATTAAATGTAAGTAACGGATCAAAGACAAGACATAATCCTTATCTATTAGACCTAAAGAGAAGAAACTGTTAGACACTTCCACAAGCCTATGGATTCTGCTATGTATGAGGGATTAATGAGTTCTCACCTGCCTCATAAATTAAAGGGATTAAGTTGGCCATGGAGACTGGTAGGCACAGTGCATTATAGAACCCCCTTCAGAAGTTCAATTTCTAAAACTCAGACTAAATCAGTTTCTTTTGCTCTTTTAATTCTGTGTAGCCGTTCTGTAACTTGCTCCTCAGGGGTTTAGCACCTTTTACTTCCTGGTTAAATTTACTGACTAAGTTTAAGCACTTCTGGTTTTATGCAAGTGTTGTCCCTTAGCCTACTATCTTTTCCTTCTTGAAGTATTTTTAAACAGCAACAGGTTCCCTCCTTCCAGCCCTTGTTTTGTTAGATGAAACAAACCACACTCTCCTCATCTTCCCTTTGGCTGCCTTTCTTTCCATCTGTTTTAGTCTGAATATTTTTCTCGAATAGCACTGACCAAAACTATAATTATATTCAACTGCGGCTGCCTGCAGCTTGTGCAATAGAATCAGTATCTTCATTTCACTACTGGAATGGACACTGACAGGAAGTATCTTAAAGTGATCACACTTCAACATTTAAAAGTTTTATTTTCTTTCCTTTGGTAATGAAACCTCCTTCAGTTAATATCTCGTTCTGCATAGATAATTAGAAACTAAGAGGTGACCTAAGAGGTCATCTAAGAAAAGCTAAGAGGCTTTTCTCTTTCTGACTTTGCAAAAAGGGAGATTATTTTATGCCTATTCCTTTTCGTTTCCAAGTCTGGACTTTCTTTCTGCCTTTCAAAATCATAGCAAAGACATTTTGTCAATTTTGCAAATTTGACATTTTCATTCTCTCAACTAAAGCCTAAATTCATCCCAGAATCATAGCAAAGCTTGGGTTAGAAGAGACCGTAAAGATCATCTAGCTCCAACCCCATTGCTGTGGGCAGGGACACCAATAAAGCTCCTGATTTTGTTTCCAGGATACAGACCAGGCACATTTTAAAACGGTAACACTCATCTGGTCAGAAAACCTTGAAGTCATCTCTGAATGCACAAGTTACCAAGAACTCTTACCTACTTACTGTCTTCTTGTGATTGCTTATTTTAGATTCAAAATTCACATTGATCTAATTTTTTCAGGTTTGTTCACATTTTCCTGGGTGGGGAATTCTCTGGTGCACTGATACAGTTATTTTTGTAGCTGTGACTGATGAGTCAATTTCAGTTTTTTAACTGGATAGCCTCACAGCATTCCCAGGGGTACTTTTTCAAAGCAGGATTCCTTTAACGTGATGTTCTGCAGTAGAGTTGTCAACATTTTTATTCTTCAGAGGCACTTTTTTCATTCTAGTCTAATCTCTTCTCAAATCCATGCTGCACTGAAATCATATTGTTCAAAATATTCATGATCCCTCCTAGATTCATCTGTGAAGGGAATTATCATGTTCTTCAGTCCATCACAATGATCTGTTAAAACCAGCTTGTATTGGACCCAGTGCTAATTCCCCTACTCCTTATCAATAAACCCCCTTAATTTAAATTTCTTTTTCTTAATTTAGCAAGTCCTCATTCTGTTACAGTTCTTATTCCATTTTCTGCTGTTGAAGTATCATGTGGTATTCCACAGCCAATGCCTCAAACTTCCTGAAAATAGTTTCACTTTATATAGAGTGCTGTAGGAACACCTCCATAGTAGTTAGGATTTCTGGCAAATTGCTAATTTTTTTTGAAGTAACTAAAAACTAATTACAGCTCAAGTGAAACACCTATTGCATCTCCACATTTAAAAATGGTTCAGAGAGGAGAACAAACTCCTAATTAGTGCCTGATAGACAGTGGAGCACTTGCAGAACTGAGGATCAAAGATTTTGGTTTGAAGGCATTCAATACAACACCTTGTGAATTTATATGCACAGAGGCCTAAAACAGTCTGAATTAATTACCCTACAGCTCAACTCAATTCCATATGTAATTTTAAAAGCCACACTTAAGAAAAATATTGTTATAGCAATAAAGAGGAAGGGGAAAAGGGGTGAATGAAGATAAGACAGCAGTTTCCAGTATCATCACGAATCCAGATCTTACCCCAGCTGAAATAAAATCCTCAGAACACGAGGTTTTATTTATATAAAAAAAATTAAATGGAAATGTTATCACTTTGTTCACTAGAGGTACATGTTTCCTTAGATAATACAAAAAACTGTGACTGGAAACTTATGAATTCAGAATAATGCCTTTGATATCTCATGGATGGTGCTGTGACTTTGCTCTTTGCCACAAAAGGAAGTGTGTAATTTATGTTGTTACATGAGACTACCTGATACTGTCTGTTTTGACTTAGGATGCTGGCAACACAGTTTCACTCTGTACAAGGTACCTCTATCAGAAAAATGTTGACATTTCTTTTTTATATGCTTTAATCATCTCATACCTATGGGAAAGGTTTGATCTCATTATTCTGTTACTCAGTTCTTAGTAAGTAGAATGCAAAAAGGAGGTTGTATAAATGAAAGTTGGATTAAGATCATAAATCTCTGCCTTGTGTGGCACACACAAGGCAGAGAACTGAGGGAGAACCAGAAAAGGATGAATATCTGAGTTAAAATGACACAGGTCAAAATTAAAAATATATCAAATTTTAAAAAAATCCCCATCCCAACCAAATGTTTTCTTGCACGGTCAAGAATACGATGTAGCAACTCCAAAGATCTCAGCTGTCTGCCTCATAGTTCCTTTCCGAACTGCAGCCTAATAACATTTTCAATGCTTTAAACAAGTACAGAAGGTGACTATCACAATAAATGTTATTTTTAGTAGATAATGCAATGGCAGGTGATTAGTTCCAAACAGCAAAGTGCCAAATACACTGATTTTGGTGAAACGGGGTGTTTTAGCTACTGCATGGAACATACATTTTATCTAGTCAATATTCTCATGCGTTGTAGCTGTCTACAAGACACTCACCCAGGTGCCTGGCAAACAATCTTATTAACAGGTACAGCCCAACATGTGACAGCAGCTGTGCCTACCTCAAATTTCACTGCACTGTTTTGAAGAACTCCCATGTGCCCTCCTGTTGTTGAAAATGCTGTTTTCACGACATCCCTCACAGCATATGCAGGAAGTATGCCTAAAGGAATGGGCAGTAGGACTGGAATAAGTTCTAAACATTAACTTCAAAGCTCTGAGGTAATTTCAGAAGAATGCATATATGAAAGTTAGAAGATAAAAAAGAAATTTATATAATTTGATGTTTCAAATTTCATTTTCTTCTTGACTAGATACACCTCGAGTTTGGCAAAGTTTCTCTAAGAAACCTTCTCATTCATATGAACTATTTCAGGATTTTATTTCCTTTATCCTATAACTGGGCTAGCAGCTCAAGTGCAGTTTTGGGACTTGGGCTTATTTTCAAATAATGAATTAATCAATCGGCAGTTATTCCCATAAAAACAATAAGCAGAAAGTTCTAAAAATACCAGTTAATGTTGATAATTTAATAGGCCATTTATAGTCATCCAAACATTTTACTCATAACTACTGTTATGTACAAAATCCACTAAAATAAAAAACAAATTTAAATGTTATTTTTCAAATGTAAAAGTGCAATTAACACAGGCAGAGTTTTTGCAAGAACATTACATTTCTATTAAATACACTGCCTATATAAGAGCCTAACAGGTATATTGCCTACACTAAAGTGAATGAGGATTTAATTTTTTTTGTTAACTTCGAATAAGCCTGGTAGTTGATAAATAAAGGTTTTCTGCCACTGTAGTTATAGTACATACATCCAAAAATGCATTGCACAATTGTTTTCATAATTTTCAGTTTTACCGACTTTCAGAAATTAAAGTAGAGCAACAGTAAGATTCATTAAGTTCCAAAAATAATTAACACCATAAAACCTTGTAACAAGTGTGCACGAAACAGCCATCCTGAATGGCTTTCTCCAGAATTCTGATAGCTTTCCAAAGATGTTATTTACCCTGAATAAACGTTCTTCCTTTACAGTACCAAATGGATTTTCTGGAACAAGATTTACATTTATCTTTCATGCATTACTTATTCACAATTTGGAAAGAAACGGCAGGCCTTCATACATGTCAGCCTTTAATCTTATCCAGTCCTGAAGCCTCTGCAAAGCTGATTTTTCTTGTGTTAATATTTTTGCAGCTTTCCTTAGTTTTTCTTCATTTCGTTCTAAATAACGAATTCCATCTGTCTGCAGCTGACTCAGTTTCTCTTTACGACTTTCATCCAGAGGTATGTCTTCATTCATAAGAGGGTTAAATCTGAAATAAGTATCTGGAGGCAACAGTGCATCCAGCATGGTGTGAACTTCTGTATTGAAAACAAATGAAGAAAACAGTTAAATAAATTCACATGAGAGATTCTGACAGTCCTGCAAGTGCTCTGAACAACATCTGCTCTGGAGTGACACACTAAGAGTAAATATGTGCTGCTTTGCTGAGTAAACATTTTTCTACCACTGTCTCATCAAAACTCCTTTCTCATTAGAAGGTTTATAATTGACCCTGTAGCTCTGTTTACTCTCAAAAAGCTTCATCTTTTATTCCAAGACAACTTCACTGGTATGACAATTAAGTAGGCTTTTCAGCTATCTAGATTTTTAATTACATTCCATTCCTTAACAAGTAAGAGCATATCCTGAGGAGCAGGAATGTAACTTGCATATTCCCATTTCAAGATACCCACGATTTGTTACACTTGGTACTAACATTAGTATTATGAAAATGACAGATATACATTCTTCTGCAATCTCAAAGTAAAAATATGTAGGATTAAACCTTTGTTTACAACTGTTAATTTAAAATATTCAAGTTAAATTAAATGACTTCTGTAAAATAATAAACTGTGTAATGCATTTGTATGTTCTTTTTTTGTAATCTGTTTCTCTCTCCCTTTAGATCTTTCTGTTGGCTCATTTAAAATTCCATTTCTATCACCTCCTTCAGCATTCATTCTAACTTCTTTCCATTCTTACCATGTTCCTCCATTCTTTTAAACATCTATTGTCATATAAAAAGTTTGAAGTGAAAAAAAAATCATGGGTAAGATCACAAAAAGATTCTTGTAAATCAGAAATCCTCTTGGCTTGGCCTCTCCTCCTGCAAATTACTCATCTATGTCTGTTCTTGTCTCACCACATCCAGTCTTTCTTGTCCTATTTAATACCCTCCCTTTTTTCCTTCGTAATGTAAGTTCCCATTTGCTCAAATCTACGCTCCCCTCTTTCCATTTCTTTTCCTTTGGTCTCCACAATGAACTCTCCTTTCTTCCTCTTCCCATCAAATTTCTTGCCTCATTTTTCATCTGCAATGAAACTTTCTGATAGAAAGTGGACACCACATATCTCCTTCCCACAATTCCCACTGCCTTTCCACAACTGTGCAAAAACCAAAAGGCAATCCAAAATCTAGCTTTTTCCTACTAGTGACAGTCAGTTGACAGAGACTATACAGCAAGGGCTCTAAACTGTAAGAGCATTTCTTGTTCCCTGGCCTTTTGCAATATCAGTTTCCTTTGTAAGGGGAGAGGGAAATTATCTGTATATCAGTACTTCCTGTTTATATAAACAAAAGTAAACTGCTAGTGATAGAGTTCCAGTGTACTCCCATCTACTAGGAATCAAATTTATTTTAGAAAACAGATGCTTGGCTCCTCCTGATAGCAATGGAAGTCATCAGGACTGGCAGATACAGTATAGTCCTTGGCAAAGTACAGGTATAAAAGCATATATAAAAAAGATCAGAAATCAAATACTTTTTCTGAAGCTGTTGAAAATCAATGTTCTGTATTAACTACTAAGCTTTTCTGTGTTATGGGAAAAACAAAATATAAGAAAATATGATTTTTAAATTAATTCCAGAATATGCCTTTTATCCTAAAGCTCAAGTAAAAAGATTTATCCTCCAGAAAACAGGTAATATTGGTACTAAAACTATACACAGTAAGTTACAAAGAGACATGCTTCAATTAGTTTCATGGGGCTGGTAGAGGGGAGAAGGGGAAAGACAAAAGGTTGAAGATCGTTCTCTGAATTGGAGCTATAATTCTAGGAAACATAAATAAAACTGAGGACAGTCACAATACAAGTGTATTTTAAGACACCAACCTTCTGTATCAGTTGCACTGTTGATAACATTTGTCAATTTGGCTTTCAGACTGGTGTGTGTGACGTTGGTCTTTACTTCGCTTTCGTATCGACCAGTGCCCAGCGAAATCAGACACTGCAATGGAACATTCGGCCAAAGACACTTGCACTCATGAACTGCCAGCGCAGAAGGATTATTTAGGAGCAGACCTCCATCCTGTAAATTAAAAAGAAGTACAAATATTGGTACTATACATAACATATTCTCATAAAAGAAACTGCAACTATGAATTAAACTAGCATAGCCCTAATATACAAACCAAATTAAAACCAATAAGCATTAATTTCCAACTTTTGTGCAATTGCTCTGTTTGCGCGATGCAGCAGCTGCATAGCTTGGCCTCCTGGGCACTGTCAGAGCAGCTTCTGGGGCTGTGCTTGATTCTGCTACATTACATAGAAGAGGTAGGCTGAAACAGCAGCATTCACTGGAATATCTAGAGAAGTTATGACTTCATTTTCTGAAGACCTTTTCAGTAAGACAGATACGCCTATTGACAATTTCTTAATCAAAAGGTCTGCCCCTCGAAATGCTTATTAGTGGTATTACAAGAAAATTTTCTGTAACAAAACCCCAATCACTACCTGCAGATTCCAAAATAAATTAAAAAAGAAAAATCACAAGAGCTAAGCTTGGCCAAAGCTTACTTTGTAAGCACAGTCATTACACAGCCTTGATTTTAAGAGTTGCAAAGCCATTTAGGTTGGAAAGAACTTACTGAGCTCACGTGGTCCAAGCCCCCTGCTCAAGCAGGATCAGCTACAGTATGCTGCCCAAGGCCATGTCCAGCTGGGTTTTGAGTATCTCCACAAATGGAGACTCCAAAACCCCTGTGGGCAACCTGTTCCAGTGTTTGACCACCCTCACAGTAAAAAACTTTTTCCTGTGTTCAGATGAAATTTCACATGTTTTCATTTGCACCACTGTCTTTTTTCCTACCAGTGGGCAATACTGGGAAGACCACAGCTTCCTCATCTTCATTCCCTCCCATCCTTGATTTGTGCACATGGGTAAAATCCCCTCCTTGAGCCTTCTCCTCTTGGCTGAACAGTCTCAGCTGCCTCAGTCTCTCCTCACAGGAGTCCCTCAATCATCTTTGTAGCCCTGAACTGGACTAACTCAAATATACTCATGCCTCTCTTGTACTGGGAAACTGGAGACAGCACTCCAGATATGGCCTGCGCAGTGCAGAGAAGAAGGACCATCCCCCATGGCCACTGGAAGCACTGTTGTTGATGCAGCCCAGTTGGCTTTTTTTACTGCAAGTGTGCATCGCTCATGTTGAGCTTGTCATCCACCAGCACCCCAAGGTCCTCCTCTGCCAAAGTGCTTTACAACTCAGTGTAATGAGGCTATTCCTCCACATAAGCAGGGCTCTGCCTTTTGCCTTTTTGAACTTCATAAGAATTCTTCAGCCTTTTGAGGTCCCTTTGAGTGTGGCCCAACCATTCATGTACCAGTCGATCCTCCCATGTTTGTATCATCCATGGAATTCCTGCAGGTATACTCTGTCCCATCATCCAGGTCATTAATGAAGATGTTAACTAGGATTTGCCCCAGTATTGATGCCTAGGTACACCTCTAGTGTCTTGTTTCCAACTTGACTTTGTGACACTGATCCCAACTCGGCCCTGGTCATTCAGCTAGTTTGTATCCACCTCACCATCTGTTTACCTAACCCACACTTTGTCAACTTGGCAGTATGTGGGGTAGGTGTCAAAGGCTTTACAAGTTCAGACAAACAACATCCAGTGCCTTCTACTTGCCTACCAGTTGCAGAAGGCTGCCAGGGTTGGTCAGTCATGAGTAAACTACTTTGTAAATCCATGCTGGCTACTCATGATCATCTTCTTGTCCTTCATGACTTTTGAAATCCTTTTCTGGAGGATGTCCTCTATCATCTCCTATGGGATTGGGCTGAAGTCAATGAGACTGAACTCTCCCAGAGTTTTCTTCTTTCTGCTCCTGCAGACATGAATGAGATCTGCTTTCCCAATAGCCATAATCAAGTCACCTCACAATGGCCTCAGCCAACTCCATCAGCACTCATGGGTGCAACACATCAGACCTTACGAATTTATGTATGACCAGTTCATTTAACTGCTCCCTAACCCAGTTCTCCTCCTCCTTGCACCAGACTTCCCTCTAGTTGCAGGGGCCTGGGATTCCTGAAAGCTGTTTTTATTGGTACAGACTGAGACAAAGGCAGCATTAAGCATCTTGGACTTCTCCAAATCATTTGTCACAAGCTCTCTTGCCCCAGTCAGTAGCAGGCCCACATTTCCCCTAGTCTTCCTTTTGCTGTTTATGTACTTGTAGAATCTTTTGTTGTTGCCCTTTATATCCCTCTCCAGACCAGCTTGTGCTTTCCTGGCCCCACCTCCGCAAGACTGGACAAGACATCTATATTTCTGGGTCACTTGTCCCTCCTTCCACGTTTTGTACACTTTCTTTTTACATTGGAGTTCAATTAGGACATCCTTGCTCATCCCTGCCTGCCATCTTTGCTTGATTTCCTGCTTATTGGGGCGGTCCTTTCCTGAATTTGAAGGGAATGATTACTATCAGCCAGCTCTCCCAGACCCCTCATCTCCAAGGTCATAGTCCATGAGATTCTTCCAAGCAGAGCTCTGATGAGGATGAAGTCTGTTTTCCTGAAATGCAGTGCTGTAGTCCTGCTTTGTTCCCCTGCTTCCTCCTCTTAGGATCCTGAACTCCTTCTTCTCACAGTCACTATAGCCAAGGCTTTCTTGAACTTTCAAATCCCCAACCAGTTCTTTATTCTTCCTAACCACCAGGTCTAGCAAAGCACCTTTCCTTGTTGGTTCCACCATCAACTACGACAGCTGCCGTCACGTCAATTGAAAGCACTTGAAAGATCTGCTTAGTGGCTTGAGCTCTTCTCTATTGTCCTTTCATCAGGTATCAGGATGATTCAAGGTCCCCCGAGGACCAGCCCTGGGGATATGAGGCTTCTTTAAGTTGTCTGAAGATCAGAATTCAGCCCAATACTACTAGAACAAATACGACTCTTGAATTGAGGAGAGACATCTTTTGCTAGCAACATGTTAAAAGTGGAGGTGATGAGGCTGGGATAAAATACTTCAGGACTAATAAGAATCAGTGTGACTGACAGTAAGCCTGATAAGCATTCAGACAATGAGATTTTGATCCGTTGAATCTGAAGAAGTATGTTCGGCACTTCTTGGAAGTAAAATGACCTTCACTCTAACTAAGGAATAGATTAATCTGGAATTTGAATTAAACAGAGCTTTTTATATTGGGAATGCCTGAAAACCAGCAGTTACAAAAGGCAAAACTTAAGCTTGAGAACATTATCAATAGGAGAGATGAAGATAGCTGTATCCATTCAGAATCTTTACAAACAAGTAAAACATGAAAGAAACAGAATATTTAGTACAATAAGGATAATGCAAGCACTCCCTATATTCTAAAGTTCCTGAACTCCCTATGTTCCATACCTGACCAACACATTTCTAGAACAATAAGGAAAAGCAACTCCACTCAGGAACAGATTAGAATAAAAAAAATTTTGGAGATGAAAAACATTTTACAGGAACTCCTTGTAACTACAGCTGTGCTAGATAAGTAAGAACAGTAAGATTACTGAGCTTAATTTTTTGAGTTTGCTTTTAATTAACCTTTCATTTCAACCTACAAAAAGCTCTTTGAACTCTTTCTGGATACCATCTGCCTTGCTCAAAACACTAAATACACTGCTAACATGAATGGTCTCTTTGGTGCCCATTATCCTTTGCTCATGTTTAGTCTAGAAAACTAAATACAAGGATGTTTTTGTCCTCTATATAATTCCCCATGAATTTATCTAAAATCTTAATTATTATCTTGGTGGTGCTTAATCCTTTCTTTAAATCCTAGATTAAAAACATGCTTACAAAATAATTTCCACTGATATTGTCAATATAATTAAATTAAATATGACTGCTACACCATGGGAAAATTAGTGTTATCAGAAGTTGAGGGTATATAACACTAAAATACTACAATATTTTTATAATACTGACAAATAAAAGATCAAAGGAACATAAAATACCTACACTCACCAAATGTGTTTGTGATGATAACTAACAGCTTTGTGCAATGATTTCCATATTTAAGCATTCTCCAATATAGGTTTATTGTAAGGACAGTAAATTCCTAATGATTTTCAATTTAGACACAACTTCTAGCATTTGTACAGATAATAGACATATGTCAGTTTTTGAAAGTTAAAAGCAGGACTAAGAAGGGCAACTGACCTTTTTCTTCTCCTCCAAAGAGATTATGGATGATAATGACCATGTCTTAATCAATACTTCAAATAAGATTACTCTGTTAAAAAAGCGATGTTCATCATACTGCTTTTGCTTACAATGATCAACTATTAAAGGAGTAAATAATGCTGTTAGTTAAACTGTACTATTAAGGACTCAGTGAAGGAAATACTGCAGTAATTTGTTTAAATCTGTAGGTCTGGCAACCATAGAGCTAATTATGTCAAAAGCTAAAATTCTTGTGAAAAAGTATTTTCACCAGTTCTAAAATTAGTTACAATATTTTCACATCTATGTGCATTCTAAGAAAATTGTAAACAATAAATAATTTTCCATTCTGAAAATTAAAGAACAGAAACTAACCCTTCTGAGTAATTCCCCTGACTTCATAAAACTGGGAAAAAGCCCATACCAAGAAGTATATTGAACTAGCAATACAGAAATATGAAAGCCAGATCTAAATTTTTTTAAATTAATTTTAATGACATATCCTTCTCCATGCTTGCCCTTGACTCACAGGAACAGAAGCCCCAAGTGATCGACTCTGCAGTTTTGTACATAAGATACTGAGATCACAAGAAACTTCACTGATCCTTGCTTTGAAGAGCTGCTAAATTTGCTGCGTTGAATTTTTTTCTGATTCCACTGAAGTTATTCTGTAGCTACAAAATACTATATAAACTCATCTAAATTATTTATAACTTACTAATTAAAATATTTTATTGTAAGCATTCAGCTTTTAAAATATATTTATAAAAATACATTAACCAAAATGCAATAAACAAAGACAATGATTGCCAGTAGTATGGAATGTCTTCAGCTTCCTCATCCATGCTAGTTTCCATGAGCTTTCTTCCCACTCTAAACTTCTGTGCAATTAAACAACTGGAAGTAAACAAGGTCAATTTATCTGATCTACGGCTACAGAGATGCAATATCAATCTCTGTTTGTCTCAAAGCAAAATAAGGATCTTTATACCACATATGATGGTGCAAAAATCTTGTTAGATAGAAAGTGATATTTTAACTTATACTATAAGCTTCAAGTTTCAAGCTACAATTCAAATTCTATGAAGCATTGCTAACTTTATGTGGAGCCCTAAACCTTTTTGGTTCCTATTAAGTTTATCAGTTCCTTTTTGAGAGATGGAATGTCTTCACTGTGTCCCTCCTTTCCTCTATATTTTTAGCTATGTCCCTATGGAATGGTACTGCCTGTGTGCACACAGAAAGAGAGACAGTATGAACAGAATATTCAGTAAATTACTACATTATCAACATACACTGGGTGTAAAAGCAAAACTAGGAGATCAAGTGAAGTGATTATCCCCTTTCATTCAGTACACACAAGGCCAGACCAGAGATAGACACTGTGTACAGCTTAGGACACGCAGTTACAAAGCACTGAAGAACCGGAACACGTACACTAAAGAACCACTAAGATGGTTTGGGGGCTGAAGCACACAGAACATGAGAAGAGATGCAGGGAAGTAGGTTTGCTTACCCTGTTAAAAAGAGAAAGCCAAGGAGGAAGCTAATCACAGTGTTTCACTATCTAAATTAGAAACACACAGATTCTTTCAAAAAGTACAGAGTAACAGCCATAGATGCTGTGGAATCTCCATCCTTGGATATTTTCAAAACTACACTGGGCAAAGTCTTGAGCAACCCAACTCAACTTTGAGGTTTAGCCTGTTTTGAACAGGAGGCTAGACCAGATAACCACCTGAGGCCCTCTTCTCCAATTTTCCTAAGGTTCTACTCTATTTAAAGAAATACTGCATGGATCACAGATGCATGCAATTTTACCTGTAAAATGAAATTACATTTCAAAATCCATTCATATTAGAAATTGAATTTTGCCAGTCCAGTCTCAGTCTTGTGGAAAATGCAAAATTTGTAGTGCCAAGAGAGGTTTCTGTTGGACATTTAAGAAAAATGTCTTCACCAAAAACCATTAGAACACACTGAAGAAGAAAGTGGTGGAGTCATCATCCCTGGAGGTATTTAGAAGACATTCAGATGTGGTGTTTAGGGACATGGTTTAGTGGTGGAATGGGCAGTGTTAGGTTAATAGCTGGATTTTGTAGGTTTTTTCCAACATAAATGAGTCTGTGAATCACACCTTGCAATCTGTAAAAGAAAGGGTAACTTACACGAGCTCTTCAAATGACTAAACTGTTGACCAATATCCACAAAAGGTGCAACTGGCCCAAGTTTTGACTAAGAACTCAGTGTTGGGCAAAGCCTGGGCAGATCCCTTTTTCTTTCTGTTCTCCCATTCTTGGATTATCTGGCCTTCCCTACATTTCACCATCTCTTCTCATTTAGCTAGATCTCAACCCAGCTGCAAACTCTCTTTTTCACTTCCCAAACATACATGAGTCATCCCTTCCCTTCTCTGCTGCTACACTCAGGGCACTGGCAAGTGCCAGACACTGCTTCATCTGCTGAACTTTGCAAAACCATTCTACACTTGAGTCAACTTAATTTGCTGGCTGTACACCAAACACAAAGTGCTGGCATAGGAATGCTAATGCAAGGCAATACTAGAAAAGGGTGCATAACTCTCCCAATGTCATCATGCAGGCAAGCAGTAAGGAAAAACGCTTTTTAAAAAATTCCAAATTAAAAATAGTGGAAGTCATCAAGTAAGTTAATATTAAAATTGAGTTTAGTAACAATACAACCCCAAATTTGCTAGTGATAGCAAAGCAGTGAACTCAGGGACTGGGACATTGTTTTCAGTCTTTTGACAAAGGCTTTCCAAGTGGTAAACATTCAGTTGTTCTGTTTTATTTAATATCTTATTCCCAGGTGAAGCCAATTAATTTTTTTCACACAGTTTTTTTCACAAAAATTCCTTAATGCAACTGTAACCATATTTTTAGGGCTTGCTGGTGAGTAATCAGGAGTCTAAAGCTATAGCTAGTATTTTCTTAGTGTTTTGATAGTTGCAAAATGGTCAGGCAAGGCTCCCTTGTGACTTGACTAATAGATCCTAAATTATTTAGAGCAGGAAAAATGCACCTTTTGTAAGCAAATGCTCCAATAAAAACTATGATGGAGACACCCTGTTTGCATGGTTCTAGAGGCAAAGAAAGGCCTAGTTAAACACTGTGAAACAGATGGGTGCAAATTCTACAATCAGAAAGAAAATAGATTAGGAAGTCTCAAAGAAAGTGCTCCAGAGCACTTGGGAGCCTGGTAGCACAGGACTTTCTGAAAATCTTGTCCTATTTAAATAATTATGGTGAATGGGCAAGAAGTCACCAGTGACACACTTAAGTCAATACTTTGAAAATAATTATTTAAAATTAAGATATTAAAATTCAAAAATCATACCATGCCTTACCATGGGAGAGCAGTTGTTTCTCACAAGTTAAGGACATTTACTATATTCATAGGCTCTCATTGCATTTCTTAATTCTGTCAGACTCAAGTTGTGCCATATAATTGTTCTGTATAACACCTTGTGTGCTGCACAGTTTCACTTAGATGATGCTAAACTTTGTGAAGAAAATAATCTAGCACCAAATGAAGGATATATAATGTATGAAAGCCAAGTCTGATATTTGGAAGTTGAGTTTGTTGGCTCCATAGTAACCACTTCACCTCACTGCCTATGCAGACATGCTTTGCATTTTAGTTCACTCTTACAGACTTGCTCTCTTGTTTACTTCCATTGTCTTTGTGAAAAAGCAGAGACAGAATTAGTACAAGGCTATCACAGACTAGGACAAGACACGCTAAGATTCTGAATGGACTTCTGAAAAGTATTTTTTAAATTCTGTGCTTGAAGTCAACATAAATATAACAAATATGCAGCTTAAGGATAAGTCTTGTTGCTGCAAATGAGGAGTTTGAGGAGTTGCTGCATCGTAATAAGGGGTTACTTCTAAGAAAAATTAAAATAACTACTTTAAGAACATTTACTCTATTTTCTATAAGTAAATGGGTATGCCTTGCCAAATCATTCCATAAAATCAGCTCAATTACATTTACGTAAGTAGCAGCAAATGCCCTCAGAGTAGAAGACAGGAATGAGAAAGGAGAGAATTCTTTTACTACCTGTAAGGTCTATCAATACAGGTAACTTCAAGATTCACATCCCAGCATAGTCCTCTCACTGCTCTGGGCACCCAGGGTTGTTATAAAAATGTCAGTGTATCTACCCTAAGCTTTAAGGCTTGCTCAGTCAAGCATCACTAGGATGAAAAAATTATAGTTTTTGACATATGCTTTGTGAAAAAGAAATCTATACATTCGAATTTAACTGTACAATAAACTAGCCCCCTATAGCATTCAGCACAAAAATACCCTTTTCAATACAAAGGTTACATGATTATGCTGTTCTGTTACATATATACAAGTATGTTTGAAATATACATGAATTATGGCTCTCCTCTTGGGAGTAATCAGTCAGACTGGTCACAGTACTACTGAGGATAAAATTGATGAAGAGGAGCTCCCAGTAAGACAGGAAATCTTTATTTTCCTTAAGAAACTATTTGAAAAAATATATAATGTTTTATAAACATGAAACAGGACAGAAGCAGAACTGTTTCCTCTTTATCTTGCTGACAAGCAATGGATGGTGGTGCCAGTATTTTTAACAAATGTCCGTCTAAAATGTATAGTGACCAAGAACAATTTGTTTCAGCTTCATTCTAAAGGTGTGCCTGTTCCACTTTACTGTTTGAGAAAATTTTTAAAATAACTTCAGTCATTTTTTATAAAGCATACAATGACCTACAGTTGTCTCCTTATGCAAATATTTAATCCAATTTATTTGGAAAGATTCACCCTTGCTTTATAATCATGCTAATAAGGAGACTACTGGATCAACTACATACAATTATAATATATTCTGCACTATGCTGATTCCCAACAGAGGCCCTAATTGGTGACAGATATTAATGCAATCCTCCTATACACCAAATTTCTAACAATTACAGAAAGAACCAATTCCCTTATTTAGGGAGAGGCAGAGTGCTCCTTTAAATTCCTGAAATAAACACCTTGTGCTCATTAGTTTGAAATGCTGTCTCAAAATTATGGTTTCTCTTTAGACACTACAAAAATAAACACTTAAGAAGTTACTTGTCACAGTTCTAAAGAGTGCAATGAAAAAGGGATTCCCCTTGAACTGGCACTGGGAAAAATTCTAGAGAAAACATTTGTACAGAATATGAAACTGAAATGCTTTTGTATTTATATTATTGAATGACACCAATATTAAATTTCCATTACTGCATTCTCTTACAGGTAAAGAAAATCTGAGGATGCATTAACTGTATTTGTACTTCTGCCACACCAGTTACAGAGAGACTTTATACTCAGATCACATGACAAAGTAAAAAAAAAATCTGATAATGTTTGAAAGTTTACTGAAAAGCTTCCTTTTCAGTACAACTGTTTTCCTGTACAGTATTTATCATTTTTCCCCCTAAAAATTAGCAATACCATAATAAAATTGGCATACATCCAAATGTCGTGATCAATGCTTCCAAGACCTGTCAGTACTATCGGTTTTACATGCAAAACATTTAATAATATATTTTACATTCATTAGAATGAATGCCTAGCTGAGGTGGCCTCCTAGGTGATTATCTTGAATTATTAACTCATTCTAGTGAGTCATTAATTCACAGAAAATGACCAGCTGCTCTGAAGACATCACTGAATTTACAGGTTTATGTCAGATACAGAAAATGTACGCTTACAGGGTACTAAGGAAGTTTGCTAAATATTAGTAGACATCATAAAAGAATCATTTGGCAATAAAATATATTGTCAGATATTTCATTAAAAGCATAAGCTGTGCATGACAGATCTAATTACATGAATTTTGCAGCTAACAAGAGCACACATCACAAAACTGGTATGTATTTTAACCGTGTTTCCCAAATGATGAATTGACTAACACCACAAGCAAGGATCACAGTGAGAAATCTAAGAAAAAAATGGACCCATGGCTAAACCTACACTGACCCCAGACACAGATCCAAACACAGGCTCTCTTATGATGTTTGTGAAGCACAGGCAAGGGTCAACAGTACGGTTAAAAGCCCCAAAACCAAACCAACCAACCAACGAAAACCTCAACCCATGGGTCTGAATAAAATCCCTCTGTATTATGATGATGCCAGGGTACTCAAGTTTGGAAGTTTTGTCCTTTCTGACAACATTCAACTTAGGAAGCATGTAAATACTCTATTTGCTATGGCAGAATGTATCAGACTAAGGAGAAAGCTCTAGGAGCTACATAAAACAATCACATTAATATAAAATCTCTATATATGAGCAAGAAATCCCAGATACGGAAATATCCTAATCTTTGTGAAATGTGACCATGTTAAATTTTCACAATTTCAAAATTCTTTAAAATTTATTTCCCAAGATAACAATGGAAACATTTAGACTCAATACATTTTTACATCCATAACTTGATCGATGTGATTGCTATTACTTATTGATATTAGTTTTCCTAATTAACTGGTCTATATTTTTAGCTGCTAGCTTATTAAACAATAGTAAAATGTCAGGAACTTCAAAATGCATTGAGAAAAATACAGAAAGACTAGTAGTGACCCATTGGGTAAGTAGGTGGCTATTATTAGAAATATCACTTAAAAACGCTACTTAAAACATGTGGATGATTCATCTGTTTAAAACCATGTAACAATCAATGTTGTAAGCTAACTCTACAGTCAACTTCCAAAACTGAATGTATTATGGACTCCACTAATCTGTTTTTATCTTTCATATTGCAATTTCAAACTAAAATTCAATATCCAATTAAACCCCTTTATTTATATGCAAGCTACTTAAATTCCTTAATACAATTTTATTCTTTACATGTTGACTCAAACATTAGATTTAATTCCACTGCAATTGAAACAAAGTATGTTTGCAGCTAAAGGATTTGATCTTAAAATGGACAAAATGTATGACATGAAGTGAATTAGTTATTGAAGATAATTACTGTGAAGTGTTCAGGACTTGGACATGAACCACCTAGTATCTGTATCCACAGTGAAGGCAGGTGGATGGGGAGAAAGAAGTGAAGGAAAAGTTCTGCACTTTCTAGTGCAGATGGCCAGATGACAAAATACAGTTGGTACATCATGAGAAAGGTCTGAGTAGAGAACTACCACACAATGATTTGAACCACCAACATATAAAGTTGCTGTTGGAAAGGCATCTGTAATTCTAAGCTGTATCTTCCTCTGAAAAAGGAAATACATTACACTGTTAAGATAACACATGGAATATCATCTTCCAGCCTGACCAAATTAACTCCTCTGAATTTTGTTTCTGATTTAAAAGTGCTAATTTTGACTCAGGTATATCATTCAACATTGCACAATGTGTCTTGGCTCATGCCAAAAACACACGGAATAGTCCGGTTTTGAGAAAGATTAGTCAAACTGCAGCAGGTGCAGTGGAAGACCATTAGGATGAGGAAGAGAACAGAGTCTGTTTTGCAAAACTGAGACAGACTACAATATTTAGACTAAGAAAAAAATATGAGTGGTTTTATATAAGCATCAGAAGCATAAATACTACAAGAAGTTAATTAAACTAGATAACAGTACTGGCACAAGAAGAATTTGCATCCATTAGGTAGGAACAGACTTAAGAGTGAAAATGTGAAATTTTCTGGCCATGAGAAAAATGAAGAAATACCTTATTGAAATAACATTCTACAAGAGTAGCAACAGCAAACACAGCTTTATATGTTTATCTTTTATAGCCTATGATCCTGTTGTGCTGACCATGACAGAGGACTAAATGTGACCTGAGGGAAATTGTTTTTCTGTACTCCCTTATTTTTTTTCCTACCGAAATGACAGCTGAAATAATTAAATTCTGTAACCAAAAATCTAAATATATATATGTATCTGCTACCAAAAATAACAGTGTAAATATACCCCAAGTAAAAGAAACATTGAAATACAAAGAGACTTTGAAGAGATTGCCAAATTATTTCAGATTTGCAAAATTAACATCACAGATTAATCCTTGTATTGGAAAAGAAGCTCAGTACAGGAAATAGGGGTTAGACAATGTGCCCTATTTGATGACTAGGAATGCACTGGGTATTGAACTTTATGCACATTTGTACGCATGGTGAAAATTATTCCTATCACCTGCATCCATAGCAAGAAGAGGGCAGTTTCCTAAACTACAACAGAGAAGGCAAATAAGAGGTTTGATAGTAGCTGACAAAACATGAAATGATTTTTCACATTAAGCACCAGACCACTAAGTATCAAAACCAAGCTTTCCTTGAGGGAAGAGGTAAAAGTTTATCAATAGTCTCACTACATCTTTGGGCTTTTAATTCCAATGAATATCACAAGGCTATTTTCTTTGGAAATATGGCCCCATTTAAGTCAGTGTTGGACAAATACACAACCTAGGAAAATAAAAACCATAAGCTATCAAGAACTGAAAAATTCTTCTTTTTGATCTAAGATATGGTAACATCAGAACATGAGTGCAGAACGTAGACTGTGTACAGAGAATACTGAATGGACTCAGTTTATAATTTTTCACTCTACACAGCCTCCTCTGATTTTATAAGATTTGTTTTATAGCAAATATTAGCTGGTCAACAGTGTCACTGAAGATATATGGACTCAGAAGTCTAAGTAAAAAAATAGTTAAGTGAATACAGCTTATTTGAGAGCAAGGTTTTGTTTCTTCTCTTAAATAAGCACTCTGAAGATTACATTAGGAAAACATCACTCTGAAACAATTGAGATAAAAACTAGAATGGTTCCAAGTTAAATGCCTAAACAACATATACTCTCAATTTCATTATACTAAACAAATCTTCCAATAACACTTCACTTAGCAAGCCCCTGCAGGGAATCTTTTTCAATCAGTCTGCTCTGCAAAATACTACTGGTATAGTAACCACAGCAATTTCACAAAGGCTGGTAAACTGCACAGTGCGCATCCACCTTCAGAGCTGCTATCCAAACCTATAAAATCCATAAGAGAGAAAGAAATGCAGATAACCATGTAGCTTACACGTTCCAGTAAATTCCCTCTTTCTTAAACACTAAGCAACACTGCCTTGAGGGCTGTAGGCAAGGACGTATGGCAACAAGTAGACCGAGAAACAAAGAAAGAGTTGTTTCTATCATTGTGAGAACAAGATACACCTATTAAACCGCAATCTGCGTAAGCTCTGGTGCATACTGATCACCGTGGCATATCCTAAGAATGAAAAGAACTTCAATGTGACCTATATTCTATGTCTTCTTAGAGCCTGGGAAGCACCCTTGAATCTAATTTTAAAAGCTACCATGTGAAACCAGTTAGGGTAGGATGCACTAAGTGAATCACTTTTGAAGGCCTCTCCTGTAACAAGCTACAGAGATGAAATAGCTTTACAGATTTACTGCCTAATAAAAGGAAAGGGGAAGTTTGAAAAATATGAAGAAACCATGAATCATCATTTTCCAGTGAAGATGTGACTTGAAATTTTAGTTATATCATACTATTGTACTACATATATTTTTTATTTTTGGGTTGTATTCTCATCACATGTTCTGTTACAACTGCATTATTAAAACTCCACTAACAGACTAGGTGCCAATTTAACTGCTTTACTATCTGATCCTGCCCAAAGAAAACACAATTATTTGAACACTATTATACTTTAACATCAGCACTATAATAAATGGAACTGTAATACAACAGTGGAATCATGGGAAGCTGTCAAGACGGTGATCAAGTCCTTTGTATTAAATTGTGTATATTATATTTGAGAAAAATCTGTGGCTTTGTTGAATTTACCACCATCACATACACAATCCCTGCTGCCCTTTGAATTAATCCTGCGGGACAAATTTAGTTTTTACTGTAAAAGCTATTAAGTGAAGTGTGTGTAATGATTTTCTTACATTTTAAATTGCTCTTTTAATTAATTTATTCCTCAGCATACTTTACTTTCTACTGAAGTGACATTACTGAGTGTCTCAAATGTTTTTTACACTACAGGGGAAGAAAAAAAGAAAAGTAATAGATACAAGAAATAACACCCCACTGTGGGAAGTAGAGGGGAAAAAATGTCACAGGTTGTAGCAGGACTGGGGAGAGGTTAAGAGTCTTCACTGCTTCAAAAACACAATTTAAAAAGGAACTGACATGTGGCAATACAGCTTCTATATTGTAACATCATGACTTGGTCTCTCTTGACTTGCAGGGTTCCTGGAGAAGCACGTTACAGGGATTAAATCCCTTTGAATGTTAATGTGTTCCTCTTTTGAACCACAAAGAATATTAATCCTACTCCCCTCATCTACCAACAGCTGCACTGTTTTTTCCTACTTGACAGAGCGGAACCAGATATCATGGCATGATTGACCTGAATGTAAATATTGCTGTTTGGTTTTGAACTGCTGGCTTTTTGCAGAAATTTAACAAACCAAGCATCAGCTTACCTGCAGCACAATTAAGTGTTCAGGCACCTAGCAATCTCCTTCTAAACAATGACATCAGAAAAATTGTAAAACTAATTTATTATCCCATTAAGAAAATGAACACACTTTATGATCCCCTTGAACACTGAGAGTGCCCAGTACAGGAAATCAAACTGAAATGTGTCCAGAGAAAGGGCATACGTGTGTGTACACAAATACACATGCATATGTAACAACACAATTATGGAAAAGTGAGTCAAAGACAACAGTTCAGTTCAGCCATGACTCCACCATAGACATCTAGAGTCATACACAAAAACTTTAAGAATTCATCTCAACCCTACACAGAACTCTCATTCAGCTACTTCATAGAGTTTGTGAAAGGACTGATTCTAACAAAAGCTAGATAACATAAGACAAGAATATGCATGATGACCCTAAAAAAATCCACTAAATTTCCATTAATCAAAATAAATATTTTCACACATTTGAAGAGTCTTCAGTCAGATGAACTGCCAGAGTGTTTCTCATTCAGATTTAAACATACAACTGACTGATAAGCTAATATGAAACCTGGTCTTTATATAATTCTTTAAGAGTCCCCAACTTCAAAGCTAGGAAACAAATACTGTACTTACTATTCTGAATTTTCACATACATTTTGGCTACCTCTGTTCTTGGAACTGTTTAGAAATATCAACACTTCGGAGGCAGGTTATATATAAACTAATGAACTACACAGTTTATGTTCAGGAAACAGATTATGGTGATTAATGGAAGTCCCCAATCAATGAAAAAATTCTTAAAAGGCCATCCTTCTGACACCGGACTACGATTTTGAAGCCTTCGGCATAAATTATTATTTACACTTCATGCACACTGGGCTGATGCAGTTTTCAAAAATCACAGTACTATCAAAAACATCTAACAATGTTATGCTTCATTTATTCAGTAGTTCAAAAGCAGTTCAATCTGTTAGACAGTGTACATACAGAAAAGAGCAAGAATTTCCATATACACTACATATATGTTACTGGCCAAGGAACTTAAAATTACACTTGCAATCCATTTTCAGAATAAAGATGCTTAACAAGAATCTACCATTCCCATATTTATTATAGGAACTATAAGAACAGAGAGTTACCAATATTAACATATTTTAAGAAGAAAGCTATTTTAAGAAAGAATATGACTGCATTTAGGATTCTATCTATTCTAAAATATATTTATGCATATGTATTTCTTTCAATTCATGTTGGATATTTTGGCAGAGAAAAAACTCTTGAATAACTTGCATTTTCCAATGCGGTACCATTAACTCCCAGGAAAATAAGGGTAACGGTCTGCTACATGGACAGAGGCTCTTCGTGGTGGATTTATAATCTGAGCTAGAATGCTGCATGAAGACAGTTATGGAGCATTTGCCATGTAGTAACTTGCTAGCTGGACATCCAAGTACACCCCACACAAACCAGATAATTATGGAAATAGAAATGTGGTAAGAAAAGTGTAATCTGGGAAAAGAAAAGCATGCCAGACATGAAAGATGGTTTCTGTAAGAATTCAAGTGTTTAAATATTCCTGGTTGGGTAGAAGAGATATTTTTCAGATGACATGAAAAAGTTGGAATCCAAAAAGTTAGCATCTAGTTCTACTACAATAAACTGTTTTAGTACTGAGAACACATTTAGTTCTTTATGGCTGACAGAAGTGAACTGCATCCTAAGCCCTTGCTTTCTAGGAATTAAAATACATCAGATAGAGAAGAATTATGAACTTGGGAAACAGGGTTTGTAAGATTAGATGGGAGGGCTTTGTCTAGACTCTGGAGCAAGGAAAAAATAAAGTAGACTTCATTCCAGCTGTGTGTGTGTCTGAAAATACTGGAACTAATCTCTATTAACACAAATTATACAATCTCTAGTCTGGTAAACTGAACTTAGAAGTGAACATAGATGAAATAAGTACCAGTCCTATTGCATTTCACACAAGTCTGACAATTCAGAAACGATGTTAAGACAAAGAATTGTGTAAAGCACGTGTAGAAGTTAAAAATCATGTTGTTTATTCAGCTATCTTTCATGTAAAAGCAAAGACCAATTTCCATGTACTTTCAATTCAAGTAAAGAGGGGGTGGAAAGGTGAGAAGAGAAAGAAAACTTCTTCACATAGATTAACACTGACCCATTCAATCAGTTAAGGAGCAGCTTGGAACAGCTCCTGAGGCTAAAGCAGCTCCCTTCCCAGTTTTGTTCGGCCAGATGGAAAATGAACACATTTCAGGATTTCAAGCAGTGCTTTGGCTTGGAATCCAATGTGTTACTCCACTTTTAGGTTTAAAAAACCCTCAAAACTTATTTGCTTATTTCAGATAGTAGTTGATTAAAATGTTTTGAGGATAACAAGATGTACCATACTGGGAAGGTTGTGGAGGGCAGTCAGATAAGGGAGGGTGTCCTGAACAAAAAGAGGAAACAGTAAAATGAAAGGAATTTCAGAATCTCTTGAACCTGCCCCTCCATGGGAGCCCTTCCCCTTCACCCTGTAATTTCTATAGAGCTTTTACAGAGCTGAATTATTTCATCACCTTATAAATGTTGAATCAAAATATGGAAATATGATGGCTTTTTTCAGATTAAATTCTAGCTGTTTCTTTGTACCAATGCTTCTCTTTACCACCTCTTAATCTAATGAATTTTTCTCTCTTTCATCTTATACTCATTTATCTGTTAGCCTTTAAACTTCAGTATTACTCAAGCACATTACAATGATAAAGATATTACACTGTCTTCCAATGGACACCATCAGAAATTCTGTATGTGATCCAGGTACATCTTATTACTCAAAATATGCTACTACTTCTTCCAGCATTTGAGGCTAATGCCATCATATGAATTAATACGACAGAAATGTAACAGATGCTTTCACTGAACTCAAGTGATTCAATCCTATGCTCTCTTTGTTGAAGGCCTCTGGTTCAGTCACCCTTTGTCATCTTTTCTGCCACAGACCTGCATCAGATATTTATTAAAATAAATACTAATAGTTTTAAATTAGAATGCACTGCAAGAAGTACTCTTTGAAAACTTGGAGAACTGCAGAGTAATACAGGAGCACTGGAGGACTAAAACCCTATGGTTAAAAAACTACTTAAGAAATTAATTTGCTTTGTTCTTTACTTATCAGGGTCACCAAGAGAGGCTGTAATACAATAAAATAGCATGCACTGTTGATAGGACACTGCTTTATCCTCAAGGGAATTTCTTTTGCAGTTGTCCTCCGAGTTTAATCTTACTGCTGCGGCATCCCTTACTCTTCTTACTAGCCCAGAACCAGGGTAAAGCTGAATAAGCTATCAATGGAAAGATTTAAAAAACAGACCATAAACTGAAATTATGCACTAAGAGAAAGAACACTGAAGTGTACATCCTGTTTCACATTTTTCAATATTGACAGATTTTTACATTACGCCATCTATTTAGTGAAATAATGCTCAGTGAAATGCCAGTTGTAAGCAGAAGTCAGAGGCAATTTACAACTCATATAAGGTTTCCTTCCAGACAGAGAAGAAAGCAACAGCAGAAGAGCTTAGATTTGTATTGAGAAGACTAAGATTTTTAAGCCTTTCTAGTTCTGTAATGGCTATAGAAGCTAAAAATATCCTTTCTTACCCCATCTGTCCTAGATTTCCTTTGTGCTACCAAATCATTTGTTTAGTTTTGATTCAGAGATTAAGACCATGTTTTTTCTCAGGTATAAAATTGGAAAATATTTACTCAAGGAGAAGATTTCAACTTACCTGATGAAGATCGCTACCCAAAACATATTCCTGGAAGTAACCTGGTGCAGCAGATGATGCTCTAATTGCTTGCCACAGCTTATACTGACAGCCTCCAATATAATGGGACTTAACACCAGGAAAGTGGTTGTAGTTTCTAAACACAAATGCTTTCAGTGGTGTTCCTCTGTTTACAATGGTGCTTACTGCAGCTACCTAGTAAATGAGGAGGAACAAAATTAGTTATATAAGAGGATAATAACAACCATAATATGAGAACGAAAGCTTCCCAGCATATGAAATTCAATTGATACGTTAATGCACCTCTGGAATCTTACTAGGTTCATGATTTATTAACATTTTTATAATGTCTATCTAAATTTTAAAAAGTGAATGTAAAACAGAAACAAGAGACCCAAATGTGTAAAAAAAATGCTATTTTTAACCTTCAATTAATTGTTTCGCCAGCTATTCCATTTCTACAAATATCTACAATATTTAAACAAAATGCTGGTGTCAACTATGTGATTTTAAAATATTTTTCCTTTAGGAACAGTACTTCGTTCTCAGAAGTCTGTAACCAGCAACACAACAATGCCATTAAATAGGAATGTCAGAACTGTCAATCAATTTCTTCCTCCAAGAAAATGATTACTTAATATTGCAACCAGAGTTATAGAATTGCAGGAACAATCTCTCTTGCACAAGAATCAAACATAAGTCTTTCAAGTTTTTTTTGTAAGGATACCAAAATGTCGGTAACAGAAATCACATATGTTCATCTAAGTGAAAAGCCAAATGGTATTTCCATTGAAAAAACCCCAACTATAATGGCAAAAAGAATGTATTTTACAGATATGATCACAAGGAGAAAGTACATATAGTTATGGGTGAGTGTTAGAATCTGCAAGACCTTTAGAGGGGATGCAGCCAGCCTGGTGGACACTGTCAGAACAACACTCTTTAGCAGCCAAGTGGGTGTTCAATTCTGTCTTGTTTACTATTTTACAGAGTAGGGTGTTTTCATGAAATGTTACTCAACAGCACAGCTGATGCTGTGATATCACTGTATGCATTTTCACTCTTCAGCTACTTAATTTAAATAATTTTATTCACTGTAAATTCATCCTTATAGAAAACAAAAGTATAACTTCTGCATTACAATGCAAAAGCAAAACACTGCCTGATAAGCACTCCATCATTTGATGGAGGAAAAGCTTCCTGTTTTTCTCAAAAGGATGGTTTAAGCACTAAGCACTACCAGAAGCAGTAAGGAAAATAACTTCAGAAAATTTAATAGAAAATGTATTAAATGGATGCTTTTATTTTTGGCAATACCCATGTACACTCCATGACGCAGTCTAAGTTGCAAAGGGCTCAGCACCTTCTGGAAAAATCCATCTTGCCATGAATTTTACAGCAGCAGAGCATATAACTGCATGTTTTTTCTTGAATTTGCTGTGCCTTGTAAAGAGTGCCACCACTGACAGCACTATAAAGCAATTACTGGGAACAGCTAGTTTCAACTCTATTTATATTCACATTTTATTACTGAAGAACATGGAAGGAAGCCAAAGATCCCGGTTCAAAGATAACTTTCAAGTCAACATAGGATAGCTTCTCTCTCAGAAAGCAACATACCACACCAGCCTTTTCATATCCTTGTTTTAGACATGGACTAGGAATGCAGTCAGTAAGGCACATGTTACTAAGTTTAGAAAAATGTGAATATCTTCCATTTAACAGTAAAGCATTGAATATAGTGCTATGACACCAAAACACCTGTTAATTACAGATTGTTCTGAAATACATCCTATTATATTTCTCTTCTTTCTTCACACCCTATCCTTCACCAAAAATAAAATACCCATGCTTTCTCATCTTTCATTCTCGTGCTGCTGCTGTATATAACACCCCTCCCATGACTTGGTGTCTTTTCTATCATACAGGAAGAGAAGAGATCTTGGGGCCTAAGAATGTGACCAGAGAAAACCAGGTACTCCAAACAAAGTGAGAAGAAACCCTGTCCTCTCACAACACAGTAACACAGATCACAGCTGACATGACAGGATCTCCAAACACTAGAATTCTTACATGAAAAACACAAGCTTTGCACAACGCCAAAATGCTGACCCAGTATTTCTATGCTTACAAGTTTTTTAACATCTCTGCGATACATTCCAACTAGAAGTAGTACAATTATGAGAAATCGCTGCAGAAATTTAAGAATCTAATTTTTATCCTTTAAAAGCATGGGTTATCACACATGGAAGCCTGAAGAGCACTTCAACGTTCATGCTGTCTATACAATATTCTTCTAGGTATAGAATTTACTCAGAACTCTTAAAAATACTTGTGAAATACACAACTAATATTTACCTTAGAAAACTGTACTTACCTTTGGACATTTGGACTTTCTTGCTGTTTCAATCATAAGATTTGAGCCCATTTTTTCTCTACAAAAAAATGTAAAAAATTGAAAACGCTCCATCAGTTAAGCATGAACGAGATGTACATTTTTATCATCCTTATTTCCGAGACCTTCGCATTTAAAAGACGCGAGGCTTAACAATCAGATTTCTACAATTGACTTCAATGGACTGACATTTCAAACCTTCTGGTCTGTTGGAAATAAGTCTGAGGAGTGACTGAAGAGGTCTTGATTCAAGTTACTCAGTTCACATATGTAATCATAAATCATGAGGATTACTCAACTACATAGTTACACAAAATACTTTGCTACATTTAGGAATCAAAAAACCAACATCCTTATTAAGTGGTTCTACAGTAATGAAAAATCACTCTTCTGTAGTTACAGAAACAAAAGCTAAAGAGAGAAAGATGGCATTCCATATGATTTAGAAGAAAGTTACAACATCTACATGTAATCTTCCATAAAAGTAATCCAATATGCATTTACCATCCCTTTTTGAGGCAAAATTTTTTTCACGTGAATACATTTTTATAAATCACACTAATGGTCAGCATTGTAATTTCTCATCATATTGGCATCAGGGTCAGTATTCCTGTTGCTAACCAGAAGGCAGCCCTTCTGCACAGTAGAAGAGACTGGAAGAAATTACCATACTAGCCAATAATAGCACCTCACCATGTATTTCAACTTTGATTTGCTTACAATTAAGGTATAAAACTCCTGCAGAATGGGTGGTCACCCATAATCATTCCAAACAGGCTTTCCATTAAATCAGCAAGCTTTCTTCCTCCCCTAGAACACAGCCCACCCAAACACTGGTGGTACATCTGCCTTATTGTGCAATGACGGTTTTCCATACTGCCACGCTTTTAAAGTAAGGCTATTCCATGTGCTGTTGTTACGAGATCATCCATCTACAGCTTGCACCCATGACAGGACGTAGTAGCACTTCCGCTGTTAAAAACAACACCTTTATCGACCTACTCAGGTCAGAAAATAAAAGAAGCTTTAAAGTCAACTGCAGCAGCAGTCCTCCATGCAGACAGTAGACTGTATGTAACGCAGTACTTGTGCTCGAGGCACGAGCTCTGGCGTGCCCCAGGTCAGAGAGAGCCCAGCTGCGTTACTTCTGTGCGTCGCTGAAGCGACTTCGGCATCAGGAAAAGAGCTGCTGGCTGGGCTAGCTCGCTGGCTTCTCTGCAGAGGGAACACGGCAGGAGCCGATGGGATCGGCTCACATTAGCTCAGAGACAAAGAAGAGAGAGGCTGTTCTGGTCTGACTCCTAACAGGTTTATTGTCAGAAGTTTCACAACCCGAACAAGCTCGGAAGGGATGGAATGCAATGGGATCCTCCCCCGAGCGTTTGAAAACCGCGGTGAAAGGGGAAAACAACCAATGAGTTACAAGCCAGGGGGAGGATACAATTTAACAAGAACCACTGGGGGAAACGGAGAGGCGGGAGTTGTAACAGAGAACCAGTGAACAACCAAGTAACCGGGAATTTTCCCGAACCGGTGCTGCCCAGGGGGTGCGGCTTAGGCTTCTGAGCCGCCCATCGACCCACCCTCTGAGTCTGCTCTTTGGGAAACTCGATCCAGGGGAGGGGCTGGGATTGATTGGCATCACGCTGCCCCAGCCCCTCAGTGGGATGGGTCACAGCAGCATGTATGTGCAATTAGGACAATTTGCTGCTCTTCTACTGGGTATTTGTGCTTGAAGGATGGCTGTATACATGTCCTTGACAGGGAGGAAGTAAGGGAGACAGGTTCCAGTCCTATGATGGAAAACGCCTGCTGACACACTTCTTGTACCAGTAGCACTGTTTTATTTTATTTTTGCATTGATTCCAGTCTCAGAATCACCAGCCAGAAGGGGAAGAGTGCCATCTGGACTCACTAACTGATTACAGAAGGAGGCAAAGGCACACAGAACCATCAAGTAGGAATAAAAGAAATGAGACTGACAGAGGTGAGATATCAAAGACATCTGCTGATTTGCATCACTTTCATCTACTTGTGAAATGTCTGTATTTTTTCCCAGACCGTGCATGCAAAGATTAAAAAAAATGCATAAGCAATATCCTCTGCTTAATTACAGGAACCATCAAACTGAATAACCATCTCATCACATCTTGTTTTTTATGAAGGCCAGAAACTGGTACTTCAGAGTAGGTACAGAAATCCCTTAAACCACTACGCAACTTCAGACATTATGGCCTAAGAAGTAAAATTTAATATCACCTCCACATTTATTTTAGTTCTGTTGCTAGCATTAATACTGTAATTGCATATTACATAAATGTATTTCTCTCACTGTTCAATTTTTTTATGAAGTCACAGCAGAAGTAATTCCACAGTTTATTCCCATACGTGTTAAAAAATAAAGCCTTCTAATTTTAATTTTATTGAATAGTCCCCTGTTACCAAAGAAAAGAAGAAACTGGTAATTCTCAAGATGCCTTACTATCTCAAATTACCACTTTAACTTGTTTGCTTTTGTTAATGACAAAGACTCCTAATGTGTGCTGTCTTTACATCACTGGCTACTTTTCCCCAATCTTGCAACAGAAATATTCTCTAAAATGGGATAACCAGGACTGTAAATAATATTTTAAATGAAACTGTATTGTGAATTAATATAATGGCATTATAGTATTTTCAATCCCAACTGTCACACACTGAATCATTTTGTTTGACCACAAGCATACAGATGTTTCATTGAACTGTCCATGACAACACCAAATCACTTTTGATATTAAAGTTACTTTAAATCCTGTAAGCACTTTACATTTTTCCACTCATTGGTTATTACTTTACACATAATTTCTTTTGCCATCCTATTTTTCCATTTATCTACTTTGTTTGTGTTTGTCTGTGACCTATGTCCTCTAGACATGACCTACTTAAACAACAAGTCTCTTTCACAAACATTGCTCTTTCATTGCTTCAAGTCACTAATATTGCAACATTTATTTCAATAATGCTATGAAGAACATATTGCCAACCATATGCTGGAAGAAACATTCTAATGGGCTACAGCAGTGATGCAAACACTCTGGAGAAAAAGCATTCAATGCAAAAGGCAAAACTGTAACTTTTACCCGCTCCTAACTACAACAGTAGTACCACGAAACTATGACATCTTTACCAAACCTACAGGAAAGACTTTTATACCATGTGCTGGTATGGAAGGTGTCGCCCATCTAGTCACTAGAGAGCAGTGTCAATTTGTATTTCAATCTGCAAAACAAATACTGAAGTATTATTACTTGTATTCCCAAACACATGCATTATCCACTTTCCTACCAAAAGAGAACGTGTAATTTTTATCTAACGCTCCATACAGTGACTGATTGCTTCTCAAGACTATAAATTCCCAACATGAGATTTTAGCTAGCTTGTGAAAACCCCTAGCTGCTCACCAAATTTCTCCAGTTCTTAAGACAGCATGCAAGAAGAAAATTGTATATGTCAACAACAGTCAAAAGAAAACAGAGAAGTTGGAACTATAAGCCAGGTTCTTAAAAATGCAATTCAATATAGCATTACATAGACTGATATGTCGTAAGTAAAATCTTCTGCATAACATAGATGATTAAAACCAGTCCTCAAACTGCAACTCAAGAAATACATAAGAGGAGTTAAAACAGACATATACAGAGCACATGAAACCAATTCCCTAAAGCACTCTGAATAAAACATCAGTTAACCAAAATTAGTTGTCATTTTCTGAAATGCATTTTATAGCATACCCCATGAACGCATGCAGCGTTAGCCTGATGAAACATCAACTTCGTTATTTTGAGCAAGAACACCTTCTGCCAGAAAATACCACCACTGATACTGTGGTAGGACTAAACATGTATTACATATATCTCTACGTTGTCAATGGATTGTCTCTATTTCAAGCAAGGCTGACAAGTTACCATTTAAACTACAAAAACGCACACAGCACAGGTACAGCTTTTAAATTCAAAAAAGAACAAAAAGCAGTTTCCCCATGCTATGACAATGTTAGACCTGACCTTCAATATTGCTATAAAGATATAACCTTACGATTTCCCTCTAAGCTCTAGGCCACCACACCACAGCGAAGCCTCAGCGAATCCCTTCAACAAAATGCTGTGCAGGCACAGGATCTCCCTTCAACATTGCAGGTCACCAAGAAGTCATTTGTTGATCAGCACATTTAATTTTTAATTCACTCTATGGATAACGTATTAATTGCCTGCTTTTGTCTATTGCACAGGAGTAGAGCTCTTTACCTATCTCATGTGCTACATGTAGTTGCAAAAAACAACAGTATTTTAATTAAAAGCATGCAAAATACTTTCACATGAGGTTATTGGGATTTTCATAAGACTTCTTTTAATTGGTGGGAAAGGAAATGAGAGAAGACAGAAAAATCTAATTTCTAAAAAAAGACTTTCAGATATCTGAGAAGAAAAGTTCATTGTATTAATTTGATAAACGTATTTATTTCTGAAAATATGCAAGAGCACAGAGAAGAAGTGCCTAGAAGTTCTCTCCATCAAAGAAGTAAGGTGCTTAAAATTCAGACAGCACTGGTATTCCCACTATTATGTCATGAAAAACTCTTTTAATTCCATAAACCACAGTAATCGCATTCCCAAAGGAACTTGTTATTACTTATCAGAAGGAATCTTTTACCATTTTACGTTTGCTCTCAGAAAAGATTCTTCCGGTTCTTTTGGTGACAGGGTCAACTTACACTGGGTGGGAAACTATGACACTAGTTTGCTAAAAATTACAAACAATTGAACTATCGATACAAACACAGATGAATAAAACTAAGAAATAAAACCTGTAATACAGTAATTCTTTCTAGTGGCTTTTCCCAAATAGCCATTAATGCATGTGAATATACTTCACAGGCAACTCTGACACTGTGGATAATTTTTCATTGCAACCCTTACAGCTCATTTCCCTTTCAAAGCAAGTGGCAATGGACAAAGCCCTTCAATATAGCAGCAAACATTAAAAATCCCTACTGCAGCACATTATTTCATATCTCACCAATCTCCTTTAAGAAAAAAGGCACAGCAGGTGGCTAGTAAAATTTGCAGCAGATCTGTAATGAATCAGATCAAGCAGACCTGGCAAGCATACAGGAATATAATCAGAAATCACTGCAGTAAAGCTTACTTTATTCCCCAGAAACCTAACTCATTACATTAAAAGCTTTCAATGTTTTGGTAAATATGAAAACAGCTATTTCAAAAGAATGAGAGTATATGTTAATCCTTTCTAGTTGTTTTAAGAATCTGCACACCAGTAAAGCAATAACAAAACCAAATGCACTCAGACATTGCACTAATTACTTTTCACCTGATCATCTTTTACTTACTTGAGCATTTTTTCCCATATATCACTGTCATAAAAGGCGTGGTTCCAGCCCATTTTGACTGTTCCAACAATGACATTCTGCTTAAAAACATCTGATCCTAATTTATGATACAGTTCTTCACAATCATCCAGGGGGATATGGAACAACCCCAGCATAAAAGCTAATATAGCTCCTGAAAAAAACAAATATTTTGCAATGTAAAATGTATCCTGGAGTAAGATTGCAAAAATGGATTATCAGTTAACATAGCTCATAGGTTAGCAGAATATCTGTCTTGAAACAGGAAGACCAATTGACATTTATATCACTAAATTCCTGCTCAGACATGACAAACAATGTTTTAAAAGAATATATACAGGATAGAAAAAGTCTATTTTCAAAAACAGAAATATAAGAAGTTGAAAAATTACATTATTTCATTTTGCAGATTACAACAAGTATATGGCAGAAAGCAAATGAAATCCTTTACTACTTTACTTGCAAAGAGAAACAAATAAGATAAATCCATGCTGTGGTATTAAAAAATTATTTGGAGCATTATTTGCTACTTTTCAAATTCTTAAGCTGGTAGAGAAATATTCTAGAAAAATTCTGTAAAAATAAAGGAGATTTCAGTAGTTTGGATTACATTTGGTTGCAACCATTTATAATTAGTTGCATACATGCTGCCATCTAGTGTGTGCCTAACAAAAATTATGACCTACTCTTGCAGGAACAAAATAACAGCATTCAAAAAGCACTGCTGCTAAATACCACTAAAAGGACTGTGGAAAAATAAAATTAATGAATTACCACAATTGTTAGATATATTAAACCAAAAGGAACACACATAACCTTTAAATCTAGTTGTGCCATACTATGAAAATGTGTAATTAAGCATTAGTAATAACTAGGACACATGATTTTTTCAATCTGAAAATAAATGCCATAGGATTGAATAAAACTAATTTTAAAAGGTGCCAATTCTTGAAATAGAGTAAGAATATAATGCATGTGCAGAAAAAACTGCATGCAGGAAGTTACAGGTGGCCTTAAAAGAAACACGACTTCCAAGCCCTCTTTCACTCTCACAATCCCCACCCCCGTGATAGCTGAGCATCAGTGGACTGATGGTCCCAGTTTCTTAAAAGGTAGCACACAGGCTTAAGGCAACCTGGGCCTACTTGACACAAAGTTTCATCAAGAGAAACTTTCCCAAGTGCCAAATCATCAGATGCCTGTATTCAACAGACTTAACAGGTAGCAGCAGAGAAACACTGTTTTCCCAGGTCATGCAAATCCTCTGCCACATTCTCTTCCTCGAAACTCTCCAGCACCAGTTCTACAAGATCACACATTTGCTATTTTGGTGAGCAGATTCAAAGTATGCAGGGCCTATTACAGCATCATTGCAATGATCTTTCTCTGTGACTGCCTGTATTTACACCCTCTGACCCCCAGCGAAGAGAAGTACAGGGAAGATAACTACAAAGACAGTAATGCTGAATTCACAGCAAGGGTATTTATAAACTTCAAAGGCAAAACAGCTGAACAGTAGTATGAAATACAAAAAGTGCAGCAGAAAAGAGAAGTGCAGTGCACAAGAGGCATCCTTCCTATCATTAAATCCACCACTCCTGTAAATCACAATTCATTCAGCTGCAAGACTATCAGTATAGGTACTGTCAATACAAACAGAACTGCCAGCAGTGCTGGCAGACATGCACAACCTCACCCAGCCATGTCTTTTCATTTATTATTGCAAGCTGGACAACTGCAGACAAAAGCTTAATTGTGTAAAAAAAATTTAAAAGAATATGCCAAGTACTTACTAGCAGTCATACATCCCAAAATTTAAGGAAGAATTAAAAACAAAGTTAGTTCTAGTGATGGTAGTGGGACTAAATTAAGAACACTAGGCCTCTCTGTCCAAGAGGCCTCTCTATCTACCTTTATTATCCTTAAAGATGACACTGGAGAAGTGTTTAGCAGGGAAACCATCTTCCAAACAACCAACCACTTACTGCTAAATTAACTAACAAAGGACTTACTTGGAAGACTATTAAAAATGTAAAGCAGGGAATTACATTGTGCCTACAAACAAATTCTGTCTAGGAGACCTAAACATTCTCGTCCACTACTTTGAGTCTATTAAGCAAATCTCTTGGAACACACTTTACTCATGGTAATCTGTGTTTAATATAATTTCTGAATTAAACTGTATAGAATATAAGTACAGCAAAAAATTGAAGAATGTGGGCTTCTAAAGGAAGCTGAGCTAGTGAACCACAGCATACCTCCTATGGTAGAAAACATAATTCTGCTGCTACTGGTGTAACATAATTTCTGAAGGAGATTACTGTCTTTTAAGGAGAAACTTACGCTTTAGAATTTCCTACTTTCTAGGGAGGAGTAACTTATCAGTGAGTCACAAGAGTAATTAAGTCTGGGAGGGACCTGTAGACATTATCTAGTCCAACCTCCTGTCCCAACAGGTATAATTAGAAAAGGTTACTCAGGACTTGTTCAGCCAAATTTTGAGTATCTCCATGGATGGAGATTATACAGCTTGTGCAGGCAACTCCTTCCAGTATCTGACCATCCCCACAAGAAAAAGCATGATCCCATATCTAATTATAACCTCCCATACTCCAGCTTGTCTGTTGGCTTTTTTCCTGTCACTGTGCACCTTCAAAATGATTCTAGATCCATCTTTTCTTTATTTCCCCATTAGCTGAACCAGGATAAAGGCCTACTCTTAGCCTTCTCTTCTCAAGGCCAAATAAACCCAGTTTTTGCACTCTCTCCTTTACATGTCATGAGCTCCAGTCCCCTGATTGACTACTTGGCTTTCTGCCAGACTTATCCAGTATGTACAAAAACAGACCCAAAAGATTAAGGGTTTATAGAGGAGCCCATAACAAGACACTTGTGGCCAAACAGAGACCCTTTAAATTGCTGGGTACGTTCTTGTCCATGCAAGCCAATGTAGTCAGCTTTCTTTGCTCTAGAGTACACTGATGATTCACATCCAACTTGTTCCAAACAAGACCAGGTCCTTTTCTGCAAAGCTGGTTTCTAGCCCGTCAGCCCACCTCAGATGGAGGGCTTCATATTTGGCTTCACTGAACCTGCCAAGCCATTTCTCCAGCCTGTACAGGCCAATATGAACAGAGGGCACCACAGCACTGACCACTTCCTCTAGTTTAGATCATTCAAGATCTTGCTACAGGCACATGCTGTCCTTCTGGCAGGTAATTAATACAGATGAAACATTGCTGTTACCTTAATAAAGGAAGCATGACTGACCTAGTACCAATTTCTGAGGGATATTACCTTAGTAGTCTGTAAAGCTCCATAAATATCTAAGATAAATGTTTCTGTGCGCAAGTTGAAGATTTCACGTAAATTCAAAAAATGACAAATCAGTTTGTGGCCAAAAGTTCATCATGAACTGCCTGAAGTTCTTACTCAGAAGCAAAAAGAAAGACTAGAAATCACAACTGTATTTTCATAGCTTACACTCTTAAGTCAGAAACTGCAAAATCTACATTTATTCTCAGATGTTCTTTTACTATATTGATAGCAAAACTCCACCTTGTGGCTTAATAATTACCTGTGCTTACGCCACAGATGTAGTCAAAAAGTTGATGAACCGGCTTTCCAGTTAATTCTTCTAGTTTCCGTAGAGTCTGAAGTGCAACTAAACCCCTGAAACACAAAAATCCCCTTCACATACAATGGCAGTCTTATCTCACATAGTTCTAATAATTTTTCAATCACCTTGGCTTCATTATAGCTCATTATAATTTAATAACTGCAACAGTAAGAATCCTGAATATTTCAGGAAATAAAAGAGCAGCAGAACACAGTTAAAATAGAATGATGAATATTGAATATAAATGACATACTCAGGCATACGAAAAATAGTATTAAACAGCTATAGCCATACTGTTTTATAGCAAAGACTGAGGGGTGATCAACTTCTGTGGATGTAGACTCAGGATAGATTTTAGCTGCATCCCCACCACACAGCACTTAAATTTTGGTCTTAACAAGGCTATATAATGCCCCCTGGGGCATAGTATTTTCCAGTGGGGGGTTTGCTTGGCCTCAATTTAATGTGTCTGAAATAATGGGAGAGATGCATTAGAGACCATTAGATTTGTGCTTCTCTAGCATGAAACAGTATCTGGCATGCAGCAGTGTGAACTGTGTTGGGATAGAGCAAGATGACTGCGCATGGCAAAATGAGCACCAAAACAAACACCATTCAAGCAGAAATGCATACAAAAACAATACCCATCACTTGGATAGTCAAATGTAACAGAAATGCAACTCATAAATTGCCTCTTTGGGTATTTCTCTATCAAAGAGAGAATGAAATTTTATTTCCAGTTACAGTATGAAAAAGGCTACAAGCATATAAAACCCCAGAAGTTTTACCTTGTTCCTCCTCCATCAATGGTGAGGACTCGAATTCCCCAACCTTTCACAGGGTCTGTATATCCAATCAGAGCTAAAGTTTCTCTAACAGCAGCCTGAAGACTTTCATCATTAGCCTGTCTCAGTCGCAACAGGCATGGGATTAATTTTTCCTATTGATAAATACAAGGATATTTTATTCTAACCATATGTTTAGACCAAAAGAATCCATTCTTAAATTTACTAATGTGGCATTTAAGTATAGAAGTAATATATTAGTTAAAATTGGAAGAAAACTTCTTTAAATCTGTATTTACCCACGTCTTTCTCTAACAAGGGAAAGAATGGATGTCAGTATTACGTTGTACACACCTCACTGCTATAGTAACTACCTATCAGAATTAAGCAATCAAGATGATACATAAATCTTTTGAATAGCTAGGAAAGCTACATTTACCAGTTTAGTTTTATTGAGTTAGTATCACATCAGCCAAGCGTAGACTCGAGTATGAAGCACCAAAGTATAGGTAAAACCCCAGATTTGCTTAGTAAGTATCACACTGCTTCAAAACAAGAAATGCCTTCTAAATACACTAATATCAAAACAAAAATTAAACACAGAGTATTTTTAAATGTACTTTACCACAAAGATATACAGCATTACAATCAAAATGGGAGTAGTGAATACACTCTTTCATAATAAAGTAATTGACATATATTTATGTGAATGCCTGACCTATACCCTACCAGATGATTCATCTGGCCTGCACTCCATTCCCAAAGGGTACTTTTCCAGAAATTTCTACAATCTGTATCACACGTTTGTCGCATCTTTTGGAAAAGGCAAGAGGTTGACAAATGCAGTGATTTAGCTAGTACTTCTAGAATAGTCTACCACCCACCTCCTGCCCTCTCAATGCAGGGAAGGACACAAGTAGGACTAGATTACATGAATTTATTTGATGGTTCTCTTGCCACCTCTCCTCGAAGAAAGCATGTAAACAAGCATAGAAAGTACTGTGCATATACAGATCAACTGTACAGCACATTCTCATCTGGTCAACTGCCACAGAGGACACAATGTACGACCTTTATCTACCACTGGAAAAAACTATACTACCTATCCACATGACCATGTCGTATGCTTCTAAATTAAACACTGCAATCTTAAGTGCCTTTAGCTAAACTCCCAGTAGTTTGCATATGAATCTGCTTGAATCAGCTACAAAGTTATAAAAAGAGACACTCAAATTATAATCTTTACAAACAGGAAATATGACTAGTCCACAAAAGCACAGAATGAGGTTTTATGTTATTCTCTATCAATCATCTGTCTGATTTTTTTTTAATCTAAGCATAAAAACTATTTGCACCTTAATTGCAACTCCTCTGCTCTCTGGAAATTCTAGAAGATGATAGGTCAGTTCTTCAACCCTGTTGATGCAGACTCTTGGATTCGTGGATCTCCGTAGGGCTTGAACTAAAGCTCGAGTCCTGTTATCAATACTCACTCTTGCAATGATCTAAAGAAGACAAACAGACAACATAAAACTACTCTAAGAAATGTGTAAAATTTGTCAAGACTAATTTCAACGTGTTATTTTAAGATTTCTCAGAAGTAATGAACAGCATGTTGTACTAGAGATCTCCTACAGTTTCCAAGTAAGCACTGCTTAAACCGCCAACAAAAACCTTTTGATTCTTTGTTTACTAGAAAACTAAAATAAAGGCAGCTCACAACAAGAATACACCAAACAAACATGTCAGTATGTATTCAGATGAATTTTCAGGCAACTTTCTAGTATTTAAACATTAACAAAACATGAACTGTAAAATTACTATAACTACAAAAAAAAAGCACAACTAGATCTGACTGTATTTATGGACTCTGTGTATATATGAACTAAATATACGTACCTATAACACACACAGAGGTGTGTGTATATATATGCACACACACTTTATATATAAACTTACATAAACATATCCATACTTACATAAAACATTTAATACTTATACACACATGTATCTATTCCTACTCCTAAGTACATATATGTATTTGTAAGTTTACATATAGTATGCACATATGTATAAAATATATATAGTTTTACATATTTATTTATTTATCCAACTACACAGAATGAATAAGAGAACAGTTTGGGTTGGAAGATGCCTTAAAGATCATCTAGTTCCAACCTCCCTGCTGTGGGCAGGGACAACTCATATATACTTATATGGAAGTACAAGTACTTCGATATAAGTAAAAGTATGTGTACATATGTATGTAAGTATATACACAGGTATATACTTATTTATGTAAGTAAAAGTGTGTGCATATCTATGCTTACATATAGGTATATACACTAGTGTAGCATATATATACACTTGTATAAAATATACATAGAAATAATACATAAATTAACACTAAACAAAGACTTGCCTTTTCTCTCTGAAGAGACAGATGCTTTTCCCTCTCTTCTGCAGTCTTGGCCTCATCACTCTTCTCAGACACTTCTTGTTCTTGCTGTTTACTCTTTTCTGGTGAAACAACTTTTGTATCAGATCTTAACTTTGGAACCAGCCCACCAATATAGCTGTCTACAAAAGCTTGTACACTGTTACTGGGATACGAAAGAAAGTTTGCAATACTTTTTTTAGTGGAAACTGGGAGAGCAGTATTTGTCTTTTCAGCACCCAGAGCCTCTGCTTCAGGAGCTAAAGTACCTGCAGAATCCACTCTCTTTTCTTTGCTTGTTACAGTATTTGCTGATGAATCAAGCTTATTCCTCTCTTCAGAGTCCTGTAATGAAGCATTCCTTTTTCTTTCTTGTTCCATAACAGAATTATGAAAGTAAGAGTTGATATGATCAGCTACAAAGTTGTAAGTCTCTCCAAAATTTGTAGAAAAGTAGCTTATATGAAAAAGGTGATTTTTAGTAGGTGCTGAAACTTCTGGAGTATCTTGACAAGTGCCGCTTGAACTTACTAACACAGATTCCAAGTTTTCACTTGCACAAGTGGATTTCTTTGCAGCTGGGCCTCTGTTGCAATCGTCCTGAGTTCTGACATCTGTGACTTGTTTATCATTTTCTAGATTTGCGTTGATGTTACTCGCATCTGCACTGCTTTTATTTGCTTTACCCAAAGTACCTGAGTGGGACTTTAATCGAGCTATCCGTGACACCAGTTCACTGTGAGTGCCAGACACTGCCTTTGAAACAGACTCTATAGTATTCTTAATTCGTGACATGCGAATGCTCACCCTTGTAAGTCCTTTAGAAGAAGAAGTTAAAAGTTTGGAAACTCTGTAGTATAAAAACTCATGGCTATAAATGTACTTGTTATACCAAAACGTTCTGCTTCTGGCCCACTTACACCAAGGCTCGCTTGTATGAAAAACTCTCAGGTGCGCAGCATGATTTATCCTCCAGCAGGCTTTAGGTCTACAGAAACACAGGTATTTGTTTCTTTGCTTCCACCAAAGATTTTTTGGGTTAATCAAAAGGAACAAATATGCGTCCAAGGATAAATGAACTGTCATTACTTATAAATAATTGCACCTTTTTTGTGTTGCTTTCTATTTCATTCCAAAAGATATACGTCAATAAATAAGTCCTGTAATGTAGTGTTGCCTGAAAAAAAAAAAAAAAAAACAAACAAAAACCAACAATGGAAACCCCAAAACAGAAACAAGTTAAACTAAAATCATGGAGGTGTTTAAAACAGATGAAGCTTATGTATCCTTTTGGTAAAGACAGATAAACATTCAAATCAAGTCAAATAATCTCATGAGCGTATCTACTGCTCAGGACACTTGGTAGCATTACCCCAACATTTCAACATGCTACTCCCAAAAGGCCAATTTAAGCTCATCTTGAGAAATATGTGACTCTTCTCAAAAGCACTTAGTGGCATATAGAAAGTTGATTGCTGTTTCTTCAGCAAACTATCTTGTGCAGACACAGCGTTTCAAATGTCATTATATTACCACCCTTTTGCAGAATTCCTCACAGGGAAGAAGTGACACCAATACTCAGAGCAAAGTTCAACGAAACGTGCCCATCCTAAGAGCCAAGGGCAGTACGTAATCCTTACTCTGCAAAAAAAGATGCAACTGGTGGAGCAGCGTTTTACATAGCACACCAGAGCCGTGCTGATACCGCAGGCGCAAATCCATTATTTGCTGAAAAAGCAAGCCTAGGCTTCTCCAGCGCCTGTGACAAATGCCGCAGGCACGCTGGCCAACTCCTGCGCAGGCCGGCTCCGCAGTGACAGCAGAGCTGACACCACCGCTGGCAGCGCCATCGTTACTTACAGTCTCCTCTGCCTGCGCTGCGCCTGTCCCGCTGGGTGAGCGCCGGGCTGCGGGCTCCACGGCCGGGCCGGGCTATGTAGGCACGGGGGCGCCTCCTGCCCGGGGGGCAGGCGCGGGCGCTGTTCCTGCCTTGCGCCATTTCCCAGAAACGTTGCCGAGAGCGGCCGCGTAAACAAGCACCGAGTCCCGGCCCCGCTGTCCCCGACCCACCTCCCGTTACGCGAACGAGCCCCGCGTGCCCTGCACGCGCTCTTCGTGCCCTCCCCCGTCCTCATATTCCCCCACGAGCCGGTGGCGACGCGGCCCGTCCTGGCGGCGGTACCTGCTGGACAGTCGCTCCCGCCTCCCCCCTCTCCCCAGGCCGCCACCGAGCGCCAGGCAGCGGCCGCGCCCTCACGAGCGGTGCCGCCCCGGCGGAGCGGGCGGGGGGGCGGCGGGACCCGGCACGACAACACCCGCGGCGCGCGGCAGCGGCACTGCGCCTGCGCACGCCCCGCGCGCCGGAAACAGCTGGGGCGCGCGACACCGCCCCACGGGCCGCCGCCGGGGGCGGACGAGGAGGAGAGCGGGGTGACGCGAGACGGTCGCGCGACGGCTCGCGGGGCGGGGCGGGGTCATGGCCGGGGCGGGGCGGGGCTGCTGCGCCTGCGCGCGGGTGGCGACGTGCGGCGCGGCACGCGAGAGTGGCGGGGCGGTGCCTCCTCGGCCTCCTTGGGCGCTGAGGAGGTTGCCGAGGACGGAGGGCTTGGAATGGACAGTGCAGGTTATCCGGTCCCAACTTCCCTCCCACAGACCAGACCAGACCAGACCAGACCAGGCTGCTCAAAGCCCCATCCAGCCAGGCTTTGAGCCCTGCCAGGGTCAGGGCATTCACATCCCTGGGCAACCTGTTCTGGTGCCTTGCCACCCTCACAGTAAAGCATTTTTTCCTAATATCTAACCTAAATTTCCCATCTTTCAGTTTGTACCCATTATTCACTGTTCTGTCACTACACTTCTGTTCTCTCTGGCTTCCGTGTAGGTCCTTTTCAGGTACTGGAAGGTGCTTTGAGGTCTCCACACAGCCGTCTCCATGCTGAACAGCCCCTGCTTTCTCAGGCCTGCCTTCATAGGGGAGGTGCTGCGGGTCCTGGGGAGGCACTGGGAGCAAGGGGCTGGGAAGAGGAGAAGGGCCCCTGCCCAGCCTCTGCAGCTACTCAGTGCGGGTGCCTCGGGACTATGCCCCCACATCTCCTGCTTAATGCTTGGGGAACAATGACAAACGTGTTTGCCATAGGTTGGACAGGGTTAGGGAGTGGCTTGGTCTTCCCCAGCCAGGCTTCAGAGCAGCAGCAGGCCCTGAGATTCCTGTCTGCATGGCGTGTCTGAAACACTCTTTTAATGGGGTTGCTGAAACTTCAGGTGAAAATGACAAGAGAGGATGGATACGCTGTGTGCTCAGGTGGAACAATGGAGGCCTTACCATGAGGGTTAGGAGGGTCACGTCACACTTGTAGTTTCAGATCTCAGTTGTCTTCTGTTTTTCCTCACAAATAAAGAAGTAAAATTCATTTTCTTACCTTGCATTTTATTCTCCAAAGGAAAATTTATATTCCTTACATGTTGTAATTTTTATCATGTATTTTTTATAAATTGAACAGGTTAAATTCTCTACATCTCCCAGAGCATCCCTGTCTGGATGGTAGGTGCCCACCAAAGTCACTCTGTCACTCCCTTCCTCAGCTGGTCAGGGGAGAGAAAATAGAACAAAGGGCTTGTGGATTGACATAACGACAGGGAGAGATCACTCACCATTTACCATTATGGGCAGAACAGACTTGGCTTGGGGAAATTAGTTGAATTTGTTACCAATCAAATCAGAGTAGGGAAATGAGAAATAAAATCAAGTCTTAAAACTTTCCTCCCACCCTTTCCTTCTTTCTGGGCTCAACTTCATTCCCCAATTCTCTCCCTGCTCCCCATACAGCAGAGCAGGAGGACAAAAGGGACCTGCAGTCAGTTCAACACATACTGTCTCTGCTGCCCCTTCTTCCTCAGTGGGAGGATTTCTCAACTCTTCCCCTGCTCCAGCATGGGATCCCTCCCACAGGAGACAGTCTTCCACGAGTTTCTCCAGTACTAATCCTTCCCACAGGCTGTAATTTTCACAAACTGCTCCAGCGAGGGTCCCTTCCACAGGGTCAGTCCTTCAGGAGCAGACTGCTCTAGTGTGGATCCTCTGCAGGGTTACAGGTCCTGACAGCAAACCTGCTCCAGCATGGACTCCTCTCTCCATGGGGCCACAGGTCCTGCCAAGAGCCTTCTCCAGTGCAGACTTCCCATGGGGTAACAGCCTCCTTCAGGCACCTGCCTGCTCTGGCACGGGCTCTGCCAGGACCTGCAAGGGTATCTCTGCTCCAACACCTGGAGGACCTCCTCCCCCTCCTTCTTCACTGACCCAAATGCCTTCAAAGTTGTTCCTCTCACATATTCTCACCCTTCTCTCCTAGCTGCTGTTGCTCAGAAGCTTTTACCCTTTCTTAATATGTTACCACAGGGGCACTACCACCATTGCTGATGGGCTCAGCTTTTGCCAGTGACATGTTCATCTTGGAGCCCGCTGGAATTGACACCTTCCAACACAGGGGCAGCTTCTGATGTTTTTTTGCGGATGCCACCCCATTGCATTGGGTTAATATGATAAGGTTTTGGTGGGGAGTCTTCCCATTAATTCTTCCCAGTCATATTAACCCAATGCAATGCCAATTTTACACTCAAGGCATGTCACTTCCTTGGTGAAGTACTCAGTGGCCACAAATATTTTGTGAGCCACATATTATTAGGATCCTTTTGCACAGGACAGTGGCAGTTCATACCCAGGTGCTCATCTATTCCCTCCTAAATGTTTCCAGAGTTGCTGCTTTCTGTGCTGTTCTGCAGGTATGGTCTGCCTGCCGTGTTTGTAGATTACTACACTTCCAGTTGTATTATCTGGTGGTGGTATACTCATGTTTTTAAGAATTATCTACCATTTTTTAATTTATCACATTATATATGCTTAAGCTCATTTTTAAACCAAACAGTTCAAACAGTCGTGGGGTCTGCCCTAAGTGCCAGATGCAGCTAAGCAGGGAGGTTTCACTGCCTCTTGACATACGAGTTACTTCATGTAAAGGCCTGAATACTGTTATGAGAGCAACACAGTACATAGAGTTTTAGACTGTGTAGCAATGTTAGCTTAAGCAGCTTCCCTGGGTGTGTTTGCCCTTCTGTAAGCCCCAGGGCTCTAGTGCATTTGCCAGTATGCTGGACCAAGTTGGATCTCATCAGATGACTTAAGAAGCCCATCTGAAGCCACAATCTGAGCTGGCTTTAAACGGGGTAACTTGCTTTCTTACAATGACAAAGGCTTAGGCAAAACAAGACCTACAACTTCAGTAAGAGGGAAGTTTGGACATTATAAACTTCATGCTGCCAGGGCACATCCTGCCTCTCTTTGACTGGCAAATAAGGTATTGAAGGTAGGAGGCAACTGATCCCTTTTAGCTGCACATGGTTCCTTCCTAAACAGTCACACTTTATCCTATAATCTCATTGTAAAATTCTCTCCTGTGCCTGCTCAGACATTTGTTTCAGCACTGGGATATGTACAATGATGTATTGATTCATACCTTTCCTAAGAAGATTCAAGGATTTCACATTTCTGATCCAATGCCAACCCATGCCTTCTTACCACATCGCTCTCCCCAAGGATGAGCAGACCTTTCTGATCTGACATGTTCGGAGGTGCATGATTCATCAGCTTCTCAAAACAACCATGAAACAATCCAAAAGAACTGAAAAACACTGGACAGGAAAAGATAAATTTATATATTCCCAGGCACAAATTCTACATCCAAACCTTCTCAAACATTTTGCCAATTTCGCGTTCTTTGCTGTAGTCATGACATTAAGAAGTTATCTCAAATTTATTTAAAACATAGATTAATTTGTAAGCTCTTTTAGTACTCAGAGGTGAGTTCATCCTGTTTGACTAAATACCTACTTTTTAGATAAGAGAGATGAATCCACGTATGGTATTCAGATGGTGGACAACTCTGTATGTAGTTGTTTTCACATAGTATGGATATCATCTCATTTAAATAATGTTGAGATGAATTTAATTTTAATAGGATGTATATTACCTATTTGAAAAATACTTCAATTTCAGTGCTTTCCGTGGGAAGTATCAAGAGAGAAATCTGTTGTTGTTATTATTGATGGGTTTTTGCTGGTCTCTGTTAGGTTGCATACCCAGCACTCAAGCTCTTTCAGAGTGGTCCCTTGAAACATGATTGTTTTCAGTTTAGGACAACAATGAAAGTAGTTTGATTTTAATGAGTTCTATCTCTTTTACTTAATTCAGAAAATCTAAGGCTTTCAAAATATTTTCTCATTATGCCTGTTAGGACATGTTTTTGTAGGTAGGTTGAAAACTTCTGTAAATCAAGTTACACATCAATTGTGGTAAATCTTCCTGTTTTAAGGAAAGAGAGTTGTTTGGTGTACATGATTTTTGTCATGTTATAGCCAAAGTATTGGGGTGTCAATAATTCAGGTGAGTTAACTGTATTCATTTATATGCATGTTATGCTTTTAAATGCCATTAATTATTTCTAACATTCATATCTGTATGTCTGTCTTGGACTGCTGCTTGGAGAGACAGTCATAACAGGTTATGAGGCAGTTTGATAAAAATTGGATATTTACCAGAAACAATGGTTCCAAAGTTTGTCAATCTAGGATTCTCACTCTTGGAAGTTTGTATTTTGAGTAAATAGTTTTGCACATTCTCTCACTGTATGTTTGATAAAAAGCTAATATATGAATATAATTTTTATATAGCATTATATATATGGGGTTTATTTTTACTTGCCTTATTGATTATTGATGGTATTCTGAAAATACAGAACTATCACCTAAGAGGCTCAAACAAATTTAAAAAAACCTCAAGTATTTCAAAGCACTGTGACAAACTAACATATATTGGTAGAGCAGTATTCTGCTCATAATGGCGTCTGAGGTAATTGCTTAAATATGACTTTTTCAGTCAAGCTTTAGAGAAAACACTGTTTTCTATTTTCATCAGCATAATATGACATCGACAGAAGCTGTGTAGTGCTAGCAAATATTGTTTGGCTTTGCAAACAGAAGTATTCTGCCTCTTAACACTAGATGGCAGACAAAAAATGGGAAAACATTTCCTTGTTTTCAGGGATAGAATGTTGAAAAATTAATTTGCATCTTGAATGAACATTCACCGAAAACTCTCAAAGTAATAAGAATTAAGACCATTGAACGAATGCTTATGACAGCATGGATACTTTCTGTAACCTTTCATTTGGATGTGTTTTTTGGCACAAACACTGAAAATAATCAAGTGGAACTTTTCTTTATTATTTTCATATTGCTTTTTTATCTGTTCATGTTCTTTCCTTCAACATTTTTCTCTTGTCAAAGAGCTAAAAATTCTAGAAGCCTTAGAAAGGAAAAGGGAAACTTTTAAAGAAAATTGTCCTCACCAGGTAGTCACATTGTTGTGAAATTGTCTTCTGTAAATCCAAAGAGCAGATGATGTAAGACTTACATTGTAGCTTCTTACTATCTTTGCCTTGCATCAGTTACCCAAAGTAATTGGGCTGCTTTGCTCTTTATTGTCATTGAATCTTAGACAATAATGTGGAAGTAACATGTTTTCTAAGGGGGCAACTTTCTTCATAGAATATTATAAATTAGTGTGCCAAATATTATGTAATCAGTTCACCTAGAAGCCAGTGAATATTTTGGGTTGTTAATCCCCTTCCTCTCCCAGCTACATCCTCAAAAAGAAGAATCAGAATCTCCAAGATTCTGAATCCCACTCTAAAATCTTGGTTCTTCTAGCTAATTGTGATGTGCCTACACAGTATGAAATCCCACCAAATCCCACCACATCTTTCTTTCTCAGTGCTTCTACTGTGGCTGCAGAGATAGCAAGCCAGGCTGGCTATTTCCAGTGCTAGCAGCTTTATGGACTAAAATCAGAAAAGACCCAAGTTTTTCCCATGGTGGTTTTCCTGTTGGAGTTATTCCAAATGAGAAAGGTAAATGTAGTGGAGTGGAAAGGTAAGTGCAAATGTACTTGCCTGCTTCATAGTTAGAAAGTCAGCTACAAAGATGTCCATAGCTTCTGGTTTAAGTTTCTCAGATTATTCTCCCTACACAATAGCTTTTGTTATAAAATGTATATATAGGAGCAAGCAACAGACTGTGGCACTCCCCTTCTCATAGGAGTGCTTTACCCACAAGGATACCTGGCCTTTTTTTCCCAGGGCTTCTTGGTTTCACCAATTCTTATGTTCGTAGTCACCTAGTTTCAACAAGAGTAGAAACCATTTTCCATTCTGCCTTGCCAATAAGTTGGTGACCAGGAAATTCTCATAAGAAATCAGAAATGTGTATTTAAGCCTTCTCTGGCTGAAAATAGCCCTGACCCTATTTTCTTGCACCAGCTGGGTAAATATTCCATTAAAAATAATCCTTTCCTAGATATTGTCAATGACTGTTCCTGTTCCTCTTCCCTCCTGTTCCTGCTCTTCCTCCTCTCCTCACCTAGGAACCTCACCCCCTTTGAAAGCACTGGACAATTTTCAGCCTGTTTCTTGAAGGAATGCTTGTAAGACATTGTTAAAAGAGTTAAAGGCTCTGCATTGTAAATGCATAAAGGTACCTGGCTCTTGTGCAGAGTTAAGACTCTAGATTACCATCAGGATCTGGAATTTAGTGATGTCCTGCTCCGTTTGTCTTCCTGCTTTGCTAAATCCAGCAGTTTCCTGCTTCCCACACAACATAAAGGTGCTTGTATCCCTAAATCAGGGATCCTGCTCAGGGAATTGGTACCTGAAGTTTGTTACACATCTATCTTTGATTTCCTGTGCCTCCACTGCTTATAGCCAATGGTCTTTGCCCTTGTGCTTTTGTGCATTCTAGAAATCTATCTGCCAAAACAAGAGTGTACTGGTCAAATAATTATATACTAAATATGAATAATGTAGTTGATTAATTAGAATTTAGAATTCAGACTCGTGCTAGAAGTCATATTATAAATTCCTCTTCAGCCCCCTGTGATTATCATAGTAGTCATTCTGTTACCTTTCAGCACTCAAGAAGTGATAGATGTGAATTTTATTACTGCAGCATCTGGTTGAGAGTATGATTGTACAAGTGTCACCCAAGGTTTTTGGTGTAAATGGAAAGAGGTCAAAACACACAGTCTCTTTAAGTCTGCTGGAGTTAATTCACTGTCCACAGTGTTTGCAACTGCTTACTCAGTATTGCTGGAGAAACTGACTGTCATTTTTATTTATATTGTCGTTTAATTAAATTATTGACTTATGGCTGATCTTTCCTCTGGACCTCTAAGTATTATACTAGGTACCATCTTAGCATTTTGCCTTTATTAAAATGCTCTCTTTATAACTTCTCATCTGTGGAAAAAGTGCTTTGTAATTCTTCATCAAAACCAGTCCATCATACCTCCTTCTCCTAAAGTTACACATTGTTTCTCCATTTTTCTTCTCTCTGACCAGCCTTGGTGAAGCTCCTTATCTGTCAGTTGTTTTCCATGACCCTGGTGACAGGTGAGCTGTCAGGCCATTTAGCATCCTAATAGAGAACCCAGACTGTCTGGAATGCTGCAAATGAAAAAGACAGTTTTGGCAGAAGCCTATGTAACTGATTTGTAATGATTTATTTCTACCTTAAAATATCCTGATGGAAGTTGTAGAAGAAAGAGTAAAAGCTCTGTACTCTATGGGTAAACACTTTATTAAAGTTGCATGAAATTTTACAGCAGCAATAGGAAAGAAGCATTACTTAGAGAAGGTTTACAAATTGTGGAAGATAATTCTACCAGCATAATAAGTACATGAATTAAGCAAACTGGTTCCAGGCTTTGGACCCAGTGGTACCCTCACTCATTGCTGTCAGTAACAGCTGTAAAATCAGAAACTTGCCTAAAGAATGAGGTCAGCAATAGCGAATTATAAAGTTCTTACTGAAACAGGTTAAACAGTTATTGTTTCAGATGTAATCTCCTTAGGGATTAAAAAGAGGTATGTAGTACTGTACGCAGTTAGTGGTACTGTTTTGTGATGAGTATCTGGAACTTGCCTAGTTACAAGTCACAGGGGGCCCATACACATTTTTTTTCCCTCTGGCTTTAATGCCTGTGGCTAATTCCTACTGAAGGATGCACTCAATTTAGGAAGGTTTTTGTTCCAAAATATTGCGTAACAGTAAATATAGTTGTTTGATGTGTTTCAGTCCTACACTGTAAGGCTATAGAGCTGAATTTGTTTTGATGTAGCCTTTAATCTTAATAAAGTAATACCCTCTTCCTTTAAATACAGTTAATTTACTTATTTGAGAAATGAACACAGTTTCTTGTAAAGGGAAAGGCATCCACATCATGTGTGTGCAGGAGAGCAGCGTTTACACACGCATAACACATGTACACCAAACACAGATGTGCACAGTTCCCTTTTTGTGTATAAACAGGGCTAGCAGGACAAAATGTTGTCCTGTGTTCATTATAATGTTAATTTGAAAAGTTAAGAGTGGTTTCTAGTTCATCTTGCCTGGAAATGGATGAGATTGTGGGTTGTCCTGACATTTTCTAATATTCTTTTGGCTTCACTAAGAGCTCTCCTTCCTGCCCAGAAGTGGTTTTGTCCAATCAAAGCTTAACTCTTTCTGAGGAATAAAGTTATTGATGCTATTCATTGTTTTGTGTCTCCTTGCGTGGCTAAGTATTGAACAGTATTCACATGTAACTTTGACTAATCTCCTGTAGGAAAGAATCCATTTGCTGTCCATTGCAGTACTTCCACAAGCAGTTCTCATTACATTTCATGCTACTGATATGTATTTACATTACTTAATACATCTCCTCAAATGTATTCTCAATCCATAGGGCAATTTCAATGCAATGCTGTTAAGTCTTTTTATTTACCCTAGAATATATTACTAAGTAAGTATTTTATGGAAAAAGATATTAGGAAGTAAATGTTTCTACTATCTTTTTGATAACTGAATCTTTTACTGCACACTCTAGTATATAAGGCCTATGGAAGCTGTTTTTACATTTTAATGTTTGGAAGTGAATAGAATCACATCAGCACTAAGGAAATATTTTTTGATTTCTCTAAAATCCTCTAAAGATGTAGCAAATCATGCAAAAATTTGTTTTTCTTAAATAGTTGGTTTTAATGACTTGACAAGTGCAGTAACAATACTCTACTAGCTCTTCACATCTACAGAATCTCACCGAGGTAAGAGGCAGACCTGAGTTTCTTATATCAAAAGCAGACAGCAGTATTTTCCACTTTATCTTTTCTTAAACGGGAACTTTTTAGTACTTGCATTTCCAAAGCAAAAAAGTGCAAACCTATTCCTTCACAAGTTGTATTTAATAAGTAATGTCTGTCAAAAATTAAACAGTTTCTGGGTTTTAGAAACTCCTGGAGGGCACTTAACCTTAAAATGCACATATTTCTGCTTCAGCATATACTCCTCACCTGGCTTGGCAAAAAAAATCTGCAATGCACTGCAATTTATGCAGTTTTTGGAAGACAAAGATTGTGATAGGACTTGACACACACAGGTCACATGGAATTCATAGGTCAGGGGAAGTGTTTATTCCCCACCAACTCAGCACTCACTACTCACCACATACGGAATATTTCCTCTGGTTCTGGAAGCCCTCTACAGGAAAGGTGTTGATGAGCTTGAGTGAGCTCAGCATGGTGCCATGAAGATGATTGGAGGGCTGGAAGATGTAGCCTAGTGAGGAAGGCTGAGTGAGCTGGGCTTGTGCTCTGCACCAGGGGATGCAACAATAAAGAGGGTGGTGAAATAGCTGTTTTCATGACGTAGGGTAAACCCCACAAATGTAGACAGTGAGAAAATTTTCCAATGCTGGGAACTCCATTTTTGTGCAGCATCAGACAGATATTACATGGATCTTCCAATGCACATATGTCATCTGTGGAGAGGTTCCTCCTTCTTCCCACAATGTGGAGCCTTTACTTTTGTGTGGCAAACAATCACATGTATTTTCTCCTGACAGGTTGGGGTGTCATCTCCTTCAAAACATTCACCAGTGTCAGCACAGGCTTTAAGTACAAGGCTCAGTAGAACAGACACGTTCTGTTCAAGATCACTAACTCCTTGAATACAGCATTTTCTGCAATGCTCTCAATGTAGCTTGTAATTGGAAAAAGATTGAAAGGTCACAATTATAAAGTGATGAAAGCATTAACATATATTGAGCTGATTATATGCAAGATGGAACAAGAGTCTTACATCACCAGGACAATTTGTACAAGGAGGGCCACCACCCTTTTTATAAACATAGTAAAGGCTACTCGTTTCACAGTGTGCTTGCCCTTTAGCCTGTGACCACATGCTGGATCTGACACCTGGGCTGTTGCCCAGACACTGTGTGCATGTGTAGACCGAGGAAGAGTTGCATGTTCCCAGGGATCTTGTTGGAGCATTCTAGGTATAGCTGATAAAACATATTTGCCTGAAATATATGTCTATCCATACATTATGCATTGTGAAAAATCATACAAATAGGTGCTTTTGGTATGATATTCTGGTTAGTCTTCCAACAGTATCCCAGAACTGACTCGTGTTGCATATACTGGTCTTTTTGCATGTAATTTCTTGACATTTCAAATAATGAACTATACATGTATGTTTATCTTCCATGCCTGACCTGAACTTAATATTCTGTTCAACATGTTCCTGTTTCAACACACTTGATCCTAGCTCTGCCTAGATGTACATGTTTACTTCATATCTTGCTGGAAGAATAAAGATCCCACTTGCCTTTTTGTTAAGTTATGGAGTGAGGAGGGTCAAAGTAAATTATTTTGGAGCACACACCTAAAACTCCATCAGAAGAAAGAACCTGAGATCAGCCCAGCTGCTCTCCAGCACAGTCTTTGCCATCAGCAGCATTTCCAGGGGTTCATGGTTTGTGGCCAATTCAATTACTCTTCTGCAAGTTGCTGGGTGAAGGGAGGGTGAGGGTTAAGGCAAACCCATTTGTTCCCTTATGGTCTTGTTATGCGTATTTCCCACTAATTGAGATAGATTCCAAATTGAGGGGGCAAACTAAAAGGAAACAACCTCAAGAATCCAAATTTCCTATAAAAAGTCCTTTATTTAGGAAAAAAATCAGGTATATTAGATTAAGTTGTGATTCATACTCTTTGCGACACAGTCTTAGAGAAAAGCCTTTGTAGACTTGGGCAGCTGCAGCAGTGTTCAGCCAAGTCTAGATCATGGATACTTACAGCTGCTGTCAGTGGAAAAGTTTCTTGAGATTGTTTAGCTTCTCTGTTGTCTGTTCTCATAGTCTTACCCTTTCATGAGCTATTAACATCCATCCCATGGTGGCATGTAAGGGGGAAAGAGAGAGAAAAGAAGTCATGTAGGTTTTATAAACTTTTGTAGTCTACCTCAGCATCCTGTTTATGAATTTTGTACTTCACCTGCTTGGTGATACATGAAAACCTTCAGTGGAAAATAAGTGGTAGTCTGTCTCTGAGCTTCCTGAGCTGATCTTATAATATAGTTGTGATCACAGTGATTAATCAGCTTAGGTGCAGTATTATGTACTATATATGCAGCATGGATACTGCTTTTCACCTAACTGGTTTCCTCTTCAGAAAGACTTTAAATTACCAGTCTCCTGACTGTAACCAGAAGGATATGAATGACCAAGCTTCAAATAAGATTGCATACAAATATCTGTTATTTTTCATATTAAAAGAATCAATTTTATTAAATCTCTCTTTTGTGATTAAGAGGGAGGGCTGAGAGATAAAAGAATGAAATCAGATCAAATTTTCTATTTTTACCTGCCACTAACTTTATGCAAAAGTCATACTGGAAAGTTGAAGAACAATGCATTTCTTGTGTTCCTGATACAATTTACTTGACAAAAATAAAAATGTTTAGATACTGAAAAATGACCTCACAGACTTTAGCACTATAATAGAATAGAGACCTTTGGATATTGTTTCATCATAGAGACCTTTTCCTTAGTTGGATTTGCTCCTGAATTTTCACTTATTTTTTTGATTAAATTCTCAGTAGACTCACGGTCCCAATAAAAGTAATTTATTTCACATGTGTTATTTTTCATTTTGCTGAGAAAAAAAATCTAAGTCTTGACCCTGTCTTGAAATAAAAATATTATTTTTAGGGCACTACATTTTTTTATTTTAGAACCAGGTGACTCCAAAAAAGAGAAAAAGGAAAAAAAAGGCAGTGGAAAATGCATTTCTTTGTCTGTGCTGCATTTAGGATGTGGTCATGCCCCAGGAGCCTGGAGGTTGCCGTTACCATGTGTCTGAGCTCAGGGACCCAATTTTGTCTACGTATAAACATTCCTCCCGCTTCTCCTGAAGTGTGTTCCTCTGGTTTGCGTAGAAAATTTTTTGCAAGAACTCTCCTGAGTAAGGTCATTTAAGTATGACTCTGACCACAGCTATTTACAAGTTCGGGTTTTGACTGAAGTGAGTAATTGAATCACGTTGAGCCTCTGAAGTTTGCCTTTTATTTATATATTTCCCCCAATTGTGTGGCTCGGTCTGCCATTGGCTGCTGTCCCTGCAGCCTACCCAAGGGCTCTGCAGTTACATAAGGCTCTGTCTGCTGGGAGCCTATATAAAGCCTTTCTGCATGCCAGCAAGAGACAGAATTTTATCACAATCCAAGCCCCACTGCTTTAGTTTGCATGAGCAAGAAGATTTTCTTGAAGATACACTGAAACTCGAACCCAGGCTGGTTTGTTTGCCAGCCAGTGCTTCACAGCTGTCAACCTGAGTCGCAAGTGGCAGCTACTGTGAGTAGCTTCTGTGCATTATGAAGAATTTTTCATTTCCTATGCAGGATAACACACGTCAGACTGAGAGTCCTCCTCCTCACAGATTCCTGAGTTTGACAAATCAGTCAGACCCTATTGGAAGACCAGAAAGAGATGAGCAGTTAGCTCAAGTAGAGATTGCTGTACTGGGGGTCATATTTCTGACAGCGTCTGTGGGCAATTTTATTCTCATACTGGTGCTGTGGCGAAGAAGAAAGAAGCTGTCTAGGATGTATGTGTTCATGCTTCACCTCAGCATTGCTGACTTAGTAGTAGCCTTTTTCCAAGTGCTGCCTCAACTCATATGGGATATTACAGATGTTTTCATAGGGCCAGATTTCTTGTGCAGAATTATCAAGTATCTACAATTGCTGGGCATGTTTGCCTCTACTTATATGATAGTAGTCATGACAGTGGACAGATATCAAGCCATTTGCTACCCTATGGTTACTTTCCAAAAGAAGAGAGCTCTCTGGAACATCCCCATTTGCACCAGCTGGTCTATAGCACTGCTTCTTAGCCTACCGCAGGTATTTATCTTTTCTAAGACTGAAATATCTCCAGGCGTCTTTGAATGTTGGGGTGAATTTATTCAGCCCTGGGGCCCAAGGGCATATGTGACTTGGATTTTTGTAGTTATATTCTTCATTCCCTCAGCAATCCTTATCACATGCCAGGTCAAGATTTGCAAAATAATCAGAAGAAATATAAATGTGAAAAAACAGAATGAATGTGAAGCAACAAATCAGAATGAAGTCCTACCATCCCGAGCAAGCAGTGTGAACTGCATTTCAAAGGCTATGATCAAGACAGTAAAAATGACAGTGGTGACAGTTGTTGCGTATGTTCTCTGTTGGTCACCGTTCTTCATTGCGCAGCTGTGGTCTGTGTGGTTCCCCAGCATCCTGACCGAAGGTAAGCTGCTCTCCCTCCTCAGCCACAGCTGCAGAGCAGGCTGGCACACTGCTCTCGAGTGCTTTATGTTTGCACTTTGCTTTTGTGTAAAGGTTACTTGTGGTCATTTGAGGAGGATTAAAAAGAAATACCTGCACTGATTATCTCTTGTATTTAATTAGGTACAGGGAACTTCTTGTGTTTTGTGATCAAAACATCATGTGCCTATTTTGTGTGTGTGTCTTGAGTGGTTAAAAATTTAAAGATTCTTGAACAGCGTGGTGAAAAGTATCATGTGCTTCAGCAAGGCTTCAGACTTTTAGAGGTTTTAGGTTTTATAGCAGCAGTATTTTGGGTTCTTGAGGTGAAAAGCAGCAATTAACTATTCAAAGTAATAAGATAAATATTTATTATTTACTGGGTAGAGCAGTGATGTTATAAGACATCTGGTTTTTTTTTAATATTGGAATCATATTGATGAAATCTCTTCAGGACACTATGAAAAAACCAGAAGTTGTCCAGCTGTTTATAAAGCAAAAAAGCAAGTCTGAGAGAGTTATCAAAGAACACCATGTTGTAAACAAGAATAATCTTGTCAAATTTATACTATTGCCTCTTTGTGAAAGGCAGACTCTATATGCAACTTTAAATTCACCTGTTCTAAACTCAGAGGTAAAAAAGCAAAGGAGAATATGTAATAGTTCTGCTTGATAAAAACAGTAGTTTCTGATCTTTGTTTTAAGAATTCTTCCCGTCAGTGTGGATTTGAGTCTTATTCTACATAAATTTATGTCAAAATATATATCTGTATTTATTTGTATCTGTTTAACAGCTTAGTAGTTGAATTTAAAATTAATGCAGCTACATCAAAAAAGAGCTATATGAAACTATTTAACTTTGCAATGCACACAATAAAGTGTGCTTTATGCCTTCAGCAGTTGCAAATTGCATTGAAATGGGAATTTCCTACTACAAGATAAGCTTTAATATATCAATAGATACAGCAGGAAGCAGCAGACTGTGAAAATATAACTTATTTGTAAGAGTGCTTTATTTAGTCTCTTATTCCTTTAACTGTTTTGTTCTAGGTTCAGCATTCACCATTATCATGCTCCTTGGCAATCTAAATAGCTGCACCAACCCATGGATTTACATGTATTTCTGTGGCCAGATTCCATACTGCACAAATAAGCAGCTGGAGAATACTGCGGCTCAAGGGGAATCAGTGTTCACGGGGAGCATTCATCTTGTAGACAGAGACCCTGAGGAAAACAGTACTTCTGCATAAATGCTGAGAGCTTTTTGTTGTTTTGCCACATTCCCTCTGTTCACAAGACATATCGATATTTTACCACCATCCCTTATTTTGTGGATAAGGAAGCTAAAAAATTTTTTGTTGTAAAAATATATTTCTCTGCAGTTCTGTAGCATATACAGGAAGTTTCTGTGTTGTGCAAGCCTGACTCAGTGCTTCAATCCCCACTGTCTTATCAGAATGAATTCCTGTAAAGACTGACAAAGATACATAAAAGTATCTTAGATATTTTGTGTCCTAAAGTACTTTCCTATCTGTGTTTCTGGATTTCTAAGTAGTAAAATTTTACCACTAACTGGTCCAACAAATTGAAACATAACTGAAAAGGAACCTGACATAATTAAACTTGAATATGTTTTCAGAGTGAACCCTGAATTGTTCATCATTCTGGTGTGATTGGGGGACAGTGAGAAATCTTGAGAAGGCAGCACAAAGTTAGAAAAAGCTTTTGCCAGCTCTTACTAGCACCTGGTTTAAATTAACTCTTTATATACATGTATAAAATTCCAAGCAGCTTAATATAATTTAAAAAAAAAAATAAAAGAATTTGGTGTGCTTGTGACATTGAACACCTACTTCAGTTTCAAATTCCATTGTGGATCACAGGTAGCAGCAGCATAGCAACAGTTCAGGTTTTTTGCTTCATATCATGGGATTTGATTTTCCATGCATTTCCTGATGTGCAAGCAGTTAACTGGGCACCTACACACACTCCCTACACACACATATATACATACTTTAAATAAAAGTGGTTGATAAGAGTGTACACTTTCATTTGGCATACAGACCCATTTGTTCTAGCATGCAATTTATTGGCAGAGAACCAATTATTATTCTATTCCTTAGTACCCCTTCAGGCTCAAATTCGAATATTTCCCTTTGCTGTAAAAAAAATCTCCACATCTTTATCTCAAAAAGCCATTTGGTTGCTGGTTTGTTGGTGATATATGCAGGTAGCTGTTTATTTCCTTTCAATGTCTGCAATCTGGTCAGAGGAGTATGGAAGGGATATCAGCAAGGCTCTTTCGGGTGAGAATGGAGCTGCATTCCCAGGGATTCTTTGTGGCACTTACATCTGGTGGCATATAATGTGTCTACATTATACTGTCTTTCATCACATTTCAGTTTTCTGAGTGCTAGCAGTCACAAATATCAGTAGAAAAGATATAAAATTGTGGGGTTTTAATATTCTTTAAATTGTATTCAAAGAAATGCTGATTTAAGCTAAATACTGATCACACTGTGAGAAGTTCTGCTGTACAGTGAATAGTTACGCTTCAGGTTAATCCGTGCTGATATGAGCGCATATTCTATGATTTCTATTCCCTGTATAGAGTTAGACCAGATGGGGGAAAGAACTAAATATTGCTGTTCTTTATGATGGGAAAAGCTTGTGTCCCAGTCCAGCTGACAAGAAGAACAGGTGTCTGGCCTTTAGGAAGAGGAAAAAGTGGGTGAAGGTAGTACCAAAGCCAGACAGGAATGGGAAGGGTCTGTATGAAGTCTCTAACTATAATTACAACTGATAGTTTTGCTTGCTGTTTCTCCCGTCTCTTTAATTAGTAGTTATTAATTCTACCCCACAAAAAATTCCCTGTTAGAGCAATTCTGTAACTCAAGTGAATGTCCTTATCTGGGGTAAGAATATCCAAGATACAATCCATATGATTGATAGGATATTGATACAGTCACTCACTGACTTTCTAAGACTTTCAGTCAATTAGCTCTCAGTGAAGTTCTCCCTTATGACTTAATCCAATGGTTAATGGTGGGGTTCCTTTGATTGTAATTAGTTACATAGCATAATATGCAGACTTGAAAGGAACTGTAAACAGAAATGTTGCAAGGAATTGCCTGTGTCACTGTACTACTGTATTGGCAGCAAAACTCCACAAAAAGTATTCATTTGCAAGGAAAACAGGCATTCAGATTGTGTGCAAAGAATCATCCAGATCCAGAACTGATGGAAGTCACAGTTCTTCTTGGACATCACAGTGGAGCTATGCCATTTGACACCACCCGATCTGACCACTGATAGAAGTTAAAAGTGTAACTTCTACTACTTATATTTCTGCATTGCTGATATATTTGTTACTGACTCTATAAATAATTTGGTAGAGATGGATTTTGCGAATAACAGTAGCTCGATGTCTTCACTAAAAGTCTGAGAGCAATGTTAACTGTCCGTGTCTCAGATATTTTGATCATGTATTGAATGAAATGTCAGAACTTCTTAAGTCCAATTACAGTCTGTAATATTCAAAACAATTATATTTTTGTCTCTCAAGTGCTTTCTTTCTAATTTTTTCATTTTCGTTCCCCTGATATCAGTCCTGCTCTTAAAAAGAAAATTAAAGATTACTGTACTACTGTGCAAACTACAGGCTATGGTCACTTTTAGTTTCAGTCTGTCAGGAGGTATTTGAACATGGGTGTTCCTGCTTTTCCTCTTAGTAGAATGAATTGGGCTGCATTTTCCAGATGTAAGTCCCTATCCCGCATGCCCTGCCTTGCCTGCCCCGTGGGTAGCACCGACAAACACTCTCAGTGGGGAGTTTGGTTCAGGTCCACTTTTTTCTATCAAAACTCATTTTCAAATGATGGGAAATTCATTTGGGTAACTTTTTTCCTTTTCCTTTTTTTTTTTTTTTTTAATCCTAAAATAGTGCTCCGTACAGGACTTCTCTTATTTCTTAAAAAAAAAGAGAGACATTCAAAAATAAAATTAAATTTTTCTCTTTGTAAATTTGGCCATCAGTGTTCTTGGAATTTGTTGTTTGAACATCTTATGCCCTTGTTTTACTCTACATTTTGTGTCTTCATCTGGACTATATCTTTTTCAATTCACTGCACTTAGATTTCCAACAGGTATTACAATATCTCATTATTAAGAGGGGGCTGGCTTTGGGGCAACACTGTAGTCTGGCCAGGGTGTTTAATCCATATGGGAGAATCAGTAACTCAAATGTATGAGTCCCCAGGGGCACTGTAGAAGGCCATAAAAATGAAAAACTCCAATTATCAGATGAAAGACTTTGTCATCAAAGCCTAGATTCTGTTTTCTCACACAAATAAATCCTGAGTAGAAAAATACCTAGTGTACAAGTTCCCAGTCTTGAAATGAATGACTATGTTGTTGATGCTGGCACTGTGATATGGTTTCTGGTTATCTGGGTGGGGATTTTTTTTTACTTTCCACAGTTTTGTTACTACTTGGGAAAGGCACAGTTCATTAAAAGGAATTAGATTCTTACTTAATAATTAGTAGTTTATATTTTGCAGTACAGATACAAAGAATCAAAGACAATGTAATCTATCAATTCTGCATAGATTTATTACAGAAAAAAAAAAAAAACTACAGAAACAACCTAGTAGAATGAAAATCCCAACGTGTGTTTTGCATTCTTAACAGTATATTTTGATAATTCTTTTATTCTACAGAACTGCTTCTGTATTTTCACAGCCAGTCCCAGTTCACATTCTTGTAGATGGTGAATACTGAAGATAGAGGTGTTGGTTGATAATCTTTTTAATCTTGCAATAAAATAATGCTGAAAAATTTTAAAGATGGTACCAAACTAATGTCCTGACAATTTCACTTTGATCATTTAATTATGACAAGAGGAACCAGTTATCAAGTCAAATAAACTGCTCCTGTGTCTGTGTTGTTGGGGGAGGACTGGCAGAGTGATGTGGAGACCCAAGTTGGAACTGGCAGAGTTTGTTCTGTGAGGCAGACATGGCTGTATTGTCTAGTTGTCAAACTCATGGCCAGGACAAAAGTATCCTCAAGAAGTTGTGAATGTTGGCTGCTTTTGGCTTAAGGGTATAATGAACTGACAAAGGCAGAGCAGGATGACCCAACTGCTCAGTTCTTTTAGGCAAATTCAGTTTGGGTTGGATTCCTCAGACGGGAAAAAAAAAAATGAAAGTAAGTTGTTTTCTGACTTCATAAGGTAGAGATTTGGGCCTGAATGCCCTGGCTATCTACAGGAAACACCCATGATTATGAAACAGGTTGTTCATACAGCAGCAAAACAGGATTGCAAACAGTTCAAATGGGAGTTGTGTTACTTGCACTAATGCAGCCACAAATAATTAATTCTCTACTGATATTCTATTTATGATGATCCATAGCTGATCCATATAGATTTGAATTGAAAGGAAATCATGATATTAAGAAATCAGGAATAAAAACTGATGTAATTTATCCTACCAGATCAAAACTCTGACTGCCTTTCCAAATCCTACCTCTTCAGTTTTATGTGTGTCAGTAGCAGGTCCCTGGTCCCAGGTAGAGCCTCATGATCTGCAATATATTTCCCAAACTCTACCTTCCTTAATCTCTTGCTAAGGTAGCCAAGGTTGTCTTCACTTTGCCTCTCTGAAACAAAAGGATAGAAACTGTGTCTTTTCTCTGAGCTTATATGATGCTCCTGCTATAGCCACTTGAGGACTTTCTGAAGAACCATCTCCTTAAGAGGGCAGATTCTGGGTGTTTTTACAAAGCGTCCATATGATTTTTATTAATTTTCACTTCACTCTTTAGGAGCAAAAGAAAGAATAGACTTTGACTGAAACAAGTGGCCATACCCGTTCCCTCATACTTCCTTTTTTTTTGCCAACACAGCAAACCAAAGCATATGCTTTCTGTGGTAGGTCACAGCAACTAATTTAACTAATGTACATCATCCATCTCCATAATGAACTTCGGGGGTAATGAAAATCTAAGCAAGGGCTTCTTGCCTTTCCATCCAGATGTTGTCCGACAGATACAGTGCAAACATATTCAAGTGCTATTTTATTCATCAAGAGCTTTTTTATACCATGACTCACACTTTGAAAGATCTTCAGAATTTTGGATTTGTGTTTCTTGCATCCATTTCAGTATACAAAAAACTGTTTAAATTGTGTGTTACCCAGGTTTTAGCAACAAATCTTCTTAATTCTGAGTTAACACAGGAATCAGTAGGACTTTGTGGAGGAAATATTGCATTACCATCTGGAGAAGAAATTTAAAAAAATGCCAAACGAAAACATTTGAACTTGAAGATCTCTGGAAATTATGGCTGGGAAGGTGGATATAACTAGAAAAACATCTCCTTACATGCCAGTGACCACTTTTCAAGACAATTGCTGTAGTAACAAATACTAAGACACAAGAAAGACTTGATATTCTTGTCATCATCGTTATAATTTCCATCATCGTGATCATTATCATGATCATCATCATCACTATTACTTAAATGTAATCAACATATAGCCTACAGTAAGTTTTAAAAGAAAACAAATTTATCACCATGTGACATATGTAGACCAGTTATGAAGCTGAAATATGAAAGGCTTGATTTCAATCACAAATGCAACTTTTATATATGATGCTGCTATTTTATTTAGCTAAACGGATATAGATAAATTTTTTAGTTCCAATATTATTGCTGTGCATTGAATTCCATGAAACTACCTTAAGATGAATTTTGGCAAAAATTTCATGTTTACACATTTACTTGGGTATTAAATCAAAATTTTGGCTTTAGGATGCTGCTCTTGTATTCCTCAGTTTATTTGTGATTTCTATTATTATCTGTATCACCATCTTTGAAGAGATATTAGGAATAAATTATCTGCTAGTTATCACAGTGCATTGGAAATGTTCGCCCATGTCTCTAAATGTGTTAATAGATGTCTGGCCTCAAATGATTTAATGCTGAGTAGCTCCAGCTTTTGACTTAGTGATGGGAAAAATTGTACTTTGTCACAGAGAATACAAGCCTTCTGGCAAGCAGAGTCATGATGTGAATGCACTGCTTATTGATACATTTTGTACAAATTACAGTCTGCTGGGAATGTGATTCATATTCCTGATCCTTTCTTGACAAGACTCGTGTTCTGTGTTTAGCTGTAACTATCTGTTCACAACAAATACATGAAAGAAACCTCAGAGAAAAAAGTTCTTTTTTTTTTCCTCAGCAACTGTGAGTACTGAATCTTGGAGTTTAATGCATTTGCTGTGAAGGATGAGGTTAAAAATATTATTGTAGCCTTTGGGTTTGTTTTGTTTGCATTCACACAAAGAAGTAATACTGGATTTTATGACCCTTACATGTAGATTGTATTAAAGGAATGACATCATGGCAACTCAAACATGTAGAGCTCTGGCATCATAGATTCATAGAATCATTAAGGTTAGAAAAGACCACCAAGATCATCAAGTTGAAACATTAATCTAGCACCACCATGTTCACCAGTAAACCATATTCCCAAGTACCACATCCACATGCCTTTTAGACACCTCCAGAGGTGGCGATTCCACCACTTCTGTTCTCAGCCTCTTCCAATGCCTGACCACTCTTTCAATGAAGAAGCTTTATTCTAACATCTAATCTAAGCCTCCCCTGACACAACCTGAGGCTGTTTAGTCTGGTCCTGTCACTTGTTACCTCGGAAAAGAGACTCACCTGCACCTCACTCCTGCTTGAATGTTAGCATGTATGTGCAGAATACACTAGTTAATGCTATGGATCTGCCATAGGGTTGCTCTGCAGCTGCTCCTGTGGATCATGGATGAGGCATGCCCAGCATGTACAGAGTCTTTAGGAACTTTCCCTCCCAAATGCTCTCCAAGCAGGAGTAAGATGGCATTAAGAGTGCACATGCACTAATGTTGCATACTGTGAGGCTGAAGCATGTTGTGTTTATGTTGCAAACAGTGATGACAACAGATGATCAGAACTGGACCATTTGTATTATTAACAGGGCTGTCTGCACATGGAAATAAGCACACAAACAGGCAAAGTGATCAGGGAGCATCTCAGGTGATGACCATATTAAAGGCACTAGCACAGGCATATCCATAGCTACTTCCTGTGCTTTTTTTGTGGTGTGAAAGAGTGCATGGAGTATCCAACTGGGCATGAGCACAACAAAACGAGCAATCCATGTGTGGAAGTTGACATCATTGTGGACAAGTCCTGCTGGGGTGCCACTGCTTATTTCAGGAGTCCAGAGGGCAGAGGTGCTCTGTGGCCCAACACTCTCCCCACCTCCACCTCTTCTTTATTCCATGAGGATAAAAGGAACACACAGCACATAGTTGCATCTCTGCAACTTATAAACATATAGGTGTGTAAGTGTCTTCATCTTTTGACTCCTTTCCCTGCAATGTCACCTTAGTCTGATACTTCTGGTAGAAGATCTCAAAAAATTCTTCAAGAGAAGGGCGTTATGCTGTGATAGAGGTTTTGTTCTGCTAAGAATGAGACAGTTAAGCTCATCTTACTTGCAATTTAAGCAAGGATTGTATGCCATGAAGAGTTGAATTTTGTATTAATTACCTAGGGACACTATAAAAATTAGATTTCCAGTCACTTAAATGAAGAAACCAGACTGACTGAATAGCTGACTTATTTATTAATTCAGTAAATTCAGGTTTTCCTTTAATAAAGATTCTTTTCTGTAAATTAAAGCAGATGAAAGGAATATCATAAATGTAAAATTAGACTAATCCTATTGAATTTTAAGCTATGCCAAGGCTGCAAGAGAGAATTAAATCATTGATATAAGACAAAGAGTAGACTTGAGACTCTGATATTGAAAATAAATACAGTATTTTATGTGCACTATCTGTAAAATAACTGGAGGCACAAAAGGACTGTCCATAGAAAGCTATTGAATACTGTTTTATAAATCTATTTCTAAGGTAAGTCCATAATTTTGCAATAAAAATATTCATGCCAGATATAGATGTGTTTATATGTTCAAATTTAATCTTGTGATTTGATACAAACTGCATCTTGTAATACTCTGGTGATTGTTTTTCTATGCTGTGCTCCAAAGATAAAATAGTTTCTCTGCCTTCAGTTTAAGAAATCAATTACAAGTTTATGAATGCATTTGTGTCCTGGAGGGAAATGTAGAGTTGATTCAGACAAAAGTCTCAGAACTGAATTGCATTCAAATTATTCATGAACATTTTACATCTGTAAAGGAAAGGAATTGTGCAAGCAGTATTGTTTTTCTAGAAGTTTCAACATTTCTCTAAGACTGAACATTATGAAAATATATTGATAGTATGCTAAGTAGTGAGAAAGTGTCATAATGTGGTAGTGTATAAATATCCCTTACTTTCATAGTTAATATTTGAGCACAGTATAATTTCACATTGTTATAAATTATGATTCACCTTTAATAATAAAAATAGAAAAATGAAGTGGAAATAATTCTGAAAATTCTTCTCTGAAAATAGTTTTGAGCTCTGCTTCTTTAAATTCAGCTCTTCACAGATTGCTCCAGAACTCTAAAAATTAATATGTTCATTTTATTAATTCAAGTTATTTTAAGGTGTCTCACTTCTCTGGTGTCAAAGGTAATGTCAGTGTCTAGAAGAGTTTTCATTAGTGGCAAAAATATTTACACTTCACTATTTGGTGCATTGACCCTGGCTGGTCCCCAGGTGCCCATCAAAGTCACTCTATCACTCCCCTCCTCAGCAAGGGGGAAAGTAGAATGAGAGGCTCATGGGTAGGGATAAAGACAAGGAGAGATCACTCAACATTTGCTGTCACGGGGAAAACAGACTTGGCTGGGGGGAATTAATTTAGTGTATTGCCAATCAAAATCAGAGAAGGGTAATGAGAAAAAACCCACATCCTAAACCCCACCTTTTCCCCGCCATCCTTCCTTTCTTCCCAGGCTCAACTTCACACCCAGATTCTCTGCCTCCTCCCTGCGAGTAGGACAGGGTGGAGGGAAATGGGTGGTCAGTTCATCACACATGTCCCCTCTTCACAAATGTTGCCCTGCTCCAGCATGGGATCCCTCCCACAGGAAGTTCTCCAATGTGAGTCCTTCCCGTGGGCTGCAGTTTTCACAAACTGCTCCAGCGAGGGTCTGTTCCACAAGGTCAGTCCTTCAGGAGCAGACTGCTCCAGTGTGGGTCCTCGCAGGGTCACAGGTCCTGACAGCAAACCTGCTCCAGCATGGAATCCTCTCTCCATGGGGCCACAGGTCCTGCCAAGAGCCTTCTCCAGTGCAGACTTCCCATGGGGTAACAGCCTCCTTCAGGCACCTGCCTGCTCTGGCACGGGCTCTGCCAGGACCTGCAAGGGCATATCTGCTCCCGTGTGGACCTTCATGGGCTGCAGGGGGACAGCCCGACTCACCAGAGTCTTCACCATGGGCTGCAAGAGAATTTCAGCTCCAGCAGCTGGAGCACCTCCTCCACTTCCTCCACTGTCTCAGGTATCTGCAGGGCCTTTCCTCTCACATATTCTCACTTTTCTGTTCTAGCTGCTGTTGCACAGGATTTTTTTTTTTCTCCTTCTTAACTATGTTGTCCTGGAGGTGTTACCACCCTCACTGATGGCCCTGGCCCTGGCCAGTGGTGAGTCTGCCTGGCACTGGCTCTGTTGGATATGAGGGAAGCTTCTAACACTTCTCACAGAGCCACCCCTGTAGCCTTTCTTCTACCTAAACCTGGCCGTGCAAACCCAATACAATTGTGCCCACCCCCAGGTATGCTGCACACTCAGACTGTGAGAGATCATCCACAGGTGAATGTGCTTAATGTATTTCGTGTAATGAACATGATAAATCAGAAAAATGACTTGATTAAAAAAAAAAAAATTATCTAATCCAAGGTTTGAAACCAAGTGCATATGCACCTTTAGACATGGAAACCAACATATCCTCCATTTAGCAACAAGGTGACGAGAAATTGTCATTCAGGAGAAGGTACTTAAAAAGCTTATTCATGTCCTAGGCTATTTAGGATTAGACCACTTACTACAAGAATAAAAATACAGTAAAGTGCAAACATGATTGCTCAATCATACAACATCCCTATAAACAAACATTTGTCTCGTTTGTCTCATTTGTCTGTACTGAAGCATGGTTTGGCAAAAGGGTGCATCATGTGGAAATCTGTGGTTTCCTTTGTAGTCTCTGGGGAAAATGGGACTATTTGTCCCTGAGTAGGCTTTAAAACAATATTGTCAAATACTTTAATGTGTCACATGCAGGAGGATGTTTAGGAGCCGTTTCCATGCTATGCAACATTAGCACAACAATATCTATGTGTGCTGCCAGTTGTTGGGTTGCTGTGTAATTGAGTGGCACATTTGCAGCCTGTCTCAATACCAAGCAAATACATTTAAGAAAGCACAGACTGTAGACAGCAGGCAGTTACTAAGCTAGCTTTCTGCAGCACATGTGCTGAAGAACAGCAAATTATAAGAGATCTGAAAATACAGATTTGAGGGTCAGTGTATGACACAACTTGTATGACACAACTGCAAAAGCATTTGCGCCAATTTTTTCCTACGCCCATGAGAACATCTACAAATTACATAATAACTATTAAAGTTTGCAGCTTGTTCCTTGGCAGAAGAACAGTTTGAATTTTAAGCTGTTTATATATTTTTTTTTTGATGTCTGTGGTTTGAAGTTGATTACTGCTTGAACAACTGGTACCTCTATTTTCCTATGTCTTGGGATTTTTTTCTGAAGTTTCATAGTGTTCTGTTCAAAATTAAAGTTTCAGTGACTAAATCAGAATGTCAGACTCAATGGATATCTAGTGAGTGTCAGCAGCCTGCCACCTTTTGGGTCTCCGAATCTTAGGTCTGGGTGAAAACGTTAGGATTCAATGCAATCCAAAGGTCTGGAAGAACCCTTGTGAATTTTCCTCAGGGGCTGCCCTGGTCCCTGGAATGCTCTACATAATATCTGGAGGAAGAGGTGATACACATTTTATTCTTCTGCAAGGGTTATGTGGCCATATAAGTAGATTTCTTGTCTACACTATTGTGTTTGTCAGACAGGGAAAGACTATTATACAAACCAGTTATTCTTTTCATTATCCCCTTATCGTACACACTATGAAAAAAGACATTTAAAACACTCTTTTAAATATGATTATACTGAGTGGTCTATAAAAAAGATATACTATTCCTTCCATATGATATTCACCACGTTTTTTAAGACTAAATACCACATTAGCAGGTGGCCAAATATAGAAATTATGTACCCTTTTCAGTCTGAAAATGTGAATATTTTCCTAACATAGTTTATTTGATTTTCACTCTATGCATCAGCTATTGAACACAGAGGCTTCCAGCTGTCCTGTCCTTCAGCAGTTTCAGCCCAGATACAAAACCGTGACTCACAAAGAGCAGCACCGCACTGAAATTTAATGCTAGCAAGTAAATGAGAGTGAATCTTTTCTGTCTTCATCAGCTACCCATGGCTCTGTGTCTTCAAGTCACAATACAGTGCAATATACAATATGTATTTTAGATACCCATAGTGGTGTAGCTAAAGAAAGAGGGCAAGATATGTGTCTTTTTAGAAAAGGCAGCCTTTGAAGTGTAAGCCTTTAAAAGAACAGCTTGTTTCTTGAAAAAAAGAGATGAATTTCCAGATACCATTTCAAATAAAAATCAGTTGTACTATATTCTTATATAGTATATATATAGTACTTATATATAGTATATATGCTATATACTTATATAGTATATCAGTTATACTATATTCTTATTCTGTTTGTCTTCCTGAATATGAAAATAATGACACTGAAATGGATGAGAAAAAACAAAATGAAACAGGGGGGAAGCAGTAAGAGTCTTTAAAGCATTCTTTAAATAAAAATGTGAATACAATAATCATGGAGAATAAACAGGAATGGGCCCATGGATACCAGTGAATGTACTTGAAGTTCAACCTAGCTTCATAGCTTCAAATACAATCTCTCTTGTAAATCTCATTATTTATTTATATGTCTATTGTAAAAACATGTTGGTGGCTTATTCTGAGAAACATGCCATATGGCAAAAACATTAGTTCTTCTATAAACTGTTCTTAAATGGGAACTACTAAGTTTTAAGAGTGTGAAGCTAGTAAGGTTGTCTCAGATGTAATTTTAATATCCTAACAAGCCAGCCGCTATCAAAGGAACTGGGTGTTAGGTAAAAGTGCCAGTGTATCATCTCTATTTTCATTAAGCATGCCATACTTGTCTTATGGAAAGGCAATTAAATGAGCAGAGGCTTCTCAAACCAGAAAGTATCCCATTACACATTGAGGGCTTTTCTCTGATCTTTGAAGAAAGTGAACTGTGCAGAGTAGTTTTACCCCTAAATTTGACTGTGAATGTGCTAGATTTTTTTGGTAGCAGTGCAGTAGATGGCCACTGTTATTCGCCCCAGTTCTGCTGCCAAGGAGAGGTCAAGGTGGGAAGAAATACCACTGGAAATCAGAAGTCAGATCAGGCACTGGGCACTGTGGAGGCAGATCCTGAGGCTTGGCTGCAGATGGAGTCGGAAAAACCGGTCCAAACAAGACCAGTAGTAGGACTGAATATTTGCTGTGGATTCACAGTCAAGCACGTGATTACTTGAGGGAAATGGGCGGGTTTGAGTAGGAATCAGAGCAGCTGCCTTCTATCCTCCATACTGGGTTATTCCTCAGATTTGAAATTGTTGATTACTTTTAGCTTTCCTTTAACATTGTCAGAGAAATGTGTGTAAAGTATTCACTTTCTTTATAGTTTGTAGGTGTCATAATAAAGGAATTTAGAGGAGTCCCTGGAAACCCCTCATTTGACACTCTGAGAAGATTTGTATGGATTTTGTTTGCTGGCTTTGTCTGAAACAATCAAATCAGTTGGAGAATTTTGTTCAAGTTGAGTGAAAGGTAAGAAAGTGTAAGAAAAAATTGTATTATGTCAAAATTATCAGTTTTCATTGAAAGACTATCAATTTATGAAAAAGTAAATAGGGTTCCACCTGAAAAATTTAACAAGATGATTAGTCAATTTTATTTTTCAATAAATTAGAAGAGTCTTTCTATTTTGAATTGATCTCAATATTGTTTTCAATGTCCTATTTTAAAAACTATACATTAGTTGCTCGACTCTGTCTCTGAGAAAGCAGTTGGCCCAATGTGTTACCAAATACAAAAGAACTGGGTATGCACAGGTTTGAAAATGACCTGAGATCACTGTCTGGGTAGTCACACCCCAAACCTCATACCAGCCCTTGAAAAGACCAGAGATGAGTGGTCCCTCTACAAATATAGATAGCATTATAACCCCTCTAGATCTATAAGTCTGTGCCAGTTTTTGTGCCTCCCTTATACTGTTACAGCCACTTGAGCTTCCAAAGGATATTTCTGCTAGATATACTGTCCTTCTGAATAGATATTAAAACCTGCATTGTGTGAAAAAGAATTATGAACTAAAACTTCTTGTACTTCAAATGCAAATGAGCAAGGAGTTACTAACCAGACAATAGCTGAATCATAAATCTCTTATGGAAAAATAATATTCAAAAGTCTCTGGGTATAAATAATGCCTTCATATTTTGAAATTTGTCATACCAAGTGGAATGCTAGCTGTATGAACTGAGGATTCTGATAATTTTTAGCACACAGGTGCTTCATATTATAATAAAGAAAATGGCCTGCTATTCCTCCCACGGGAAGTGCATCCACTGGGAGACACCATAGTTCAATTAAATGGCACATCACTGAGAGGTAAGTCCTACACTGCAACATGCAATAATTTCCTCCAGAAATTTGTTCATCTTGCATTGGACACTGCACCTTGATGAAGAACATGCCCATCAAAAATCGAGGATTTATACTAATTTTAAATGAGAAAGGTCTAGATATTTTACATAGCATCATATAATTATTTAGGTTAGAAAGGACCTCTGGAAGAGATGGAGTCTAAACCCCTGCTCAAAACAGGTCCAATTAGTTGCTCAGGGACTTGTCTAGCAGAGTAAACAGCAGAGATTATAAACTTTTCCCATTTTATTTTTAATTCAAATCCCTGATTTAGTAACTAGACAAGGCCTACTTATGGAGAATTTAAGGAAGGTCATATAGTCTATTTTTCATGTATTAAAACCATAATATTTGTTTATTATTTTTCCCAAGCACACTCGAGTTATACCAATACACAAACTGTCAAGAATCTTCCTGCTGTAATGGATTTAATCATGACAATCTTTATTTTTGCATTTGAACTAGAGTTACGTGAATTATTTATTGGAATACCACAAAGTTTTGACAATGTAGTGGAAAACCTTTTAGGGATCCTTCAGATCTATAAAGCCTTTTATTTTGTTTTGTTCTCAGACTGCAATTTATGCTATTTCTATTTATTTCTGGGTTTTGTCAGCAAGGATTTTACAGGATGGGATGGTTGGTCTGGATGCATTCTGAGACCTAGTTCATCACTACTGCTGACCTGCTACTTGCTCGCTGCTAGATTGGAAGTTTAGTGAATAAAGTAAAAACATTCAACTCTCTGGATTTACTCTTTGTCCCCGGTTATCTGACTATGGCCCAAAAATTTCATGCTGCTTGGTATGTATTTTGGGAGCCAATATCTAATTTAGGCCACAGCTCTGCTCTTGAATCTGGGAGTGCTAATTTTGGCTCCCATCTTCAGTTTAGGTGTGAACCCAGGCACATCTGACTGAGGCAGAGGGATAAGGACACCACGCTCCCCTCATCCTTCCTACCTCCACACTGGTGTGCTTGTATCCACAAATAAGAGAAATGACCATGCTGCCCTCCAGCACTTTCTCTGCCTGGATGGCTGGAGAATCAGGCTGGTGAGAGTGCACCAGCCCTGTGGAGGAGGTGGCACAGGAGTCCTAGCTGGGAGGTTTTGTATGCAGTTTGGGGCACGACAGAGGGAAGGAGCAGGTGACAATCTTGAATGTTTGGAGATCATCTCCAGATAAATCACCCTTCTGTTAACTATTCAGACAGCAAAGGTAGGTTAGCTGAATAATATAGTTATCTAAAGCTGCCCGGTATTACATCTCTGCTACACACATGGAGGGATATCATTCTTTGAAAAGGCGTCTCAAAAATGCCCAAAATCACAGCAAGATGGGTAAGGGATTAGTAGGCATGATATCTTGAGGGGTCCACATAAACCCTGAGTGAGAAAAGCTAATACTGTGGATGATAGAGGTGAGCTTTTTGTCTGGGTAAGACTAAATGTTCAGTGAGAAAAGACATGACAGGAGAGAAAGACAGAACATTTATTTTCTGTAACAGGGGCAGACGGCCTTAGAATTGGACTCACTTATCACTGATTGACAAGTAGGCTAAATTTTTACAAATGGAGGAGTGATACTGAGATGGCTATATCCTTGTGACAGCCAAGTGACAGATCATTTCTTTTCCTTTTCTTTGTTTCTTTGATAGAATTGTGAACAAAGGAAGTATGATAAGTATTTTAAACCTTTATTTCATTTAAACATCAAAAATAATGGCTTTGGTGATTTATACGGAATCATAGAATCATTTTATGTCACAAAATAGCTTCAAGATCATCCAGTCCAACCTCTAATCTAGCACTGCCAAGCCCACCAAATCATGTCCCTCCCACTCAGTCAGCCAAGGTTTGTTTAGGAGAATGAGGCTGCCTCTGCTACTTATTTTTCTTTGTTCCTTCCACCCACAGTTTTTTTTCAATTTACTAGCTTACAGTCAACCTAGTTCAATCAGATTCTTTTGTCTGTCTTTGTTTTTTGACTGCCTTTTACTATATTCTTGTCTTCATTGTAACTCTTAGTCTGAGTCTTAGATCATAAGCCCAAACCATCTGCAGAGAGGTCTTCTGTCTTTCAGATATCTTTCCTTTGTCTATCCTCTCTCATTTAATCTACAGCACACACCAGGAAGATGCTTACTTCATTTCACTGTCAGTGTTGCATGAAACCTTCACTGGGGTTTTTGTGGAAACAGATGTGAGTCATTCCAAGCACTAATGCCTTGTATGGATTGTAGGCTTGACTGAGAGGAAAGAGTGCAACTAGGAGATTAGACAACCAAAAAGGCAAAATTTCTAGTGATTTCAAGTCTATTTGATGTATGTCTACTTTAAGTCTCCTATGTATGCACAGGTGTGTGAGCAACAGTGGCTGAGAGGGTACAGCTTTGGCATTCAGTATTTCTGGGATAGTCAAAGAGCCTGTGGCTAATGGGTGACTGTGGAATCTGGAGCCTGCCTATACCTGCAGTTTGGACAAAATCAATACCCACAAAAAGTGAATTTCCCAGGGACCATTGGCTCCGAAATTGCTGTGGAGAATTTGCCTGTGGTGTCCTACAAATCTAAAACAGCTGACAATGGCTTTTAGAAAATTAAGTCAGTAGAGCAAGCTGAACAGTTCAAAGGGCCCATGTCTGGATAAGTATATAAGGATAAACTGTTCAGGGTGTATATCACCCAAAACAGTTACACACTGTCCTGTAAATGGATTATGTGATATTCTGCAGAGAAGTACAAATACATCCAACTCAGGCAAAGATATGCTGAGCAGGCTGCTTTTTGAAAGCCAGAGAGTGCCCAGACAGATACAGACATAGGCATATATATGTATATGCTACTTCAAATGCTTATAAAAAATAGATATATTCAGTTCCGAGGAGGCTTTTTGGAATCCCATCAGGGTAGGGTTTACAGGGTTTTTGTTCATGTTTTTAAACTCAGATTCTATTTAAGTGGATGGGAACTAAACATCCAGAACCCTTAAGAAGTTAAAAATGAAGAAATCATTAGTCACTTGGTGCTCCAGTTTCCAGGGAATAATAGTTTTCCTTTCTTTTACCTCTCAACTCTCACAGTTAATTTGAAACTATCTCATGTAGAATGGCTTCCATGTTGATTTACTCTAGAATCATCCTGGAGCTGTGGATAGATTGACCAGCATATAGTTCTCCAAATCCTCTTTCTTGCCAGGTTTTTTGAAGATATGTGTAGCATTTGCCTTTTTCTGGTCATCAGTCTGGTCATTATTTAGCTCAATTAGGAATTTAAGCATTTATTGTTTAGCCAAGCTGATTTTCCACTCTCTCTACCTATTTTCTTGCAACCCAGGATGAATTGCACTTACGTATCATGGAAATTGTTCTTGACATCAACCAGCTCCCCTGGGCACTCTTGCCTGAGAGAACAGCCTCCCAAGACAACCATTTTAATCCTTCCCTGAACAAGCATAACTCCACTATCCTAATGTCCAAGGTCACAGTTTTTAGAACAATTTAGGTTGGAAGTGCCTTCTGGAAATCATCTGGTCTTGTCCCATACCCAGGGTGGGTCCAACCTATCTTGGGTTGCTCAGGACCAAGGACAGAGGTTCCACAAAACACCTGGCCCATCTCTCCCAGTGTTTGACTACCTTCATAGTTAAAAATATTTGTCTATCTGCTCAGAATTTGCCTTGTTTTAACTTGTGACCCTTGCCTCTCATCCTGTCACTGAGTACCTTCAGGAAGAGTCTGGCTTCATCTTCCCTATAACCTTGCACTAGTTACTCTGTTAGCATTCTCACTTGCTTCAGGGTCCACATTGTCGTCACTGCAGCCCAAAGCTGCCCTCGACTGTCATATCCCCAAGCAGTTATTCTTTGGTTTTTGAGTAGAATATCCGTAGGAGTACCTCCCATGTGTGAAAAAATCTTCCTCAAAAGATTCCGTAAATATCTCTTGCATGGGTGAGGGATGGCAGAAAAAGTTAATTTCTTATGTTTAACTAGAAACCAGATGACTAAAGCTTCACTAAATTTCTAGCTTAGCAAAGCAATGAACACCCCAAAAATGCACTATTTATTAGCCTATGGCACTGACATGAACAGCATAGATATGATATATGATTTTTCAGAATTTAACTGGGAAGTGACACTACAGTTATAATCTGAAAATATTTCCTGTCTTATAGGTATTGACGTGGAGAATACTAAAGTCTATTTCAATTGAGCATCCTTGTTAGAAGGATTTCATTGAAAATCATTGAGACTAAAAGTAAGACACCCCACAAGTGGATCTTTTTTATATCCTTATAGTTTATTTCAAAAGGGCAGAAAAGCCTACTTGTATAATTACAGTTCTGCAGTCAATAATTTAGATCAATAACTATAGTTTTATTTCTGACTACCATTATTATTAGGCTGTTGTGCAGAATTTAAAATAATGATGAACACCACCTACTGATGGTTTTAAAAGTGCTGCAAGTTGCTGTAGATGATTTTCTATTTAGTGGTTAATTAGGATTAGGAAATCAGATAAAATGCAAGGTTTTGGCTCTCCACATTGGAATATGCATCATTGTAGACTTATCTTGCTTCCTCAACAGTCCTTAGTGAGACCATGTATGAGATCTCTCACTGGAAGTTCTGCAGGAAAGCAGTGGAGTGAAATATGGCTCTCTGGCAACCTTTTATTACTTAATCATTTCCCACTAGAACACAGTGGGAAACACAGGGCAAAACTATATTTGGATATATTTAGCCAAGAGATTTATGACTGTTAGGAAACTCCAAATAGTACACAATGTGACCGTGTCTTCCTCAGCAACGCAGGCTACTTTGGGTACTTCTGATCAGCATTCAGCTCTTTACACTCACTTGCCACCGCTGAACTCAGGGTTTCAGTTCTTATATTGTTACACTTTAAGGTCTAAGTTCAGATAATCTGAAATAACATCAAAAGCTTACAGGTAAAAACATTTGTCCTTCTTTGTGTGCTGTGGCGTAAGTAGTGTGCTGTATGTTTTATGGGTAAAATTTTTTGCATAAGGATAAGTGCTTTGAAACCCAAGCGATGTGCAACTCAAACCAGGCTTTGAAAATTAGTGCCTATTTCTAGTCTTGCTCTCCTTGTGCTGCAGCCCCACATCAGTAAAGGAGGTCTCATAACATCCGCTATCTCAACAGGATGCTGTGAAAATGCAATTATATGTATGCAATGCTCAGATACTGGAAAGACAAATACTATAGGGAAGTCTATGAACAATTTCCATGTTCAATGCAAAGTTTGATTGACATGTAACACCTCAAGCTTTAAGCTGATCATCAAACAGTAAGCTTTTGAACTCTGTCTGTGTGCCAAATGGCACAGATCTCAGAAGCAAATAGCAGCAATCATACATTCAATTTAATCCCTATTATAGGTACAGGAAAGATACAGGCTTCTACATTGTCTACCAATATGTGTGTCATGATGTGCATTATGATTATACATATTAGCATATGCTAGTCCATTTAACCATTTCATTTTGAAGCCCTGAAAGTCTTGTAGTCTAATGTTCATGTCTGTGTGTATATGTGTTTAGAGGTATAAAATTTTGGTCACTGTATGTAAGTGACTATATGCAGATGAGATGTTCCCTTTCATTTTTGCAATTCTTGTTGAGATTATCCTCATCATCACTACCTTGCCAAATGTGGTATAGTCTTCAAAAGAAAATATTCACAGCCTGATGATTCTGGCTCTACTGATGTTTGTTTTCTTTTGTTTTCTTTTTCTAATCTCTTCTTTTATCAGCTATGGATCTGTCATTTACATTTAGTTCAGTTATTATTGCCCTAGCGAAGATTTCATAGGGTATTTCTATCTCACTTGATTCAAAAATTGGCAAATCATAACTATTGAGATATTAATTATTTTAACCTCTTTTGGAAATATTTTTCTGATCAAATATGGTCAGTTCCAAACCACTGAGACTGGAGTAGGTATTTTTCCATGGTACAGGAGGATTTTTCATCGATATTGACAGGATGTATGTACTGACCTGAATGTATGTGCTCTTATTTGAAAATGTCCTTATAGGAGGAGGAAATGAAATTAAATGAAGGCAATTGGAACTTAGGATCTGTAACAAAGGGATCAAATGCATCTCTGTTTGGGTGTATTTCACCCTGAAAAGATGTATAAATCCTTTCACATTCATGCCTGTCAAGAATGGATTGGTATTTTCTCGGTTTATGACTTTGAACCTGCCAAAATCTAAGATGTTACTTTGCATCTGTCACTGTGCCATTACAGTAATTTGTCCATCTGGGTGTCAAGACACTGGGTGCTATTTTCTGGGGACCTTGGAAATGCAAAGTGGTATTATATTTTTTTTTTCAAGTATTTCAGGTGTATGCACTACAGGGAAACAAATCAATCTCCTCTGCCTAAAACTATTGCAATTAAAACCCATGTCTGCTGCCATTTGTGTGTGGAGACAAAAGCTTAATTACATTAATATCTCCTAGTTGCACATTTGACCTGGATCTGCATCTACTTATTTTTATGGTATTTATGGCATTCTTCATGGTCTCCCAGAAAAAAAAAGAATTGTGCTGCCCAAAACAGTAATTTTAGTCGGATGTGAAAATTATCTTGCCTTGAAATCTTTCTGAAGGAGAGACCATGTCACAGCAACTAATTTTTTATTGCAGTTCCTGTAACAATCCATTTAATTTGGCTTTCACTTGACCCTAGCTCAGAAAACAATATGATTTGAGAAGAGCCCTGCAGTATTCCTCTCAGATACAAGTTTTGTAGTGTCCATCACTGCTGAGGGAGAATGAGAAGTTTGCTCTGATGTCCTTGGCAGTATTTTCCCTTTCTGGATGCAGTTGTGTGCAGTCGGGGGAGCCTGAGGTCTGTATCTGGAGAGGGGATATGCTGGGGGCAAAATGTGGCTACAGAGCAAGGTGAGAATGTGGTCCTTTGACAGAACACAGGTGCCTGAAGCAGACAGAATGAGCACAGTAGGTAAGGCAGGAAAAATGTCAAGCTATACAAAAGCATGTTTTTCTCTCAATATTCTTAGCTCATTTCCAGGGTGAAAAGCCCATGCATGACTTGTGCCTTTTTATTGTTAAGATATGCTTAAATGGAAATGAAAGGTTTGTATAGGAAAAATTATAGCTTTTTAGAAACACAGAAATTAATTTTTCATGAATAAAAGAACCCCTGAGGCTCAAATGTAGTAACGTGTTAGCATGGGCACACTGCTGCCGACAGTGAGAGGAAGCAACCCCTTCTTCAGCTTTGGTGCCAGCTGCTTTTCTTTGTGACTTTTACAGACTTTCACACCAGAACAATTTTTTTCCACTGTGTTTCATACAGCAAAAGCTTTTCAGTACTTTCAGTTTATAAAACTTCTAAATATAAAATTTACTGCATGGAACAATTTATAAAGGAGAATATTCCCTCTGCTGCATGCCTTGTGGGAATCTCATCTGAGCACTCATCAACTGTGTCTGTAACAAGAAGCAGTTGTGTAGGAAAGAGGGGATAATTTTGTACATTTTTTTTTACTGCCTAAGTAATTTTTCCTTTGAAAGATTTGCCTGTGGACTCATTTTGACTGTATTTTAGTTGAACTTCTTGATATATTTTGCAGAACTTCACTAAAGGTTCCCAGCAATGATTTCCTAAGTCACCAAAACCTGTCAGATCTCAGTGCAATGGTTTATTCAAAAAATGTCTGCTCGCTTTCAGTGTAGGAATACTGGAACTGTGGAGGACCATGTATTACAAGACCTTCAGTAAATTGATACATTTAGCTTTCATCCCTGCTGCAACACTTTCATATGCAAACTTCCTATTCTTATAACCCTAACTTATTTTATTGCCAGTCTGAAATTTCCTGAACATTCCCTTCATCCTTTGGCAGCTGCTGCTGAGCTTCTTTATAAATATTAATGATTGGTTCTCATAGACATTATTTATTCTGCATCACTCCACAGATGTATGCCAGCAAGTTAATTTACTATTACGTTTTGGTTGGTTTCTCTTTTTTTTTCCTTTTTCCTTTTTCTTTTCTTTTCTTTTCTTTTCTTTTCTTTTCTTTTCTTTTCTTTTCTTTTCTTTTCTTTTCTTTTCTTTTCTTTTGCTATCAGAGAAGGAAAGACTCAATTCAGATCTGTTTGTTGACTTTATATTGTGTTGTATGTTTGTATTCCAGGCTTGCATTCCTGCTACTAGGTGAGTCCTTCTCCCAGAAGAAACTGAAAATCAACCCTTTCTCTGCTAATCCTGTTCCAATTTTAAGATGGTTTGTATCACACCACTGCTTCATCTCTCAGCTTTACTGATACAATCTCTCCTCTGAAATGCCAGGGCACTGTTCTTCCATAGTCACTGTGGCAGTATTTTTCCCATGTGTTATTCTGCTGTCTTTGGTCCCATGACTTTGTGCCTACAGACCTCTGTATTGTTGTTTGGCAGGGTTCTCATGGGAGGTGGCTACCACCAGCCTGGGATCTGCACCCTTTTCTCCCTCTTGCTTCTTTCCCGCTCCTCTTGCTTTGCAGATTTTCGTTTATGGCAGAGATAAACACAGATCACAGCAAGGTCAATAGCATCATTTAAAGATGGGATAAATATTATGCAATGATATTTGTGCATATGAACTGCATAACAGACAATGGTTATGCAGTACTTACATTAATTAACATGCTCCAATCAGTACTAACATCATCATAAACTGAAACAAGCAACAGGGACTTTGAACAAATCACAGTGGAAAGTACTAAGGGGAAAAGTGTGATGGAAATCATCCTTCCAGACATCTTCAGTGTTGCTACCTGCTGCACTGGAGAGAGAACCCAGAGGACTGTTGCTGCTTTTCCTATCTGTCTGCATGTACAGCTTGTTGCCTTCCTCTCACACTTCCTCTCCCTCTCCTTCTTTGTCTCCCCCCCTTTCGCCTGCTCTCTATCCTTTCTCTTTCTCCCTCCCTTAATTCTCCTTCCATCACCCTGGTTTTATTCTACCTGAGAAGTAACTTGCACTCTTATAATTGATGTAAGTCACCAGCTTTGAGCCACCCTAATAAATCTTTGTGCATACGAAACTTGATATTATTCGTGAAGTGGCACCATTCAACAATAAGGTGCTCCTTACATGTGGATCTCCGCAGTTTTAAAGTCAGTCTGATGTGTTTTACAAGAGAGAAAGCATGTTCACTTCAGAAACAGCTGTGGGATTTGAAAATATTACCTTTCTCCCAAACTCCAGCTGTTTATTACTGATCAGTACTGGGAAGAATGGGTATCTGGGAGTGCTGCTCACAATATGCCTGACTGAGTGCAGTTCAAACCTTCCAAGTGATTTTACAAGGCTGTGTCATTGTCAAGCCACATCTGCACCCTTTGAAGCAGCTTTTGGGTCCAGAAAGAGCCCCTTTCAGCAAGAAATTGTTTCCCAACTAACACAAGACTTTATTAGAGACAACATACCTGATCTATTCCAATGATAAGTCACTGCTGAAAGCAATTCAAACTAAATGTGCACATTTCAGTGAGTGTGTACTAAAGTGGATCCACACTCTATCCCATTGTCCTCCTGTGGGGTCTGTAATCCCAGATCCAAGGACTAAATGAGTATCTGAGCACATCTGCTTCTTAGACTGCTCTAATTTAGTTAGAAGAGCTCTTGTGATGCTACCTGTAAACTCTCAAAGTTAGTTGTGGCAGTCACTACCTGTGAGATGTTTGGTCCTCCACGGTGTGTAACAAAGCCCCCTAATACCAGGGGTTTACATCATCCCGAAAGACTAACTGATTGAGGGAATCAATCTGGAAAATACAAACATTGATCCAGAAACTGATTTCAGCCTGCTAATAAGAGTCAGTTAGACACAAGTTTACATGTAAAATGCTGTAACTGCTGGGAACATTCTTCCCCTCCCTCCAAAATTTGTTTACACGGTCCAGTGAGAGACTCAGTGTTATTGGAACTACTATGATTAAACAGTACTCTCTCATTTTCTAAAAGATTGATCTCATTGGAGGACTTCTTGCAAACTAATAGTATTCTGGTGGAGGTTATATGCTGTGTTGTGTTTCCCCAACCAAAGCACATAGCTTTGGTGGACATTAGCACATGGCTGAGCCTCATCCACAGGCAACATGGAAACATCCAGACAAAGAAGATGCCAAACATCAAGGGATCTGTTTTAAGTATGGATAGATGGACACACTCCTCTTTCATGTGCTTGATGCTGTGATATGTAGACTTCAATTTGGGTATCTAAAAGTCAGAAGATATTGTACCAGATTGCCTTCAGTCTCTCTTCCAGTCAGTGAACATCTCCAAAAGGCAGTTCATCTCATCATTAAGCAGATGTCTATGATGGGTTATGCAAAATCTTCTTTGGAAGTTTTTTTATTCAAAAGTCATTATAATCTGAACCTGGAATGACTAGTTTACTCATGTAAAGGTGGGTTGAGATGAATTCCAGAAACCACAGCTTTCTATATTTTTCCTTTTTTTCTTTTTGCATGCAATCTTCTCTTGCACATGGAATTTATATTTGAATGTACTTCTTAGAGATATTATAAGGTATGCCAACATTTACAAAATTTGTGGAAAATTGCAATCAAAGAAAATTAAAAGGTGAGGAGAGGTTATTCTTCAGAGATTTGCAACTCACATTTTCTTCAGCTAAGTTACTGCCACAGTTCTCTGCACAGGTATAAGTGATTTTAGAGGCGCAGTCAATGGTGAACCATACTGCTGTTAATTTACAAAATAAAAATGAGAAGGAAGTGCTTTTATTTGCAATGACTGCTTCTGATGCCCAAACTCTGGGGCATTTCTATTTTAGCTCTGCAAAATTAGACATAGAAAAGTTAACATTAAGATTTCAGCTATCCAAAGTTTAAAGGGCTTATCCAAGATTTTCTTTCTATTCTTTCTATTACTTTCCATGTCCATACCATTATTTGAATGCCTTTCATTCTAATTCCGGTAAAGCAAAGAAACATTCAGGAAATATAAAAACCCCACATTTATTTTGACAATTCATATACGATGTATTCCACAGTTAGCTATTGAAAAAATTAGATTGCTGGTTTATTTACAGCTTTGATAATCTTGGTCTATTACCGCTGATTGCCGTGTTCATCTAAAATTTTTTGTTATTATAACAATTTAGATAAGGAATTAAATTAGGAGGAATTTCATTGATTCAAAAGAAAAATAATTTAACCACACTGATTAAAAGGAAAAATGACAGAGATTTAGCTATCAAAGTTGTTTTGAATGGGCCTTCATGGGCATATAGTGCTGCTCAGTGCATAAAGAATATCTTTCACATATCTGATTTCCTCTCCTTGGAGAGAATTGTGCCAGGCACCTCCAACACCTTTTGAAGCAGTATTTTGCCCTCTTACATGATCTGGGTCATGACTACATTTTAAAATTGGAAGTATTGGTTTGGCTTCTTATTACAGTTCTGATTTGTGCAAAGGACCACTCCTACAATCAGTAAGACACAAATGCATTCAGATGTATCAGATTAAAATCCCCCTGTCGCAAGTAAAGCAGTATCGTATTGTAACAGCAGCATCAAAGGTCACAGGTTTGCTGAGCATGTCATATGCATGTGCAGATGACATTCTGCTCCCTTCTCTCTTTGCTCACTCTCTTTCTGCAATCTGCCAAATGAGTTGGCAAAATCCTTCCTCTGAGAAAGCAACTTATTCAAGTGTAATACCTTGCCTCCTTCAGGCTATGTCAGCTTGAAGCACGTATGTGTTCAGCATAGATTATTTCTGTTGGAATGAAGGAAGGAGGTTTCTGTCTCTTTCTTTAGTTAGACTGAATCATGGTTGAATGAGACTTCACAGGTGACACCATCTTTTTGTTGTATGTGCAAACATACAAAAGCTGCGATTGGTACGGGATGTCTACAGTCAATGTAACAGAAGGAATCCTAGTATAAACTTTTATTTTCCTAGAATTACAGAACCATAGGACAGCACATCTTAGAAGATCAGATGGGATGAGAGCTAGATGAGATTATCGAGCACCCTGTCCAATCCCATCTTGAAAACCCTCAGTGGTGGGAACTCTACCGTGTCCCTGGGGAGGTCGTTCCAATGAATGATTTTTCTTACAGTAAAAAAATTTCTTCCTCTACTGACAGGAAACCTCTCCTGATGCAATTTGTATGCACTACACCTTGTCTTCTCCGTGTGGGTCTTTGTGATAAGGGAGATTTCATCCTCTTTATAGCTGTCATTGAAGTACTGGAGTACTGTGATGACATCCCCAGAGCCTTGCCTTTTCAGGGAAAAGGCACCTAACTCCTTCAGTCGTTTCTTGTAGAGCAGGTTCACCAACCCTTTGATCATCTTTGTGGGTCTCCTCTGGACTCTCCACACTCTGTCCACGTTTCTTGAACTGTAGGGAGCAGGGCTGCATACAGTACTCCATGTGCAGCCTGACAGGTGTTGACTGTAGTAGGATGATCACATCTCTGTCTCTGCCAGCAGTCTTTTAGAGCTGCTGAAGTTGTTACTCCTGAATTAATTACTATACTAGTTATCCTGGAAGAGGATTTTGACATGAGCATCTCAAACAGTACATAGAAGAAACACAAAGTCTCATTTCTGCCATCTCCAGCAGTCATTATCTTGTAGGAGGGTTCCACTTTTTTAGTATGGGCATATTTCTAGCTCAGATACCTGTATGAAGGGCAATTAGTTAACAAACAGAAGGGGCTTTGATTACCTAGAGATTACACGGCCTGGGAAGTGTAGCTGTGGGGCAGTGTGAGTGTTGTGAACCTGGAGAGATCTGTGCTACACTAAGAATGAAGAGGCCACTGCTTTGAGCTTTTTATTTCTCCTTCCTGTGAAGAACTGTCTTTTCTGAATAAAACCCACAATTAATCCTGAAACTTTTCTGGTGTAGATTCCATCCAGACACTATTAAAAAGAAAAAAAAAACCTGAGTAAGTCCTATCAAAGGATCATTCACCTCTTCAAATCTTCTAACGCATTGATTTCTTTTATGGTATTTTTGGTCTTCTCTTTTTTGACATGGTACGAGCTCTCGCTTTCTTTTATCATTTTCCAGGGTAGGGCTGACACTCTGCCAAGAGCTAGACAGTGCCATTTTCTTGGCAGTTTGCTGTTTTGACTTTTTCTTCTCGTTAATAAGGACTCATTTTAACACTTTTTATGTGTTATGACTCTGTGGTTTTCATTATTTTTAAAATGCCATACTATTTCATTTTGGTATTTTTGAAGTGCTGCTTATTGTTAACATCAGAACAGTAATTTTAATATTGACCTTATTTTGGAGTCCTTCCTGATCAGAGCAGGTGAACTATCCCTGTCAGTCATGGAAATAACTTTTGATTGACCAAGTAAGGAAAGAAAGATAGGGTCTTACATGTCTCATGAGAGTCAGTAGCTTGACAGAGGAGACAGATTGTCCTGGTGACCTGATGGAGAGGCTGTAGAGTATCCATGTCTTAGGTACATATCTATAAAGCATCAGACTTCATTGGTACTACCACTTGTGTACTTTTTGCATGATTTTCTGACCTTTCCTCTTCTGGTTCAGCTTCTCAAAATACATTATTCACAGTGACAGTGTTGGTAATCCATCTGCACCCTGCACATACCTGGGATTTTGTACAGCTATCCTTTTGAAGCTGGTTGTTGCAGTTTTCCTTGTTGTGGTAGGGAAAATCTCCTCTTTGACCTATAGTGTAAGATCCTGTTCATTACGCACTTCTATTGTCAAAGGCTTGGTTCTCTGGCCGAAAATAGCCTTGACTTTGTAAGGAGTTAGTCTTTTATTCACTTGTACTTGTGGGAACAAGTGGGTAAATAAGGTGGCACTAAGTTTTGAGCATGGCCTCCATGCTGACCTCCCTCAATCCCCCAAACTCATATCAGATATCTCCCATGGTGCTTCTTTCCATCAGCAAGAGAAGAAACCAGATACAGAATTCTGAACATATGAAAGCTTTCCCTTTTAAACTGTTTTAGAGACTTGCATCTCAGTCTGAAGCAGGAGCAGCAGCTGCCTTTATTCTATTTATTAGAAATAACTGCCTATTTGTAGTCTGAAAAAGGCGTGGTATCTAACTCTGCTCTTGTTGGCTATGTTTTTCAGTATGTCTAGTCAGACAACACCCATGCATGCATTTAATAAAAGCATTAATGAATGTAAAGAGCAGTGAGGGAAATTTAGGATGGATATTGTGGAAATACCTTCTAGTGGGAATATTTAGACGTGGGATTAGGTTGCCTAGGGAGGTAAAAGAATCTCAATCTCTATAAATTTGCAGACTCTTGTTTGACAAATGTCTGCCAGGAGTTATTTAGTTGATCCTGTCTTATACAGACAACTAAGGAATATGACCTATAAAGTCCTTCCCAGTTCTATTTCTTATGCTTGCTAAGAAAGAACAGCATGTATGAATTAGGAGCCAGAAACACTCATGCCTCATCCCAGATTCTGTAACAATCTTAATAACAGTGTTGTATAGCAGGGACTAAAACATTCATCTTCATGAAGCCTCAAGGTGGTCTACAATAATCATGTGTGCTTTAGAATACATAGGAAGTATCACAGTTAAATACAGAAGATAAATATATTTTTAGACATATAAAAGGACATGTTGTTAGTAGCCTAGCAACAGGCTCATCATCCAGCATTGTAGTGCATTTAGAGACACACAGATGTGCTTGAATGAACACTTTTTAGACAGAACAAGTAAAAATAAACTGGAAGCTCTCCTGCTTGCTCATCTCCATCAACATCGGCAGCATAAATTGTAAAAGTTTCTTTAGGGTGTGTTCTGTGGGCTGTTTTCAAGTCAGCTAGGGAGCCTTGCTGATTTCCAACATTATCTTCAGATGTGGTGGGATAATGTCAGTAATGAGGATACTGTGGAGTAACTGAGAAAATACCTCCTGATAAATGAGATCCTGGATCTAAAGACCGTTCATTTGTTCCCTTAGTTGAGTAGCAGTGTTTTCCCAAGGAGTCATGGCAAAGCAATGACTTTTTTCTCGTTTTTGAAAATCTGATTGTTTTTATTCAAATGGGGGGGAAGGAAGGAAGGAAGGAAGGAAGGAAGGAAGGAAGGAAGGAAGGAAGGAAGGAAGGAAGGAAGGAAGGAAGGAAGGAAGGAAGGAAGGAAGGAAGGAAGGAAGGAAGGGAGAAAGGGAGAAAGGGAGAAAGGGAGAAAGGGAGAAAGGGAGAAAGGGAGAAAGGGAAACGCACCCTGACAGAATCTAAACATAAATGAACCATTTTGTTGTTCATAAACAATGACATACAGTGGGGTCCAGATCCTTCTCAGATGGCTGTATCCAGTTTGTAGTAAATAAGGGCAGGAATAAAAATAATCTTGTTTGGCTGTGGAAGAGTATAGCAATGACTCTGAACAAAGCTTTGCAGCAAGTGTGAGGATGCCGTGTATAATTTTTACAACATCCTTTGTGGAAAATAAATAATATTTTGGAGAAGTTAGTGCTAGGGATGAATGCAGGGAAAGAATGTAGACACTTGAGTATGAGGGATTTCTTAGGGATTTTTAAAGGTAGTGTCTAGAGGAGCTGGACAAAGAGACAACCACTTCCTTCTTTCACTCTTTTTCTAACACACAATTAAGGAAAGTAAAAGAACATTATTTAAGATATCAGTGACAGTCTCCCCTGAAATGCATGAAACCACAACACAGGCAATCATCAAATTAATGACCTTTCTAGCCAGAGAAAGGAGGGGGATACAAATGCTGAATAAAAGACTTGTAATTCCTCCCTTCAGTCCCCGTGCAGTGCATCCATAGTCAAGACATGACTTGCTGCCTTTACAAAGCAGGCTTTAGGAAGGGTGCCAGGAGGCAGGACTAGGGAGCCATTGCCAGGTGCTTCAAAGGGGGTTTCACCTTTAGACACTTCAGGAGCTGCACCCACATGCTTCAACAACAGGTCAACACATAGCTTGCCTACAGTGTCTGTCTTGGCTACCGAAGCTTTGTTGGCAACAATTTATTCTCTAATGACAGTGATCCCAAGCTGTCAAAACTCTCCTTACAGCTTCAGTTTTGAAACTGTACTGAAATTAGCACTGGAACCCTTTTTATTCAAGGCAGAATTTACATATTCTGCATTTAACTCTCCCTTGCTTGTGATGGCTGTCAGAGCTAATGTGGTTGCTGTCCTAAATTAACTAGGATCACAGAAACTGATCTTAAAAAGCCACTAACCTCTCTCAGGCATAGAATGCAGTTTTGGAGAACATAGAAAATTGGAAATTTGTACTCTGTGTGTGTGCTAATTATATTGAAACAGGTATAGTCAAAGTGATATATAAAACAATGCAGCCAAGCATATATGTCCTTTCAGGCAGCTAAAAGTATACAAATACAAAACTGCTTACATGAAAACAAGTAAACTATACCACAGCTTGATTTTATTTCCACCTACTTTCCTTCATAGCTTCTGCCATATATGTGTGTAAATGGCACACTGAAAAAACTGTCTGAGGAAAATAAAACTACCTTAGACTTCATATTCAATCTGATTCAGCGTTATTTACAGGAAGTTGTGTGTGGGTCCAATAGGGAAATGTGGGACAGCCTGACAACTCTCACATGCCTTGGAGTTTAAGACTTTGATCTCAGAGCATTGCTGTGGCTTTCCACACCAGCCCATTGGGTAGCAGGGGAGCAGTAGCTTGGCAAGTATGGCCAGTATAGACTTCCCAATTCAACACATTAACTTTAGAAAGCATGTGCAGAGACTACTGGAAATGAACCAAAATGTTCTCCCTTTTAACTCCTGGTGCCATTTTAAATATGACACTCTTTATTTTTGAAGTATCTCATCCTTCCATTATGAATAACTTAAGACTCATCTCTCACCATGCCATATATTTCATTAGAAGAGGAATCCTGTTTGTCATCACTAGCATATTCTTTTATTAGTTTATAGCTTTGTTCACAGGAAATTTATCTTACATATATCTCTCTTTTGCTCAGAAATCCTTTGTGCAATCCTTAAAGTTCTCCTAGAAGGGATGCAGCAGTATCATTAGAGGATATTTTCACAAGACAGTTTATATACAGGAAGGTAAATCTAGTAGATCTGGTTAGATGCATTTGGGACTTGCAGACTGAAGTTAATGTGTACACCCAGCAGCACTCCTTGGCAGCTAATGTGTTTTCTTGTGTTTCAGAAGAGGGTAACATCTGCAAGGGAGTATGAGTATGACTCTGGTCAAAATTTGATTGTCAAGATATGTTGTGAGAGGCAAGTCTCTACTTGGGAGCAAGGTCAATCCAGCTCTAGAGATGCAGTAGGGATTGATCCTGCCCTATGCTTCAATGCACCTTAGGAACAGTAATTCATTTGAGTTCATCTGTTCCTGTTGTTGCTCAGGATGGATAGAAGGATGTGACTTCATTCACAGGTACCAAAGGATTTGACCTGTTCAACATGTATCATCTTGTTTTCACATTTGCATCAACTCTTGGTAAACTTTGGTGCCATTCTGACAACAACTGTCTCATAGTTAGGTCTTTTAGGCTCCATTAGATGGCAAATGTTCTCATCTAAAAAGGTTTTTGTCATCTAAACCAGATGGTATGATTAATTCTGCTATGGATGTTTTTAAATGTGGAAAGTATACAGACATGACAAATATTCAGAAGAATGGCTGGAAGAAATCATATATGACTAAGAGGTTCTAGGGAGATTGTGTATGTAATTTTTGTGCTTGATTTCAGCAGGGATGACTGTAATTTTATTGTCTAGTTGGTTTTTGTGGCTGTATAAATGCACTAGAGTTATCCAGCTGAATATACAAAACAAGAACTCACTTTAACACGGGGAGTTACAGGTAAGAGCAAGACCCATTGAAAGACTTTGCAGATCTAGCCGTGAGTTAGGTGGTTGAAGAAAGCTGGACCATAGAGCACCAGTATGAGGTGCCTCTGCACCTGGTACACTGCAAAGGACGTATGTCAAGGCCCACACAAGCCAACAAGCAAATCTTGAAATCTTCTTTAATTGTATTCTAGAATTGTTCATTAATCTTCACTTACACAGAAACTTTGCTCATTCGAGCCGTCCACTCAGGGAACTACTTTGGTTTTGTGCCTGTCAGATCATATGCCTGACACTCCTGATCACAGATTCAGTGATTGCTAACAGCCAAAGATCAAACACAAGTATAATTAATGTCCTTCACTCACCTGAATACCTTTTACAAGTCTTTTAAAGGTACAGCTTTCCACTGAGCTTATACTTAACTCCCTTTCAGTATTTATTTGAAGGTGCCAAACAGAAGATTAGGACTACTCAGTGTAGAGGCATTTTCCCTGTCAACTCTAAGGAGATAGATGTTTCAAGGATCCTGGAAAAGTCTGGCTAAGAAGATAAGTAAACAGGACTCCTGCCCAGCCAGCTTCTCAGCTTCTAGCATTCACTTCTTCCTTGGATCTTCCTGACCGAAACCTTCAAAGTCAGGGTCAATGTGATTGCACAGCTGCTTGCACACCCCATAACCATGCCCCAAAAATATAAGAGTGGAAGTCTTACAGAATTTTCTTCATAAGCAATGACAAGCCAGACATCAGCTTCAATGTTTCCTTCTGCTCCACTTTTCAAGCAAGGATGCCAGCTTGACTCAGGACTTGTGGCTGCCTACAAACCCCCATAATCTGGTACATTTCTCTCCTGAAATGTTTTAAATACTGAAGCCTGTGCTTTAGTATGCTATTTATTACTAGACTTACAAGAATGTTGCAAAGGCTGAACACAACATTTTTGTAGAAGTGTTTCTCTGTGTGCATGTTGAAATCAGAAAAAAAAAAAGAGAACGCCAAAGGGAGGTTAGAATGTCTCACTTAATATGTTGAAGTATAGAGTGGGTCCCTGAAAATCCTGAAATGCGAATTTCAAGGTCAACTCTCCTAACCCTCCTCTTCAGCTTCCTCACCTCCTCCTCAAACTTGCCATCTTTAATCTGTTTTGAAAGCAAAAATTATGCTCCTTACATGTATATTGACAGATTTAGGGATTAGATCTTTCTAGTAAAAATATTTTTTTTGTGCAAGTGTAATCAACATCCCTGACTATTCCCTGGAAAGTGGTTTGATGGTATAAAGTTCACACATATAGTTGCCCTTCTTTTGTTTTCTTGCTATCAGAATAAAGATGAAAATGTCTTTTTTTTAACCTCCCAAGGAAAATTTGAGGGAAAAACCCAGCATCCATATATATATGTCACTTGTCTTATTTTTGTGAAGAGGCTTAAAGGAAGGGATTTTCTAAAGCAGCTTAATAGCTGCCATAGGAGCCCTACAGATACACTGCCAGATAAGAATGGTGAACTAAAGGTATCAACAAAAATTGTCCATAACAAAGGAAGAAAACACAGCTGATGTCTAAGCACAATGGAAAGAATTGAAACAAAAGAAGGTGAGAGCAGGAAAAATATTTCTTCCAAAGAACAGTGCATCTTATTTAGTTAAACAACTACTGAGGCTTATTTAACAAAGCAGTTATTTTTACTTTCTCCCTCTTTTTTGGCAAATCTAGCTCTTAGGATAGAAATCAAATGGGGGAAGTTGAATATCCATGGCAAGCAGTAACAGCTGGTAAGATAATCTACTGAGTCAAAGTTTCTGATAAAGACGGCCCTACATAAACATTAGCAATAAATATATATAACAGGAAAACTAGTTTGAATGGCTGGGAGAGATAGCAAGTAAAAGTTAGGGGTGGTATTTCTAATCTGTCAGTTCCAACTAGGATAAACAACCAAACTAGCTTTAAAAGAGTAGTCTGCAGCTGGGAGGGGATTCTTGTCTCTAAAACGGATGGAAGAAATGAGGAAGAGGATTTTGCTTTTGCTCTTGGGACCTTCAAGAAACATGATACTGCTCTGTCACTGATTAAGAAGGTGAATTATGCATGTTGCTTTTTAAAATCTAGGTCTCTCTGCCAGTTTGTGTTGTTAGTCCCCCTTTCTAGAATACAGTTCCCCATGAGCAATGGCTCAGTGACATTCTTGTGCATATTAACCATCAGCGATATTAAGGAAGGAGATGGGTAAATGGGTTCTGTCATACCTGTGTTCACTGGGCCATAAAAAAAAGGGTGAAGAGACAAAACTATATAGAGAATTTATTCTTGTTTTCTTACGTAGCACTTGATGTAAATCCTACTAGAGCCACTGGAAATAGTTCTAACTGCAGGACTTAGATGTGAGTATCTGTTTCATAACTGAGAATATTGGCTTGGAACATAGAAATCAATTCAGATTCAGGAATAAGATCTGGTATATGTTTGAAAGTGCCTTTGAAAAAATGAAGATATTTTTCTATTACAATCCTGTACAAAACTAGTAGGAGACAACAAAGAAAGGTGTAACACCTTGAAGGGTTAAAAGAAAATAAAGCTGCTAAAAACCAGATGTTAAAAGGCCTTAATTACTGTCAGAGCTATTGTGAGATGTAGCATGTCTCTGTGTGTGTGAGTGAATAATTTTTTCTGTATTTTAACAGCTTACTATAAACTTTATGGTTCCTGTGTTACAATTTTTATCTGGGTTTATAAATAGAGATTATATCTAAATGAATTATACCTGAATGATTGCAATGGGAAAATGTTTTTAAATAGAGAAGGTATGCACTCTTAGATTGCATTGTGAAAATTATGGTATATATTCAAGAGGAAAGCAAAGACTTTAACATATTTCCAGTGCTTTAAAGACCCTTATTCTTGCCATCCTTCATAAGTTCATTTTCATGTGAATTGAAATGGATTTGTTGTTATGAAAGTTTTGGCTCTTTATCAAAAATATTTTTTGTCTACAATTTTTTTTGTCTACAAATTATCATTTTTCAATATAAAAAGAAAAGTATTCTACAGAGCTTATACATGAAAGTATCTAAGCACAGGAGAGAAAAATAAAGAGGCTGAACACATGTAGAAGCACTTTGTTGCTCCTTCTTGGGTATTTTGAAATTCTATCAGCCTCAAATGCATATTCACCAGCCCCAGACTAGCGGATTCTGATTTCAAGCTGTTGACTGCCTGCTACACAGATCGCTGAGCCTTCCTTTAAAACACTAATCATGCAGGTCTTTGAGACAAGCTGTTATCTGAGAGGGCTGATCTGCTCTCCACGAAGAGGCAATGATTGTATTTCAACCTTAGGCTTGGACTGAGCATCCTCAGCCTGGCTGTCCCTAGCCACGAGGTGCAGGACATGAACTGTGCTTCACCTCTGGCACTGTTCATGCCATTTGTGCCCCAGAGGTGCAATATGGGGTGACTTGGAAAAGCCTCATGTCTGCCTCCCTTTTCAGACCCACAGGTCCAAGCAATGTCTCCTCCTTCTCTCTTGGGGCTGGTGTCCTGAAAGCCATACTGATCCAACAGGATTAAACTGAAGATCTGTCTTTTATAAGGCATTTGTCTAAGGCTGAAGGCATTACAGGCTTTGTGTGCATTAGTACATTAATGGGCCAGGGGCTGGGCTGACCTCTGGCATGTGCTCATGCTCACCATCTGCTACAACATTTGCACAGACTATGGCCCAGTTCTGGTTTTGGTCAGCTAGTGCTTCCCAAACAGTCTCTGGACTTGAGGTGGTTACCACAACCCAGAGACCATTCCCAAAGGGCCATGCCAATATATTAAATTGTATGTATAATAGTACATTATTACATTATTTTTACCGTATTTAATATATGTAATAATTAAAATATATTTATATAATGCATAAACATTTGTATACTAGTTTAATAGAAATACTATTACTATTATGTAATACTATTAATAATTACTATATAGATAATATTTACTAGATAGCTATAAAAATCTATCGACGTGTTAATAATAATAATGTCTAAATATAATAATATTGGTATCTATGTAATGTTAATATAGCTGCTTTGTTTAAGGGGAATCAGAGGGTTTAGCTGCATAACTGCTCTGTAGCATTTGTCTCAGAACCAAGGAACTGCTCCCGTTTCCTTTTACTTCCCATTAGAGATGTGACCACAAAGTCCAGCAACTGATCTGCAAACAGAACAGTAGTTTCTAAAGTGCTGTGGTTTATCTCTGTCTTCTGGAGACATCTGCCACAAACCATGTACTGAAGCTAGAGATAACTAACTGTGCTCAGTTTATGGTGAAATCATGAACTCTGATGTTATAATACCTGTAGCTAGAAGTTACTTTTGGGGTCACTGGGGCATCTTCCTGCAGCCACGGGGGCCTGTACTCACCTTATTACTTCTTTGCTATTGGAATGCTTTTTCATCTGGTTTATCCATTCTTTATATTATCATTATACTTTTAAAGAGTGAAGTTAATAGGCAGCATTTCCATCTAAACACAAAAAACATGTGGCCTCATCAGCAGCTCTGCTATGGTCAGAATTTGCAGCACTGCTAAGAATATCACATGGGGGTCCTTCTCAGATTCACAATCCACAGGAAAAGTAGGGCCAGAGACTGGTAAAACAGTCTGTTTTGTTGGCTTTCCTAAAATGTGCTTTAATCACTTCCCTTTATCAGGTCTATGCAGCCCTTGTTTGCTAGGAGAAATTAACTGGAACTAATTTATAAGCAATGAGTAATAGGCAATTTATCCAGCAGCTTACAACTGTTGCCTGGATACAAGTCTTTTCAAATGTGTTTCTATATAAAATGCTTTGCAGCAATTTTTTTTGATGACAAATTGTCAAACAGAAAGCCAGAGCACATGACATTGCTACCTTTACCTCCTTTATGACGCAAAATACTGCCCCAGTGCTGCCACTGAATAGGTATAATAAGGAACAAAAGCCCTGTTTGGTGAGAGAACTCTGTATTTAGTTTTCATTTGCCGCTAGAGGATTAAAGACATGAGAGTGCAAAGA